>NC_092879.1:57910976-58510976 GCF_028372415.1 Notamacropus eugenii
AAAGGAAAGGAAAAGGGAAAGGGAAAAATTTAAAGAAAAGAAAGGAAAGTTAAGGAAATTAAAGGAAAGGAAGTGAAAGGGAGAAAGGAAAAGGGGGAGAGAAAAGGAAAGGAGGGAGGGGAAGGGAAGGAAAAGAAAGGAAAGGAAAGTTAAGGAAAGGAAGGGAAAGGAAAGGAAAGGAAAGGAAAGGAAAGGAAAGGAAAGGAAAGGAAAGGAAAGGAAAGGAAAGGAAAGGAAAGGAAATGACCGGAAAGGACCGGAAAGGAAAGGACAGGAAAGGAAAGGAAGGGAAGGGAAGAGGGAAAGGGAAAAAAGTTAAGGAAAAGAAAGGAAAGTTAAGGAAATTAAAGGAAAGGAAGTGGAAGGGAGAAAGGAAAAGGGGGAGAAGAGATGAGAGGAGAGTAAAGGAAAGGAAAGGAAATGGAGCAAGGAAAAGAGGAAGGGAAAGGAAAGGGGGGAAGGGAAGGGAAAGGAAAAGGGAAAAGAAAGGAGAAAGAAAGGAAAGTTAAGGAAAGGAAAGGAAAGGAAAGGAAAGGAAAGGAAAGGAAAGGAAAGGAAAGGAAAGGAAAGGAAAGGAAAAGAAAGGAAAGTTAAGGAAAGGAAAGGAAAGGAAAGGAAAGGAAAGGAAAGGAAAGGAAAGGAAAGGAAAGGAAAGGAAAGGAAAGGAAAGGAAAGGAAAAAGGGGAAAGGAGAGGAAAGGAAAAGGAGAAAGGAAAGGGAGAAAGGGAAAAGGGAAAGGGAGAAAGGAAAGAAAAGGAAAAGGGGGGAGGAAAAGAAAAGAAAGGAAAATCAAAGAAATTAAAGGACAAGAAAGGAAAGGGGGAAAGGAGAGGAGAAAAAAGGAAAGTTAAGGAAAATAAATAAAAGGAAAGGGAAAGAAGGGTAGAAAGGAAAAGAGGAAAAGGAAAAGAAAGGAAAGTTAAGAAAATTAAAGGAAAGGGAAGGAAAGGAAAGGAAAAGGGGAAAGGAGAGGAAAGGAAAAGGAGAAAGGAAAAGGGGAAAAGGAAAAGGGAAAGGGAAAGGAAAAGGGGGAAAGGAAGGGAAAGGAAAAGGGGGAAGGGAAGGAAAAGAAAGGAAAGTCAAGGAAATGAAAGCAAAAGAAAGGAAAGGGGAAGAGCAGAGGAAAGGAAAGCTAAGGAAATTAAAGGAAACAAAAGGAGAGGAGAGGAAAGGGAGAAAGGAAAAGAAGAAAAGGAAAAGGGGGAAAGGAAGGGAAAGGAAAGGGGGTGAGGAGGGAAGAGGAGAGGTAAGGAAAGGAGAGGAGAGGAAAGAGGGAAAGAAAGGGAAAGGAAAAGGGTGAAAGGAAAGGACAAGAAAGGAAAGTTAAGAAAATTAAAGGAAAGGAAAGGAAAGGGGAAAGGAGAGGAAAGAAAAATTAAGGAAAAGAAAGGAAATTTAAGGAAAGTAAAGGGGAAAAGGAAAAGGGAAAAAGGAAAAGAGGAAGGAAAAGGGGAAAGGAAAAGAGGAAGGAAAAGGAAAAGGGGGAAAGGAAAGGACAAGAAAGGAAAGTTAAGGAAAAGAAAGGAAAGGAGAGGAAAGGAAAGGAAAGGAAAGGAAAGGAAAGGAAAGGAAAGGAAAGGAAAGGAAAGGAAAGGAAAGGAAAGGAAAGGAAAGGAAAGGAAAGGAGAAGAGAGGAAATAAAAGTTAAGGAAAAGAAAGGAAAGTTAAGGAAATTAAAGGAAAGGAAAGGGGAGAAAGGAGAGGAGAAGAGAGGAGAAGGAAGGAAAAGAGAGGGGGAAAAGGGAAAGAAAGAAAAGGAAAAGGGAGAAAGGAAAGGACAGGAGAAAGAAAGAGAGGTGATAACTAGACAGTGCCTGAAAATCATTTGGGGGGGTGGGGGTATATGAAGTCCAGATACTGATAAAGTAAAAAAAAAGTATGCCTCAGCAAGCATTCATTAAGCACTCATTCTGTGCTAGGTACTGTGCTGTGGTATAGTGACTAGTTTTCAAGAGTTGGAAAGACTTGAGTTCAAATCTTCCCTCCGACATTTCCTGCTTTTGTGACACTGGACAAAACATCGAAGCTCTCTAAACCATAGTTTCCTCATCTGTAAAATGGGGGTAATAACCTCTACAGTATCATTCTTCCAGGGCTGTTACGAGACTCCAGTATCACAATGCAAGTAAGGTACTTTGCAAACATTAAAGCACTCTAGAAATGAGACTTATTGTTATTAACATGTCATCTGATTGGTTCTTTTGATTTGTGCTGACCATATTTTAGAGAGCTTCAGAGTGTGGTGACTAAAGCACTGCCCTTGAACTTAAGACCTGAGTTCAAATCCTGCATCAGTCACTTGCAAGCTGTGTGACCCTGAGCAAGTCACTTAACCCTCCTGAGCCTTGGTTTCCTCATTTGTAAAAGAGAACACACCTCATGGTACTGTAGTGAAGATCAAATGAGATTATATATGTGACGTGCTCTGCAAACCTTCTGTCTTTATCACTATGATAATAGATAGATAATAGCTTGGAAGATATATAGATAAATTGTAGTGCGGTAATAACTAACAGGTAGCACTGCAGTGGATTGAGTACTGGGCCTGGAGTAAGGAAGACTCAAATCTTGCCTCAGACAATGGGCAAGTCACTTCACCTTGTTTGCCTCAGTTTTCTTATCTGTAAAATGAGCTGGAGAAGAAAATGGCAAGCCATTCTTGTATCTTTGTCAAGAAAACCCCAAATGGGATCATGAAGAATTGGTCACAACTGAAAAATGACTGGAAGGGGAGAGAATGCTTGATAGATGAGATATAGAGAAAGGCTTGATACTGAGATGATTGAGAAATCGATCATAGGAGAATAATTTCTATCTCACTACTCCAGTCCACTCCCCCAAACAATTTTTTGTAACTTTCAGCTCCATATTCAGAGATGAGACCCACGTTCCTGCCTCCCTCCAAGGTCAGCTCTCTGCCTACCACACACTGCCTGTGGGAACCTGGGCAAATCTTTTCACCTCTCTCATGCTGTAAGTCACAGAATAGATACCAATCTGAACTACTTGCTAGAGGGAGTTTTCTTATTGGGAGAAGCCCAAAACCAACAAAAGCATGGATCCAGGCCCACCTCCTCCAAAAAAATATCCAAAGTGAGTTAGTGTACTATATACAATCTCAAGCACAACTAATGACATTTGATTTATAAAATGCCTTTTCTCTGAAATGGGTCCCTTATTTTCTAGTTTGATAGAAAATAGAGATAATAGATCATAGAGCATACAAGGTAGATGATTGATAGAAAGGTGATAGAAAATAGATCCATAATAGACAGATGACTAATAGAGAACAGATTAGATAGCTAAAAGACAGGCGACAGAAAGCACCCATCACAACGAGGGCCATCTGTGGCCGTGATTTCTTTTGAAATCTGGTTGTATCTAACCCAATCTGAAGCAACAGAGTAAGTGTACAGTAAATGTGTATTGGTGACTATAACATGCAGTAAAGCTTTTCTCACACACTGTTCCCTTTCTAAGAAATATTCAAGGGTCTGACAACGGCACAAAAACTAGTCATTCTTTCCAAAACACATCCAACAATTCCACACGTCAGCAGTTTGTGACAGATACTTTTGTCAAAACGAAAGCTGGTCATTTTACTTTAAAAAGGTCAAATCCTGCATAACGTTGGGGGGGGCGGGGGGAAATAGGAGGACTGAGAACCTCATTTTTCATGAAAGGCCTGATGACTGCATGCAAATCCCAAGGACTCATATGATTATATGATTCATATGTTCATATGAAATAGCCATGAGTAGGACCCTAAACACTACAGACATGCTGCAATGCAGAAGTCTTGGCCCCTCATCAATCTCAGAACTCTCCAGGAGAGGGTGAGGTCGTGTAGTCAGTTTTATAGGGGAAATAAGACCTAATGTTGCAAAGACAAGGCAATTTCACTTATCCAGAATCAGACCAGAAGTTTCAACCCTCTGTGTCAGAGGCAGATGACAACCTAGGGACTATCTTGGTAGACTATCATGGTACTAGAAAGAGGGTCTCCAGGGTCACTTTGCTCCTGGGACTGTGTATCCCTGTATAGGACCCCTCTGTCTTCTCTCACAGTCCCTAGACATGAACCACTCTCTGTATTATCATCATATACATATATCTGAATGGGGGGAGAGAGAGATCAGAGAAAGCGGATCCAGTTGGTGCTAAAAGAAACTAGAAGTTCATACACAAACATACAATTAGTCTTTGAGGAGACAGCAAAATAAAGTAGAGACATGGACTCTAATTCTGGCTGTTCAACTTTGGGAAAGTCACTTCTCTCTGGATCTCAATTTCTTCATGACTCAATGGATAGGGCACTAGGCTTAGAGTCAGGAAGACCTGAGTTCAAATCCTGCCTCAGGTACTTATTATCTATGTGACCCTGTGCACATCACTTAACCTCTGTTTGCCTTACCTCACTGGAGAAGGAAATGACAAGCCACTCCAGTATCTTTGCCAAGAAAAGCCTGTGGACAGCATTGGTGTGGCCACAAAGAGATGGACATTACTGAACAATTAAACAACAACAATGAAAGAAAATGAAAAGTGTATGTGTTGCTAGGATGGGAGAGATAGGAGGGTATTAACATCATAGGTTTTAACTCTGAAAGCAGCCTTCAAGATCACCTAGTCCCTTCTTCTCATTTTATAGATAAGGAAACCGAGGCTCAGAGAGGGGAAATGACTTGTCTAAGGGATCAGACATAACAAGGGCCAGAGATATTCCTCAACCCCAGGTTTTTTTTTTACTTAAAGTCTAGGGTTCTTTCTACTACCCTATGACTGAATAATTGTAGATTTAATCACAAGGCACCTTGGAGGTCATGTGGTTCAACCCCTTCACTTTACAGAGAAGGAAACTGAGGTCCAGAGAGGAGAAACTACTTGCCCAAGGTCACATGAGCCATAAGTGGCAGAGCCAGGATTCAGGTTCTCAGTCTCCAAATTCAGCTCTTTCTATGGTATCTCCCCACATCAATCATTTGGGGCTAAACAAGCCTCTCTACTCTTCTGCCTCTTGTCACCACCCTGTAAGCCTCTTCTTTCACTTTGTGACCTCTTTTAGCATCTTCCTTTCTTAAATTACATTCCACAATCCATAACTTGGGTGTACCTAGTTATTTGTACGTTGTCTCCTCCGTTAGAAGGTGAGCTCCTTGAGAGCAGGAGCTTTTCTCTGTGTCCCCAGTGCTTAGAACAGTACCTGACACAGAGTAAGAGCTCAATAAATGGCTGTTGATTGACTGACTTTGAGAATACTCATTTTAACATGATTTTACCTGCTGAAACATGTTGGAACTCAGGGTCTCATCTAAGTCTGCTCCATCCCTAAAATTTAAATGTTCCATAGAAGAAAGCCAAGAGATGGCCCCAACATCTGACTTCTGAGTTTGTGCTGTAACTTGCTAGATAGAAAACTGATTGATAGATAGGTATAGATGGATAGATAGATAGATAGGCAGACAGATAGACAAGGAGATAGAAAGAATAGAATAGAAAACAAGAAAGACAAAGACAAAGAAAGAAAGAATGAGTAGAAAGATAAAATAGAAAACTAGAAAGATAGAAAGAAAAGGAACTAGACAGAAAGATATAGACAATAAAAAGACAGACTAGAAAGAGATAGAAAGATGGACAAAACAGAGATAGAATAGACAGAAAGAATGATAGAAAGGTAGAAATAAAAAGGAAGGAAGGAAAGAAAGAGAAGAAAGAAAGAAAGATTAACAGATAGAGATTTATAAAAGAGGGAAAGTATCTTGCCCAAGGTCACATAGGTTGGTAGAGACAAAGTTAACGGGGTTTTTCTGGCAAGATTTCTTCCCTTCCCTTCCCTTCCCTCCCCTCCCCTCCCCTCCCCTCTCCTCCCCTCCCCTCCCCTCTCCTCCCCTCCCCTCCCCTCCCCTCCCCTCCCCTTCCCTCCCCTCCTCTCCCCTCCCCTACCCTCCCCTCCTCTCCCCTCCCTTTCCCTTCCCTTTCCCAAAATCTTAAACCTTAAATTAATGAAGCCCATAGATTGGACAATACTAGGCCTCTACCCATGCTCCACTTAAGGGTCGTTTTCTGAACTCTTCTGGCTTATGAGTAGTAATAGTAATTGTTGCTGTTTCCCTCCATCCCCTGATTACTTCTTAAACAGGCCTATTCACTGAATGGGGTTACCCCTAAAGGGGCCAAGGTCTCCCATTGCATGTTGGGCCATCTCCAGTCATCCTGATGAATATCTGGTCACTGGATTCAGATGGCTCTGGAGGAGAAGTGAGATTGGTGACCTTGCACTGCCCTCCCTCACTCAAAACAAAGTCAAGTGCAAGTCATGCCATCATTTCCCTGATGGCATGGTGTTCTTTGGCAACGAAAGACGAACACAGAGACAAGGTTCTAATCCAGATTTTCCAACTGCAAAGCTAATGCTTTTTCCATTGCTCCATGTTGTTTCTGACACTTACAAAATGAATCAGTGAGACAAGATGAATCCCCCATTCCTTTCAGCCAATGGGTGAGCTAGAAAATATTTAACTAGCTCTGGGGAGAAATGGACGTAGAACACACTTTCAAGTTTAATCTGTCACTTTCTTAAGTCTAGATCAACAGAACAGTAAAACAAGCTCTGATTTGTAGCATTTGCCTATTTCTGATGTGCAAATGCTGAAAACTGGGCAATCAGCTCTCAGGGGTTGGAGCTGGCTTCTCTTAGCTCTGGATTCATTGACCAAATATTTTTGTCCTTATACGTACTATTAATTTGAAGAAGAAAACGAAAATTTTAAACTTATTCTTCCCTTGATTTCTCCTCCCCGGTTACGCCCCCTCACCACGAAGCAGCTCTTGTCCTTAGAGGAATTTCAAAACAGAGGGCTGGGTCGTTGCCTGGGAAGAAAGAGTTCTGTTAATGGAGCTACTTACTCCATCAGAGTTGAGCCATGACCATGTCTAGCTGCTTTTCCCTTCCTCCTATGTAGAGAAGCTTGTCCCTGGGCAATCCCTTGTCCCCCCATCCCTGTCACCCCTGTCAGATGATCCTGCCTACTCCTACCTATGGGTTAAGTCCAACCGTTGATACTAACTTCCCATGAGAGTGATAACTAAGGTGGGCCAATCAGGGCTTTCCACTAGGACATCAAAATGTAGACAGTGCTAATAGTGTTCACAGTCTTTCAGCAGAAGCCTCATGGTGACCTGGGATCATGCCTCTCCATTGTCCTCTGTGTAATTAATTTTCACTTATTTGGAGATTGTAGCCACATAGAATCACTAGAAGAATACTGATGTGTATGTGTGTGTGTGTGCATGTGTGTGCGAGACAGACAGAGAGATGAGGGGGGGAGTTGGGAGAGGTCTGATAAATTTAACAAAAAACAACTCTCTGGAAACGTTGTACCTTCCACTTTACCCCGACCCCGCTACTCTCCAAAGGTTTTGGGTGGTTCAAGTCCTGCCTTTGGTTTGTGAAAAGAACAATGAGATTAAAGACTATATTGAGAGAAACAGGTATTACTACCTTGAAAGAAGTTAAAACAACATAAGAACATGTATCAAATGATGAAGCAGAGGAGTAGAGATAGATTCCAAGAGTATGCATTTATATTGGGGAGGGGGAGGTTAATCAGACAAATTCCCCCCTCTCTTCTGTTCTATGGTCTCAGGGACCGGAGACTCAGAGCTATAGCCAGGACGGGGCAACCAGAGCTTTCTCCCAGGACCATGATATTTAGGGGGTACTAACAGAATTTGAACTCCTTCAATGCTGTAGAGATCACCAAATTTCATACCTAACTAGTTAGCAAGAAGAACTAGTTAAAATAGGAAGCTAACCTCTGACCTTCATTTCCTCTTCTGACTGCTGCACACTAGGTGAGCAGGCTTCACTCCACCCCCTACAAGCCTGACTATGTCCCAAGATCTCTGTCTTCCTCCACCTCAGCCCCCCAGCCAATTGGAATTTGTCTTTAAAAGTTCATTTGAATGTGTTTTCCCTGGGAATGGAAAATGTTAGTTATAGCTTTGTGGAGACTCACTTTTCATCTACCCCTTGATAAGAACCTTTCTTACAAACCCCTGGAATAAGTCAAGTTTAGGAGAGGTTTTGTAAAAAGGAAATTGTGGTTATGAAGGGAGAGAGCAATTATGCTAAGTTGGCCAAGAAAAAGGGAGGCCCTTTTGAGGGGAGGGGCACAGTACTGTAAGCACAGTAGGTTGTTTAATTTAGTTTATTTGCTATAAGATCTTTGAGTCAGCCATGTTAATAAGCGCAGGTAAAAACTTCCAATGAGTGTTGTAATAAGACCACCAGGACCAGGGATTCTTAACCTGAGGTCCGAGGATGGATTTTAACAGGTGTGCGAACTTGGATGGGGTGGGTTAGGGAGAGGGAGAATGGCATCTTCATTTTCATTACTCTCGAACTGAAATGTAGCAACTCCTTCAACGATTTCAAAACAGGATTCTGACCAGGCTTCACCAGTTGGCCTAAGGGGTCTAGGACACCCAACTGAGGTTAATGAGTCCTTAAGCTCTCTGAGAGCAGGGTTCATTTGGTATTTGAGGAGCCCTAGCACCTAGCTCTCATTATCTGGCACTGTCAGCACTCAATATTTGTCACATACCAAGTCTTACTCTCCTTGCCAAGGGACCTGCCATTCTCTATTTCCTCTACAATAACCACAAACTCCTCAGGCTGGCATTGAAGGCCCCCACTCTGGCTGACTTGTGCTTACCTTTCCAGTGTTACTTCACCGTGCCTGAACTGGCCACATCCTCTCTGGCTTCGGTGCACACGTACAAGTCATCACCCATGCCTAGAATGCACTCCCTCCCCATGGCTACCTTTCAGAATTCTCTTCTTTGAGGCTCAGCTACCATAGCCTCCATGAAATCTTCCTTGATGCACCCCTCCCCGCCTTATTAGTGTTCTTTCCCTCTCAAATATTTCTAGACTGCTACGATCGCCTTGCCTTCTCTGCTCGCTAAGTTGTTTCATACTTGGTGTGTATGTTGTATTCCCAAGAACAGAATAGAAGTTTTTTTGAAGGCATGGATTTTTTTCATTTTTGTCTTTGTCTACCCAGAAGCTAACACAGTGCCTGGCATACAATAGGTACTTAAGAAATACTTGTCAGATTTGATTGAAACCTTATAGTAATGGAAATGCCTTTTTGCTGCTCCATCTGCATATTTTTACCTTGTACTTCACAAAATTACTACCCAAGTTTAGGGGTACAGGCCATGCCACCAAGCAGGGCAGTCAGAAGAGCAAACATTGCCTCATTAACACAATTCATAAAGCCAACTGAGCAAAGTGGCCATGACTGGGCTAACCTAATCCCCTGCAGCCTACAGGTGCCATCTGGGACTGGTAAATCTGGCAAAGAAAGTAAGGTGCCCGACTTCATTATATGTATAAACTAACGAGTGCCCGAATATTTGTTTACATCATGGTATTTGGCAAGATGTGGTCCAGAGATGTATTATCACTAGGATAACAAGTAAAAAGAAGCAGCCGAGGAAAGGGGGCATGCTGAGAAAGCCGTTCAAAACCAGTGCTAAGATTCCATTCCAGCACTAAGTCTCATTCATCCTGTGGTCCCACGACTTCTCAGAAGACCAGTTAGAGCCCCTTTCCTGAGTCTGAGTTTAAGCATATAGGCAGCGCACATTCTAACTTGAATAGCTGAAACAGGAACTCTGAAAACGCACCTAACTTGGGTACCTGGGCAAGAGAGAGGTGCCTCCTGCCAAGGAACTTTGGCCTGGCAGCATAGAGCATTCCTGGGGGGAGTAAGGAGCTATAGATAAGGATGCTCTTCCTCTTTCCCTCCCCTATAAAGAAGGTGAGGCATGAGAAGAGACCTCTTCATATTCCAAACACGCGCTCACTCATTACTGCCCACAGAGTCCTGGTCGATGATGGAGATAGAGAAGTTGTTTTGCCTTCTTCCACACCCACATTTCTTTTGGGGAGGGTGGGGAGTGTTTCCACATGGAAACTAAAGTTTTCAATTGCTTATATTTCAGGAAAAGCAAAACAGTAACAATATGGAGATGGTTTGGGGGCCTCCCCCACCTACAAAAGGCAGGCTTCAGAAGAAATTGGCATTGGCCCTCCAACAACTCTGGCGTTGGCTGCTGCCTCTGGTTCTACCATACATACACCTACTCTTCTTTGCCCTATAATGAAGCCTGAAGTCACATTTTTTTTTGGCCACAGAGAACTTTGATGCAAGCAGTTCTTAATTTCCTAGTAACTGCTTCCTTCCTCCTTCCTCCGCCCGCCTCACCAACTGGAGACTTGAGAGCCCTTCCACTCTGACTCAGAACATGAGGTCTGCTTTGCAAGGCTACTGCCATGAATCAGAGCTTTTCCAGTGTTTGTTGTTTAGAAGGGAAGAAGATTGATATGGTAACGGTGATGACAACATCCTTTGTAGTCTCCCAAACCAATTTCTAGACAATCATCGGTTAAATAGTCGAAACGCCAAAATAGCATTCCTAGGAGGTAAAGTCTCCCCACCTCACTCCCGCCCGCTTTTTTTCTTTCTCATCAAGGAGGAAACAGTGACACAACTGCTTGGAAAAAAAAAACCTATAAGCTAAGCTGAAGAGAGACAAAATTACAAAGTAGCATCCAAGCTAATCCAAGAAACATTTAAGGAAACATTTATGTGAGAGGCAACACGATATATTAGCAAGACCTGTATTCAAGTCCTGCCCCCGATCCCTACTAGCTTTGGGACCTTGGACAAATCAATGGTGCAACATAAGTGCTTAATAAATGCTCACTGGATGGATGAATAAATGACTGAAAAGCATATCAGTGCCCGTTGACCGTAAGTTACAGATCAGTTGCTGATCTATGTTGCTGGAGAAGTTTAAACACTGGGAGTTCCAACCAACCAAATTGAAGTCATAGGTCTCGAACTCCCGGAAAAATGTGCAGGACACTGTTCTGAGTGCTAGAGAGAGAAAGGCAAAATTGAAAGCAGTCTCTGCCCTCAAGGAGCTTCTTACATTCTACCGAGAGGATATAACATCATTTCCATGACTCTTCTCTGTTTCCTTTCACCTCTTCTGTCCCTTTGCATCCACAGTGCTTTCATGTTGCCCCATCCTTCCCATCGGGGAGGTAAGTACCTGACCAATTCCATTACCTTCAGTTCTTAGTAACAGTTGGTTGACCCTCCCAGGAGTATTCGCTCCTGGAGAGAACAATGAGTCTCTAATGGTGCACCTGCCACTTCTGTGGACTTCAGTTCCCTTCTCTATGAATTAGGAGATTGCTAAGATTATCTCTAAAGTCTCATCCAGCTCTAAAATCCCAAGATCCAATGAGCCCATGAAATCTAGGCACTATGACTCTTGGTTTAAAATTCTTGATGGTAAGATAGTATGGACGGACTAAGGCATGGAGATATTTTTTAAGCTAAATAGGATTTATGGTTGCCTTTTGTTTTTATATCATAATCGTTTCTAGATATACTCCACCATCCCCACCACCAAATGAGTATACCCTTGTAACAAATAAAAATATATGAATAAAATCATCTGACCCAGTGATCATATATTTGGCACTATATACAACATACAATCATAACCTCTCTCCCCAACACACACACACACACACACACACACACACACACACACACCTGTACAAAAAGGAATCATATGCTTCCTCATCTCCTCTTTGGGGTCAAGGTTGGTCATTACAATTACCCAGAGTTCAGTTATCTTTTATTATTCTTATTAGTCTACATGTACTTAAATTACCCTGCTGAGTCTGCATAGTTGATTCTGCATCAGTTTATACAAGTCTTCCCATGTTTTCCCCAAATGCCTCATATTTGTCATTTCTTATAGTACAATAATTTTGAGATAGTTTTGCAGCAAGTCCTCCAGAAAAGAAATCTGCTGTCTATGAGATGATTATAATAGTTCCTTGACAGCGTGCCTGACCCCCAAATTGAAGTCCTGACTATGGGCTTAAATTTTCTTCTTCAGAGTCATCTGTACTCCCTCTTTGGGCAACTGACAACACTAGGATCTCTTTAAAAAGCCCAGGGATGTCACCACAGTAGCAGGCTTTATCGAACCCCTTAGACGGCTCCTTCCTCTGTCACTTCTTGAGAGAAAGGGAGGAGTGGTGGGATGTATGTCCTACAGAGGCCAAAGCAAATATTCTCCTCCTAGCATACACACAGGTTTGTGACCGGAAGAGAGTGTTTGGCTTTGGGGTTAATTGATATGCTGAAGAGGAGTTTGAAGGCGAAGATAAGTGTCTACACAACAACTCTGAAAGTTCACAGGTTTCCACCTTGCTAGACAGCACACAGTCCCCCGCTGAGGTCTTTATAAACACTAACCTTGACAACAGCTGAGGAGTGTAGGAGGCATATAGGATTAGTCCCATGTGCAAATGGAGAAAGTGAGGCACAGCAAGGATAAGGACAAGGATGGGGGCGAGAGAAATCAGCCACACCTGAGTGATAGCATACTGCGTCTGCCAAACCCACACAATTTTCAGATTGGAATGATTCACAGCTAACCAAGGTTGGGAAGCTCTCTTGGGCATGAACATAACTTCTCCTTTGCAAAAATCTGGCATCACCTCAATCACCAAGAGCCACCTCAGGAAAGAACTCTCAATATCCAAATGCAGGGACTTTCTCTTCAATAATACAGATCACAACCTATCCACACCTGCTCATTCTGTGGGACTCTTCTCCATGGCTTCCCATAAGTTCACTACGGTGGTCTGCTGATAAATGTTTAACAACCATGCTTTCTGGGGGAAAAAATTATATGACAAACTTTTAAGTTTAATATGTATTTTAACATTTTCTTAAGACTAATCAATAAAAGATTGACCCTTGATTTTGCTGATTTCAGAGGTGTAAGTGCTCTCACTGAGAATCTGTGTACTAGGCTTTCACAAAGTGGTTGGAGCTGGCTCTGGTACACTCTTGGGGTGCTCAGTGTGCTGGTCATTTTCTCCTTACATTGAGATGATACCAGTGGAGCATTTCCACTGTTTACCATCAAACCCTTCTCCTCCCCAGCTGGTCAGCCCATCTTCTCCTCCTATCAGATGTTTCCCTAATGATACCATTTACTCCTGTTCTTTAGAGTTTCTCATTGGTTATATACTGTAGCCTGTTCACAAGGAAAAGACAATAAGGATATATTATCTTATCAGACTTTGAATTAGCACCAGTTTTGTGGGGTGCTGATTAGGCAGTTATAATATTGTAAAATGGGGGGGTAGTTAGAGTAGATGGGGACCTTAGAAATCATCTAGTTCAACACGCTCATTTTAGAGGTGACATGGCATGTCCAAGATCACAAGGACAGAGCTGGGACCTTGAACCCAGGTCTCCTGATTCCAGAGATCATATCTTTCCACTTTGCCTTCTCTTCTTCCTACCTGCCTTTCCTATATGAGATACCCAGGGGCAGCTAGGTGCTGCAGTGGATAGAGCACCAGGGCAGGAGTCAGGAGGATATGAGTTCAAATCTCACTTCAGACACTTGACACTCACTAGCTGTGTGACCTTGGGCAAGTCACTTAACCCCAATTGCCTCATCCTGGGTCATCTCCAGTCATCCTGATGAGTATCTGGTCACTGGATTCAGATGGCTCTGGAGGAAAAGTGAGGCTGGTGCCCTCACTCAAAAAACAGAAGTCAAGTACAAGTCATGTCATTATTTCTCTGATGGCATGGTCTTCTTCGGCAACAAAGGACAAACACACACACATGGGCTACCCAGAAGTGATTCACAATTTTATAGGATAGTAGACCTAAAGTCCAATAGTTAGTTAGCTCAGTAGGTAAAGCACTGAGTCTGGAGTCAGGAAGACCTGAGTTCAAATCTGGCATCGGACATTTACTAGATGTGTGACCTTGGGCAAATCATTTCTCCTTAAACCACTGGAGAAGGAAATGGCAAATGACTCCAGTATCTTTGACCAAAAAAAATGCCATGGACAGCGTTGGCATGCTATGGTCCACAGAGTCACAAAGAGTCAGAGAGGACTGAACAACAACATTACCTAAAGTCCAGGAATTTAGACCTGGAAGTACCCTTCAAGTGTATCTTTTTGAACCACCTCATTTGACTGAAGAGAAAACTGAGACCTAGAGGTTATGTTAGGATGAATTCTGTCTGGGCCTTAAAGTTATAAGCAATACTGTAATCCTTGGAGGTATAGGATATCTGTCTCTTGTAGGCATCACAATAGTGTGCCATAGCAAAGATATGCTGCCAGTCAACATAGTCCAGAAATCTGGGGACAAGAGGTAGGATGGATGGGGAGATTCACAGCATAGAACGGTACAGTGACAAGCCACGTCATTCAGCCCAATGTCCCACACCATCTCCAAATACAGCCAGAGCACAGAACAAAATCTAATATTCATAATGAGACTTTTTATCGAAAATCCTGAGTCATCAAGAAAAAATACTTTGAGAAGGCAGGGAAGTTCATAGTACATTTTAGAAAGATTTCCATTTTTAAAAAAGTTTAAGTTACAACGAGCTTGCATCTAAAGTGCTAAGCCTTGACTATCCAGAAAACTCAGCTACCCAAAAGAGATCATACCCTGAAATTCTAGGTAGCAGAGGCTTAACCATAATCAATCCACATTCCCTATGTGTGTGAAACTCAGGAAGAAAGGATGGGATAGAAGGGGAAGTTAGTATGCAGTTCGAAAGCCAGAAAATCTAGTTATTCTTTGTTCATCACTTTCTCTCTCCTAACATTACTGTTTTCTGTACTATTTTGGGTAGGACCAGTGTCTCCCACTGAGAGCCATCTTTGTATGATCAGAAACTGGATTTGCCCTACTCTGGGTTTTAACAAAGTAATTTATCAAAGGTCCTCTCCTCCTTCATAAACCTAGCGTGCTAAGATTGTGATAAAACTGAGGCACAGGAAGATATCTTTCTGAGCAGTCACTTGTTAAGGATGTTAAGAAGGGACTTTTGTTGGGTCTGGGTTGGACTTGGTTCCTGAAGCCTCTTCCTGCTATAAAATTCAGTGGTTCTTTCAAATTCTCTTTGCAATGGTAACACTGAACCCACTTCCCCTTTCAAGTCTTCCCTCCCTTCCTTCTAGCTAGGTCAGGCTTCTTGCTGTGGTATTTCCTCCATCCCCCTCATTGCAAGGAGGGGAGATTTGCCTTTTGGACCTTGGTGACTCCATGCACCAACTCTCTGTTTGAGCTTCTGTGCCCTGTTCTAGTCTGAGAACAAGGTGTATGAATGCACCATATAGGTTAATATTGAAAGAGAACTTGATATAGTAGGTTAGGGCTGGTCTTGGAGTCAGGAAGGCCTAGATTCAAGTCTGGTTTTGCAAAACATGTTAGCTATGTGACCCTGAGCAAGTAAGTTATTGCACTTCATAGTGGCCCAGGTAACTAGATAATTTGTAGACAAGTTGCTAATCTTCCCCAGTGGAAGGAATTTCCTCACTGGGAGTTTCCACACACACATGATATCACAGGTCCAAGCCCAAAATAAAAAGGCAGGTAGGGGTTAATATTACCTGCTCTGATGACATTAGTCCATTTTGAAGGAAAGCTTTACTATAAAAAAAGAAGATTCTGATAGTGTAAATTCCCACATGCACACGAGTAGGAAGGCAGCTGGCCATACCTACAACCTCTGTCCCACATGGAAAGAGGTAGGGGACTGTGCAGTAGCCAGTAGGAATGCCCCTGAGACATTACCCCTCTCAGGACCCAAGGCGAATTCTAATCCCATCTCTGAAAAGAGCTCAGAGGTTATTTTTGAGTCATAGCTATTCAGCCTTCATTTCACCACAGGACTCCTTGAAGTTCCCAGAGTCATGGGGCCAAGCTGGAAGCCAGGGCATTTGGGAAGATACCTGAGCTCTCTTTTCATGTGAGCCTTATTAAAGTGTGAGAAAAAAGGATGTGGCGGTAAGTTGGAGATCTCTCATAGGTGATGGCGGAATGAAGGGGAAGCAGGGCAGGGCATCCCAAGCCAGTCCAAAAGTCCCAAAAGAAGGGGGTTATACATATATTATGAGGGAAGAGAGTGGCTCAAGGCCATGAAACCTTGCCCCACACATGCCTCAGGCCTTCATTGATACAGGAAATCTGACAGGGCTGAACAACTGTGCCTCCATTTCCCAATGACTACAAACTAGCCCAATTATTGGATATGTGGTAGAAGCAGTGTGGTATAGTCATACTCTTTCCCTAGCATTGGTTCTGGAGTCAGAGAATATGAGTTCGAATTCTACCTTTGAAAATTACTACCCCTAGATCCTTGGGAAAATTATTTCACCTCCCTTGGACTTACTTCTCTCAGATGTCAAATGAGGAGTCTAGACTACATGGCCTCTGAGGTCCCATCTAACTCCAAATCTATCTGTGATCCTATACCTCCAACACCAGCTCTGGAGTCGAAGGACCTGAGTTCAAATTCAGCCTCTGATGTTTATTACTGGTGTGACCTGAAGCAAGTCAGTTAACCTTCCTGGGACTCAATTTCCTCCCCTGTAAAATGAGGACTATATTGGCTAATGCTACACAGTCCCTGGTATATAATAGACAGTCCCTGGTATATAATGCCCATTGATGATCTCTGTCTCCTAGGATCATAGATCTAGAGCAAGACTCTTGGAGTTTGGCCTCATTTTTACAGATGAGGACACTGAGGCCCAGAGTGGGTAAGTGATTTTGCTCAAGGTCACATAGCTACTGTAAGTGGCAAACCTTAGATTTGAACTCAAGTTATGTGTCCAATGTCATTGTCACTAAACAAAGGTGCCTCATTCAAGCCCTAGCTAGATCTAATCTTTTTAAATGAGCCTATCTTTGCCCTTCCTGCCAGTGAGTAAGGATTCATTGAGTCCATTTCTGGGACACCTGGGCAAGCTTTTGGCTCTCCCCATCCAACATGGCTAGAAAAGAGCAAATTTAGAGATGTATTTGTCTATGTGACCTTTTTATCTGCACATAGTAACGGACACACAAATGGAATTCTGATGTGGCAAAACTACTCCGTGTGTGTGAGAGAGAGAGAGGAAGGGGGGAAAGAGAGAGAGAGAAAAAGAGAGAGAGAGAGAGAGAGAGAGAGAGAGAGAGAGAGAATCTATGCATGCATGTTCCTGCAGAAAAAAATCTTGGGCTGAATTACAACATCCTAAACCCCAAATTTATAAGAGAAACAAACCAGTGGTGTCTGGGACAAGAGCCAAAACAAAGATTTGGTGGAGGAAATGTTGTGTTTTTGGATTGTCTGTGGATTTATGGCTCTCTCTGTCTCGTATCAAGTGTCAGTAAGTTTCACTGAAAATGGAGGCCTTCCTATAACAATGTAAATGGAAAGAATGAAGACAAAAAATGAAACTGAGCATGCTTTAACCACAACCAACCCTGTCCTGAAAGAAGACACAAGGAAAGCTCCCTCTGCCTCCTTTCTCTGCAGAGGTAAGGAACAAACTTGGGGTGTGTAACCTATACATGCTGTCAGACTTTGGTAATGGGTTGGACCATTCGGCCCATCCTTTTTCCCCTCTTTTAAAAATTATTTGTTATAAGTAATAGCCCACTGAGTATGGGGGAGTGAAGGACATATTTGAAAATGAAGGTATATGAAAGTTATAACAAAAATAATTTTTACAAAAGGAAATAGAAGGCTTCTTGTTCCACTATGGATTGGCCACTAAGGTCCCTTTCAGATGTTCAGAGACTCACAAATTCTGTCCCAATCTCCTTGTAATGGTGATATTAACCAACCACCCCTGAGAAGGTGAGCTTTGCCATCTCTCACACTCTCCTAAGCTTAGCACTATCCTGCTTTGCATAACTATATTTTAGCTTTTCCTGCTCAGGGTCTTTCCTTAGGTTTGCAAACAGGAGTCAGAAAAGTGTCCTCCTAGTACAGGGCTTCTGGGTAAAGTCACACAATTTCCAACCACAGAGGGAATCTTGGTTTGAGTCACAGCAATTAGGGGAGGACTGACATTAGCCTGAGATTGAGACTGTAGCTTCAGTTGACTTTTCTGTCTTCCTGTGGAGCAAATTTGAGTTGTCCTTTGATTTCACTTGAGAGTTTTAATTAGGGATCCAGAAAGACAACTCAAATGGCAAACCATTTTCAAGCATGTTCCCATACGTATTTGTGGGAGTGCAGCTGCCTCTTTCCAACTGGAATGAGTAACTAACTCAAGTTTTCTTAAGCAAAGACTCTTAGCGCTGAAAAAGAGTATAGGGTTCTTCTTACAAGATAAAGGAACTGGCAGTGAGAGATGGGAGCACAGAAAGAAAGAGCTGCTGCTGATGTGATTTGACTGATTTCTGTGCAATTTACAGATGAACCACCTAAATGGCAAAGCAAAATTACCAGTGTCATCTCCATGATTTTCCTTCATTACTTCTAAGAGGTGCACAGAATGGTTCGCTAAAATGAGAAAGCTGTTCCAAATAATAACCCAGTTTGAGAAATTGGGGCACATTCTACTACATTTAATAGTAGCCAATGGAACGAATAAATTCCTCTTTCCCAGCAGCCTGCTGTAATGGATAGAGTTGACCAAAAGCCAGGAAAACTTGCATTTAAGACCATTTGACAAATAGTGGATGTGACCTACAGGGAGTGACCCAGGCTCAGGTACTGTCCTCCAGTACCCTCTTCATGAACTTCCTACCCAATAGAATCACAGGCCTGCGAAAATCTCTTTCCCCTGAAAGTCCTCCAGCAATATGCTCATTCAGTCTGTGGCACAAGAACCAAACCAGAAAAAAAACAAAAATAAAACTCCATGATGCAAAAGAATATACTTTCAGGTAATTCAATAATTATCTAAAAATAGTCACAATAATTCCTAAATACTACCTGATTTACCTAGAAGCCTGTCACTTGACCATGGGCCCCAGGGTCAAGAAAACCTGGATTCAAAGTTTCACCTGAAGTCTTTTAATTGCTTTGGCCTCTCTAGGCTCTCAGTGTCTTCATCCAAATTGGAGGAGACCCTAGAATCCGTCATCCTGATCTACAGTGGTCTACAATACATAGGTCTGAAATTCTGTTGTGTCAGAGTTACCTGAGGCTTTCATCTGAAATAGGGAGACTGGCCATAAAACATCTCCATTAAGGACCTTCGCTGATTTGTTTTGAAGATTGTACCCACCACCACTTAGGGACAAACCAAAAAGCCAAAATGGGGTGCGCTCTCTCTCTCTCTCTCTCTCTCTCTCTCTCTCTCTCTCTCTCTCTCTCTCTCTCTCTCTCTGTCTCTCTCTCTCTCTCTCTCTCTCACACACACACACACACACACACACACACACACACACACACACCCCAATACTGACAAGCCAGCAATGCTGAGTTGGTATTTGCAGACCTTAATACTATATGTAGTAAGATAAAAAGCTCATGCTCTCTAAAATGTTGAGCATCTGACTTTGAAAGTCCAAGGTAATGCTATGTCCCGTTGCCAGAGTTACATCTCCCCTCCCATTATGACCCCAAATTTCCCTTTATTTTGATGCTAGACAACAAGAATCACCATATCAAGGATTTTTGTTTATTTGTTTTGTTGATTGTCCCAAAACATTCTCATGGACAAACCAAAGGGCAAAGAGAGAGAATCTGGGATTTGTATGCATAAGTAAACACACACACACACACACACACGCACGCACATACACATGGCAACACTCCAGCATTGAAAAATCAACATAATTGAAACAAAATATCAACTATAATACTGTATGTGTTAATATACAGAGCTGAGACTCTTTAGAATGTCGAACATCTATCTGCCCTCGAACGTCAAACATTCTGTTATGTTGAGTTACCAGGGAGGTTACCTCCCTGTTATGATTCCAAATATCTCTTTCTTGTGAAACTGGACATCAAGATTCTCCCTCAAGGATCTGTGCTGACTTCTTTTGTAGATTGTACCCACCTCTTCCTACTTCTAGAAAAACCAAAGGGCAAAGTGGGAAAATGGGGTTATATACACATACACACAAACTCACATACACAAACTCAATCACAAACACACATAAGAAGACAGACTGCGTAGGAAGGTGCAGGCCCTGCTCCTATAGATGTATACTGAGATACCGAGCCAAGGATCTATAGAAAGTACAGTGTCTGACCTGAAGGTCATAGATTCTGTTGTGTCCAGTTGCCAGGGATTAACACAGGATTTAATATCAAATATCCCTTTATTATGAGTCTGTACATGAAGAATCTTGACAACCCACCATTACTGATTTGGTTGTTCAGATCCTGCATTAACATACAGAACTAAGGGCCCATAGAATATCCAACGTCTGATGATAACGGTCATAGATTCTGTTATGTCCCATTGCCAGGGTTATCTCATGATTACAATTCTGTGAATCCCTTTATTTTGAGGCTGGACATCAAGAATCTATGAGATCCTCAAGGATCTGTGCTGACTTCTTTTGTAGATTGTACCCACCTCTACCTACTTATAGAAAAACCAAAATGCAAAGATGGAGAGTGGGCTTGACACAGACACAAACACACACACAAATATGCTAGGAAACAGGCCAATGTTGACATTTGTGTAGGAGGTTACAGGTCCTTTTCCCATAAATGCATATTAAGATACAGAACTAAGGCTCCCTAGAAAATATCATGTCTGACCAGAAGGTCATAGATACTGGCATGTCCAGTTGCCATGGTTACCACAGGTTTTGATCCCAAGCATCCCTTTATTATGAGGCAGGACATGAATCTCCCTCAAGGATATTTATCGATTTGTTTTGCAGACTGTACTCAGTCATTCTTAAAGACAAACTAAGGGGCAAAAAGGAAGAGAAGCATTTATTTGCACATACATACACAGACACAAACACGTAGCTAAGAAAACAGACCTGTGTTGATGACAAAACATTATTAATTTGGTTGCTACAGGTCTGGATTCTATATGTATATGTATTAAAATACAGAAGTGAGAGCCCATAGAATGTCTAGCATCTGACCTTGAAAGTCATAGATACTGTTCATTCCTATTGCTAGAGTTACCCCTAGGATAATCATCTCGATGATCATTTTATTTTGAGGTTCATCTTCACTTATCTTCCTCAAAAATCTGTAATGTTGATTTGCTTTGCGGATATATAACCAACCCAACTCATGGATGCAGACAAAAAAGAGGGAGAATGGGGTTTATACCTTTTCTCTCTCTCTCTCTCTCTCTCTCTCTCTCTCTCTCTCTCTCTCTCTCTCTCTCACACACACACACACACACACACACACACACACACACACACACACACAGTAAAAGGCCAAAATCAACAATGGGTTGAAATGTTAAGGTCCTGATATGATACATGTTAAGATACAGAGTTGAGACTCTGTAATGTCTAGCATCTATTTACCCTTAAAGGTAAAAAAATTCTGTAATTTTCAGTTGCTATAATCATCCTATTATGACCACAATTATCTCTTTATTATGAGACTAGACATCAAGATTCCCCCTCAAGGATCTGTACTGATTTCTTTTGCAGATTGTACTCCTACTTAGGGAGAATAAGTTAATATGTGCACATATACACACATACACACAAATGCAGGTAAGGAAATAGGTCAGTGCTGACCACTAGACTAGAAGGTACAGGTTCCTGATTCTATATATGCCTATTAAGATTGCAGAGTTAAGGCTCTGTAGAATGCTTATCACCTGACCCTGAAGGTCTAAAAGTCTGTGATGTCCATTTGCCAGGGTTACTCCCCCACCTCTATTATAATCGCAAATCCTCCCTTGATTTTGGGTATGGACATCAATAATCTCCCTTAAGGACCTTTGTTAGTTTGCTTTACAGATTGTCCCAAGTCATACACATGGACAAATCAAAGGGCAAAGAAGGTAGAGTCCAGAGTTTATAAATACATAAACACACACACACACACACACACACACACACATGAGGTGGGTGGAGAGAGAGAAAGAGAGAGAGGGAGGGAGGGAGGGAGTGCAACAGGTCAGTACTTTAAAAAAAACAAACATTCCTGGAGTGGAATGTCAAGGTTCTGATTCTTTTGGCATGTGTTCAGATACAGAGCTGAGGCTATCAAAAATGTCCATCATCTGACCTTCACGAAGGTCAAATATTCTGTTAAATCAAGTTGCTAGTTACTGTACCCTACCCATCTAATTATAATTCCAAGTATCTCTTTATTACGACACTGGACATCAAGATTCTCCTTCAAGCATCTGAATTGATTTGTTTTGCAGATTTTACCCACCCTTACTCATGGACAAAGCAAAGAACAAAGGAGAATGGAGTTGATTCAAACATACAAACTCATGTACACAAACTCATACTCATACAAACAAACACGCATGAGGAAACAGGCCAATTTGGATATTTGTGTTGACAGGTACAGGTTCTGCTCCTATAAAAGTGTGTTAAGACACAGAGCTGAGGCTCCCTAGAAAGTACGCTGTCTGACCTTGAAGGTCATAGGTTCTGTTGTATCCATGTCCAGTTGTAAGATTTAATCCCAAATATCCCTTTATTGTGAGGTAGTTCATGAGGAATCTTCCTCAAGGAAATCTATTGGTTTGTTTTACAGACTGTACTCACTCATTCTTAAAGGGCAAGAAGGAGAAAGGAGTTTATTTCCAAGTACATACACAGATATAGACAGAGCTGAGAAAGCCAGTCCACACTCATTGGTGGCTGCAGGTCCTGATGTATTAACACAGAACTGGTGGTCCATATGGCATATGACCTTGAAGGTCACAGATTCTACTATGTCCCATTGAAAGGGTTATCTCAGGATTATCCAAATTATCATTCCAGGTTGAGGCTAAGCATCAAAGATCTCCCTCAAGCATCTATGTTTATGTTTTACGGATTACCCCAGACCATATGCGTAGAAAAGGCAAAGATCAAATAGGGAGAATGGGCTTTACACTCACACACTTACATATACGCATACATACACACGCACACACCAAAAAAAAGACAAACATTGTCAAGCCTTCATTGTAATTTGGTACTGCAAGACTGAGCTTCCCTAATATGCAGCATCTGACCTTGGAGATGAAAGAGATTCTGTTCCATCCAGTCACCTATGTCATGCCCTCTCACTTGCATTAAAATCTCAATTAACCCTTAATTTTGAGGATGGATGTCAAGAATGAACATATCAGTGATTGTCCCAAATCATGTATCAGGGCAAAGAGAAAGAATCTGGGATTTGTACACACATGTGTACAGATATGCATACATACACATGCACATACACAGATGTACAAACTAACAGACTATTATTGAAAAACTAGCATAGTTGGAGTGGAATGTCAAAGTCTGATTGTATACGTGTTAAGATACAGAACTGAGGATCTGTAGAACGTCCAGTATACCATCTTCATGAAAGTTAATGATTCTGTTTTGTCTCATTACCAGGGTTACATTCCCCTCCCCTACACCCCCGTTATGATCCTAAATATCCTTTTATTATAAATTTTGGGCATCAACATTCTCAAAAATCTGCGTTGATTTTTTTAAACAGATTTTATAGCCCTAACCAAAGGGCAAAGTGGGAAAATGGGGTCGATATTCACACATGCACACACAAACTCACATACACAAACTCATAATCATATACAGAAATACACATAAGGAAACAGGCCCATGTTGACACTTGTGTAGGAAGGTGTAGATCCTGCTTGCATACATTAAGATACAGAGCTGATTCTTGAAAGTACCGTGTCTGACCTGAGGTCATAGATTGTGTCGTGTCCAGTTGTCAGGGTTACGGCAGGATTAGATTCCAAGCATCCCTTTACTATGAGTCCAAACATGAATTTTCAAGGATATTGTTTATTTGTTTTGTAGACTGTACAAATTCATACCAAGGGCAAATTAAGTGTAAACAAGGGGAAGGGAGTTTATTTGAGCATATGTGGACAACAGACACACACACTCCCAAGAAAGCAGGCCTACACTGACAACCTAACTTTATTGATTTGGTTGCCGCAGGTTCTGATAATGCTACAAAACAATCCATATAATTATCCAGCATCTGACTCTAAAGGTCATAGATTCTGTTACTGCCAGGCTTACCCCAGGATTGTAATCTTAATTGACTCTTTATTTTGAGGTTCAATTTTAAGGATCTTCCTCAGTTCCTATGATTTGCTTTGCAGATTATACAATCTGGCCCTACTCATGGACAAAGCAAAAAGCAAAGAGAGAATAAGGTTTATCCCCCCCACCCCCACCATACACATACAAATAGGCTATTACTGACACCTGGCATTGTTGGGTTAAGGGTTAAGTGCAGGTCTTGAACCTGGTATGAAGAAACCAGAGCGGAGAGATGTTCAACCTTGAAGATCTAAGATATAACATTATGTTCATTTGTTCTCATTACCACATTCTTTAAGAATAAATCTAATCTGAAAATATCCTTTTACTTTGAGGCTGGACTTTTAAGAATCTCCCTTGAAGAGTCTTTTAAAAAAATGTTTAATAGTTTATTTTCCCCTAATTACATGTAAAAAACAATTTTCAATATTCATTTTTTAAAATTTCGAGTTTCAAATTCTCTGCTTCCTTCCCTCCCTCACCTCCCCCCTTATTGAGAAGGCAAGCAATTTGATACAAGTTATACATGTGTAGCCATGCAAAACATAATTCTATATCATGAAAAGTCTTTGTTGGTATGTTTTAAAGATTGTTTGAAACCATACACATGGACAAATCACAGTGCAAACAGGGAGTGGGTTACCTTCTCCATCTCTACCCCCACAGTGGGGTTGTTTCATAAGACTACAGTCTCAGGGATAGTCTGAAAGTATGGCTGATGATCTGGGGTGAGGGTAGAGGAAGGTGCCAATGTTCCTTCCTCTTGGTGGTAGTTGTTTGGCAGTTGGTGGAAGGGGTTGTTCACCTATATGTGGGGAGTATAACCTGAGATCTGGTGCTCTAGCAGAATACATGGGTCTTTCCAAGGGTTTACCTGCCTATAGGTAGCTGGCAGTTGGGTGGCAGTTGAGGGTAAGGGTAGTGAAGGGGAATGATAGGCCCCTTCTCTACAGGGGTTGCTCCTCTGGCTCCTCAGACAAAAACTCCTCTCATCACTCCCAGCTCTCTCATACCCACCCACCTCAGCCCTGCCTCTCCTGAATCACTCCCCTCCTCTGACTTCCCCCTTCCACTGGATTTTCTGGAACTCTTATTCCATTGCTAGCAAACTTCCTTTCTTCTCACATCCCTATCTCCTTATACTCATTGAAGCTTGGCTCCCCCAGAAGTCACCCATTCTTGGTCACCCTCTCTAGTACCACTGAGTAGACCTTCTCTTGTGCCTCTAGTGCTGGGCCTGGAGAAGGAATCAGCTCCTCCTCACGTTCACTGAATTTGAATTGTACTCTGCAGGCCGACTATGAGAGAGTAGGAGTGTCCACATCCAATATGGCTTCTTGAGGAGGAGGGAGTAGCCCCCCAGCACTGCGCTGGAGTCCTCTGGCCACTAGGAGGCTCATTGCCACCATCGCTCCTGGTCATCCCCAGTGATCTGAGCTGTCATTCCAAGGCTTGGGGCCCTGGGACAAGCCTCCTAGCCTCACAGAGAGCCTCAAAAAGGAGTGGGGGAAAAGTTATGTGAAGCTAATTCCCCGAAGAGAAGGAAAGCCTGCTCACTTGATACTGATGACAGCTTTAAGATCTCAAGGGAAGAGAATGACTGTCCAGTCTCTGCCAGACTTGTAGGCATGGTCATTGTAGATGTAGGTAGTGTGGGGAGCTCCAAGGTAGATGTGATCCTGGGTTCAAGGCCTGAAGAGGTGACTCAGTTGCAGCATAAGTACCACATGAGAACTTGACCTTATTTTCTCAATGGGAGAAACCAACTGCAAACCCAGACTTTTCATCCTATCACCTTCAGCATCCCTGAAAAGCCCCAGAAAAGCCCCAGGGCCATAACTAGGGCTGGGCAACTGGGGTGCCAACACTTACAAGGTGCCAACATGTTGACATCGATTTATTGATGATTCATGGTCAATTCATACACCGTTAGTCTTGGTCTTTAAAAAGGAAGCTGGAGAGGACAGAAAGCAGTTACACACACACACACACACACACACACACACACACACACACATACACATACTCACAGAGTCACATGGCCTTAGGGATAGCTGTCAATGGAGTCAGCTTTGAAGAGACAGTTGGTTCCTAATCTAAGCTGGGAACTGCAGCTATACGGACCCACACCAATAGTGAAGCCACAGAGGAGGGCCTGTGCCCAATAGATCTTAGACCAAGCCTCCTAGACCCAGTGGAAGAGTTCCTGGATCAAGCAAGAGCCAGAGGGATGGGGGCAAAATTTTTGCCCTTCACCAGTGATCCTAAGCTCAGCCCTCCACCCCATATGGAGGGGCCTTATCCAAGGATAAGTGATAAAAGTCACAAGGACTATTTAGGTCCTTGGGAGGGAGGAGGGTTTGCCCTGGAGTGGGGATCATTTGCTTCCCCAGGGTAATAAATACCATGAATCATGGCAGTACAGGTCTCTGGGAGGTGGAGCTCACCAGAGTGGTGGGGTACTTAGCTCTCTTTGGTGGAGGGTGAGGGAAATACCAGGACACTACATAAGGCAGAAGGTTTGTATAGGTCTGTGGGAGGTAGGGCTTACTGGAAGGATGGATTACTTGATCCTCTAAAAACTCTGGGTACTTTTCCTTTGTAGGGGAAGCCACCCTATACCACCTAGTCTGAAGAACCAAATTGGGAGGTCCCTGGGAGATGGGATTCCCCAGAGAGGGAGACATTATGGTTTTGACTGTTTATGGGCTCAAGTGGCAGGTCCTTTGTGTTTTTCAAGTTAAGGAAAGCCTGGGTGTTTGCATGAGTTGTTGGGTACTGAACAATTTCTTGAACGGAATCTAGCCCACTCTCTTCCTTCCTTTCAATTCTGGGCCATCTGGAGTGCCTGCCCAAGAGGGATTTGAGTTTTAGGTTCCTAGATATCAAGCTGAAAAGGACCTCAGAGGCTGTCTCCTTCATTTTACAGAGGAGGAAACTGAGGCCACAACAAGGCATTCTGTCTCTTAGTATTCTCTGTGAAATGATGACCCAAAAGAGCCCTGTCAGCTCTATCCATATGATTTTTGAGAACATGATGTTGAGCTTCCTTGAAGGACAGGCAAGATTTGAGGAGGCAGAAGGAAAAATAGAGGGCATCCTAGATGAGAGAGCAACATGAGCAAAGGCACAGAGAGGGGATATTCACATGCCTGAATGGCATTCCCCTCCATTACACTAAGATTTGTTTACCGGGATGCCATCCAAGGAGGCAAGAGAGGTCCCTGCTGCATTTGAGGGCCAAGTCAATTCCTTTGGAATTGAAAATGGTGGGGTGCTTCATGAAACTATTTCTGATATTTTTCTATTGCCTCACATTTCTTTTACTAAGCGTTAATAGTGAGGCATGATGAAATGAGTGCCCTGTGGAGAATTGAGGATTCCTAGGTTTGAATCCCCATTCTGACTCTGAAGTTGATGGATGCCTAATAGGAACAGGACATCCAGGGCTTTGCCCCAGAGTGTTGAAATATAGAGGATACAGCAGCCCAAAAACAACTGAGCTTAGCACCTAGAGCTTAACAAGAATAATACATTCAAATCCAAAGTTGCCAGATGGCCCACTTTCTCCCTTACCTCATCCCTCACAGCCCAGGGGAGATCCTCCCCTTACCCTCTGGCCTGTTCACTCCCTTTACCTCTTCCTCCTCCTCCCCATGGCCTCCCCAGAAGCATCTGAGGGCAAATGTGGTATTACTTGTGCTTAGGGATCATCACTTTCCTCTCTGACTCTCAGTTTCCTCATCTGCAAAATGACAATGAAATCTAAAGGACCTACCTGGCACAGCTGCTGTGAGACTCACGTCAGATTAGATCTCTAATTGACAGCTATCGATATGATTGATTAAGATCCCCTAGGAAAGAGGTGCAGAGAGCCGAGATAAAAGGTGAAAGAAATCACCTTCCTCCTGCCCCACCCTCCTGGGGCCATGGCTTCGAGATTTCCCTTCAAGAATGTTCCATAGCTCACGTATAACTTTCCTGTGCCATTGACAATAGATGTCGATTCTGTAGACTTTCCGGTCTTGCTCAGTCATTCATTTCAGTGAAACACTCATCTCTAAGCTGCTCTGACAAGTTTCAGGTGTCATCCGTGGCCTTGGTCTAGGAATAACTTGTAGAGAAGCTGCGAGAACAGGGCATCACAGAACCTCTCCTGCGGTTTTCACACATGACTGCTACCTGGAGCTGAGTCTTTCCTTTGCCTGAGAAGAGTCAGAGAAAGAATGAGCATCAAGGGAGCTCTGTTCCCGTTTCTAGTTTCAAAAGGAGTTAACAGCTCAAAGGGTAATCACCTTCACACACTGTGGGGTTTGATGAGCTCCATGCAGGCCACCTGGCTTCTAGGCCCATCTCTGCCAGGAGCTTGTTGTATGTGAGGAAATCACTCCCCCTCTCTGGGCCTTTTTCCTCTTCTATACACTGACATGGTCTCTAAGGTCTCTTCCAACTCAGCTGGCCTATGTTCTTTAAATCCCAACAGATATCAAGCTTCGGACAGGAATTTGAAATCCCTTTTTGAAGGGCCATGGAGGGAATTTGATCAGTAGCTCATGAAAAATGGGAATTCTCAGGCCTGGTCAAATGTGTGTGAGCTTGAATGGACATTATTATTCCTGGTACTTAGGCTGCACTCAGCTAGTTCATAGTGTCACAGAGTTGGCAGGGGCCTCAGGGGTACCTAGGCCAACCTCTACCCCAAGAAAAGAATCCTCTCTCCAATCCTCCTGGACAAGTGGTCACATCTAGCCTTTACTTATAGACCTTCAATGCTAGGAAGCTCACTACCTCCCAAGGCAGCCCAGTGCACATGAGGACCACTCCATCATTAGGAAACTTTCTCTGACATCAAGCTGAAATTGACTTTTCCACAATTTCCCGTTCCTCAACCCCCCAATCCTCATCCATTGTACCCTCTAAGACCAAGCAGATCAAGTCATATTCCTCTTCCAATACTTAAAGACAGTAATAGTGCCCCCCCAAAAGTTTTTTTTCCTCTAGGCTGAACATCTCCAGTACTTTCAACCAACCTTCATATGGTCCAGGCATAGTCTAGTGCTTAGCACAGTACTTGGCACACAGGAGCTATTTAATGTGTGTTTGTTGATGGCTTGATTGACTGCTCTTCTCCAGAAGCTTTCCAGCGTATCAGGGAACTTCCTAAAATATGGCTCAGAGAATTGAGTGCAATCCTCGAAATGTGAGTGGCATGGAGCAGGACTGTTGCCTCTCGAGTTCTCGACCCTATATCTTTCTCTTTTGATGCAGTCCGCAATAGCTTAATTCATTGCCTTGTCCAACCTTTGACTCATTTGGAGTTTGCAGTCCACTAAGACCCCCACATCTTTTCCCCAGCTGTCATCCAGCCATACCTCCCCCATCTTGTCCTTTCTGGAAGTTGTCAATTGAACCCAAATATGGAATTCCTTTTCAATTTTGTCTCATTCATTTCAACCCATGGGTCTCCTCTGTCATCCAACATGTTAGTTTTCCTTCCCAGATTCACATCATCTGCAAATGTGATAAACAGGCCATCTATTCCTCTATTCAAGTCATTAATAATACCGTTAAAAAGCACAGAGCCTAGGGCAGATCTGTGAAGCACTCCCCTAGAGACCTATCTCCAAGATGCTACCAGTTCATTTGTTAGAGAAGGTAATTTGGGTCTGGTCCTTTCACCAGTTTGGAACATACCTAACCATACAATATACCGGACCTTCCATGCTTAGCACAGCACCAGGCCCAGAATAAGGCCTTAGGAAATACTTGTTGATTGACTATCACATAATCCATGCCTCGTCCACAATGACAGTGTGAAGCAGAATAAAAACTAAAACAGCAACAGCTAGCATTTATATAGCACTGGGTGCCAGGCACTGGGCTAACCACTTTACAGATGTTATCATCTGAGCCTCACAACAACTCTAGGAGGTATTACAATCCCCATTATATAGATTGGGAAACGGAGGCAGACAGAGGTGAAGTGACTTGCCCAAGATCACACAGTCAGTGAGTGAGTGTCTGAGGCTGGATTTGGCATCTGGAGAGAGGTCATCCAATAAGGGTTAGAGGAAGAAGAGACAAGTAGAGATGGCTGGTGACTCACAGCCAAGGGGTACCATTATAGCTTTTTGTCAAATGGCTTTAAATAATGCAGCCATCTGCTGCCCTCCAGAGGCATGGATCTGGAGATAAAATGATGGAATGTGCTTCCTGATTACTTGTGAATATACATGACCTGGGTCTGGGCACAGATTCTCTCCATAGATTCATCTCCGCCTATCTTAGGTCTCAAAAGAGTTGCTGATCCATATTGGAGGAGAAACTAGGAGTATTTTACACTATAAATCACTGCTCCCAGGCTCAAAAAAACCAAATATTTTAAGTCATTGCTAATCTTTGAGTGGAAGATTTCAGTCAGGTAAAGGGGTCAGAAATCAAATTTACAAAGGGGTAAGAAACTAATGGATGGGGGAAGGAAATGGAGACCATGAGCATTGTGAAGACTGTAAGATCAATTCAAGGTAGCAGTATGAGATGGCGGTCAATAAAGTTAATGCAATCTTGGGTTTCATGATAAGAGGCCCAGCTTCCAGGAAGAAGGACATTAGCCCCAGTGCACCTCTGCCCAGGTAAAACTACCCATGGAGTATTATGTGAAATTCAGGGCTCCATACTTCAGGAAGGACATTAATAAGATAAAGGGTGTCCAAGGAGGACCCTGATGGTGGTGAAGGGCATTGAGTCCATAGGGGATCAGCTGAAGGAGCCAGGAGGGGGGGGTGTCTTTAATTTGGTGGGAACATGAGAGCTGCTTTCAGGTGTTGGATGGCTGCCACATGGTAGAGGCATTAGACTTGTTCTGTTAGGCCATAGGGGATGGCACCTAGAAAAATGGGTATAAGTTGCAAAGAGAGAAATTTGGGCTTGATGTTGCATGACCGTGCATCATTAAATACTTACAGTGTCTAAAGAACCGAAACTGAGGATCACCCAGAGGGCAATGGAGTATTGTACTATTGGCCTGTGCAGACTTTAACACATTCAAAACAAGGAGAACTGGAGTCAAAGATGCCATCAAAAAAGTGTATGATCAGTCAATAAGCATGTATTAAGCTGGAACTGATGGTATAGAGGATAGAAGCTGGGCCTGGAGTCAAGAAGACCTGAGTTCAAATCTGCCTTCAGATGCTTCCTAATTGTATGACCCTGGGCAAGTTACTTGACCTCTGTCTGCCTCAGTTTCCTCAACTAAAAAATGGGGGTAATAATAGCACCTATCTCAGGGTTGCCATTTCTTTCTCCAGCTCCTGACTCCATTGCCAGTCAAATTTGTCATTTCCTTCTCCAGGTCATTTTACAGATGAAGAAACTGAGGCAAACAGGGTAAGGTGACTTGCCCAGGGTCACACAGCTACTAAATGTCTGAGGTCAGATTGGAACTCAGAGAGATGAGTCTTCCTGACTTCAGGCCCAAAACTCTATCCACTGCAGCACCACCCAGAGTGAGATTAAGTGATAGAGGATAGTCTATATACTCCACTGATATCCATGTGAAGAGCAGCTAGGAAGGTTGCCAGCATGGCAATTCTGGTAGAAGGTGGATGTGAGTCACAGAGGGGCATGCACATCCAGGCTATGAGCTGCATCAGTGGTGAGGGGGGCTGAGAATAGACATCCACATTGATGAGATCACAAGTTCACAGAAATTTTAGAATAAGGCAACTTCCCAACCATGAGAGCTGTTCAAACATGCAGTAGAGCACCTCAGGAGGTAGTTAGTTTCCCTTCATTGGAGGTCCAAGCTATACCTGGACAATGCACCCAACAAGTTGGGAGGCTCTTCAGACTCTGACATTCTGGGATTTTGTGATGTTTCCTTTTATGTATTTTGTCTCCAGCTGAACCATATTGTTCTCTCTGCCCCCTAAGTCTTTGCTCACTATTCCTCACACCTGGGATTGCCTCCCCCCTCATCTTCACTTACTAGATTCCAGCTCCTCCTTTAAAGTTCCCTCTTCCAAGAAGCCTTCCTTGATTTCTCTGTTCTGTCTCTCCTCCCCATCTCCCAGGAACCCTCCTTTACTGTCAGTAACAACCCTTCACCTCCAGCTGCCTTGTCTCCCATTTCTCTGAGGCACTCATATAATCTAGTGTCTTCTCAGCATCTGTTGGAATCTTATCCCTCTGCTAGACTGTGGGTACCAGAAGAACTGGGACTCGACCTTATCCCAAACTTGGCAACCCTCTCAGTGCTCTGCACACAGTGAATGACTAATAGATGTCTATTGAACTGAATCTTCTTGTCTTCTGCCCTGATCAGACCATCTGGGGAGTATCACTCAGTTCAAAATACCATGTCTTAGGAAGGATGTTGACAAACGGCTCCCTTGAGGATACCATTGAAGCCCACTCACTGTCCATTGATTCTCTCTTGCTCTTGTCATGTGGAAGTAGGGTAGGATAGGAGGACTTTTTGGACACCACGCCAACATTTGTGTTCTTCATTCCTTTGGGACAAACCCCATTGGAGCGTTTCCTTACTGAAGGTCACAGGAACTTAGCTTTAGTAGACTTCAAAGGGAGTTTTGAGATCCTCTAGTCCAGTGTTTTTTAAACTGTGGGTTGCAACCCGGAAAATTTGGCAACAGTAAAAGGTTTCCAAAGATGGAACAACCAAAAAATTAAATAAAAATCAAGCATGTAATGAATCGGAGATGTTTCTGGCAGCACTTGGTTCTGAACATAAAGCATATGTACTGTGCACTGTGTCCTCAGGCTATGTAATGCCAACCAATGCTATTTAAACACAAAAAGGGGTCTCAAAAAAGTTTAAGAAGCCCTGGTCTAGTCCAACCCCATCCCTTCACAGAGTAAGATGCTGAAGCCCAGGGAGGGAAGGTGACTCAGTGGCAGAGCTGGGACTGCCTTTCTCCCTGCACTGTCTGGGTGATTGGTGCAGTGAAAGACTAGTCTAGTCAGATTCAAGCTCTGATCACAGACTTTAAACCATCCTTGTCTCCTTTTCCTTTCTGTAAAGAAATTTCTCCTCTCCCACCTCCACCAGACATCTATTATGTCCATGTAAACAATGGTGGAGAACAGTTTGCTGCATTTGCTGAGTCAGGAGCCCAGACTGGACCCAGCAGCCCCCAGTTTAATGAATTGAGGTCGGCCTGGGGAAGGAAGTGCTAATATAGTCATAGCTCACATCTGTAGGTGTGAGCTGATTCATGTCAGAGGTCTTGAGCCATGCAAAGGATGGCAGCCAGCAGATGGCAGAAGAACGTCCTCTGAGAATTCTGGGGGGACTAGAAGGAAGGAGAGTGCTTCCAAGGAGTGGCCAGTCCCTCCTTCCCCTTGCACCTTTGATTTGTGGAAGTATAATAGAGATCTCCACATTATATAATAATAAGGAGAAAAGCTAATATTTGTATTATGTTTACTATATGCCAGGCACTGTGCTTAGCACTTTACAATTGCTTTCTCATTCGATCCTCACAACAACCCTGGGAGCTAGATACTATTATGAGCCCCATTTTACAGATGAGGAAACTGAGACATTTAGAGGTGAAGGGACTTGCCCGGGGTCATATAGCTAGTAAGTGTCTGAGGCTAGATTTCAACTTACATCTTCCTGACTCCAGGCCCAGCATTAAGGCCTGGAGCTATATCCATATTTCAAGGCAGCATGGCATAGTCTAGAAAGAGGATTGGATTTGGAGTTCCAGAAGAAATGCCACCTGACTGTTCTGTGACCCAGAGCAAGTCACATACCCTTTCTAGGCCTCAGTTATCTCCCCTCTCTTTAAAATGAACTAGAGGGCTTCTGAGATCCTTTCCAGCTCTAAATCATCGATCCTATGGTGAGGCCCTGGGCCAATCAATTCCCTTCCCTGGGCCTCAGTTTTGTCATCCATCATAGGGCTTCTTAAACTTTTTCCACTAGAGACTCCTTCAGCACTTCTTAAACTGTGGGTAACGACCCCAAATGAAGGGAATGGATTAGATGGTCTCTTAGGTCCATTTGAGCTCAAGATCCATTATATATGTATTTGTTAATATGATCATTATTGAACATTAGATCTGGAATCAGATCTTGGTGCCCATAGTATTCCAGCTCCAGAGCTGGAAGGGATCTCAGGGCCCATCTAATCCAAGCCGCTGATTTTTTTATAGATGAGGAAATTGAGGCCCAAGAAAGGTAAGTGACTTATCTAAGGTCATGCAGATAGCAAGTAGCAGAGGCAGAATTTGAATCCAGCTCCTTTGACTCCAGCCTCAGCTCTTTCCCCACTATGATAAAGACTTAGTCCAATATCCATCATTTTACAGGTGTGAAAATGGCTAACTTTTCAGTAGAGCTGGGACTAAAATTACCCAAGTCTCAAAACTCTTAGGTCAAGAGTTCTTTTGTCTGTCTCCCTCCCAAAGCTAGAGGAGAGTGATCAGGACTTTGTCCCAGGACAACCACATCTACAGTGGGAAAACTTCTAACAAGGAATGAATTGTCTTTATTCCTAGCTCAATGCCTGGTAAGACAAATGTGAATTTTGAAGACACTGATTTGGTAACAAGCCAAGAGTTGTTGGAGGCAGAACCTGGTAGGTAGTGAGACTCCAAGAAGGAACAGAAGACAAAGAGTTTAATCAAGGAGAAGACCGGTATGAGTTGTTGTCGTTTTGTTGAAAAGGCTGTTAGAACTTAGTCAATGGGAGACAGTGAAGAGAATAGTCCCTCATGGACAACGGTCCAAGCTAGAGTGGCTTGTCTTGAAGGATGTCTGGATGTAGAACCTAGAGAAGCAGCTAGCTTGGGCTTCTGGCAGCCATGGGAAGCAGGGTTATGCCCCCAAGTCCAACAAGAAAGAATTGAGGTTCTGCACAGACCAGGGAGAAGACAGCGATCCTGGGGGGTGAAGCAGACTAAAGTGGTAATAACCAGTCTTATACCCCAAGCTGAATACCTACCTATATAGAATTTGTGCCCTCAAATTCTTGGGATCACAGATCTAGAGCTGGAAGGCCATCTAATACAATCCTTTTGGGGTTTTTTTGTTGTTGTTTTTGTTTTTACATATAAAGAAACTGGTGCCCACAGAAGCTAGTTGACTTACCCAAGGTGGGACAAATAGTAAGTATCAGAGGTGGAATTGGAACCCAGGTCCTCTGACCCTGAAGTCAGCACTCTTCCCACTGTACTCCTCCCTCCCACTACAGTAAAAGATTTTTGCCTGAGCCAGATGGTGATAAAGGACCTGGAATCAGTGCTAGGACTGGACATTTTTGTACATGGAACAAAGAGATCCCAAGACACTGGACAATTCACTTGGAGTGTGGCCACTGGCCACCAGAGAGGGAGGGATCATCTAATGGCTTCCTTATTGAACTAACCATTACTGTTAACTAGGTGTTAGGCTCAGTTGTTTCTAGATGCTGAAGGACTCCAAGTGCTTTTAGCACCCTCTAAATTTCCCTTGCCCTAGGACAAAATTCCAGTTGCCCTACCCTAGTTATAGAACTTCCTGGAGTATTCTCATCAGACTGGGAAAGAAAAATCTGTAGCTCAAGGCTGGAGTCTAAGAAAAGGAAACAAAAAAGAAAACACCTTATCCCTTGCATTAGAGATGACAAGACAGCCACAAAGACAAGTAAACCCTTCCTCTCCCATTGCTGTCAGAGACACCTTATAAAGCTGCCCAAGGTTTCTTTCCACGGGTTTACAAAAACCCAGCCTCAGCCCCTAGGCTGACCCACTGTCCTTTTCTCCTTTTCCCCCTCTTCACTGCTATGACCTTTGGTCATGCTAGCCAATGTTAATATTATAACATCCTGACTTCTCAAACCTAGGGGCCTGGGAAGCCAGTGTCTAGCCCAGTAGATTTCATAATGTAGCATCTTCCCTCAGTGGAATTAAACAACCTTGTGGAAGAAAGGAGATGTCCAGCTCTGATAAAAATCGTGCTATTTGCCTGGGAGCTGATTTGCTGCACACACACGCACACACACAGAGGACAGGATGCTGGAGCGTGGGTGGTGATGAGCTGATGCTGAGTCTACTGGTGGTGTGCATATCTGATCACTGCTGCATTTGACATTGTTTTCTTTCAAAACAATTTGGAATTCATTACAGAAACAAACTTTTCATTGTGGTCTCTGGCCAAACATGAGTCTCTTGACACTTGCTGCCTGTCACAGAACATTTCAAGAGTTTCTTTAACCATGAATGCCTTGTGGGAAGAAAATGCAAATAGCATTTAGAAAAGTGGATTTCTTGACACCTAAGTAATTTGCTGCTGATACTTTTGGGGCTTGGGGGGGTGGGGTGCGGGAGTGGGTTGTCTGTCTCACTACGAAGTGAAATGTTAGCACTTATTTGGCAAGTTCAGGTCATGCTTAGAGAAAATCCGGATGATTCATGGGAGTAACGTCAGATCAAGTCGATTAAATTCAACAATCATATTAAAGTGCCTACTATGTGCCAGGTCCTGTGACAGTGCTGGGCCTACAAAGACAAAAAAAATTGAAATAGTGCCTGCACTTAAGGAGTTTCCAATCTAATGAGGAGCTTATAGCAAGTGACTGGACAGAGAATAGGGCCTGGACAAGGGAATTCATTTTCATAGGGAAATCCCCTCGTGAGAAAACTCCCTCTTCCAATGCAAGTCAGTATTGACTTTTCTCCAACTTAAGAGACCTAGAGAGTCTAGTCTAGAGTCTAGAACACTACAAGGTTAAGTGATTTGCCCAGGGCCACACAGCCAATAAGTGTCAGAGGCAGGACATCAACCCAAATCGACTTGGTTCCTAGGCCAGTTTTACCTACTATACCATGCTGCCTCTCATGAGTTGGTATGGGACAGGGGTGGGGAGCCTGTGACTTTGAGGTCACACGTGGCCCTCTAGGGCCTCAGGTGCAGCTCTTTAACTGAATCCAAACTTCACCGAACAAATCCCCCTAATGAAAGGATTTGTTCCGTAAAACTTGGACTCAGTCAAAAAGTTGAACCTGAGAACCTAGGGCCACATGCGGGTTCCCCACCCTGGTAGAGGACTTAATATTTTATCCAAAGTTCATTCACATGTTTTATCTTATTTGAGTCTCATCAGGAGCTAGAGGGGTGGGCAGGGTAGGCTTTCATTGTTCCCATTCCTTGGATGAGGAAAGGAAAGGTGATTTACATAAAGTCATGTGTCAAGTTAATAATGGAACCAGGACCAGACCAGGTGATCTTGTTCTGGATTGCTAGCAAGCGAAAGTTGATGGAAAGTGAAGATGTCATTATCTGATGGATTTGCTCCTGGTGAATAATGAATTTGGCTAAGTCAGAATAAAATTTCTCCATTCTCCTTAATCCCAAAGTTTGGGTCTAATTCTCTTGGATGACTACCTCAAGTCCTTCTTTCTCTTGGCCTATGGATTGGGTAGTGGTGGTGTTGAACTGTACAAAACCAACATGAATCTGAGAATTGCTAGTCTTCTGCCTTGCTTTGGGATGGACAGCTCCAGCCTAACCAGCCTTGATTCTGTGTGAGGAGCAATTAGCTGACCATTCTTGATAGTCAAATCAATCCAATCTTTTTTTTCCTAGGCCTATTTTCTTTTCCATAAACTGGAGACACATTAGTAAGACCGAAATTGAAGCTAGTCAGTCTTTGTCATTTTCCTGGAAACGGGCAAACCAAGACCCATCAAGCCTTGCCATAGGAAAATACTGCCATTGGCTACTAAGGTTTTGAACGTTTCAAGGCAGGAATGAATAGATGGAAGAAGCAACTCGTCTCTTCTTTGCCACCCAAAGGGGGAAAGCCTGGAAGTGAACGATATGGGTGCAATTAAAAAAAAAACAACCCTTTACGTAACTTTTTTACTGGGAGAGAACACCACGAAGCACATTTTCCAGGAAGTGTGGGCTGTGATGATTGTGTGCTCTTAACTAATCCTGAGTAGGGTAGCAAGTACACCAGCCTTCTAATGCTGCTTCTGCAAGCTCCTCTCTCAGAAGATCGCATTTCAACTCACCCGAAGCATGAATGAACCGTACAACCCACCTGCTCCCCCGGCTGGGAATACCATCTCTGTGGGCACCATGAAAATCTTTATGTTTTTACTTACCCTTTTTGTAATTGCTCAGACTATTGGGACGGCGTTTTTTGGTGTCTACCTTCATAGAAGGCTGGATGAGGTAAGACTAAGTGCAAGGCTTGATGAAATTGGGTTGCTTGTTTTTCTTGACTTGACATCTTGAGTTTTAACGTTGGGCTTCAAACTCTACCCAAATGAGGGGAAAGAGGAGAAGTTGGAGGGAGATGATATTCTTCCCCTACACATTTGGTTACCTCATCAAGGATTTCTTGTCCTTCAGATTTTTGCTCTTTCAGAAAGTTCCGTGTGATGAAAAGTCACTTTTGAATTTTTTTAATTGAAATTTACAATAGAAGAGCTCATTAGCAATGGATAAGCTCGTGTCAATTGAATATTTCATCCTATTTTCAATTAGCACAGACATGAGAGGACAAGAATATTCTGTCACTAATTAAAAGGTATTCTTTGCAGAATCATTTGTGATAAGGTAGCAAATTGATTTTTTTCTCTGAAAAATAGCTTAGATTTCCGTAGCACAACCAACTTTACAAAGAACTTTCCTTCCAATAATCATGGTAGATAAGTAGTGTCAGGATTTTTTTTTTTTTTGGCTAGACTTGTAATTTCATCCAGATCAGGAATGGTTTGCATGGAATGTTGTCCCCTGCCGCATATTAACAACTGTTCTGCAATTTATTGTCTTAAGAGAGTTACCTGGGGCGCTCTGAAAGGCCAAGTAACTTTCCTACAGCCACACAGCTAGCATGTGTCATAAAGAGGGCTTGAATTCAAGTCTTCCTAACTATCGGACCACTGTAGGTTAAACTTCCTCTCAGTGCCACAATGATTATCCCCCCTTTATAGATGGTGCAATTGGGATTCACAGAGCTCAAAGGTCTCCTGATTTCAAAAGCCGGCATTCTCCCCACTAAGCTCCATTGCCCGTCTTAGGTTGGTCCATGTCCTTCGACACTTAGGTTCAGAAACGCAAAAGTAGTTGGGTAATAGAGCGGGTCAATTTGAATTCTTAAAAAATTATAACAGGGAAGATGCATTTTGTTCCCACAGACACTCTCACTAACAAGAGACATGGAATATCTAGGGCAGGGCTTCTTAAATTTTTTCCACTCTTGACCCCTTCAGTATGACCATGACCCACAGTTTAAAAAGTCACGCTCTAGAGGATGCCACTCATTTCGATGAAAGAGGGATGATCCATACAATTATTCATATGGAAGCTTCTAAGAATCTGGATTTTACCAGTATACAAGTCGAACATGTGGGTAATGATGAATTCTTCATTTGTCCATCTGTCGTCCCCACGGCTGTGAGGCTAGCCATTGCCATAGCCTAGCGGGCATAATGGAGACCCTAGAAATATTAGATACAACGATCAGGATCCTGGTGGCTCAATAGCCAGTTAACAAGGAGAGCCAGAGAAGCTTTGGGTTTGGCCTTTGTCAGTCAAGTGTCTGGTCACTTGACTGGTTCTGGAGGTGAAATACCCCTCTTACCTGTGTAGCCCCAGCTTTCCTTTAGCACCCATGTCTAACCCCATAGCTAAAATGCCAGTGTTCTCCTTGGATGCCTCATCATGGTATGCAGATGACCCTTGGGTCTTTGGAGGCACTGCTAGTGGAGTACAAGCTTTGGCAAGTCTTACCAAGCTGAGAAGCCCTGGGCCTGGTGTCCAGCCCTGGTGATATGCTCTGTCTACTGCCTGAGGACCAGCTTAGATAAACCTAAAGAAAGAAACTCATTACCCAAAAGATGACTACAAGAATGGAGTCTTTGACAATGACTAATTCATGAAATAGTCTTAAAATGCCTCGATGGTTTGCAGTAAAGGGATTATACAGCTTAAATTCCACATACTGAAATCTCCTGAGGCATATGAATTGCAAGGACTTGTGACAATATTTTTGGATGAAAAGTTTCTATCAAGTTCCAAAGTTGTTGGTAGCTGGGGTGATGGAGAAAAGATTAGACTTGGAGTCTAAAGTTCTGCCTCTTATCCTTGCTGGATAGCCAAAGCCAAATCTCTTAACCTGTCTGGACCTCAGTTTCCTCATCCGTGAAATGAAGGGGTTGGGACTAGATCTCTTCTAAGGTCCTTTCTGAATGAAAATCTAAGTAAATTGAAGAGCAATAAGTTTAAAAAATTTTTATTTAAAAAATTTTTATTTTTAATGATATTTTATTTTATATTATTTTCATTTACTAATCTATCACCCTTTCCTTTTCTACCCAGTGAGCTATCCTTTGTAGCAAAGAGTCAAAAAAGAAAAAAAGTTTCTTAGTAACATTTCCCAACACATCAATCCAGTACATGTGATGTAGCACCCCGTAGCCCGCAAGCTTTGCTAAACAGTGAGCAAAGCACATGAAATAACACTTTTTCAAATAGTCAAATGCTAAAGTGTGATTTTAATATAACAATTATTGTGATTGTGGTTTGGGGGTATCATGTTTTTAGTTAGGTTGTGATTTCTGCCTAGGTCCCACTAGTGCGCCAGTTATCCCAGGATACTTTGCTTCTGGCTTGTGAGGAAATAGAGACCTCCAATTCCCTGAAAGTTGGATATTCAGTATGTGTAGAGCCCATATAAGATTGTATGCCATCTCAGGAAGGGAGGGGAGAGGGAAGGGGAGAAAACTGAAGTCTTATGGAAGTGATTGTTGAAAACTGAAAACAGATAAATTAATTACATTTTTTTAAAAAGTTGGATATTCAGTGCCATTACTCACTATTTGGCATGTTTTAGATGTCATCCCCCCCCCCCCCCCCAATCGTTTTTCTTTCAAAGCACCATGGGAGGGGATAGGGGGCCTGGGTGTTGAAGCATCATTGCCTGATGCACTCTCAGCCTCATGGGGCTCACATCTTTGCTCTTCCACAACCAGGTAGAAAAGGAGATGCATCAGCAAGAGGGCTATTTTATGCTACAGATGCTACAGAAATGCAACCAGAAAGACTTCACCAATTACCTGAACTGCCCGGAAATTCTAGCCTATTTTCAGAAGCAACTTAAGGTAAACTATGACTGATTTTATTGTCTATGTGGGTCATAAGAGCTAGAGATGAGCAGGACCTTCAGGGCCACCTGGTTCAATCTCTTGTTTTATGGAAGTTGAATGACTTACCCAAGGGTCACCTATCTAATAAATGGCAGAACTGGGAATTTTAACTCAGCTCCTCCAACTCCAAAACCACTTCTCTTTCCATTACAGTCCAACTCCCTCATTTTACAAATGAGGAAACTGAGGGCCAAAAAAGATTGAGTGACTTGCCCACACAGCTAATACATGGCAAAGCCGGGATTCAAACCCAGATCTCCAGCCAAATTCAGGGCTCATTCCAATCTGCCACATTTAACAATGTAAGTTTTAAATGAATACAAAGAAAATGCCATAAGAAAGGCAAAACACATGTGGGAAACTTATTGTGAAGGATCAGAATTCTGGAGGAGGAGGTCTAGGTTCTGAGCCTGGCTCTAACACTTGCCTCTTTGATTCCCTGGGTGATCGTATCAGACTTCATACTGACTTAGAAAAATCACATGTTTACGTTATCTATATTCTATTGTATTTTTGCTTATGTTGTTAAATATTTCCTAAATACATTTTAATCTGGTTCTGATTGTACTTGGGAGTGACACCATTGGACTCAACTTTTTCCACTTGCCACCCCTCAACCCTATATGGGGTCAAAAACTACAGTTTAAGAAGCTCTGGACTAGATGACCTCTCAGTGTTTAGGCTACTCTAAATCTTTGATCTACTAATGGAAAATGCATCTCTGAGAAAAAATCCCCACTAAGAGACCCACAACCTGCACTTTAGGCAAAACTGTGTAGGGAAGTTCATGTTAGAAGGAGGCCGCTATCTCCTGTCAACACCCCCTCTTGGACCCAGACACCTATGGGAGCTCCACTTGCCTAGGACCTGGAGCTCTTCCTTCTCTCTCCAGTGGATTCCCAAGGGACTGGCTGAGGATGGGGACCCCACCCTTTCCTACAATGGACCTTGGAGGCTGTCCCTTCCAACCTGCATCAGCAGAGGAGTCCCCAAGATGACATATGGGTGTCCAGAGGGCAGCCAGCCTCTGCTCAAAGAGCTCCAAGGAGGGAAAACCTGGCACCTCCTAAACAGCCATCGCTCATCAGGAGGAAACTTTTCCTGATAGCAAACTAAAATTTGCCTCTTGGCAGCTTCCACCTACGGTGTCTAGCTCTGCCCTCTAATAATAGAAGATTCTCAAAGACTAAAAGGCCTTTGGGATCCAAAGGAATGTACGTCCAGTGCTCCTGGTAGAATTTCCAGCTGAGAGGGGAAGACATGAGTGGCTGGTGGAAGGGGGCTTGATTAGTGGTAGAGAAGGAGGAGACCCTTCTCAGTGGTTCATCACTTAGGGTTTAACCTGCTCCACTCAAAAAGGTTTAGAGCCAGAAGGACCACCTAGTCCAACCAGCTCATTTTACAGATGAGAAAACTGAGACCCAAGGAGATGACATGACCTGCCCAAGGTCACATGGGCTGTAGAAGGCAACCCTAGGATTCCAAGCCAGGTCCTTTCGCTCCAAATTCAGCTCTCTTCTCCAAGGCATCACATTGATGGCCTTGAAATGATGGTTAATTTGACATACTCATACTGGTTTAAGGATACTATGCCACAGTCTTGGCATTGAATAAATCCCAAGCAATGGAAAGAATGCTGACTTGGGAGTCAGAGGACCTATGTTCTGGCTCTGTCACATACTGCTTGTGTGACCCTGGGTAAACCACTTTGTTCCCCAGCTCTATAATTGTGAGTCTGTGATGTGTAATGTGAAATGTTTCATCTTGTCCGTCCATTTGGAATTTAGACAGTGTGTGTGAATGTGTCCATGAGGGACAATGTCAAGGGGGGGCTGGATTTCTTGTCATCGAGGGCAGGGAACCCTCTCAGGAACTTCAACGAACTTAATTCAAGCATCTCTTCCCTCTCACTACATTGCTGGTATACTCTGCCCTTAGCTTTAATGAGGTCATCCCTCTTGAAGCCCCATCTTGAATCACTAACTAGGCCACAGTCTACACAGGAAAAGTGCTTGCAGTATAGCAGATAGGCTGTGTCTGTCTCCCTCCCCCATCCTCACTCCAACTACATACTCCAAGGGTTTATTCCTGTACTAAGTGCCCACAGGAACCCCAGAGAAGACTCCTGGAACTCATGCTTGCTGAGCTCTTTACACCAATCTAGGCATCCCACTGAAAGCCCCTTGAGGGTAAGGGTTGATGAGACTTTTTGGATGGTCAGTGCACCATACATCCCTTGTCCACAATAGGTGATTAATCATTGCTTATTGACCTGGATTGAACTGGATTGGATTGGAATGGGTTAGAGAAACCTTTGGCTCCCTCCAAACCTCCTGATTATTTTAGCGTCTTTAGCCTTAAACTCGAGACAACAGTTCCAGGCAATATCTGAAGGTAGTGAAAGGACCAGGGGTTTCTTGGAAAGGACCATGGAGCTAAGCGAGAGTCAGAACTTGGATTATATTCTTTCACTAAACAGTCCACCTGTGAAAGAGGTATTACAGGCATTGTCACCTTCATTTTACAGCTAAGGAAACTGAGGCACTGAGAGTTAAAATGCCTTGCCCAACATCACACAGTTAGAATTTGAACTTAGTCCTTTGATGCCTTGGAGCCAGGCTCTTTCCTTTGTACAATGTTGCTTCTTTGTGCCTAGCATCCCTGTAACAGAGGATGTGCCCTGCATTAGGAACTCTCAGGTCTTCTTCAGTTTGGACATTCTACAAATCCTGAAATAAATAAGGGCAAATCCTTGGCAAAAACAAACCCCAAAGAACCCCTGCTGAATAACACAGATAGTACCCTGATGGCTCTGCCAACAAGTACCCCTCCCTTGGCAGGGAGAGTAGGCTGGCACTGAAATAGGCTCTGCCCCGAATTTATGCCACCTACCTGAGGCTTTGTCTGAAATCAGCTACCTGGCAGGGGAGTAAGAAAGATGCCAGGCAGGACTTCCCTTCTGAACTCTTGCTTCAGTCGATGACTTCAAGGTGTCAGCCCCAAAGGGCACCTCAGGAGGCTGGCTACCTGAGCCATTAGCATATAGCCACAGAGCTGAAATGGTTAAACACCAAATATGCTTTTCTCCAATGACCCATTCCTCTAGTCACCAACTAGAATCCTCCGATTTCTTTTTTATTTTTGGTTCTCCAGCTCTCATGTTCTTGATCAGGATAATGAGTTCGGATTACATTTCGGTTTTCTTGGCAAGTCAGTTAATTAACATGAATTTATTAAGCACCAAATTCATGCCAGGCACTGGCCAAGGCCAGTTTGCTAATTTTCTGGGCCATTGTGTATTTTTCCGATGGCACAAAATTCTCAGAAGCTTTCACTTTAGGGGGCTCTATGCTATCAGGTTGGGGTGGGGGTGGGGGTGATGGGTGGTGGTGGTGGGAAATAGCAGTCCAAGTTGTTCCTAAATGTATGTTGAGTTGGAAGTTGACCACTGAGGTAGAGGCAAGCAGAGGAACTTCCTTTCCCCTCTTTCTTCCTCCACATGCAAACATTACGGTACCATAGATTTAGAGCTGGAAAGAATTTTGTGCATCATCTAGTCTAACCCCGTCATTTTACAGTTAAGGAAACTGAGACCCAGAGAGGTTTCATAGATTTGGCACTGGAATGGAACTCGGATCATCAATTCCAGGCCTCATTTTACAAATAAGAAATGAAGGCTCAGGAAATGGAAGCAACTTGCCTAAAGTCATATAGCTGATATTCAAACCCAATCCAAATTCGGGGCTTTTCCCCTGGACTAGGCTGCTCCTTGGTGCCTGGCAAACCTTTTTGGGGGATAAAACTCTCTCCACAGAAAAGGCTTACAATTAACATACCCCCTAGGAGACTGAACACAGTCACTTAAAATGTGACATTGGAAAGGACTCAACAGGGCCTCTTCCTGAGGCCAGTCTGGTTGGGGGGGGGGGGGTTGTTTTTGTAATCCATGTGAGGGCGGAATGGGCCAGGAAAGGAATGGAACCCCAGAGGCAACCTCACTCAACCTAGCAGAGAGCCTAGGCCCAGAAAAGCCAACCTTTGCCAACCCCCCGACCTGGTTTGCTGGTGGCCTGTGCCAGCTTACCCAAAGCTCAGCTGCAATCATTACCCTCCCCGCAGCACACTCTACCCCCCCCCCTCGCCTTTTTTTCTTCTTTTTTTTTGCAAGCGTCCTAAGCAGTCATTTATTTGTTGGGTCTTGACTGTATTTTTTCCTGTCACCACATGTTTATGGTACCAAACTCTGGTTTAAACGGAAAATTAAAACTCAACTGCACAGGTAGGCAGTTCAAGGGGCAGATGGTACATTGATCTTTGTGACTTACAGCCTAGGCTCTGGCAATCTGATTCAATTCCTTTCAATTCAGTTCAGTTCAATTCGGATCAATTCAGTTCAGTTCAGTTTGGTTCGATTTACAACTCAGTACCAAACAGCGCAAATAATGAATCTCCCTGAAGTGATTTCATTATTCAAATTTGCACTGCATATTTCCATTGGGCTGGAAGTAACTACCATACTTTACATAATTACAACATAATTATAATAGTGCAAATTCAAATACATTGATAATCCAGTTCAGTTCAATAACTGTGAGAGACAGTCATGGTGACAGAAAAGATGACTCGATTTGGAGTCAGAGATCTTGTGTTCAAATTCTGCCTCTGACACTGACTAGCTGTGTGACCTTGGTCAAGTCAGTTGACCTGTCTGGGCCTCAGTTTCCTCTTCAGTAAAATGAAGGTATCGATCAAGATAACCTCTAAGGTCCCTTCTAGCTCTAAAGCTAAGAGCCTATGAACAAATATTTATTAAGCACCTATTGTATGTAAGGCACTAGGGATATAAAAACAAGAATAACCCCTGCCCTGGAAGAGCTTCTAGTCTAAGGAGGGAGGGAGAAGACAACACATGAAAAGATAAGAAATTCTAGAGGGAGAGAGTAACAGCAATTCCTGGGATCAGGAAAGACCTTGTGTAGGTGGTAAAATTCATCTAAGTTGCCCTTTGAAAAAAGCTAGAGATTCTTCTAAGTCAAGGTGAGGAGGGAGAGTATCCCAGGCATGCAGAACAGCCTATGCAAAGGCCAGGAGGTGGGAAATGGGCATCAGCCAGTTTGGGAGAGAGAATTTGTGAAGGGGATTTATATGAAATATGCCTGGAAATGTAGGCAAGACAAATAGGAGAGGACTTTATGTATATCCCAGGCTGAGTGAATTGTATAGAGCCCTAAATGAAAATATCTACTCCATATATAAAAACACATTTTGTGTAAGCCAGTCAAATGATAGGACTCTATTAACGATGGATTCCAACCAATGTTGCTTACAAGGTGTGTGAGGACCTTCAACTCCTCACAGCTCTGGGCTTCCCATCTTTTCAGTGATTCATATGAAAAGACCATTTGCAGGCAACCCCAAATGCCAACTCCAAGTATGAAGTGATTCTCCCATTCGTTGTCACCTATCAGATCCAGGGAGTTCGATGTCCTGGGGGTGATCAGCATCAGGGATTTTTTAAGGTCGCAAACCTTTGTCAAGTGCTTGTTATATGCCAGGAACAGAGGAGAATTCCAGATGAAGGGCTAGAGGAAATATTGACTAAAGAGTACTACTATATTTGGAGGCAGAGAGACTGGGGTTCAATACTAGCTCTACCTGTTTGCTACTTGCGTGGCCTTGAACCAGTCCCTTTTCCTCCCTGGGTCTCAGTTTCTTCTACTGTAAAGTGAGGGGGTTGGACTAGCCAGCTTCTGAGGTCTCTCCCAGCTCTAAAACAAGGATCACATATGTGACCTTGGACAAGTCATTTGGTTTTCCTTGTTCTAAGTTTACTCACCTATAAAGTGAAGGAATTAGCCTAGGAGGCCTGTGAGGTTGGTCCCTTCCAGGTGAAAAGTCTATGATCAAACTTTAATCCTCTGATCCCTTTGGGGGAGGGGAGTGGAGGGAGAGGGTTGCTTCATGGAGGAAGTGGTTCCTGAGCCTCTCATCTGGATAGGCTCCTAGAATGGCGTTTTCTAGATTACTTTCTGGGCTCATGATGCAGTTAGGGAAGCCTGGCCCACAGCTCTCACATGTGCACGAGGGCATTAGGGAAAGGTTCAGAAATGAGGGGGTCCATTGGTGGGATGCGGGAAGGAGGGAACAAGAAAGGACAACGTCAGTGCCACCCCCCACTGTCCCAATGACTTACGATGCTTCTTTTCATTTCAGCCTGAGGAGAGCCCCACAAAGGAGACGTTTGAGAAGCAGAAAGGTAGGTGGCCTGGGACATTTCCTGGGAGCACTTCAAAAGGGAAAGGAACAATGGGTGGCAAATGAAAAGGTGGGGAAGAGCAGATGCACCAAACGTTTGGAAGGTGGGTTGTTTTGAACCTGGAAAATACAATCGAAACAAAGGTTCTGGTCTTTGGGGACAGCTCCCTCCCTTCGAGTGCCAGAGGAGCCTGGACTTAAGCTGAGCAAATCAGAGAACATCTAGTCTAACTTCCTTATTGTGGAAAGGGGAGAAATGAGACTTGGGAGCAGAAAAGATTGCATCCTCATAGGCTTTGAACTAGAAGGGGGGTGCCGTTTTATAGAAGAGGAAACTAGAGTCCCAAAAAGCAAAATGATTCACTCAAAGTTACATAGGCCATTGGTCTACAGGTCATTTATCATCAGGGGTGGGATTTGAATCCGGGTCCTTGTACTGCAGAGCCCAGTGCTATTTCCACTATCCCAGAGTGCCTCTAAATTGACGATCCTATGATCTTACCCTTACCTACCCCAGGCTGATTCAATTCAACAAGTATTTTTTTTTCAAAGGGCCCACTGTGGACCAGGCATAGTACTGAGTGCTGAGGTATGAACACTAAAATGAAAACAGTCCCTGCCCTCAAGGAGAATACGCTACAGCATTCATACAGATCAGGAAATCCAAAGTATACACAAAGAGCTCTTCCAGGCTTCATGTAATTGGATCAAGACATTAGAACCACAAGATGGAGTGTGGAACTCTATCCTTCTGACTTTTCATTCCTCTGGATGACTAGGAAGTTTCTCTTCTCTCACCACGGAACCATATCAGCTTTGTTTATGGGGCTTGAAGTCAACGTCCCAGAGTTGTGCTAGTTAACCTCCAAATGGAAAGCATAGAATTTGAAGCCTGGAAGACCTCTTTGTAGGTCAGATCTAGTTCATCCTCCCACAATGCAGTCTTGCCCTAGCATCCTGGCCAAGACTAGTGGTCATGCAGCCTCTGCTCAATTACATCTAGGGCCAGGGCCATTAGTTCCTCTGTTCTTAACCACTGCAGCTTTCAGGCTGGACTTGGCCTCCATTGGCTCTCAAACCCAAAACTATTTAAAAATGTTCAGTGCTGGACAGCTCACTCATTCAGTCTCAGAGAAAGAGCCAGATCCTTCTATTCAGATGTTGTCTCCCCCCCACACACTTCCCCTTAAGTCTCCTCTCTGCGCTCAACTCCCTAGTTCTTTATATTGTTCCTCACAGGGCATGGAACTAGACATAATGCAGCCCATGTGGTCTAACCAGCAACCACTGACAACAGAACAATACCCTCCAGCACCTAGCACAGTGCGCAGCACATAGTAGGCCCTTAATAAGAGTTTATTAACTGACTGACCTTCCCCATCTCCTCCCCTGCCCAGACAGTTATTTCTTTCTGAATGGTAGTTTGTGACTCTGTGCTGGTAAATATTTAACAATTGACTGAAAAAATGCATCCCCAACACTTTGAAGTTTAATTTGAATTATTAACCCTTTCTCTATCACTTTCTTAAGCTTAGACAATCAACAAAACAATCAATCAAGTCCAGATTTGTAGCAATTTCAAGGTATAAATGTTCACAATGAAAATTTTACAATCAGCTCATTTTTGAGCTTGTTCCAGCACACTCCTGACGATATCACATCCTTTCTCAGGTGTGTGTGTGGGGGGGGGCAGTTGATAGAATCGAACTAGGAACAAATGGGTGCAAGTTATAGAGAAGCAGTTTTAACTTGGGGAAAGGTCAAACTTCCTAAAAATTGGAGCTGTCCAACAGTCTACAGAGTGGGAAGGGGAGAGAAGCAAGGCATTGCAATGGAGTGAAAAGAACAATTGCTATGGAGTCAGAAGACCTGAGTTCAAGTCCTCTTGTGCTCTATTATAACCTGTGTGACCTTAAGAAATCACCTCTAGGGGCCTCAGTTTCCTCTTCTGGGAAATGAGGACATTGGACTTCTCAGGTCCCTTCTGGTTCTCAATCTGTGACCTATATTACCCACACCCTATAGAATGGGCCTCATGGGGACTTGGTGTAGGACACTGGAAGTCTTCAGTCAGGGAATTGATGATCTTTTTAGGGTAAATGGCAACCTCTGCCACTAGGCTCTAGTGGAAGGCCTCTTGTTCGTCTCCAGGTATTAGCCTTCTCTGCGACTCCCCAGATTTCTTTGTACTTGTATTTGAGAGGCAACCTTAGAGTCGAGAAGACTCAGAGTCAAGTCCTATTTTGGATACAGGATAATTGTGTAACCTTGAGCAAGTCACTTCTTAACTTCAGGCAATGGTCAAAGATGACAGACAAATTGCTCACTCACATTAGTGAAGGGAGTTTCCATACCAGGATTTCCCCAAACTGATGAAATCAATGATCTAGACTAAAAGAAAAAAATTAGTATTATTTCCTTATCTGGGTACATGCCTTCTATCACCTGGAAGCTCCTTGAGGGCAGGAACTGCCCAGCACTTGGCATAATGCTTACTGAATTGAACTGAATTGAATTCTAGTTCTAAGATTCTAGGATTCCTTCTACTCAGAATACCACAAGATAATCAAGCCAGTCACAAGCTCCCAAGGCCATGGTTCCCATCCTTCACTAGTCAATAAAATCCAATAAAAGTAATGCCTACTGTGTACAAGGTACCCTGCTGGGCATTGTCTCTGCCTTCTAGAAGCTGCCAAGCTAGGTGAGGGGAGAAGACTGTAAACCTAGGAAGTGGGGAGAAATGGTGGCCAACTAGGCTGAGCTTGGGGCAGAACTGACTAGCAGGACCTACCCAACCAATATAACCATGTGTGCGACCTTGGACAACTCAATTCATCTGTCTTGGCTTCAGTTTCCTCATCTCTTACATGGGGAGGGGACACCCAGGCTGGACTAAATGGCCTCTGAGTTCCTTCCACCTCTCCATCACTTATCTCATGACTTATTCCTCAAAGGAAGATTGTAAGCATTGTTGACAGCATTGGGGGATGGGGTTGGGCACAAGCAGCACAAACCAAAATGTAGCCAGGCCATTGTACTCTCCCTACACAGACACAGGCCAAGGATTTTGGCCTGAGTGAGCCAGGCAATTGTACCTCCCTGATTTGCTTAGGAGACTTAGTCATAGAGAAAATTGTAACATGAGATCTCAGCCCATTTGGATGTTTGTGTCTGACATATCTCATGGCTTTTATTTAATTTCAGGGGATCAGAAGCAGCTACCAATTGCAGCTCATCTGACAAGTAACACCAACAGTAAATCAACAGCTGGTAAGTCTTGTAGCATTTAAAAATTCAATTCCCACTGGAGTCATCACATTGGTTAGCCAAAGTTTTTTTTTTTTTTACAGAAGAGTGGGTCTATTTCTTTGGGATCTGATTGACAAGCCCATCCATTCCCCCTCCTCTCCATTGTCTTTAAAGAGAGCCCTAAGCACAGGGGAGATTGGGAGAGACACTGAAAAGAGGAGACCAAAGTCCCTACCTACCTCCCTCATTGCCTGCTCCCAAATGAGCTAACGTCAGGTGGAGGGATTGGTGTTTGGTCAGTTCAGAGGAAACACCTAGTGGACAGACTCCTGGCCATTAAACTCCGCCCCCCCCCCCCAGCTTCTACTGCCTGAAAAATGAAGGCTAGCCTTCACATTTATAAAAATAGGATCCAAGGGACACATTCCCATCTGTTGATCCCCCTACAGTAAACCCCAGACTCATTATGGCTAGCCCCAGGGAAATTGAAGGTAAAATCATTCTACAAAGATCAATGGATGATAACGTCAAATTTTCCAGTGAAGTAAGAACAGATGATGTGTTCTGATCTCTTCACCTCCGAATGATTTTATTTCCACAAACGTTCTTCTAGTATCACAGACCTGAGTCAGGCCATGGCACCTACCTGGTACTGCAGGATGCTTTGCATCTGATAAAACAATGGAAACAAAGTCACCAAGCACAAAATCTCCACCGCCGTCACCACCTCCCTCCCAGCCATATACATGCACTCTGAGATTGTGACCTCAAGAGCAGAGGGCTAACCTTTGACTGTCTCTAAAGGCCACAGCAACAGCTTAAAATTTTTAGCCAGGCTCTTCACATGGTATAAAACAAAGAGCACTTGGGGGCTTTGGAATCAGAGGACCTGGATTCAAATCCTGTCCCTTCCCCTCTCTGGGCCTGTTTCCTCCTCTGTAAAATGAGAAAGTTGATAGATGACCTCTGAGAATCTGATTGGGACTTTTTACGGTCATCAAGTGAATTCCAATGTGTTTATGTCAAAAGACAAACAGAATGCCCCAAAGTTAACAACTTTCTTCAAGAATCCTACTAATTCTCTTAAAGTGACTACACCACTAACCAGCTGTATGACAATGGAAGTCACTTTCCCCTTTCTAAACATCTGTTGCTCCAGCTGTCAAGTGGGACTAATAATCTGAGTATTTTCCACCTGGTAGGGGAGGGGTTATAAAGAAAGTTCTAAAGAAATGAAAGGCACCATTCAATAGATCATGTTTCCTGGTCTTTGGATGTAGTTCCCTGAGAGAACTCACATTAGATGAGTTAGATGTTAGACCTGGGATTTTTGTCATTCTGCCTCATAGGAATCCCCCAGGTTTAGGGGAGATCAGAGTCTAGTTAAAAATCATCCAACATTTCCCAACCGATTCTGTGTTGATTTTTCACTACCAAATGGCCTAGATGAAAAGGAACTTGCCCCTTAATTGTGTATTTGAACATTCCAAACAAGCAAAATTTGGGCATGATTTGGTTGTCAGATATTCTCTCTTAAGGTAGAGCTGGTTTGTAAGGGCTAAAGATTTCAAGCTAAACTAGTTGTTGCTCCTAACACTTAAAGTTACGTCTCCCCAGATTCTTGGGTCTCGATATGACATGAGAAAACTGGTTTGTCACCCTGAGGGATGTGTGTGTGTGTGCCTGTGTGTGTACTGGAGCTCTGCTCAGTCAACACGATTTCAAGCTCTTTCCCACGAAGCCCCCACCCCCGCCAATCGAACTCTCTGTGGGAGCTGAGATTGGAAATCTGGCGCACACACCTGCCACTTTGAACCCCACTCAGCCTGAGTCAAGAAAATGGCACAGGGTGTCGCTGGTGGGTGCTTGGGCTCAGCCACAAGACTACAGAGGCTTTGCATACCACCAAGCTTGCAAGGCAGTGGCGCCCACTACAAGGGGAGATCAAAACAGACGGGGAACTTGACAAGTTTATTTTCATACTTCCTTTCCTAATTTTAGTCCCCTCAGTGGGAGGCAGGCCTGCTTTGCATCAGCATGATTAGGGAGGAATAAATCAGTTCTTGCCTTGCTGGGCTGCAGCTGACAAGTGGTGTATGTTGTAAAATTGAAGCATGGTGTTGACTAATGGTAGGATTTGGGGATTTGCTTTTAAGGAGTCATGAGGCCTTACGTTTAATTTGTTGAGGAATTTTTTTATTTCCCCTACACATAAGTATATACATATATAAGTATATGTATGTATGTAGATATACACATACATACATACTGACTGGGTGACCCTGGACAAGTCACTTAACTTCTCAGTGTCCCAGACGACTCTCCAAAACTAGAAATTGCAGAACAGGTGTCAACCTGCACTGTGAGAAGGAAGTTCCTCCCTAGGAGTTTCCTCCGTTCCCCCATCAATGAAATCCCAGGTTCAAACTTACAATTTTATCCATGTAGAACTTCCCGCCATCGGCACAGCCTGGTAACTCACCTGTAACTTAGGATGGTGAGGGAGCTGCCTCAGTTATTGTAAGGTTAAATAACTTGCCCCATAGTCACACACCCTGTATACCTCAGAGGAAGGGTTTGAACCCAGGCCTTCCTAAAATTGAATAGCTATTGTCAGTGACAGCTCCTCTATTTTCCACATAGGGGCATCTTTTTATGCTAGAAGGGAACTGTGAGACCTTCTAGTCCAACCCCCTTTAACAGAAGAGGAAACTGAGGCCCCGACTGAGGAAAGGGCTTTCTTGAGGTCACCGAGATAATAATTCATGGCCTTGCATGGTCTTACATTTCTTGTTCATTAGAATATGAAATATGAAACGTATTCCAATCAACCACTTTGTTTTTTCTTTCCTACACAGTTTTACAGTGGACCAAAAAAGGATATTACACCATGAGTGACTCATTATCCTATAGTGATGGGAAACTGACAGTCCAAGGCTCAGGACTTTACTATATCTATTCCCAAGTCACCTTTTGCTCCAGCCGAGAAGCTTCCAGTCAGGCACCATTTATCGCCAGCCTTTGCCTGAAATCGAGTGGATCAGAGAGAGTCCTCCTCCGAGCAGCAAATACCCACACACCCTCTAAACCTTGTAGGCAACAGTCAATTCGCTTGGGAGGAACATTTGACCTGCAACAAGGTGCTTCAGTGTTTATCAATGTGACTGATCCCACCCAAGTGAGTCACGGGACAGGATTCACATATTTCGGTTTATTTAAATTGTGAAAAAAAAATGTAACTCCTCATTTTGTGGCCAAAGATGATGCCATCAATCTTCGCCATATAGAAAAAAGCAGTTCAAACTAAACCCTTTGGAACTGACTGGGCTTTCCTGACTTGGACTATTTATATTCCTTGGACTTTCTTTAATCAAATACTATTTATTACATAGGCAGTGCTGTACATACTAAGGGATTCCCAGAGCAAAACACAGTCCCTGCCCTACACATGAAACTGAGGCAGACATCCAGTGAACCTCCCAGAGACCAAGAGTGAGAATGAGAGGATGAGACAGAGATAGAGAGAGATAAAGACACAGAGATATAGACAGAGACACATAGAAAGTGGGTGTGGAGATGCGTGTGTGAAAGAGAGGGGGGGGGGGGAGAGAGAGAGAGAGAGAGAGAGAGAGAGAGAGAGAGAGAGAGAGAGAGAGAGAGAGAGAGAGAGAGAAGAAAGCCAGGCCTTGATTAGTACAAAGGAATCCCCTGAAGTGGTTGCATTATTCAAATTCTCACTGCTTATTTTCCCTGGGCTCGAACCAACTGTCATTTTTCTATCATTGTCACTTGGAATAGTGTGAATTCAAATACATGTGACCATTTCAGGGGATTCATTATTCAGGACCTAGTGCTGACATGTACTATCTAGATCAAGGCTTCTTAAACTTTTTCCACTCAAGACCCCTTCAGCTCTTCTTAAACTGTAGGTTGTGATCCCTGTGACCCACAGTTTTAAGAAGCGCTGATCTAGAGTCTTCCAATGGACAGTACATTGGATCATCTCCAAAGGTGAGGAGGGGGGAAGGGAGACTCCATGCCTCATGTTCATTTACAATCAACTCCTGTTTATCCCCATCCATTCCCACCAAGGACCCTCGTGGGCAGAGGGAAGCAGCCCTACGACCAGTGAGGTGGTGCAGGGGAATAGAATAATCTCTGGGTCCTATAGAGAATCCACATGTTGACCATTGGGAGTTGACTTTGCTTATGGGAAATCTACTGTATCCAGCTGTGGTCTTCACTGTTTCCCAAGTGAACCTGTGATCACCTTGTTATTTATTTTTTTTTGAGTAATAAATGTTACTTAACGTTATTGCCATTTTTTATTTCAAAGAACAAAACCTCTCCCACCACCACAACTGCTGCTTAGAGAAATATGTCAATCTTTTGTGCTGTATTTGGGCATGGAATAGCCCCAACACATGCCAGGGCTCCACAGAAATCACAGTGTCAATGACATCACATAAACTGTCACAGAGTGGCGTGGGGGTGGGGCTGGAGGGAACAGGACCATCCCAGTATTTCAAGAGGCTTAAATCCAGGATGATTTGTGCTTGGTTACTCACCAATCAGCATCGGGGAGAGCCTGACATCAGCAGCAGTAGCATCTCTTCTCCCAACTTATGTAGGTCGGGGAGGATTTCTGCCAACATCTTTGGGTACCACTGACATTCAGCAAGAAACTGGAAATAGTCATGGAGGGCCCTATATATGTAGGGCTAGATTTAGCTTCCCCGCCTCTGAATTTGGCAGACACAAGGGAGTTGAGGAAATCTCAGAAAGTGGCACCAGATTCCTGGAAGGAGCTCACTTAGATACAATTCAAATGGGAATTTCTCTAATGTACCTTTAGCTATTAAGGTTATGGGATGAAAAACTGCATGACCTAGTGAAAAGAGTATGGGGTTTGGAGTCCAAGGACCTGGAACAGAATCTCTGCTCTATTTCATACTTGTATGACCTTGGGCAAATCACTTTACTTCTCTGTGTCTCAGTTTCCTCTCCTATAAAATGAAGGGGTTGGAGTTTATTATTTCTAAGGTCCCTTCCAGCACCAAATCCTAGGAAGTTTTACCTATGAAGCTCCAGAAAGAGCTACAGACTGAGTTTAAGGGAAATGTTGACCCATCAGTGGTAGAAAACCCGAAGGGAACAGTTTCTCAAGTGTGAATGTATTCAATTCAACCAACATTTACTAAGCATCTAATTTATGTAAAACGCTATACTAGAGATACAAAGATGAAAAAACCTAAACCAAAGCTAGTTCTTGCCCTCAAGGGGCTTGTAAGTCTTACTGTGGAGATCCCTGAATCTGGGAGGAAAGGGGCATTTGCCCATAAAGCCCCTGCTTTGATACACATGGAATCACATGCTGGTCCAACCTCCCCTTCATACCATCTGACAAACAGTCTTTGTTTGAGGACTTCAGAGAACTTATGTCTGATGGCAGCTCTCATCACTGGCAATCTTCTCCAGGTATCAGGTCCTGCCTGATCTGCCTGAATCTGCCTCTTGGCAACTCCCCCACTGCTCCCAGTTCAGCCCTCAGACCAAGGAGAACAAATTCATTCCCTTTTCCACATGACAGTCCTTCAAATACTTGAAGACAGCTTTCCCATCTCCACTGTCTTCTCTTTCCCAGGAGGTGTATTTAGCATCTGCACATATGTTGTTCTCTCCCAGTACAATGTGAGCTCCCTGAGGGCAGGGACTATTTCATTTTTGTTGTTATACACCTAGCACAATGTCTGGCACACAGTAGGTACTTAATAGGACCAACTTAGAGTTAGCTAGATGGTACAGTAGATACAGTGCAGGGCCTGGAGTCAGAAAGGTCTCATTTCAAATTCAGTCACAGAAACTTACTAGCTGTGTGACCCTGGGTAAGTCACGTAACCTTTGTCTGCCTCAGTTTCTTCATCTGTAAAATAAGGATAATAATAGTCCTACTTCTCAGGGTTGTATCAAATGAGATAATATTTACAAAGTACTTTGCAACCCTTAAAACACTATATATGTGTGAGTGTGTGTGTGTGTGTGTGTGTGTACTAGTCCTTTTGTTATTAATAAGAATAAATACTTGTTGAATTGACATACATACTTTTAAATTATTTGTTGAACACTTGGATGATTTTTCTCACAAGTTTTCTTGTGGAACACACCTCTGCTTTTATTCTGAAGATAGAAATCAGCTGACAGCCAGCTCTCGCAGAATCCCATGTCTCCATACCAAGGGCTTGAGTATTCTGGGCCAAGTAATGGTACATATCCCAAAGGCTCTATCTTGCCAAGCTAAAACCCAGAGTGCGCAAAAATGGTCGGAGTTAGCTTAAAATGGCGGAACCCTCTGAAATTACCAGTTAGCAAGCAGTAAAAGTACAGACAAGAGGTCTTGCCCATGTGGTTAGACCAGAGGAAATCCTGTTGTGACACCCAAGTGAAAGAAGCAAAGAAATGGGAGCTTGGTTCTGAGAGCCAGAAGTAGACATAAGCAAAGAAGGAAGCTATCAGGGTGCTACATTGCCCATTTAATAACTTTCACCACTAACAAAATCGGAGTGTGGGTGCTTATTAACTGGTGCTAAGTAAAGGACCATGACGTGGAGTTTTTATGTTTCGATCTTTAGAGTCATAGACAGTGGGAGCTGAACGGGACTTTTGCAGGCCCTCTCCTCCAACTCCCTTATTTTACAGAAGCCCCAAGTAGCTACAACACTATTCTACAGAAGGCTTGACCAATTCTACCTCCACAATTCAATTCATAGGACTATTTGGTCACAGGTTTCAATCCAGAAGGGCTCTTAGGAATCATCTAATCCAAACACCCCCTTTTATTTGATAGATGAGGAAACCGAGACCTATAAGATCACCTGTGCAAGATGACCCTGATAATCAGGAATAAAGTTGGGATTTGAGTCCAGATTCCAAATCCAGCGTCCCACTCTCTCATAGGAGTCTTACTATAACTTTGGAGGTCACCATTATTCCATTTTACAGATGATGAAATTGAGGCTTCGGGCATCAAAAACCAAAAGGGATTTGAGGAGGAATTTGAACTCGGGTCTCTTTGACTCCACATCCAGTCTTCAATCCACTTAAGTGCCAGGTACTGAGCTGAGCTACGTACTGTTACAAAGACAAAAGCAAAACCACTCCTGCCTTTAGGGAGCTTAGACTCAAAATAAGAACAATATTAAATAGCTAACATTTACAAGATCCTGTCATGTTAAAACTGGCCAAAGGGATGTTTTGCTTGAAGTCAAGAAGACTTAGAGGGGGTCATGATCAGTATCTTCCACTTTTTGAAGGACTATCCCATGGCAGAGGTATCTGACTTGGCTTCCTTGGCCCCTGGGGAAGGATCTATGAGGCAGCTAAGGTGGTTCAAGATCTGGAGTCAAGAAGACTTGAGTTCAAATCCTGTGTTGGATACTCACAAACTGTGCTACCCTGGGCAAGACACTCTCTGTGTCTCTGTGTCTCCATTTCCTCATCTTTAAAATGAGGATAATAACAGTACCTGCCTCCCAAGGTTGCTGTGAGGACAAAATGAAACAATACGTAAAGAGCTTCACAAACCTCAAAGTGCTATGCAAATGCTAACTATTTTGTTGTTGCTGTAATATTATTATTAGAATTAAAATTATTAACTAGGAGCAATGGGTAGAACTGGGAGAGAGGTAAATGTAATGTTCAATGTAAAGGGGAAAAAAGGTTAGAGACAGAATTGACAAAAATGGAACTGAGGGAATTGACCGCCTCTAGAGGGAGTGATTCCTCATTGAGCTCTTCACACAAAGACCACTCACTGGCTAGGTATGTCATCAATGGGATTCTCACTCAAATCCAGACAGGTTGGATGAAAACTCTGCCATGTTTTGACCTCATCCTTATTTTCCAGGATGAGAAAACCGAGGTTCAGAGTGGTGATTTGTCTCATATCACACAGCTAAAAAATGATGGTGTCAGGACTGGAACCTAGGTCTTCTGGCTCCTTCTAGACTAGAGCCTCCTGAAGTCCTAAAGGCAACATGAGTTCCTTCTGAACTCTTCCTTCAAACCAACAGAAGCCCACACTCATGGAAAACTACCAAAACGCCATGATCCTAAGACACTCAGCTCCATCCCCCACCCTTCCTCTTTACCGACACCAAGCCAATGATAAAGGAGAGTGAGAACACACAGAAATTTCATTTATAAGGCATTGTCATCCTTCTTTATTGACTGAAAATGTCAATTTAAAAAGTGTTCAAAATAAAAACAGGTTAGAAAAACTGGGTTTGCATAAGAGAAATGACAGGAAATTAGCCTACCCTGGGAGAAGGTGAATGGAGCCGCCTCCTCGCAGTTAGGTAGCAATCGGGAGGATAACGGGACCAGAGAATTTACAAAAAGCATTGTAAACAACGCAAATATGGAACCAGTGCTGTCGATTTCACATGGCTTCATTTCCTCGCTCTCATTATTTGGCTCGTAACAGCAACAGCCATGCTTGGTATGGGTTCCGTTAGCTGAAGTACCATGCTTCTCCCATCAGGGGCTCAGAGGGGCCTCTTAAGCAGGCGTCTGTAGAGCTCAACATTGGAAAATTGGTTTTCAGTACGGTCTGCTTTCCTACCGTGACTATAATCCATTTGAGTTCCTTATGTCACTAAGAGTTTCCTACTGACCTTCACACTGTTCAGTAACTTAGGAGGGGACAATTCAAGAGGCCCAGATTTGATTTGGGATGATTTGTGAGCCCTCAAAACAGCCATGCTCCTTGATATGTGAAGATCATAGCTCATCAGAGGTCGAGAGTAGGGCTTCTTAAACTTTTTCTACTCATGACTCCTTCAGTGCTTCTTAAACTGTGGGCCGCCATAGGGAGTTGTGGCCCACAGTTTAAGGAGGGCTGGTCTACAGTGAGAAGAGACCTCAAAGACTAGTCCAATCTCCTCATTTTACAGAGGACAAAAAATGGAGCCCAGAGAGATAGTTTCAATTTGCTAGTCTCAGTTTCCTTATCTGAAAAATGAGAGAGCTGAGCTACCTTTAGAAGGTAAAGGTCCCTCTCTCAGAAAGTCTCTCCTGGCCCTTTAGCCCCAGGAAGGAACAAAAGGCAAGGCAGAGGCTGACCCAGATGAGGTTAGCTAGGTGAGAGGGGTGAGTGGCTTGCTCCCAGCATTCCTTTGGCTGGCCCACTTCCTGAGGGTAGTACTTCCCCTGGGGGGCTGCAAGCAAAAAGCCATGTACCATACTGTGTAGCAGCAGGGACTAGAGACCACCAAGTACCAGGGGGGGAGAGGGTGGCCATTTTGGGGAGCGAAGCATTTCAAGTTGGAATTTGGGTGTTTTTTATACAGCATTTGCATAAACTGACACTCATCAGTACTCATAACAAACACATCTGGAGAACTTATTTTTGTTTATTTTTGTTTTGTCTTTCGATCTAATGCCCCTTTTTTTTCCATCCCTCAAAAGGGATCTGTCCCACACTGGTCAGACTTCACCTGCCTTTGGGACTTCCTAATCATCTACCACACATTCTTTGCTAAACGGTGCTGAATGATGCCTGGGATCTGCTGACTATTCTATGTCCATGAGCTATAGCTGTGTTTGGATTGCTGGGATTACAACAAAGTTATTGAGGAAAAGAGGGGAGCCTGATCAGTAGACCAGCCAGCTCCAAGCAGGCCCCACCTGTGGGATGGAGAGAGCAGGTTCCTGTAAATGATACTGAAAGGCCTTCTCTGGAGGGGGTCAAGGGAACCGCCCCAACTCTTGCCCCAGTCTCTAAGTGGGCCGAAGCAGAATGAAAATCTCCTGTTAGAAGCCAGCCTCTTCTCTTGGTGGAGACTTTAAGACTCCCCAGTGAGATTCACCAGGCTGGAATCCAAAACCAGGACACCAGAAGAGCTCATGGTCTGACTACAGGAAGGGGAGTGAGCAAAAGCGTTTTCCAACCAGAATGACGTACTGTTGGGTATGGTGAAGTCAAAGAACAGGGGAAATGCAAAACGTTTACATCTACGATGCTCTAGCCAGAGAAGTTGCCACGACATTGTCATCACATGCTAGAAATAGCCTGCCAGCATTATGGCTTGATGTTTGTGGCAATGATGAAAGCTCCTGCTCCACTGGGTTAAATCAAGCATGTCAATGAGACCAACACAAAAGCAACAAAAAGCCTACTGAGTCTCCAGCACTATCTTGTTAGAAAATTAAAGGAAAAAAACTAATATGGGTACATGATATGGGGAGGGCAAGTTTAGACAAGGGTGCATGGGCCATAGGACTTTACCATTTAATAAATTAGGTACCACTTCCTACATGAGGCTTTTCTCGATTCCTCACCTACCCCCCCTCAGTCATTAGGACCTCCCCAATGATTCCATATTGGTTTCATATATATTTGGTATTGACTCCTCCCTGAGTAAAGCATAATTTTGCTGAGGGCAGGAGTCGTTTTGTTTTTGTCTGTGTCTCCAGCACTGAGCATGGAGCCTGGTGCATAGTGGGGGCTTACAGATGCTTCTTGAATGAATAACTGAGGGGCTTCAAGATCAAGGAAAGCTCTTGGGAGGAAGGAGTGGGTGTGCCAGCCTCCCTCACTGGGCACCACTTGGCAGCTGCTCTGAGAGTAGCTTTGTCCAAAGCACTAGTGACCCATCCAGCTGAAGAGGAGATGGGATGAACCTTGAACCTAGAGTCGTTTGCTGACCCCCTCTTATTCCAATAATTTCTATTTGTTTCATTTCCTTATTGAATGGAAAGCTATTTCCACTACAGATTCCATTTTTTTCCTATAACAGAAAACAGCCAAATACACAGAAAGCAGACTAGGCAAGGAGCAGAGTGAGTCAAAGGGTCTGATTTTCCTTTCCCGGAGATCCCAAGTGGCACCTGAATGAGTGCCAGCAGCATGGATGGGGAAGCCTCAAGCCAGGAGGGAGGCCTTGCTGCCTGGGTCTGCCCTCATGCACTCATCTGTTTGCTTCAGCAGTCTCCTGACCAACTTTTCCAGGTCTTTTCTGGACTTCAACTCTTCTTCTAGGCATTGCTTCATTTTTTTATTCTCCTAAGTGGGCAAAAAACAAAAAGCCAAGAACAAGTCTATTCCAGAGAACAGTAATCAAAGTCACAGAATCCAGGGGCAGAAGTCAAAAGAGAACACGTATCAACCAGCCCTAGTCCCAGAGTGCAGTATCATTCACAGCTTGATATGGGGTGAGAGAGGAGAGAATATGGGAGGAGGGCTTGTGGTATGAAACTTAACAAGATCCACCCCAAAGTTTATTGCTGTGTGGGACCCCAGCTGCAGAATAAGTACATATAGCCTAGGACAGGACTAGATAACCTGAAGACTCGAGGCCACATGTGGCTTTCTAGGTCCTTGGGTCCAAGTTTTACAGAACCAATCCTTTTACTAAGGGGATTTGTTCTGTGAAGTTTGAATTCAGTCCAAGGGCCACACTTGAGGCCACACATGTGGCCTCGAGGTCCCAGGTTACCTATCCCTGGCCTAGAAGATAAGGCCATGGCCAAGTCACCATCACCATGATATTTGTCAGTTCTAGATAAGACTCAGGTTATGGTAAGAGTGAAAGGGGGAAATATTTCTACTCACTACCTGGCCACCCCTGCCCCTTCCCTCCGGTACCCCAAATCTGTCTTAGTTCTTCAGTTCCCAACTCAGGACTCGAAGTGAAGCCCGCTCATTGTGGAATGCTGGCTAATGGGAAGAACCAATACACGAATTACAATTATGTTCACACATCCATGGTTGGGAGTAATCACTGCCTCCTTAACAAAAGACCTGTCTGAGGGGACAGGAACATGAGTTTTAACCATAAATCAAGACTCCATAAGTAATGGAGTCAAGCCTAGGGACTTCACTGTGAAGTAGGAATTCCAGCCCCAGACCACTGATGGCTTTGGGCAAGGCAGATCATGCTCATGGTCAAAAACCCATCAACTTTAACAACAAACATGTAAGGAAAAGCACAACTGTTCACTCACTCACTGGTTTGGTCTTCCCACATTCTCTTACCTGCTTCAATTCCTTGACTTCATCCTTCAGTGCATAAACAGTATCAACAAGGCTTCTGGGAAATAAACACAAAAGAGAGGTCAGGAGTCAATGTGTGGGTAGTTAATGATCAAAGCACATTTATAAAAGCCCAGACCCTGGGGAGTATTTCATCTTCTAGTCAGCCCCAGATCATAAACCATTTGAGATATAAACAGCTCCTTGGAGATTATCTAACTCAACCACTTCATTTTACACTTAAGGAAACTGAGGCCCAGAGAGGGAAAGCAGATCACAAAGCAAAGTGGCAGAGTCAGGGCTTAGAAGTGGAATCTCCTGGGTTGGCAGAGTATTAGTAGTACTGCTCAGAGGTGAAATTGGGTCAGCGTTTCATAGTCTTAGGGGTAGATTACAGCTGTGAACGTTAATTCAAGCACTGCGTCATTTCACTCCTGTTCTGCAAACCCCACCATATTTGTCATGTTCTTTATGGTCTCAGACTATGGAGCAAGACAGAAGGAACCCCACCATAAAGTCTAGGCCCCTCCCCCAAACTGACCTGTCAGGTCACTGACCTCCCCTCTCCAGCCTGACATCTCTTTCCACCAAGTGTCCCTTCAATTGCCTATTTTCTTGTTTCTGATGCAAACCCATTTCCCAACTCCAGGAATTTGCTCTGACTATGCCCCCTGCCTGGACTGTTCTCCCTACCTGAGGATCTCTGCCTCCTTGTTTCCCTGGCTTCCTTTGAGTGCCAGCTCATATATAGTTGTCTGCATGTCATCTCCCCATTAGACTGTGAGCCCCTTGAGGGCTGGGACTCTCGTTTGTCTTTCTTTGTATCCTCACTGCTTAACACAGTGCTTGGCAGATAGAAGGAGTTTAATACGTGTTGACTGACTGATGCACCCAGTACCTCCCTTAGCCTTCTCCCACTGGGAAGATCACTGGACAAAGGAGTCAGAAAGATGTGTGTTTGAGTCCTGGCTCGGCCACGTGCCAGCCATATGACCTTGGCCAAATCACTTGACCTTACTGGCCCCCAGGTTCCTCACCTGTGGGATGGGGTGGATAATTAATCCCTGTTCTGCCTCCCCCAGTGGGGTTGTTGGGAAGATCAAAGGAGACGATGAATTTAAAGTACTTTATGAACCATGAAGAACCAAAAGCAAGAAGGTGGGGCCTAAGGAAGGCTTCCTTTGGAAAATGCTGCAAAGAGCATGGAGGGGATGCAAGGCAGGCCTGAAGATTGTAGGGATTGAAGCTACCCTGCCTGGAATAGCCAAGAGGCCAGGATGGGCTGCCCAGAACAGCCCAGACAGCAGCCAGGCCACAGAGCACCCATTCAAAGCATCAGGAAAGACAAAAGCCCAACTCTCCCACCTTGGCAGTTCTGCCAGACACAGCCTGGCTTCTTTACCCTGATCACATGGGTCTGGCTGCTAAGAGAACAGGAAGAACATGAGCAGACAACCTTGGTTCACTGTGCATCCTTGGGGGTGGCCTAAGGTCCACTTTATGTAAAACAAGGGGATTGGATTGCATCTCTCGGCCCCTTCTAGTTCTGCCCTTTAAACAAAAGAGTCAGGTTCCCAAAAGCCACCCAATAACTGGGCAACCCAACTTCTGACCCCCACACACACTGCCAGTATGGATAGGTGTAGGCCCGTTCAAAATGCACGGCCCTGACTACTGTCATCACCATGGAGGGCTGCCCCTAACTCAAACCTCCCTTCCACCACTGACTCCTACTACAAAGTCAATGGGTTTATCAGAGGCCCCCAAGGACTTCATAAGCCTGACTGGGATGACCAGGCTGCCATGATTGTCCTCATGGCCCGAGTCTGGGACAGACCTTTGGGGAGAATCACCAGACAGCAGGCTTCAAAGGAAGTGGGAGAGAGGGGAACCAAGATGTCACTGCACTCCCAGGTCAAGAGATTGAATTCAGTCTTCAATATGTAAATTGGATCTCTCCAATATGCAAATAAGCCCAACACAGACTGCGACACAACAAGGAAACTTAGAACTGGAAGAGATCTCAGCTGCTATCTAGTCTGCACTCCCCATTTCTCAATGGAAGAAACATGGGCCTCCGAGGCACCCCAGGACACACAGGAAGCAGACCCCAAATCCAGTACTCTTCCTAGGGTGCCACATTTGACCACCCCCTACTGGTGGCATGATTAGGCACAAGAGAAGCGGGAAGGCCTTTCCAAGCCCCACACACAAAAAATCAAGGCCTTCTCACTCAACTTACTTTTCTTCTATAACCGTCTGCCCATTGCTTCTGGTCTCCTCCACAATAATTTTCTCTTCTTCTGGGAGTAAGACCTGTGGGATAGAGTCCTTGCGGGCACCTGGGAAGGAGAAAAAGGGGCAGAGGCATCAGCTGAAAGGCTATGCAGAAAGCCAGTCCCTTCTGCCATTCCTAAACATGAGCTCTAGGGCAGGAGTGGGCAGGCTACAGTCGACAAGCAAATGTGCCCAAGAATATCTAACTGATACCCTGACTCAGGGGGCCTGTGAAGGCCATACATCACACCCTCTTCAAAGGGCACAGCAGTACTTCCCATCTCGGAACAGAGAGGTGGGGGGGTCACAGGTACAGAATAAGGCATGTCTTGTCAGACATGGACAAGTGGTTGGTTTGCTTTTCTTAACTATCCTCCTTTGTAACAGGGAAGGGATCCGCTGTGGCACTGGGGAAATCACTGAAGAGACAGCAATGTAAGAAAAGAGTATCGAGAAACATCCCCCCATTAAAAAATAAAAAACAAAGCGGATGATAAACGGGAAGGTCACTTGCTATCACAAGAGGCTGCTACCTCATCTGCAACCAATCATATTTAAACCCAACTATATGCTCAGCCTCTTCAGACCTCTCAGACAGAGAAGCCACAAGAGAAGACTTAACCAAATACCTGTTAGTATATGTTTATACATTTTCCTAGACTGTAAGTGTCAAGAGGGCAAGGAACATTCCTTCTCACTGACCTCTGACTCTCTTTCAATGCCTAGCACAATGCAATGCCCAGAGTGCACGCAGGACCAGTATTTTATGTTTCTTATGGCTTCAGGGAAGAAGAACTCTTGAAAAACAACCTAAGTAGGAACTGAAAGGATGGTTGACTCACTTTGGCCAATGCCACTGACCTCTGGCTGCTGTCAGGCCAAAAGCCAATGCTCCTTGACTTAATTCTTGCCCTTTCTCCAACAGCACCTTGCATAGGAGGCACTATTTCCAGATTTTCAGAACAGCTCTAAAGCTGGGTTTGATCAAGCCTCGTTCTCAAAAATGTGCATCTGATCAAAGATGGTATTTTAACTTCCTTTCCAAATGTGCCTAGAAGATGAGATTAGCATCTGTTCACAGATACAGGCACTCTCTGGGCTCTTTAATTCCTAACAAGAGCTGGTGAAGGCATCTGCACACTTCAAAGAAAGAGCACTTAAAAAAGTTTGGGTTTTTTTTGTCTTTTTCATTTTTATCACCTCCAGTTTTTGCACTCTTTTGCCTCTCTCTCTAGGTGGAGCTGAGCAACGCATAAACAAAGGGCTGAGTTGCTACAACAGCCTTATCTTCAAGATCCAGTCCTGTGTGTAGCCTACACTACTCCTGTTTCCTGATGACTGCTTCTGTCACACTATGCACCCAGTGACATGGGAGAGGCAGCCATCATGGAGAAGCTCCCCAGGTGTTAGGCAGCAATAGATACATCCCTGCGGGGAGAAACACCTACCTGAGCCATGGCTTTGCTGAAGGCCTGCACTGGCACTGGTGCAGTAGGCCTCAATCACTCTCAGGATCTGGGCATCTTCTTCCAGGGCTGCCGTACCTGGCAGGAGAAAAATAGCAATCACTTTGCAAACACCCCTCCAAAGAAAGCCTGGACCTAAGCCATGGGGTACCTCCCTCTGGATGATGGGAACAAGGGAGAATCCATAATTCAGGGCTACACCAGCACCAAGTCAGGCCTTCCTCTTTCCCTTGAAACCCTGGCAGAAGGGAAAGCATTTCTCATCCAAAGTATCACATCACAGGAGCCTTACAGGACCATAGATAGAGTGGACAGTGACCTCAGAAGTCATTCAAGCATTCCTCTATTATTTTACAGAAGAAAATATTGAAGCCCAGAGAGGTCACAGGGCTGTATTCTCACTGTAACTGGAAGGGACATTAGAAGTTATATAGTCTGACCCCCTCATTTTACAGATGAGAAAACTGAGGCTAGAGAGGGCATGCCCAATATCACACAGGTAGTAAATGACAGAGGCAGGATTTGAACCCAGGTCTTCTGACTGCTCATCCCAGTACTCTTTCTGCGTATCATGTCCTCCTTTAAAATGCAGCTCCAAGGTCACCTTTCCACATTTCACTGCATCTATCTTCCAGCCCAACAGTACAACCCTTGACTCGCCTACCCCCCTGCTTGGCATCATTATACAGTAGGACCTGCCATGGTGCTTGTGGTGGGAAACAAGGGTAATGGCCATGCCCAGGCTTTCAGTGTCATAACAATCACAGCCATAATAGTAATTCCCTTGAGCCCCAACTCATTGTGAGAGGGGAGGTATGAGAGTAAGGAGGAAACTGAGGTACAGAGACATGAACAAAGTGACTTGTTCTGAACCCAGCTCCTTTGAGTGTTCCTCCCACTGCACCATACCCAGTCTGGATGATCTGGGTTCAAATCCCACCTCTGCCACTTACCACTTGAGCACATCACTTCATTCACTCCTCTGGGCCTCAGTTTCCTCCTCTGTAAAATGAGGACAAAAAGGACACCTACCTCTCAGGGTTGTCATGAGAATCAGGTGAAGTAATAAATGAAAAGCAACTCTGCAAATGTGAACTCCTAGGAACAGGTGGGGACTGGGACTGACGCAGGATTTGATTGGACCTGCCAACCACATAACCAAATCTAGGGTTTCCAAGGAACCCAAGATCAGATTCTACTGGATTGAGTTAACCCTCAAATGTCATGGACACTTTCTTATCCCATCTGTTTCATGGCCCTTTGGAAACCCAGGAGTTCTCTGGGCCAGAGATAATACTCACTCCTTAACGTAGGCCTCAAGGACGTAGCCAATGGCCAGCCTGCCCCATCACTGCTTAAGAGACACTGGACAGACTTTTTTAGTCTGATTTTTAAGTCCAGCCCTCCCCCAGTGGTGGTCACATTTCTGTGGCTCATTTCTCAGGTATTAGTAAGTGAGGGTATTTATATAGTGCTTACTATGTGACAGGCACTATACTAAGTCTTTTACAATGATCATTTCATTAACTAGCTGGTGCTATTATGACCCCCATTTTACAGATGAGGAAATTGAGGCAATTCACAGCACACTAGAGTGTCCTCAGATTCTGAGAAGGTTTCACTCATGAGGCCTGGCTCATGTACCCCTAAGTGACTACAGAACATACCCCTATGCAATTGTGGGCTTGGGAGGGGCAGTCTGAAAGATTTCCCACAAAAATGAAGCCAAGTGACATCTGACTGGGTTGCCCATAAGGTATAAGGGAGCATCTTGGCTCAAAGGCATCACAGCTCTCCCCATCCTCCTCTTGGTGTTCAGTCGTTTCAATCGTGTCTGACTCTTCATGACCCTCTTTGGGGTTTTCTTGGCAGAGATACTGGACTGGCTTGCCATTTCCTTCTCCAGCTCATTTGACAGATGAGGAAACTGAGTCAAACAAGGTGAAGTGATTTGCTCAGGGTCACACAGTTAGTAAGTTGTCTGAGGTCAGATTTGAACTCAGGGAGAGGAGTCTGGCTGATTCCAGGCCCAGTGCTCTGTGCACTATGGCGCCATCTAGCTGCCTGCCCCACCCCTCTGGCCACCCTCTACCTTTACACAGTGGTATAAAATCCAAGCCTACACATATAACTAGCCAGCCTGTTCCAACCTAATATTCTGGCTACAGAAGGTCTTAGGGAATGCAGGGCATCCACTGAGCCTGGGGACAGCAGGGATGCTGATGATGAGCATCGGTCTCCCACAGATTCAGAAGGGGAGTCACGTTTGAAGGCCTCGGTCAGGGGCTAAGCTTCCTTAAGAGGCTTTGGAAGAAAGGAGAGAAGTAGCTGCCCATGTAGCTGGACAGCACCCATTGCCAGGGTACATGGACCATCTGTGGCTGGGTCGTGTTATAATGTGCTGGGTGTAACTTGTGCTTTATGGTGTCATGTGCTTTTCTTGCTCTATCATGTTTCTATTTCACATATTAGCATGCAATGATCTCTAGGCACTGTGTTCAACTCTGTAGGTGATGCTATTTGTGGACCTACTGTGTGAGATTTGACTTTGTCCATATTCACTGCTGCTACTTATGCCATTATCATAATAGCTAGCATTTCTATAATGCTCTATGGTTTGCAAAGAATTTTACATACATTCTATCATTCATTTGATCTCTTCACCAATCCATTTTACAGATAAGGAAACTGAGATTGAGAGAGATGAACAGACTTGCCCAGGATCACCTAGAGTCAGAAGCAGGATTTGAACCCAGACCTTCCAGAATCCAAGTCCAGAACTCTAGCCACTATGCTACATTGCCTCTAAAGGCCCCAAGAAGAGAAATGGCTTGCCTGAGGAAATAAGGCATGAAATCAAGATTCGAATCCAATGCTCTGACTCCAAGTCAGGTTTACTTTTCCCATTGACTCCCACTATAGTTTCATTTTTGAGACCCACAGTTTAAGAAGCGCTGAAGAGGTCGAGAGTAGAGAAAATTTAAGAAGCCCTGAGTCTAGTCCATCCCCCCATTTCACGGCTGAGAAGCCTCAGGGCAAGGAAGGCCTCATTGCTTTAGCTGAGGGTCACTGGGTAACAGGCTCCTGGAGCTGGAGCTGAAAGGGACCTCCTGGGCCTTCAAGTCCAACCTCTCCCTTTTTACAGAGGAAGAAACTGAGGCCCAGAGAAAGGAGGTGACTTGCCCAAGGTCACATAGTATCAGAAGTAGGATTTGAACCTGGGCCTTCCTGAATCTAAGTCCAAAACTCCAGGCACGATACCATGCCCACTCCCATAATCTTGAATGGAATTTTCATGTGACTGCCTTGATGGAGCTGCCGATACATGCAATGTACACGGTTCAATACCAGTATCAGGGCACCATCCATACTTTTCTCTAAAGAGGCAAGTAGGTGGCAGGCCCATAGATAGAGCAGTGGACCTGGAGTCAGGAAGACCTGAGTTCAAATCTAGCCTCAGATACTCCCTAGTTGTATGACCCTGGGCAAGTCACTTCACCACTGCCTGACTCAGTTTCCCCATTTGCAAAACAGGAATAATAACAACACTTACCTCCCAGGATTGTTGTGAGGATCAAATGAGGTGAGATTTGTAAAGCTCCTAGAGTAGTGCCTGGCACACAGTAGGCACCACATAAACATTTATTCCTTTCCTCTTCCCGTTCTCCCCTTCACATTCCAAAGTGCCTTTGAACCCTCTGCTTCCTCCACCACTACATGGCCGTGCCCACTCTTTGGTTCTACTCATTCCTAGAGTAGGTAGGAGTGGGCACAGGTGGCATTACTCAGAACTGAGGATCCCGAAGCCACCACTTGCCCACCCACAGCACTTACTTTTCCTAATGACATATTCTTCCTCTGATGCTTTTCTCTCCGTTTTTCTTTTATGGAGAAATTTCTTCATTGTTTTAGGACTCTTGCTGGAATCCTGCAAGGGACAGAATGTTCCTGATATACTAATTCCTTCCAAAAAAGCAGAACCCAAGCTCAAAAAGACAAAGACGTGCAAAGAGAAGGCCCCTGCCTGCATTTGCCCAGTTATCTGCACTAGGGTGGGGGGATAGCTTGAAGCCACTGAAGAGAGAAGCCACTCAAGTTCCCTCCCAGCACTCCCTGGGGTGAGCACCCAGAAAGGTGGCTACAGAAGCCCCAAGAAGGCAATGCCCTGTAGGTCCCCCAAGGATGCCACTTGCAAATAAAGAGAAATGGTAAGGCTCCTGGGGAGGCCTGGATTTGGGGTCATCAGGAAGTTTCAGGCAGGTTTAAAGGATTCATTCTGGCAAGATTTCTTTGGTCCCTACGCCAAGTTGGGGAAACTGAGGCTTCACTGCCTCAAGGCTAAGTGACTTCCACCAATGTGTCAGAGACAGGAACTGAATAAAAAACTTCTTGGTGCATAGGACTGGCTTTTGGTGGCCTAATCAATGTTTCCCCAAACTCTCTCTAAGTGACTGAATGTACATAGCCATATCTGGCCAAATTTTGAACAGGTACCTCCCATACTGACAGGCAGAAAAGGAACAGATTTTCAGGCCCGACTCCTAAGTTGAAATCAGAAACTGGCACAAAGGAGATACAAAAGGTTTGTCCATCATTCCACAGGAAGAAATCGATGGGGATCCAAGAGTTGGAAGGGACCTGGAGGTCACAGAACCCCAAGTCCTGTCCCTGTAGGGCAGTGTATTATCAATCCTGCCTCTGACACTTAACTATGACCTTAGTGGGCAAGTCCCATGAGTTCTAGATGAGTTGCCAATCTGTACTGGTGGAGAGAGTTTACACATGGGGAGAGATCCCTACCCTGATGAAATAACAGGTTCAGTCACAGCTTTCCTTCCTCCCTACCCCAACCCCCTCCCACCACCATTCAATCATGTGCTACCTTTGGAAGGTCTAAAAGACCCCATTTTCTCCCCCAGTCACAGTTAACCCTTTCTGACTTGAAAACAACAAGGAGGGGGACGAGGGAAGAGGGGGCAGAGGGCGCGGGGAATGCCATGCAGCAGTTCCAGGCCATGGGCCAGATTAGCACAGATCTCCCAAGTACTCACCATGGTGGGCTTACATTCTCAAGTACTGACAGAGGGGAAGCGCTTCGTGCATTAGGAGGAGGTATATAGTAGGGCAGGGCAAGCATTAGGAGGTCACAGTAAGGCTGCGGGGACACTTGCTACCCTTACCTTTAAGATATAAGACATCCTCTAAAAAGGGATATGTAAAGAAAGAGAAGAAAAGCGTGAGAAAGGTTGATTGTTACACCAGCCAAGTCCACTGCGCAATCATCTTAAACCGTCAAGGGAAATGTTAGTGCTGCCCTTAGCCCCTCAGGAATGGGCACCGCCATCCTCACAGCTTTCCCCATTAGTTTTCCATTGAAAATCATGCGCTAGCCCAATGAATGCAGCTCCGTGCAGAATCCCAGATGTTGAAGACACATTAACCCACTCCCTCCAGCAGGGGGACAAAAAGGTTCATGCCTGAAGTTTTAATAGATTAGTTGTGTGCAGAGGGATTTGGGGGTTTTTGCCTTACCAGAACCTAACCATTTTCCCACTGATGTGCCTGGCCCCTCCAAAGATGCCTGCCCATCCTACGTGACTCCTGCCCATGGTCTCTCTCATTTTAATGGTTTAACAGACACAGAATACTTAAAAGAGACAAGGACAGAGGCTGCTGGGAAACATAGGGCCGCTACACTCAGGCCATCTTCAAAAGAGGACCCCTGCATGATTGGGGAAAGCCAGAGCAAATGGAGTGTTTCTCAGTCCCCCTCCTGGGGACCCACATAAACAGAAAAGTCAACTCAGGTTCTGGCTTCGACAAAGAGATCAGTGAGTCCTAGGGGGCCCCCACTTTCTTCTGATCTTTTCTGCTCTGAGTGCTGAAGCCACACATCTGGCAAGGCAGCCAAACATCTGCCTTGAAAGTGATATGGAGGGGAGCTCAACTGTGTTTTATCCCCTGACCACCACCCAGAGGGATGCTTTCCCTCACCTCCCACCCTAGCTTCCTACCCCAAGAAGGCTGCTTCCAGCTGACAAAAACAGGTGCACTCAACACTGAATCAGACCTGGAAAAGGAACTTTTACTTGTGATTGAGCATCTTTTCTGAAATCGGAAACCAAGACTAGAAACAGGTCAGGGAAATAGGCTCTGATGGGCTGGAAAAGGTAAAAACTGAACACAGGTTACGTCAGCTGGTGACTGGGGTTTCCTGGCTACGACCTGAACAGGAACAGGAGGGTGAAATCCCCACATCCCCTAAGCCCAGTAGGCTCTCTGGGCTTAACTTTAAGAGGCTCCCTTCCCCCTTCTTCTGCGAAAGCTTTTACAGAGAATCCTCGCTCCTCGACGCCTGCAGTACATCGGGCCTTGACTTCCCAGTTCTGACCTTCCCTCTTCTGGCCTTCCCATCTGAATTCACTTTGATGCTTTGCCATCTTCAAAAACAGGTGACTCATGAGCAATTCTACCACTCCCACCTTTGGAGCTGAGAAACAGTTGCTGAAAAGCAAGAATGCTGAAAGAGGGCTCAGAGGAGCAATTCAGCCCCACTCAAAGAAACTGAGGCCTCAAGAGGGGAGGGGAGTTGCCCAAGGTCCAATAGCTCATGAGTGGCAAAGTCAAGATCTAAACCCAAGTGCCCTGACCTCAAATCGAGCACCTTTTCACCATCCTATGCTTCCCATTTCTTATTTGTAACTTGGGGGTGAGCTGTCCAACATCATAAATCACTTTAAAGTCTGATAGTTCATTAAAGATTCCAAGTAGGGTTGAGTTGGAAGCTGTTGCACTTAGGACTTAGGTACCTACAAAATAAGCAGGGCACACAAAATGGGAGCCCAGCCTGTGGAGATCAACAGCCTGCGGGGAAGTCAGTAAATCTCACAGTGGAGACGATGTAGAGCTACCACTTAGGTTCTAGCGAAGTGTATGGGATCCCAAAAATGTTGGTCCAGCCCCTAAATGACCCTCTGCCAAAGGGAAACAAATGGCCCTGAAACTCCCTTCTCCACACTAAGAAATAGCCCCTTGTAATGAGATTACCTCTTTGTAACCTAGAGCTGCAGAAGGTCTAAGAGGAGGTGCGGGTCTGAGACAACTTAAGCTCCAGGGCTTTTGGATTGGGGGAGGCTCCAGGGCTCCTCGAGGTTGGCCGGCAGCACTAGAAGACTGGGAAAATGGCTCATGAGATGCTGGCATTCTGCCATGTCAACACTACCATGAGGTACATGAGGAAAGAACAAGTCATAGGCACAGAACAGAGAACAGCAGAGCTGCAGAGAGCCCAAGAGAGCACCTAGTCTACCACCAGCCCCCACCTCATTTTTCAGGTGGGCAAACAGAGGCCCAGAGTGCTTGCCCAGGGTGGTTTCACTGGCTCACACTAGACTAGTCCACCCCAGAAAACAGAAAGGGGAAGATGAGTTACCCCATGTATGGGTGGGAGAATGACCTAAAGTTGTGACGCTAAATTTTCCCATCCCAGATTATGGGATTGCTTTGCCATGTGGACAATGTTAAATGTACTACCCCATCTAAGAGATCTATTATCTGTTTTCTCAAAGCTTAATTGACTTTTTTTTTAAAAGATTTCAGGCAGGTTCTATTTCCTAAACTTAGAAAACAGAACAGATACAGGGAATACTGGCCTCCCGAGTTTGACTTTCAAGTCACAGCTTCTTTGGTAGAGAAGTCATCTCACTAATCTGGATTTGGGGACATCAGAACTTGGGGGTACCCCTCCAGGGGGCGATCTTTAATCACTTTTTAGTCCCCTTTGAACTCTGTACTCAAGGATGACAAAAGAATCAATTCTAGGGACAGCCAGGGTGAGGCAGCAGGGAACATGGCCCAAGCACTTAGAACTAAGGGAGGAAGGGAGCACACTTGCTCCCAAGCAACGGAGGGAGGAAGTGAGAAGAAACACCCAAGGGGGAGTCAGAACATAACGTTCAAACACTGGCTTGGCCACCTGCTACCGTTTGAGCTTGGGCAAGTTGCTTGACCTTGCTGAGTTTGTTTCCTCTTCTGTAAAACAGGCCTAATGACATGAGTGCTAGCTACTCCCACAGGGCTTCTGTAAGAAAGGGGCTTTGGGAACTAGAAAGTGCTATAGTGATGGGAGTTACGATTGTTATTGGATTTGTGATTGCTTACAAAAAAACTGGCTCATTCGCAGATGCTCCCAAGTAGAAACTCCTGTTGGAAACCATGAGCTGTTAGCTATTGTTACAGCACGTTTCTAGCTACAGGTGACCAAACTACAAATCTCTAAGAACTAGTGTCTACGTCACTACTGTGGGCTGTGCATTAGCATGTCTCATCGTCTATGTTAGGAAGTTTTCTGCCTGCCAAAAGTCAGTATAAGGTGCAATATACAAACACAGGCCACATGCTGGCGGCTTTTCAGAAGTCTTCGACACACAGGGCGACACACGGGACTTGCCGTGGAAGCAGAGAGACTCATTGATACCTGGACCTCATCAGACTCCCCAGGGGCAGAACCTAGCCCAGTGCTTACAGACGGGGCACTCCACGACTGGGTTTTCACGAGCACACCACCTGCACCAGTGCCCCTAATCAGTCTGTGCAGATGATCCAGCCACTCCTGGAGATCCTGGCTGCTGGGACAGAACACCATCATCCTCTCGAACAGGGGGCCTGTAAGAGGGAGAACATGGAAGATGAGCCGACCTCGGCTGCTGGCCTCGCCACAGGTGGCTCATGGCCCTCTGCTTTGAAGGAGTCATGTGTGGAAGACTCTCAGCCCCATGAATCCCTGCCCACGGCTCCTATAGGGGCAGCAGCCACAACTACTGGAGATCTAGAAAGGAAAGTTCTGGCCTTCCAAGTCCTTGGCACCGCCAAAAGGTTCCATGTCCGAAAGTGCTCTCATTTTATCAGTGAGGATGACATTAAAAAAGAGATCTGACCATGTGAGTTGCCCCTGCACTCTAGAGACTGTGGGGCCTTTCCATCTGACATGGAGCTGAAATCTCACCATTAGAATGGGAGCTCTGTGCTGACTCTTCTGTTGGCATCATCAACATCAGCACAGTGCTTTGCACACAATAGGCACACAATAAATGCTTCATTTATTTTACCTTCATTTAGAAGTTCTCCAAAAGTAATGTGTTGTAGGTCACAGAAACCGTCTTGTCACTTTCCAGCCATGTCTTATATTTTGTTCCTTACGTCCCATTAAAGAGACAGTGAAACCTCAACAGAAAATGTCTCTCTGGATCACAGATTTAAACCCTTTCTTGGTTGTTGTTCAGACTGATGATTTCATCAGTTTAGGGAAGTCCTAGTGTGGAAATTCCTTCCACAGACAGACGGACAACTTGTCTGTCATTTCTACCTGACACCCTGAAAGCTGAAGGGGCTCACCCATGGTCATGCACTTTATATACACCCAAGGTGGGACTTGAACCCAGGGTTTCTTGATGCCAAGGCCAGCCTTCCATGCTATCTCTTGCAGTTTTGATTGTTTGGGTATAGAGAATACCTAATGCAGAAACATCTGCCACAAATCTAGTCCAAACACTATTCTGCAGTGTGGGACCTCAGAGACTTGCCTTGGCCTCAGAGAGGCTAAGTGCTTTACCCAGGGTCACACAGCTAGTCTGAGGCAGGATGTGAATCCAGATGTTCCAGCTTTTTCCTCCATTAAAAAGTCTCCAGATGAGCACTGTGGTCCCTTCTGAGCCTAAAATTCTATGATTCGGCAGACTCACCCCACCCCCCAAGGGAGTCCATTCCATTGTCAGAATAGTTCTCACTGCTAGGAAATCTTCCTTTCCTGTATGCCTCTTTCCCACCCCCTCCTCCTGGCCCCAGGACATTTTTTTTAGACAAAATCAAATCTTGCATTCTCCCAGGGTGGGTGAGAACCAAGCCTATCCACAGCCTGCTTTTCCTTCCTGCTCCCAGACGTGGGACCTTTTAAGACCTCCCACCTGAAGATGGAAGGCAGGAGGGAAAGGATGGGAAGCTGCCCTCTGTCATCCTTGTTCTGCCTCAATAGCTCTTAATTAAGTTCAACAAATATTTTATTAAGCACGTGCCATGCGCTGGGCACTCTGCAGAGTGCAGATGGCCCAATGAATGAATGAATCAATGAAAAAGCATTGATCAAGGGCATACTATGTGCCAAGCACCGTGCTAAGTGCTGGAGACACAAACGGAGGACAAACTGAACAACCCCAGAGGCCCTGACCTCAAGGAGCATATTGTCTAATGGAGGAGCTAAGACAGGGGTCCTAACTAGGATGGGCTGAGTACATGGGAAAGGGTCAAACAGATTGCAATGGCTGAGAACCCTGCTCTCACTGAACCAGGACAGGGAAGGCTTTATGGAGAAGGCTGCCCCTGAGCAGGGTTTTGGATTGAGAGAAGGGGAGAGACTTTCGATTTCATTCCTCTCCCATCTTTCTGCCCATAAGAAATCCAGGGAAGACTCGTTGGCTTTGCCACCATGCTCATGCCAAATGCCACCCCTGCCCCTCCAATGGTGGAGGAGCCATGTGGTACTGACCTGCTATTTCAAACGAATAGTCACTGCCTTCACTTTCATCCAGTCTTGTTAGCATCATTCCCGAAATTGGGAGTTTTCCCTGCCAGAATGAGAAGAGGTTACTGATGACTCCAGATCTCCAAGGGCCCACTCATTCTTGTTATGATTTCTGACTTTCTCAGGAGCTGACTGCTGAGTTTTTCATGTGAGGGTCATGGGATCACGGATGTGGAGCTAAACAGGGCCTCATAGACCAACTAGACCGAGCCATTTACTTCAGAAATGAGGAAACTAAGGCCCAGAAAGGGTGATTTGCCCAAGGTCATACAGTCATGCAGGGCCAGGGATGAGATGGGAGCATGGGTCTTCATGAAGCTATGCTGGCTCTCTTTCATTTATCAATACATCTCTCCAATGTGAATTTTAACTTGCTCAAAGAGAGGAAGGAATGGAGAAACTCCTTGCAGGAGGCTACTAATCAACCCTCATTTCATTTTGGACTGTCTGTCACCTCTTCTTAATGTACTGATCAGAACTTGGAGAAGCAGAGCTAGAACTCACAGGGGTCACTGAGGCCTGTCACAAGGCTCTGAGCTGAGAGGGAGAGGTGGGGTATGATGCTTATGACGCCTCCTCCTCCTACGGGAAACCTGAACAATCTCATTCTCTGGCCCAGGGTTCAGGCTGCCACTCAGTAGGGCCCAATGCTATCCTGACCTTTTCCTGGGGCTGCCTTCTCATCAGAGTGGGCTGCCCCACATGGCCTGGGGTCCCACTAAAAGGGACAGCCAGGCTTAGTGTGAGGGCTGGGCTCAGGGAGGGGGCGTCCAACTTACAGTAAGCTTGATCATAGCTCTTCCCTGTCCCTGGCATTCCCCACACATCATTTTTCATTGTGTCCTTCTGTACAGTTAACAAATTCCCCTTCATGCTAGAATGTTCCCTCTCACATTTCTTTCACCTTCTGGTGTTCCCTGAACCTGCCTTTCTCCTGAAGGCCCGTACTACTGCTCTTGGTACCTTCTCCCAGACTGGCTGTTTCTTCTCTCCCGCTCCCAGATGCAACGAGCCAGGGTAATTGGCATCTCCTCGCTGCCCATGGCTACTTTCAGACCCTCCCTCTGCTGGTGTCACTCAGCAACCATGTCTTCTCCTTTGAGGTTCACTCCATCTTATCCAGGTCCTGGTTGTTATCATTTATAAACCTTTAGGTCATTCTCCCCCTACTCCACAAAATTTAGTGACTGGCTCAGCATCTGTCCCCTTTCAAGCGCCCTGGCTTCCCAATTCCTCAACCTTCCCAATCTCCATGACCTCTCTCTCCAGTCGCACACAGAAGTGGACATACTTCAGCTTTGTCCCCAGCTAAGTTTGCTCCAGGTGCCAGAATTCCTAATTAGTCATTCCTGAAAGTCTGAGGCCTATCTACTAGGTGTCAGTGACTTTGAGTTTCGGATGTTTCTAAGGCCCTGAAAGAACTGAGATTACAGACCAAGGGAACTCTTACTTTTTTAAAAAGTCTAACAAGGTTCCTGAAGTGCACAGCTTGGAGAGTCTAATTAGGCAGGGTGGCTATCATTAAGGTGACCTTTTTCTTTTCTAAATGTCAGTGATGTGAGGTGGGCAAGCGCTGCTGTTAATACTGTCTAGACACCCCCTTAGACCTCCGGTATGGATGCCTGGCATGACAGCCAGAGCAGAGAGCACACAGGATGCAATCATTAGGAGGAAACGAAATATGCCTTGAATTAAGGACTATCTGCCCTTAAGGGATGCATCTAACAATTAAGGAAGGCAGGCCCAGGTGTGTGGGTGGGTGGGCAAGAGCTCTGCGCTGTCATGATGACACCAGTGATGATGACAGAGGTTCGATGCATGCAGAGCAAGGGGCACCTGAAGACAGACACTGGTTCCAGCAGGGCTGCGCTCAAGAGCCAAATCAACCAACCACTGACCTGATAGATAAAGCCGCTCATCCGAGGACTTGCCGATATCATGAGCAAAACACTCGGAAATAACAAGAAATACCTTTCTTCTTTCTGTGAAGGGGAGAGAGAAAAAAAAAAACCATGAAGTTCAGAAAACAGGTATGGTTTGTTAAGAAGTCCTAAAATTCAAAAGGATGATGCAGCAAATACACCAAGCGCTGGGTATGGAGTTAGGAAGACCTGAGTTCAAATGAGGTCTCAGGCACTTACTAGCTGTGTGAACCCTGGGAAAGTCACTTTAGCTTAGTCTGCCTCAGTTTTCTCAACTGTAAAATGAAGATAATAATAGCAACAACCACACAGGGTTGTTGTGAAGACCAAATGAACAACATATAAAATGTTTTACAAACCTATCTATACTGTATATGTGTGTATATGTATATATTATATGTATGAATGTGTGTATGTATGTGCTGCATATGGATGTAGATGGGTATACATGTGTATGTATATGCATGTAGGTCCATGTGGATGTCCAAGTACATGTATGCTATATACCTGGAATATTTTCTAATTGCTGGATCACAGGATCCTAGCTCTAGAGCTCTGGCTCCAAGGCCAGGAACCTGAGTCCTAGAGGAGCTGAAGTGACTTGCCCAAGGTCACATGGACCTTTGTTTTGTTTTCATGGTTTCTCCCATTCATTTTAATTCTTCTATTCAACATGACTAAGGTGAAAATGTATTTAATAGGAATGTATGTGTAGAACCTATATAAAATTGTATGGCGTCTCAGAGAGGGAGTGGGGAAGGAGGGAGGGGAAGGAAAAATCTAAGATATATGGAAGTGATTGTAGAACACTGAAAACAAATAAAATAATTATTTTTTAAGAAAACTGAATGAAGCCACCAGCTCTTACACTTGTATTTTAAAATGAGCTTAACTTCTTGTTTTTAAAGATAACAATAGTTTTTATAGCACTTTTATAAGCTTCCCAGCAGCTCTGTGAAAGAGAAAGCATAATTTCCTTTTTTACAGATGAATATGCTGAGGCTCAGAAAGGCGAGCCAGTCAACAGGCCTGTAATGTGCCAAGCACCATGTTAGGCACTGAGGACACAAAGACAAAAAGAAGGATCAGAGACAGGATTTGAACCCAGGTCTTTCTGATCTGATGCTGCCCTACCCCCAGGATCCCTCACTAAGGTTCTCTCTTTGCTCCAGTGTGAGGTGTGACCTTGCCTCCCTCTGGGTAATTCCCCTTGGCCTTTGGAAAGCACTACCAATGGTTCCTGCAGAGTCACAGGCCTCAGGCATCCTTAGATTTGGTATTTCAAAGATGGCCCCAAGCAGGCCCAGGAGACAGGCCTCAGCCTGGGACAACAAGGGGCCAGTAGGATATTAGGCCACAGCCATTAAGTGTGCAAAAACACAGAGCAGCTTCCCTAAGCTTCGACACTAGGAAACTCCCCATGGTTAAGACCAAGCAGGTTGAGCTTCCATACTCACCAATGATTTCATTTTATATCATAAAAAATGATTTCTAAATTTGTGAGATTGGTAAAATGAAGACAGGCTGGGGAAAGGGAGGTCAGGAATGGGGGAGGAGAGGAAAGGGGATGAATTACATAGTGCAGGAAGCTCATTACCAGAAGATTTGCATCAAATGCTTGGTCATGATGCATTGGAATACTCCAGAACAGAGTTACCATTCTTTCAGCCACTTATAGATCCAGACACAAACAGAACTGACTTAGGCAGGGTCCAACCAGAACAAGGATTTTTCTAACCTGGGATCCATGGACTCCTTGCTATCAGGAGGGTCCATGAACTTGGATGGGGAATAAAAATCCATCTTCATTTCCACTGATCTCTAACTGAAACTTAACATTTCCTCTAATTATTTAAAAAAAAAAAAACATGATTCAGAGAAGGAATGTATCCACAGGCTCTCCCAGACTGCCAAAGGGGTCCATGACACAGAGAAGGTTAAGAAACCCTAGGCTAGAGAGGGACCATCAAAAACTCTCATTTAGTTACCAAAAAGTTAGTCCCCAATGGCATTCTATGGTCTTGGAAAAGAGAGGCAAACTTATATCTTGCTATATTTCTTTACCACTTTCCCTAATTCAGCCATTTTAGAAGAGTTCCTCTATCTCTCTGTGTACACCCTCTCATCCTTCCCCCAGTCCAAGGACCAAGAGAGTCTCACCTCAACTTGAAAGCTAACCCCACAGGTGCCCTAGAGTCCATGACAAGCCCATTCATGCCTTATCCCTCGTTCAGAATCTGCAGTACCTTCTTTATTGTACTTGGAACTTTTCTACCCTAAAAAAAGCTAAAAACCCAACTCCTTCCTTCAACCTGACCCCATCCTGCTACCCCTTCCACCTACCTACCAAGTTCTTTCCCTCCAAATGCCTTCTTTGTATTGCTTACACTTCCTTTCTTACGATTTTGTCCTAAACTCTTCAATCTGGCTTCCAACGCAGCATCCCACTAAACTTCTCCTCCTTCATTTCCTCAATTCCTGCAATGATGTCTCTCTGATTTCTCTTCCTCCACTTCCTGAACCAAAACTTTCCCATTCTTCAAGGTCCAACTGAATTCCACCTCTTTCCAAAAGCCTTCCATGATTCCAATTTACATGGAACTATGGCATCTCTGTGATGCTGAGTGCCCAAACTAACTGGAGACTAGGGGATTCTCTTTCTCTGATACTCAACAGGTAAGTAGGTAGGTAAGTAGCTAGCTGTCTAGTTAGATAGACAGACAGAGATAGGCAGATCTCCAAAAGATCTTGGAAGGTGGACTTTGTAGTCCAGTGTCTACACAGCTCTTATGAGATTTCTTTGACTCCTAAAATGGATTTCTGAAGGCTGAGGATCCCCACAGAAGGTTAAATGAGGCTGCTAAACAAAAGTCAGGTAGAATGCCCTAAGGCAAAGATTAAATCTTTCATTTCTACCTCAATTTTTCATTTCTACCTCCGGTCTGAGTCCATTGTCCCAAACAACTATCTGATTTAGGATTAGGAATTACTAAAATTTTCCCTTAGGCTTGGCATGTAAATTAATTTGAATAAAACCTAGATCTAAATAAAGGAAACAAGAGGTCATTGTCCTCCATCCTCCAGGCTTGAATTTCCGTCTCAAGGTGGGCAGCAAAAACAAGTCTTGGCTCAGGTGCTATATTTGGCCAGTGAAAAGCCTCATGGTTCCCCTAAATATCATATCTATGTGTACGTGTGTATATGCATATGTGCATGAATATACATATACAGAGTGTCCCAAAAGTCTTAGTAGCATTTTGAGCTACTTAAGTTATTAAAACTTAAAACTACATTAAGACTTTGGGGGCAACCTGTATTATATATGGTGCAGACTACAATTTTATATTGTATTTTTTCTAGAGGTTTCTCATGTGCTTGCTTTCCCTTCCCAGATAAATTACCAACTCCTCAAGGGCAGACAACATTCCTCATGTTTATCCCCTAACTTCCAAGGTACCCAGCACAGTGATGGCCAGAAAGTTTTGGTCCAGAAACTCCTCGTATTGGACCCTGATGGAGGAAAGAGTCATGTCAAGGTCGCCATCTCTTACCTCATTACCACACTGCACCATTACTTGTGACATAAAGATGACATTGCCCAAGGTTTTTATATCATCTCCTTCCCAGCCCTGAATGACTTCAGAAAGAATTTGCAACTCCAGCTGCTTCTTCTTTCTCAGGTCCTGACACTGGGCCTGTAGAACCAAAGAACAAGCTCTTTTGTTACTTTTCTCATTCAAAGTGGGACTCACCTTCTGGGGAAACAAGTCAGAGGGGATTTTAGGTGATAAGACTGGCAAGAGGTTGGACCACTCCAATGCAAGCCCTGGTAGGGAGCTGATCATAGAATCTCAGAGTCCAAAGGCAAATATATCAGAGGTTGATAGTCCAATCTGTATACAAACAAGCATCTTCTCTATTTTCTTGACAAGTAGCCATCCAGACTTTGCTTGATCCCATCTAATGAAGGTGAGGCGACCACTTCCTGAGGCACATAATTCAACTTTAGGCCAGTCCACAAGGTTGCAAAGATTTTCTACACTTTAAATAGAAGTCTATTTCTTTGCAACTTCTACACAATGGCCCTCTCTAGGGCCAAGCAGCATATTGCTAATTAATCCCTCTTCCAAGTGCCAGCCACCCTGCAAATACTTGATGGCTATCAGCTTCCCCCTAAGACCCAAACATTCCTAGTTCCTTTGCTCAGTCCCCATGTACCTGGTGACTCTCCTGTGGATACTCTCTGTATCATCAGTGCCCTTCTTAAAACAGAATGTCCAAAACGGAATGTAACACTCCAGATGTGGTACAACCATGGTTGAGCCCAATGGTGTTACCACCATCATAGTCCTGGACATCAGTTCTCTCTTAACACAGCCAAAGATTACATTTGCTTTCTTGGCCAGGGTATCATGCTATTGACCCACATTGGGCTCACTTATAGGCTCCTGACATCTCTAGGTCTTTTTCAAATGAACCACCATCTAGTCATTCCTTTCCCATCATATGCTTACCAAGTTGATTTTTTAGAACAAGTCTAGGATTTTACATAGTTTACATCCATATTAAATTTCCTCTCTGTGATCCAATACATTGCCAGCCCTCTCAGCTTTGTGTTACCTGCACATTTGATAATGCCTTTATCCAGGTCATTGATTAAGAAATTAAGTGGCAAAGGGATAAGCAGAGATCCATGGGTCACTCCACTGGAGATTTCCTTCCACTTTGCCTTGGAACCATTCATGAGTTTTCTTTTAGTCCAGTTATTCGACTATTTCCAGATCCATCTAACTGTACTTCTCTAGCCCACATCTCTCCAGATTTTCCACAAGACTATCATGAACGACTTTACCAACTGCTTGGCTAAAATCTCAATTTTGCTCAGTCCTCAAGTAGCTTCTTGAAAATGAGAGAAAACAGACAATAAGATGAAAATAACCCAAAGATTGAAAAGAAAATCCTAGTCTTTATGTCATCACCATTCAAATCAATCTTGTAATGAAAACATATGTTTTGTGGCTTACACTTTAATTAGGCCAGCAGTAGGTCTCTCTAAATAATGCAATAAATTGTCTTAGGAGAAGATGAAGAAAATTACTTGTAATTCAGAATGAGCTGGGGCTGGCAGAGAATGCTAAGGACAACAAAAAGGACTTTTTTTAGATTATGAGCCAGAGTTAAAGGACGATGGAGAGGAGTATGAAGTCGTCTACATAAAGAGAAATGGATTTAGACTTAATACAAGGGAAAAACTTCCTAATGATTTCAGTTGTCCTGAAATGGAGCAGGCTGCCTGTGAGCTAGTGGGCTCCCCCTTCATTGGTGGTTTGGAAGCGAAGGCTGGGGAATCATGAAGAATGATGGGAAAGGGACTCTTGTTCAGATACTCGCTGACTTCTGAGATCTCTTCCAACTCTGAGGGTCTGGGATAACCCCAGTTCCATGATGACAAAACAAAAAGGCTCCAACTCCCAGTTTGCCAATTGTGTTTTATAAAGTGTCAAAATTCTATTAAATTTTAACACTGGAGAACAATTTAACGGCATCCCTCCGATAGTAAGTGCATGTATGAGCACATGCAATCGTTCTAAAGGAAGTAAATTGTTTTCGTTTCATGCTTTCCCTCAAAGCTTTGCTGTCTTCCTCAATGGAACCATCACATCTTTTCTCAAATGGTATGAGGCAAAGAATGTACTCAGAAGTTCCTTAGCCTTAGAGTCTGGTAAATCAGTTCTGAATGCTGTCTATATCACTTCCTAACCACGTGGCTAAAATGGAACAGAGCAGAGAAAAGGAAGATGCAGGACCACTAAATGCTTGGAGTAAGTAACAGAAGGGAGGTTCTTTCTGTAGAGGAAGGAGCTGGAACGTCTAAGGAGGAAGGGCTTGCTCACCTCCTGAGGAATGAGGATGTGGTGGGATCTCATCAGGTGAGAATTCATCTACTATGGCTCAGAGAAAAAAAAAGATGAGTTGTGGTGACTGGTAATTCCCAAGTGAGGGGAGAAGGAGGTGGTTATTTGTCAAAGTGACAATAGCAGAGAGCTCTACTATCCTCTGGGACATGACAGAAAACCTTCCAAGATCTATCAAAATGGATGACAAATCCCCAGATTCAGGGATTAAGGTAGGTACAAAGGATATGGCCAAATGAAGCCTAGACATTATTGTCAAAGATTATGAAGTCATGAGCAAGAAATTGAAGACCTCAGAGACACAAACAGTGCTGTCATCAGTGCTGCCCATCAAGGGCAAAGGTTTCAGAAGAGAAAGGAAGGTTTGGTAAGTGAACATCTACTTAAGAAGATGGCAAGTGGCAGCAATCATCAAAACTACTTGGTACTGGCTAAGAAATAGAGGGGTAGACCAGCAGTCAATGAATATAGCAATCTACTGTTGGATAAACCCAAGGACCCCAGCTTCTGGGATAAGAACTCACTGTTTGACAAAAACTGCTAGGAAAACTGGGTAACAGTGTGGCAGAAGCTGGGCACAGACCAATGCCTGACACTGTACACAAGAATAAAGTCCAAGGACATATGCTGTAGTTATAAAGACTGATACTATAAACAAATTAGGAGAGCAAGGAATAGTATATTTGTCAGATTTACAGAGAATGGAGAAGTTTTTGACCAAACAAGAGATAGAGAACATTATGAAGTACAAAATGAATAATTTTGCTTACAGTAAATTGAAAAGTTTTTGCATAAACAAACCCAATGCAACCAAGATTCAAAGGGAAGCAGAAAACTGGGAAAGAATTTTTGCAACTAGTATCTGTGATAAAGGCCTCATGTATATTATATTTACATATTACATTATAGATATATGATATATATGATATATGATGTGATATGACATGATATGATATGATATAGAACTGAGTCAAACATACAAGAATACAAGTCATTCCCCAATTGATAAATGGTCAAAGAATATGAACAGGCAGTTTTCAGAGGAAGAAATTAAAAGAATCTATAGTCAGATGAAAAAATGCTCTAAATCACTATTGATTAGAGAGATGCCAATCAACACAACTCTGAGGTACCACATTACACCTATCAGATTGGCTAACATGACAAAACAGGAAGATGACAAATGTTGGAGAAGATGTGGGAGAGTTGGAACACTAATTCATTGTTGGTGGAGCTGTGAGCTGATCCAATCATTCTGGAGAGCATTTTGGAACTATGCCCAAAGGGCTACAAAAATGTGCATACCCTTTGACCCAGCAATATTGCTTAGGACTGTATCCCAAAGAGATCATGAAAATGGGAAAGGGTCCCAACATGTACAAAAATATTTATAGCAGCTCTCTTTGTGGTGGCCAAGAACTGGAAATCAAGGGGCTGGCCATCCACTGGGGAATGGTTGAACAAGTTGTAGTATATGAATGTAATGGAATACTATTGTGCTATAAGAAATGATGAACAGGAAGACTTCAGAGAGGCCTGGAAAGACTTATATGAACTGATGCTGAGTGAAAGGAGCAGAACCAGGAGAACTTTGTACATAGTAACAACCATAGTATGTGATGAACAGGAAGACTTCAGAGAGGCCTGGAAAGACTTATATGAACTGATGCTGAGTGAAAGGAGCAGAACCAGGAGAACTTTGTACATAGTAACAACCATAGTATGTGAGGAATTTTTCCGGTAGACTTAGTACTTCACAGAAATGCAAGGACCTAAAACATTCCCACAGGACTCTTGAGGCAAAATACCACCTATATCCAGAGAAAGAACTATGGAATCAGAACAAAGAATGAAGCAGACTATTTTTTCTTGTGTGATGTTTGGTTTTGGTTTGGTTTTTCTCATGGTTTCTCCCATTTGTTTTAATTCTTCTATGCAACATGACTAAGGTGAAAATGTATTTAATAAGAATGTATGTGTAGAACCCATATAAGATTGCACTCTGTCTCAGGGAGGGAGGGGGAGAAAATCCAAGACTTAACGAAGTGATTGTAGAAAACTGAAAACAAATAAATTAATTTTAAAAAAAGATGGTAAACATGTATTTAATAGGAATGTACATGTAGAACCTATATAAGATTGCATGCTGTCTCCAGGAGGGAGCGAGGAGGGAGAGGGGATGAGGGGGAGGGAGGGGAAAAAAATCTAAGATATATGGAAGTGATTGTCAAACACTGAAAACAAATAAAATAATTTAGTTTTTAAAAATATGTCAAGTGAGAGTAAACTTTGGATCTCTAGACCAAGGCTCAAAATATAGAAATGTGAGGCTTGCATCCAGGAATAGGATACATCTGACAAGAAGAGATGAGAAAGTATTTGCATACAGTCTTCCAAATCTAATCAAAAGAACTTTACACTAAAAAGGAAGAGGGCAGGAGAAAACTATTTCCATCAATTTCAATTTCACTGGTTTTCAAACTTTTACAGTGGCAGAACCCTTTGATTTCAACAAAACTTTGGCAGAACTCTTGCAGTAAAACTCTCTAAAATGATTCTTGTTAATGACTATTAACAGATGATTTAGGGCTCATTTTAAAAAACAAACTTGGGGTATTTCAGGGTCACCTGCAGCATGATTTGAGAAACACCACTCTATGCCATCAGAAGAAGCCACAATGTGGGAAAAATAGGATTAGAGACAGTCAAAAATTCAAAGGAGACAGATCCAAAGGAGATAGGAACAGCAAGAACCATTGCTTCAGACAGCGAGACACAAAAGTCCAAGGAATGAGGAACAAGCACAGTAGTCTAGAAAAGTGACCTCAACAAATTCACCAGAACTTTCTGGGGGAGGCTTTGACAAGTGGAATATGGAACCAAAAGGATAGAACCTATTCAAAAGGATAAAGAGACACAAAGGCACGGGGAGGACAATTTTATATGAAGAAGATGCAGTAGTGTCAAAGAAAAATGTGGGAACTAGACTTAAAAGGCATGGTAAAAAGCATATGGGTAATGATGAACAGAGACATAAAGCAAAGCACCATTGTCATTTGAAGTATACTACAGACACCTGGGCAGCAAGAAGAAATGAATAAGGCATCAAGGAAACACATTCTTAGCCTGCCACAAAGCCAGGATTGTAGGACTTCAATCGTATAGACACCCACTGGAGCTCTCTCTACTGAAAGTGGAACAACTAATAACTTCTTCACTTGCCTTAATGACAAGTTCATTATTTTAGAAGGCAGAGGAAGCAAAAAGGGGGAACGTCTATTCTGGATCTGACTCTCACCAACAAGGAGGAACTGTACTGAGAAACTTTTAGAGAGAAGTGATCATTTCATCACAGAACTTATAACAGAAAAGGAGAGGAAGGTTGACCAGAGACTGATGTGTACCCTAGTTTTGGAGAGAGCAGGTTTCAAAGTAGGATCCCACAGATTAAAGTTCTACAGGGGAAGTCAGCCCGAGGGTGATGAGAATTTCTCAAGAATGAAGTTCTAAAGACACAAAAAGAAACAATTTTGATGAGGAAGAAAAAGACTCAAAGGACCAACAGGGATAAACAGGGAACTCATCATCCAATTTAGATGAGAAGAAGACATGAAGAAAAGCTGAAAGCCAGGACAGGTAGAAGAAGATCAACGAACAATACAGCACAGCAGAGTGCCAGGATCGATAAGGCTCCAACAAGCTGAGAGAGCAGAGGATGGATGCTAAAGGGGAACAAATAAGGATTAGATTGGTTTTAGAGCTGTACTGGGTGAAAGAGGAAGATCAAGGAAGGAACTGGACCTCTATTCAAAGTGTTTGGGAGGATGGTAATGACAGATGACTGGGAAGGTAAAGCAGCCCAATTGTGACTTTGTTTCTGTTTTTTTCGCCACAGAGAATGATTTTTGGGCTGAAAGGAGCAAAGAGGGGAGGGAGGAGGATAAGAGGAGCTGATACCTGGGATAGGGAATAAGATAGTAAGGGAGTACTTAGCTAAGGCCCAGGTGGACAACAATGCCAGTCTGGAAAGAAATGGTGGCTGTGCCCCCATCAGTGATCACTGAAAGATGGTAGCAGAGATGCTACAGGACTGGCAAAGGGCTAATATCTGCTTCCCTTTTTTCTTTTTTTATTTTGTTTTAAATTATTTTATTTGTTTTCAGTTTTCTGCAATCACTTCCATATAGCTTAGATTTTTTTCCCCTCCTTCCCCCTTCTTCCCCCCTCCCTCCTCACTCCCTCCCCGAGATGGCATGCAATCTTATATAGGTTCTACACATACATCCCTATTAAATACATTTTCACCTTAGTGATGTTGCATAGAAGATTTAAAATGAATGGGAAAAATCATAAAACAAAACAAAACATAACAAAAAAGAAAATGATCTGTTTCATTCTGTGATCCAATTCCATAATTCTTTCTCGGGATATAGAAGGCATTTTGCCTCAAGAGTCGATTGGGAATTTTTTAGGTTCTTGCATTGCTGTGAAGGACTAAGTCTACCAGAAAAATTCCTCACACACTGTGGTTGTTCTGTGTATCACTTCCCTCTTTTCAAAAAGGATGGAGGACAATCTAGAAACCATAGGTCAGTGCATCTCACTGTGACACCTGGCAAAGACCTAGAATGTGTTATTAAAGGGTCACAGACAACCAGCTGGGCTTCATCAGTAAGAGGCCACAGCACATGGATCTCCCTCCTTTTTGTTTTTTTTTGGTTTTTTTGGACAGAACCACTAGTCTGATAGATCAGAGAGATGTTAGAGACAGAATGTGCCTGGATTTTTAGCAAAGCAACTGATAAAGTCTCTCAAGCTACTCTTCTGGAAAAGACAGGGAGATGTGTGCTACACAATTGTATAATTTGCCAGAATCAGAACTGGTCAAATGGCAAGGGCCAAAGAATAGTCTTGAATGGTTCAATGTCAGCTTAGAATAAGGTCTCCAGTGGAGTGCCCCAGGGATCCAGGTGTGGTTCTGGTCTGTTGAACATTTTAATCAATGCCTTGGATAAAGGAACAGATAGTATTCTCAGAATTAAAACAACACAGACATAGGCATGATAGATGGGGGAGGGGGGAGAAAGGAAGGGAGAAACAAAGAAAGGAAAGAAGCAAGGGAGGAAGAGAGGGAGGGGGAAGTAAAGGAAGGAAGGAAGGAACAAAGAAACAAAGAAATGAAGAAAGGAAGAAAGGCAAGAAAGAAGGAGGGAAGAAGGAAGGAAGGAAGAAGGAAGGAAAGAAAGAAAAGAAGGAAAGAGGGATAAAAGAGAGAGAAAGAAAGGTCAGCAGGTAGGTAGAGAGGGAGATAGGCCAGCAGGTAGAAAAATATAGATAGAGAGAGAGAAGGACAGATAATACATTGGGTGCAAAGGTTCTCATAGGCTTGAAAAATGGGTTGAAGTCTAATAAGATGAAATTTAATAGGAATAAGTAATTAATGTCTTATGTTTAAATAAAAAAATGAAAACAACTTCACGGGATTTGGGAAGCATGGCTAGCAGGCAGTCTAACTGAAAAAGATCTGGTGGTTTCAGTGGACTATAAGATCAATATGGATCAATAATAATATATTAGCCAAGAAAGCAAATGCAACCTTAGTGTGCATTAAGAGAGGCATGGCACCCCAAACTGAGGACCTGGACCTGACAGTAGGTGCTGTACCTTGCCCTGGTCAGATCACATCTGGAAAGAACACCATGCTTAATTCTAGGTACCATACTTTAGAAAGAATACAAAGATGTCCAATGGACAGAGGCTGGGATGGGTAACAGTAAAAAATGCCTTGACATCAAATCATATGATTATCAGGCAAAGGAGCTGGAGTAGAGATGACTTAAGAGGACCATGAGAGTTGTAGTCAAGTGCCAGAAGGGCTCACATGTGGTAAAAGGAGAGACTTATTCGGCCTGGCCCTGAAGGGTAGAACTAGAAAAAAATCTGTGTGTGTTTGTCCTTTGTTGCCAAAGAAGAACATGCCATCAGAGAAATGATGACATGACTTGCACTTGACTTTGTTTTGAGTGAGGGAGGTGCAGGTCACCAGCCTCACTTCTCCTCCAGAGCCATCTGAATCCAGTGACCACATTTCATCAGGATGACTAGAGATGACCCAAGATGCAGCAACTGGGGTTAAGTGACTTGCCCAAAGTCACACAGCTAGTGAGTGTCAAGTGTCTGAGGTGATATTTGAACTCAGTTCCTCCTGACTCCTGCACTGGTGCTCTATCCACTGCACCACCTAGCTGCCCCACTAGAAAAAATATGTGAGAATTGAAGAAAGGAAAATTTCATTTGATTGCAGAAAAAATACTTCCCAACAGTGGACTGGGCCACCTTGGGAGATACTGAGCTCCCTGTGCCCGGAGGTCTTCTGGTATATTGTTGGGAGATTCTTGTTCACCTATAGGTTGGACGAGATGGTCTCTTTCAATTTGAAGTTTGTGTCTCTGTGTCCCTGCATAAAGGACCACCTCCCCTCTCTGGGTTTCGGTCTGCATCTCCATGAAATGAGGAATATCAAACCTACCTCATATGACTCACAGATTTAGAGTTAAAAGGACTATAAGGATAATCTAACCACCTCCTTCATTTAACAGAAGAGGAAACTAAGGCCAAGAAAGGGAAGTCACCCTGTGCTAAGTGCAGGAAATATCAAGAAAGGCAAAAACAAAACCAAAAACCCTAACTTAGCCAAAGTCACAGGAGGATTTGCACCCAGGCCCTCTAACTGTAGCTCCAGTACTCTTTCCACTTCTATAAATGACATGTGCAAAATGTTCTGGATCAAACAGCTACAAGATGGTGCCATAGATGGGAAGAGAGCCTTGGCGCCAGCAAGTTCTCTGAACCCTACAAGCTGGGGACCCCTGGGTAAGTCACCCAATGTCTCAGTGATCTGGGCAACTCTCAAAGACCCTCTTTCAGAGAGAAGGCTCCAGTCTCCACTGGTAGAGGGAGCTCCCTCATCAGACCAATGAAATCACAAGGCCAGTCCCTAGCCTCCTATAATTATGACCAAAACCCTGTGCGTAAGGATTAGAAGTCAACATAGCCTGCCAATAAAGGACTATAATCCAAACCGTAGGGAACATGGTAAGGGCGCAAAATAAAATGAGAGCCGCAACAAGGCTAAGTAGGCCAAGCTAGGTACTGTAGACACTAAGCAATGGAGACCTCTGGTCTTGAAGTTGATGGTGATGAGTAAGTCATTTGCCCATATTCCCCCGCCAGGAAAAAGAAAGGGAAACAAACAGAGCTGTCGCTACATCCCAAAGCACCCAGAGGACGAAAGAAAGAAAGGTTCTTTAAAGTGGAGAGAGAGATCTCCAGAGTTCGGCTACCTAACCTCCCTGTGACCATTCCCCAGAATCTTCTTTTGTCTTTTCCTTGTCGATTTCAGGGAAATGGTGACTTGACTACAAAGCTGAAAAAAATGATTACCATCCTCAAAGACCTGAGACCGCAGGTGCCCTTGGAAGGGTGGGTCCAAAGCTTCATAAAGCACTTTTTTCCTTTGTGGTATGAGGAGGGATTTTTACTTCCTTTGCTATGAATGAACTTCCACTTTGTTGCCTGTTGGTAGTTGACTCCAACAATCATGTCGGGCTCATTTTGGTGACTCATGAGTTGCACAAAATACAAGGTGGTCCATAATGGGGTAGAGATAGAGACAAAAGGAAATCCCCCACCTACACACTGGTGCTTTATGTGGCAGATATTGAAAATGCGTTGACTTCATACACTAAGGTTTGCAAGCTTTGATAGGTAAGCATAATTTTTTGGAATATGGAGAAGACAAAAGTTAAATGAAACTTGAACCCAGTGGTACTGTCCCTGAGCCCACTGTTTCCACTCTTGAGACCTTTGTATTTGGAAAAAAGTGTCAGCTTTGAGTCACTGGTTTTAGGGACGTAGCACAGAAATGGGGACCATCACCTACCGCCAGTGCCTTGAATGATCCAATAGCTTTCAGAACATCCTGGTGGTCCAAATGAGACTCCTAGGAAAAGAGAGATACTCCTTAATTTTTTAACCACTGTACTGGGAAACCCAGTATCCCATTCTCTTCTGTTACAAGGAGGATGCAGACACATCAAGCATCTGGTTTCACACCACAGATTCTGTCACCGAGAAGTCCCCATTTCCCCTTTTGTCATTTTTGTTTAGATACCTATAAGAATTCTGTGTGACAACTTGCTTCGCTTCTCAGGGTCCCCAGGCAACTCTCTGGAAGTACTGCAACACAAACACTGCATCTCTAATCACTGAAGGTAGTCTTCACACCAACATTTGATGGCAATGATATCACGGGTCCAGAAAGAAGAATAGGAATAAAGAGAACAGGAAGAAGGAGAAGAGGAAGAAGGAGAAGAAGATAAGAAGGAGGAAGAGGAAGAAGAAGGAGAAGAAGAAAAGGAAGAAGAGAAAGAAGAGGAGGAAGAAGGAGAAGAAGAAGAGGAGGAGGAAGAGGAAGAAGAAGAAGGAGAAGGAGAGAAAGAAGAAGAGGAAAAAGAAGAGGAGGAAGAAGAAGAGGAGGAAGAAGAAGAAGAGGAAGAAGAGGAGGAAGAAGAAGAAGAGGAAGAAGAGGAGGAAGAAGAAGAAGAAGAGGAGGAAGAGGAAGAGAAAGAAGAAGAAGAGGAGGGAGAAGAGGACGAAAAAGAAGAAGTAGGAGAAGAGGAGGAAGAAGAGGAAGAGGAAAAAGAAGAATTCTTCCAAAGGGAGCTATCACTAGGGCAGAATGCCAGGAGTGAGGGAATTTGGGGTGCAGTGTGAGGAATAAAGCAATTAACCAAATCTGCTTTTCAAAAATGTTTATTTACTGATGCTGTAGGACCCAACTTAAACCCAACTTGGGAAATGTCAAAGTTTCCTCCCAAAGATTACTTCTGAAACAAGGCCTTAGAATCTCATGGAACTTATAACCCCAAGTAAATCATCAAAGTGGAAAATATGAATAGATTCCAGACAGGTTTAGATCAAGTCCCAGATGATGGATCTAAAGCTAGTTACAAAAGGAAGACAGAGATATTTGAGTGACCTCTCTTAACTTCTGGAAGTCAATGTCACCAAAGGGCAACTTTAAACATTCTGCTTTGGGCCATCTTTTGGTGATAGAATACAAAGGTGGATGGACTATGGTTATGATCCAGGACAGATACATAAGGAAGCTCAAAGTCTAAAAAAGCTTTACTGGGTCACATAAACCTAATAAATACAGTAATTTGCTTTAGAAATGGAAAGATAGAGGTATTCCCTCTGGGCTTAAGTTTTGTGCTATTTTTAAAAAAAAAAATATTCTTTTTCATTAAATGCTTTTGTTTTGAACTAATTTTTTGCCCTGGTTGATCAGTAAAAGTAAACAAATTGATGGGGGCTCCTGAGCTATGATTCTGAGTGGCTACAAATCCATAGTAGACTCTGAACCTGAAGTAGCCTTATCTGAGGGTAGACCTACTCTGCTAGTTTGAGGGTTCTCTCAGGTGTTACTGCTAGGGTTTTTTTTTTATATTCTCACAATGAAGGACCAGGGAGAAAGAGGCCAAACTCCTTTTAGATTTAAGTTGTTACTTTTCAATTTTAGTAGGGTGGATAAGACAGCAGAAGTTGGCATTCGATGCTGTCACTTTCATGTTGGGATCCACCATTTAGCTTTGCTGCCCTGTTAAGAAAATCAGAAAGCCAGAGAAAGGTTCTGACCCAGCTAAAGACGAGATATTTGGTGGTTGGAGGAGGCAGGCACCAAATGGAGACTCTAGTGAAGGGGAATGTCAAGGAGGGGGTTCAAGCAGGGAAAGGGCTGGTCTTTTTTTTGGCTTTCTTTTGTTTCTTTAGGCTGGGTTGTTTGTTCCTGAGCATGCACAGTATTGATCGACAGCAGATATGGATTTTTCATGATAGCTACCGATGGGCAAGCCTCAGATAGTTCAGTTGTTGGAAAGGTAGCCAGAGGTCAGCTCCTTGCTGAGCCATAACGGAAACCCCACTCTGGCAGCCTTTGCTCAGCAGCTCCCCTACTGCCTCCTGGCTTCGGGCAGGTCCTGTACCCTGAGAATGTGGTTTTGCACACGGTGGGGCTAGCACAGAAGTACAGAGCCTCTTTCTTTAAAGTTAACCGAGCCTTTTTAAAACCTCAAACCCTTTCCCCAGACAACAGGAAGAGCAACCAGGGTAAATGCAAGCTCCCCAAATGGGCCCTCTTCCCCCATCTACAGCCACAGAATATATAGACATGATAGCACAGGACTAGGCACACAGTGGGTGCTCATGAAATTCTTACTGGCTGAAATATTTCCAAGAAGCATCAAGGGTCTAGGATGTTATTCCATTTAAGGCCTCACCCAAGTCTCAATTATTTAAATGAAGTTACTGTAACTATAGTACAATTATCCTGGGTAAAACAGAGACTCCACATGTAAAGGTTTGCCTTCCTTCTTTTCAGAGGTGAGGGACTATGGGTATGGAGCACTGTATATACCATCAGACTTGGTTGATGTGTTGGCTAGTTTTGCTGAACCATTTTGTTTTGATTTCTTTTTTTATCCTTTAGGAAGAGGGCTGGAAAGTAGAGGAGGGAAAGGGATCTATTTGGAAATAAAGGAGACAAGAACGAAAGAGATCGAGAAAAATTGTTAAAGTGGTGGGGGGGAGGTGAATGTGTGACAATGGTCACATATTTGTGCATCAACAGATGAAGAAATCAACCCTGAACCCATTTCTGAGTTTAGATTTCCCTGGGAAGCACCTGAAATTTTTACTGCGACCTTGAACGCTAAGAGACTGTTACACTCAGAGCTTGAATTAAGTTGTCAAAATAATAAAAAAGGGTAAGAACAGTAAAGCTCCTCTGTGAGCCCCCAAGCTACCTGGCTGAAGGGCCCCAGAGGTAGCAGCAGAGCAGTTAGCTCCAAGCCTGGTCTTATCAAGCTGCCTTTGGAGATCACGGATGGGGCAGGACAAGTGGAGAGAAAGGCCTTACAGAGAGCCCCAGTCTGGGGCTACTACACCACAACTCGGGGTTCAGTTTCCCCATGCAGAGGATAAACTGTTTAACCTGGGGACAATGCCAGCAGGAGATCCAAGGCGAGCACCTTCCACACTGCCCACATGGGCTGCGGCCTGCCTCTTACCTCCATGTGGCGCTCCAGCTCTTGGAGGAGAGACACGTATTTTTCCAGTCGCATGAAGGGCTTGCTGAGGTTTGTTGTCAATAGGAGAATTCCCGGATTGGCTGCTCCCTGACTCTCCATAAACTTTTCCAGACTGTCACTAAGGAGAAACAAAAGCACTCTTCACTTCATGGGTCGTGGAGAACGTTACCATGGGGAACAGGGGCGTGCCACTGTTTGCCCCTAGAAGGAGACAGACCACAAGCGCTCCACAATGCTAGTCTGGCAGGTGGGAAAGGGTTAAAGAAGCATTTCTATAGTACCTACTATGCACCGGGTACTGTGCCAAGAACTTTACATTTACTCACTTGATCCTCACAACAACTCTGGGAAGTGGGTGCTATTATTATCCCCATTTTACAGACAAGAAAAACTGAGGCAAACAGAGGACAAGTAACTTGCCCAGGGTCACACTGCTGCCCTTCACCTCTATCCTTCCTGTCACCCAGGTTCCCAACAGCAGTCTACTCCATTCCTCACATTCCACATTCAATCAGTTGCCAAGTCTTGGCAATTCAGCCTCCACATCTCGCTCGTCCATCTCTTTCTCTCCACTGGAGAGCCACCTCCCTAGTTTGGGGCCCTCATGGCCACTCCCCTGGACTACTGCAATAGCCTCCTAATTGGCCTCCTTCCATCCATCCTCTCCCTCTCCAATTCATCCATCCTTCAAATTTGCAAAGCACAGCTAGGTCCACAGTATTCCCAAGTATGTCTATGAAACAATACCAACTCTGCTTGGCATTGAAAATCCATCACAATCTACTTTCAATTGACCTTTCCTGATTGGTTTCCTATCAGCTAGGTGGACAGAGTGCTGGATTTGGGGTCAGGAAAACCTAAGATCAAATCCTGCCTTGGAGCCTTAGCTCTATGACCCTGGGCAAGTCACTTTGTCTCTGTCTGCCTCAGTTTCCTCATCTGTAAAATGGGGATAATAAGCGCAGTCAGCTCCCAGGGATGCTGTGAGAATCAATGAAATAACATATGTAAAATGCTTCACAAACCTTCAAGTTTTATGTAAATGCTAGCTAGCCTCATGATGACGACATTTCTACCCCTCACAAACTACTTTCCAACCAAACTGGCCACATCTCCTGCCCCCTTTTCTTTCACCTTTGCCTTGGAGGAGACTCACTTCCATTCAGGGCTCACCTTAAGTGCCAAGTACTCCTACAAGGCCTTTCCTGACACCACTCTCCTGCACCGTCAAAGGAGAGCACAATGAGGGAGCAGAGGGAAAGTGCCATGTTTGCAGAAGCAGCACCAAATGGGAAGGTGAAACGAATTCCAGCAAGGGTAGCCAGGAGGGCTGGCAGAGGCTGGGCCACAGTGGGCCAGAGCACCTGAAGCAGAGAACCATCTCCACCTATAGCCCCGTGCAGCTGACTACCACTTAATGGACACCTGTTCTGCCAACCACATTCTCTCATTTGACCCTTACCTCAACCTTACAATGAGTTTGGAGCTGAAAGGGGCCTTGGACCCATTTTCTGTATGAGGAAACTGAGGCACAGAAAAGATTAAATGATTTGCCCAGTGTCACATGTGCACTGGACTATTTGAGCCAAGTTCCATCTCATCTGCCCACATCATTCCCCAACTTCATAAACTCTGCGGTCTCCCTAGTACCTCCTGGAACAAACACAAAATCCTGTTGACTTTTGAAGGCCCTTCATGACAAGGCCTCTTCCTACTCCCATGGTCTTCCATGTCTTACTCCCTTCCGTGTATTCTGTGACCCAGGGACGAGGCCTCCATGCTGTTCCTTACCCAAATCACTCCCATCTCCCCCCATACCCCCCGCCTGATCCATTCTCCCTCCTCAGCTGCCTCCAGGCTTCCTCAGCTCCCTTCAAGTCCTTGCCAAAATCCCACCTTCACTAGGCAGCCTTTCCTGAGCCTTCTCCCTGTCAGGGCCTTCCCTCTGTGACTGGCTCCCATTTGTTTGCACACAGTCATTGGTGTATCATCTCCCCCATTAGCCTGGGAGCACCTCAAGAACAGGGAGTGTTTTGCCTTTCTTTGCATCCCCAGCACCTGGCACTTAGTAGGTACTTCATGAATACTTGCTTTAGCCTCTGAAGCAGTGCTTAGTACAGTGCTGGGCTTGACTTGACTTCATCAGGGTTAGAAAAACCAAAGGCTCCTCTAAATGGCAGGGTTCAGAGGCTTCTCGAGGCAGAGGGAGGGCCCAGCTAGTAAGGTTTCCACACCCATTTTTGGTATTCTCATTCCACCTAGAGGCCTACACAAAGAAATTCACCTAATGCATGAATGGCGGCCAGGGCTGAGAAGTACAGCTTCTCCCTCTCCTTCCTGTTCATTGCCCTCCTATCATCTCCTGCTTCTGAGTCCCCAAACCCAAAGAGGGCGAGAAACCCCAACATGTGCATTTTCTCCCTTGACAGTCAAGGTCTAGAGAAAGTCCTGGAAATCCTCCTGCTAACTAGGTTTCAGGACTGGTGGTGGTGGCAGCGGTCTCATTCTCCTGTGTCCTACCTGGATCCCATCATAGCCTAAATAACCATGATATGGTTGCAAACAGCATTCCTACCCATAGTCCTCGGGGAGATGAACTCATCTGACAGTCACACCAATTCTACAGATGAGGACTGATGAATCCCACTGTGTTTACAGAAGAGAAAACTAAGGCCCTGAGAAGGGACATAACTAACCCATGATCACCTATTAAATGGAAAAGTGCCATGCTATATAATGGAGAAAGTGCTGGACTAGGAGGCAGGAAGCCTAGTTCAAATCCAGCTTCAGTCACTTGCTAGCTGTGTGACTCTGGACAAGTCTCTTCCCTCTGCTGGCCTCAGTTTTCTCCTTGATAAGATAGGGATAATAGTGGTCCCCTCCTCAAAGGTAGATTGTTGAGGCCTGCAAATGAGCTACATTTTCAATCCCATATATATGTGTGTGTATGCATATATGTATATATGTACATATATGCATATATATACATATATATTATTATTGTTCTTATGACCCGTCAAACCTGTGCCTAGGGTTTGTGCTATCATGATGTGCTCCCTTTTGAAATGGACAGTGCATTAGAGTCACAACTGGGGAGTGAACTCAGGTTTCCTGATTTAACACTCAAACAATGAAGTGGTCATTTTTGTAAACAAACCAGTTGCTCTGGCCTTGGGTTTTATGAAACTTTACATAACTTGCCATGGTTTTGGGATGGTGTGAATTTCTCCAAACACAATTCTCTTTCAGTGATTAATAAAGACACAGAAAATGACCTTTTTGGAAGGATGGGGCAGCGGGGAGGGGGGGGCAGAGAGAGGAAGAGGCTTGGAAAACCAGCAAGGAGAGAATAAAAAGGTCAAGGGGGTTAAGAATGTACAGTCAGAGGATATGGGTTTGACCTCCAACTTGGACACCTATCTGACCGTAGGCAATTCACTTCATTGACTAAGACCTCAGTTTCCTTCTCAGTAAAATGAGAAGGTTGACCTTCAAGGGCCCTTCCGTCTAAAAATTTATGATCCTGAGATCACTGAATGAAACTTTTCAACAAACTATGCCTTTAGGGCCACTCTAACAGGTTCGAAGGAACTTCCACCCCATCAGGGAACTTCAAGTCCTGACCCAGGGAAATGAGTCAACCAATAATAAAACTGGAGCATGCATCATTGATTACAGGTGAAACTTTCAAGGGACCAAAAACTTGCTTTAGCACAATGCACCCTTTGTCGTTTTGACTATGTCATCTCTTCTGGCTTTTTTCCCTCAAACTCTCTCTACTGGGCTCATAGTTTTTCCTCTTAGATCAAAAGGAAGAGAAGCTTCCCTAGGGAGAACAAGTAATACAAAAACCTTAATTTCCATCTTTATTGTGTTATGAGATTCTCTCCCTTGGTATATGTGAAAAACATCCTAAATTGTCAAAGAGGAATCATGTGCAATGGAAACTCCAAAATTAGACACACTGGAGGTTGGCATTGGAAGGCAGTTTCTGTACCCCACTTCTCTCATTTTGTAGGTAAGAAAACTGAGTCCAGGAGACCAAGAGGAACTTGACATGGTCCAACAAGATGATGCTTCTGGAAGTCCTAGTCCTGGCTCTGACCCCTGAGTGACTTTAGACTAACCACTTCACTTCCTGGAGCCTTAGTTTCTTCATTTGAAATATGGCAGGGGATCAGTGGTGTGTGTGTTGGCGGGGAGAGGGGATGGGTGTTAGACTAAATAATCTCTAAGGTTGTGGAATTGTTTGTTACTAGTAGGAGAGGTTATGCTCTCTTTTGTGTGCCAAGGAATGACACCGGAATAGGATGTGATGAATAGGTCTTTCTCTAGACAAAGGCCTTCTTGCTATAGGTTAGAGATCTCTTGTGTGTGCTAAACGATAACATAGATACTTTATACAGGAGGGTTGGAGGTATGTGAGAAACTGCTGAGGAAACAACAGAGGCTGACATGATACCCTGGATCTCTGCAAGGAGAAGGAAAACAAAGGTAAATGACCCCAAAAAGCTGAAAATGATTTCCAGAGCATGGGGAGAATAGAGCAAGTTAAGGGCGAGGCAAGAAAAGAACATTTGGACAAGCTCACCCAGGCTGGACCTAACTGGCCTTGTGGGTATAGGGACAAGAGAGAAATCAACAACTATCTCGGGCTTCAGCGGACCTTCTTGGAGCCCAGTTTTAGCCTTTTAAGTATCAGGGTTTTAGGAGAAGGAGGCTAAGAGAGGAACACAAGGCAGGGCTATATTCCCAAGACTGGCCCCAGAACAGGAGCCTTTAACCCCTTAGGTGGTAGCAGGGAACAAGGGAGAAAGCCCCTGGAATTTCCTCACAGGAAGTAAGCACAGCCACTGATGGGGCTAAAAATAGCTTTGTGTCCACAGCAAAGGGGAAAGCATGCTGGACTTAGATGCGGAAAGATCTGGAGTTAAATCCTGCCTTTAACACTTAGTAGCTACATGAGCAAGACAGCTAGGTGGCGCTACAGTGGATAGAGTACAGGCCTGGAGTCAGGAAGACTCATCTTCCTAAGTTCAAATCTAGCCTCAGACACTTACTAGCTGTGACCTAGAGCAAGTCACTTCACCCTGTTTGCCTCAGTTTCCCTCAGTTTCTTCATGTGTAAAATGGGCTGGAGAAGGAAATGGCAAACCACTTCAGAATCTCTGCTAAGAAAACTCTAAATGGGATCATGAAGAATCTGACATGACTGAAACAAACGAACGACAGTTTCCTCATTTGAAAAACTGGGATCATGGCACCTGCAATACCTACTTCTCAGGATCCTTGCGAGGTGCCAGAGAGGTAATGCTCTAAAGTACTTTCCCAGACTTGAAAGCACAGTCACGATTATTATCAATCTTTCCAACATCACCAGCGACCTCATAAATGCCATTGTCTGCCTCTGGGGCCGCACTTGTTTATAAGTGTGTTGTCTCTGCTGATTATGTGGCAGAGCTATAAATGGGTCAGAACTTCCTACATTATTCATTTGGGAGAAGAGTCTGCCTTAAGCAGCCGGAATTAGGCAACTGACCAAACAGCTGAGCTGCCTGCCTCGATCACCAGAGGCATTCAACATTTCCCCTTCACCACAGCTGCCACATGGCCATCCCAGGAGCCCATTTGTTCTGTAGGCACACATCTTCCTGAAAACAGCAGGAGTTCCTAGTGTTGATCAAGGGAGCCCACCTGCTCTTCCCATGGTACCTGTAGAATAATTCTGCCTCAGTGCTGCTCTGTATACAACCTGTAAGCCAAGCCTGCTTACAATGGACTGGGATGAACACAGAAAGGTAGCCTGCTGTCCTAACAGTCTTCCATCTCCACCCCTTAAGATGACAGCAGAGGTCCAGGAGGGCTGTCTTGGACTTGAGTAGCCTAGCAAAACTGTGGCTGTTTAGGACTTGAAGCTGAGGTCAAAGTATGTCCAAGGGTACACTCAAAGGAAGGCAAATCTGCTACAAATGGGAAACATGGTGTCCTTGCTGGTGTCCCACATGGAAATATGATGGCCTTACTAGTATCCCACATGGAAACATGATGTCCTTACTAGTATCCCACATGGAAGTATGGAGGCTTAACTGGCATCCCATGTGGAAATATGAAGGCTTAACTGGTATCCCACATGGAAATATGATGGCCTTACTAGTATCCCGCATGGAAATATGGAGGCTTTACCGGTATCCACATGAAAATATGGGGTTTTATTGGTATCCTACATGGAAATACGGAAGTCTTGTTGGTATCTCACATAGAAATATGGTGGCATTACTGGTATCACACATGGATACATACAGGCCTTATTAGTGTCCCATGTGGAAATATTGAGGCATTACTGGTATCCCACATGGAAATATAGCTGTCTAACTGGCATCCCACATGGAAGTATGGCAGTCTTACTGGGATCCCACATGGGAGCAGAAAGGCTTTCAATGACATGGTCACTTTCAAGTCCAAAGCTCTACCCTGCAACTCTATAAGGCTTCTTAGAAGGGCATTTGGCCTGCTGGGACCCACTTTGTTTTCCTTTGGGTCAGTCAGGCAGATAATCTCACAATGAAAATTTGTCGTTTTAACCTATACTCAACTTTTAATTATCCAGAAACTAACAAGTCAGGCAGATTGATGATTAGGATCCTCTATTTCTCTCACTTCTTCCCTCTTTGGACATTTCATTGGAGAAAGGGCACTGACCTCCAAATCTAAAGCAGAGTGCTGCTGAAGCAGATCAAAATGTCATTGGGAAACATTTTAAAAAATAAATTAAAATATGATAAAACATAGATAATGCTAATTTGTGATTTTCTAAGTCAACATGTGGCCTGGAGGAATCAGTTTCTGTTTGAATTTAACAACACTCGTTTAAAGGACAAGCTCTAATACTAATTTGCTATGTGACCTTGGACAAGTTCTTTCTGCTTCTCTAGGCCTCAATCTTCCTGATGTCAGAGAAGGGAATTGTACTAAGTCATTTTTAAGTCCTTTCCAGTTCCTACTCCTCTCTTATAACTGTGACCTCTTAAAGGTCACCATTATCAGAGGAATGGGCGAGTAAAAAGAAATGAAATTAACTATTGTTGCTGGCTTGTCAGCAGCTTGAATTCATCACTTAGTGGGGGAGGAGATATATTCCTTTTTGCCTAAAATGACATTGTTGTATGATATGTTTATTTTTTGTACCCCAGCTCTCTCCCTGGAGTCACAAAAATCCAGTGGTACCAATACCTGTCATTCCATAAAGCAGACACCTTGGTTTCCTGATGCATCTGGAAAAGAGATTTGGAGCTGGAATGGGATGTTATAGGTCATCAAGTCCAACCCACTCATTTTACAAAAGAGCAAACTGAGGCCCATGGAGGGGAAGTTACTTGCCCATGGTCACACAAAGGCAGGACTTAAACTCAGGGCCTCTGAGGCTAAATAAAGCATTTTTGCCACTGTCCTACAAGGTCTGACTTTAAAAAGTCAAAAGAGGAAGAAATGATATTTGTGAGGAATTCAGAGAAACATAGGAAGATTTCTATTCAGAATGAAATAAGCAGACCTAGAAGAATGATATACACAGTGACTCCAACAATGTAAATGAGAAGATCACTAAAAGGAAACTGAAGTCCACAAAACGAAAAACCAATGAGTCTTAAAGAACATAATAAAACACGCCTCCCTCCTCTCCGCAGACAAACAGGTAACTAGAAGGGCAAAACACTGAATACAGGATATGTGTTTGGATACTATCACTGAACTCAACAGTTTTTGCTTACTTGTTTTCCTTTGCCACAAGGGAAGGTTCAGTTAAAAATTTATGTTTAAGTGTAATTAAGAAAAATAAAATTAAAATTAAATGGTTAAAAAAAACAAGGAAAGGTTCAGTTCTGGCATGGGGAGGGCAAGCAAATGGGTGTTTATCAGAAATGATTAGGAAGTAAAAAATGAAAGGCATCTAAAAAGCTTACTTTAAAAAACCATTTAGGAGGGCAATCTGGTAAGGATGTCAACAGGATCATGCATTCATTACCTGTGCTGAGTTATAACATTCACAGCTGAGGGATGATTGGCGCAATAAGTGAGATATAGATTTTTAAACTGAGGCATTAGGGACATCAGGCAGCCTCCGACTTTCTGCTGATTCTCTGGAAGTCTGTTCCAAAAAGAGAAAGAGGGGAAAAAAGATATCTCATAAGTAATAAATACTTGAGGATACTTTCCATTAAAATAATAATAACTAACTTTTTATAATACTTATTATATGCCAGGCACTGTGCTATACACTCTACAAATATTATCCAACATTATCATACCAAACCTGTGAACTAGACACCACCCTTATCTCCATTTTGCAGATGAGGAAACTGAGGCAGACAGAAGTTAAATGACTTGCCCAAGGTCATACTGCTAGTGTCTGAGGCTGGATTTGAACTCAAGTCTTCCTGACTCCGGGCCCAGTACTCTATCCACTGTACCACCTAGCTGTCTATTAAAAATGGGTAGTGTCTAAAAGTTCTGAAAATTTTGCTAAACAAAGTTAAAAAAAATAGAAACTCTGTTGACTTTACTTCAACAAAGGGTCAGACACATACCTGGCATTGGTAGATAGATTGCAGTTTTTAAAGAAAGACTCAAAGTAAAATATGAGAATGTTTCCGGCTAAATAAAAACCTCTAAGACCAAAACACTAGAAACAGAGGGAGTTCACTGGTTGGGGAACGGATGAGTATAACACGGCATGTGAACACAATGGAATGCAATGTGTGGTAAGAAACTCCAAATGTATGGGATACAGAGAAACATGGGAAGGAACTGATACAGAGAAAAGTCAACAGAACCAAGAAAACAATGTACACAGTGCCTACAAAAAGGAAAGGAGAACAGCAAGCGCTAAAAGTTAGTCAAACTCAGATTATCTGTGGTGACCAATCTTAGTCCCCAAAAACAGATGATGAGCTAACACTTCTCTCCTCCACAGACAGCAGGGGACTACAGGTGTGGAATGGTGTAAACACCATCTCATATATGGTCAGTCAGTTCTGCATAACTATTTTTCTTTGATTCAAGGGAAGGATCAATAGTGTGGAGAGGGCTAGAAGGAATATAGGATAATGAATGCGGAACAAGATAAGGAAAAGACATGGATACATCTAAATATTTGTGTGCCTAGAAATGAAGTGAGATCCTTGTAGCCTGTCCCACCATCTCCCATCTACATGAGGGATGGGAGGTGGGGAGTGAGGGGAGGGGAAGGAAGGAGGGAAGGAAAATCACTATGTGGGCCTCCCATAGGCAAACACTTTGAAATGGGAGAAATTAGGTTCTGAGTAGAGAAGTGGGGGACTCTGAGGGCAGAATATTATAAATACTGTCAGGTATGGGCACTGTTACAATTTCTTTCAATTAACCATCTTCCTTTGTTATAGGAGAGGATTGAGCTGTGGTATGGCAGTGGTATATAACTGCAAATTAAAGTGATAGAAGAACAAAAGGCACCAATAAAACTTATTTTAAAGAACAAAATAAAATGAATATTGTGGAAAACCTTAAGGGGAAAAGTAAGAGAAAGAACAAAAAGTGACATGTGACCTAAGCTGGGTGATGAGAATGCAGAAGGGCAAGGAGGAGAGCAGAAAGGATGGCTGGTTCAGCCTTTGACTGTCCATCATTTGGAACCCTGGCTGCCTGCCCACCTGCTGCTTTCTACAGACCTCCAGTGGCCTCGTCCGGCCCATCTCAAAGGACAGAGCCCATGCTCCCTAAGGACAGTCAGGAGCTACAGTTCCCATAACCAGCCTTTGCCACACTAGAGCCCTTGGAGTTAAAAGTCCCACTACAAAAGTCACACTCTTGATGTCACTTCAGCAACATATACTACATAATCAAACAGGAATAAATCCCACAATCCCATGTTGCATTACCAAAAGGATATACTTTTTCTGCTCCAAGCTTCCTTGGAATTCAATGAAAATGCCAGAGACTGATCACAGAAACCTAGCTCTAGAGCTGAAAGGGACCCCAAAAGCCAGTTAGTCCAGCCCCTTCATTTTACAAAAGAGGAAACTGAGGCCCAGGGCAGTGAAAGAACTTGCCCAAGGTCATACATAGGATCCTAGTTCTAGAGATAAAAGGTACCCCAGAGGCTACTGAGTCTATCCCCCCCATTTTACAGAGGAGAAAACTGATGCCCAGGGAGGGAAAGGGACTTGCCTAAGGTTAGACAAGGTAAACTGAACTCAAACTCACGTCCTCTGCTCCCAAACCAATGCTTTTTCCATACCACTAAATGATGCTGCGCGATCAGTGAAAAAAGTCCAAAGTTCCCAATATGATAATAATAGCTAACAATGGTATATAGCTCTTACTACGTGCTAGGCACCATACTAAGCGCTTATAATTATCATGTCATTTGATCCTCATAGCATCCAAGGGAAGGTTAGCGCTCTGATTGTCCCCATTTTACAGACAAAGAAACTGAAGCAGACAGATGTGAAATAACTTGCCAAAGGTCATACAGCTAGTAAGTGTCTGAGGCTGGATTTGAACTCAGATCTTTCTTACTCTAGGCCCAATGCTCTAGCCATAGCAGCACCACTTAGTTGCCCAATCTACCCTCTATTGTCCAAGGTACAAAAGTCTGTCATTAGGTCTCTGGCAGGAGGATGCTGAGGCAGTCTCCAGCAACCTGGTATCTTTCTCAGATGGACCAGATTCAGTAAACTGAGGTGACCTTCCAATGAACACTGATCACAGGTACTTCCTACAACCTTGATGCCCACTGCCAATGCTACAATCATCGTTGGCATCATTTTCTCCACTGTGGCCAAGTAGGTAACAAAAGCAGGCATGACCCTGCAGGGTCTTTACTATAACCCACCCCACTCCCATAGGCCTCTGCACCCCTGAGTTCCACAGCCAACCTCCAAGGCTTACTTTGCACACTCCTCCAAGGCCTGGCACAGGGTCTGCTGAAATGTGCACACTTCCTCAAAGTTGCCCAATAAAGATGCAAATTCCACAGCGCTCAGCCTGCAGGGGAAAAGATGTCTGATTAGAGTTTGAGACACACTTTCAGTTTCCCAAGGGTCCAGCTGAATGATTGAGAGCACTGGCCAAATGATCAGAAGTCAAGAGCTCCTAATGGGTCACCCTTGCTTTTATCTGTGTTCTCTTTGAGGCTTTTGGGGAGCAGACTACTTAACCTATTTCCCTCAGTGTCCCCCTTAAGTAGAGAAGGGCCAATATTTCTAAGAAGGAATAAATGGGCTGTACACATTTGACAAATTTAATATTTTCATTCTGAGGGCTCTGCTGGTATCTACTGGTATCCTGTGGTGCCCAGAGGACACAAAGGTTTCTGGCACATTGGGTAAACCCCTTGAGGCAAATGTCTGGGAGGATAGGAACAATGGGTGTGGATCAATGGGTGGCAATCTACATCCTTGGAGAGAATGTCCCTGATCCCCTTGGAGGATCAGAGTATTTTCAAAAGGTTTTCTAAATCCTAGTTGTTCAGAGAATAACCCTGCTTCAATATCTCCTCAGAAAGGTGAAAAGCAACCTCTGTAGAAATCAAACCCCTTTAGCATGGAAGCTTCTTGAGGGCAAGGACTGCTTTACACAGCACCTGGTACCCAGAACAGCGGCAGACCAACAAAGGCTTAGTGAGTGGCTGACTAATCTAAAACAGGGCCTTGTAGCCTTCAGCAAGAAGACTGCAAAGCAAAGCATTTAGGCCAAACTACTTGGCCAGTAGTTATGCTTTGGGGGTGGGGGCATTGGGTGGGATTAAAGTCTGTGTTGATTGGCACAGAGAACTCTTGATGGGAAAACTCCCTCCATCACTGGAGCAGCTGTTGGACAAGTCAGACTAACAGTCACTGAGAGGGCCTGATCCGCTACCACACTGCCTCTCAAGACACTCCATGGAAGAAGGGAAGAATTCCAGAAACCAGTTTCAACCAAAAGAACCCAAAACAACAGTCTTCAGTGATTAGGTCAATGACAAATGGCCGGGCAGCTGCCTCAACCTGTAGATGTGTTAGGGTCACTGCTTCTTCCTTTCAGCTTAATTCCAATTAATAACCTAGAGATGATTAATGTTAGTTTGCAAAGAGCTATCAGACCTTCAGATGAGCCATTTCTTAATCATGTGAATGGCCTAAAGTGTGTACCGTTCACAATATCGCTAACTTTTCCCATTTTCATGTATCAGAAGATCTGTATGTATAAACCAGGGGTAGGGAACTCAAGACTGCAGGTTACCCACCCCTTCTGTGAAGTTTGGATCCAGTCAAAGGGCCGCACTTGAGGATCTAGAGGGACATGTATGGCCTCGAGGCTGCAGGTTCCCCAGTCCTGGTGTAAACCAAACCTGTCATTTGGCAGCTCCCCAATAGGAAGCTAAGGTGACTTTGGCTTTTCTTATTATTAAGCTCATTGATCATATGCTCCAACAAACCAATTCTTTAATTACAAAGTTAATTAAAGTTTTCAATTCCAATTTCAGGCTGTGGTCCTTTATTCTTCTCTTGACTTGAAAGTGAATTTGATTTGTTGTAGTCGCTGTTGATGGGTTTTTTTTTTAGTCAGGCAGGTTGTGGGGGGAGATCTCAGATTAGCTCAATCTCAGGCACCCGTCATCATAGTCAGTGGTGGGATTCTTGGAAGTCATTAATGTAGGAATTTGGCTTGCTTCTACGTTGCAAGATTACTTCCTTATTTGTTTATTTTCCCCAGTGGGGTGGGGAAAGGAGATGAGAAGGGAAAAAAAATGTCTGATAATTGGATAAAAAGCTTTTTTTAGCTTTGTAAAATAACCCAATCTTATAACGTAGGCAACATTAGTATTTTAGATCCTCATTTTACAGATGAGGAAATTGAGACACCAAAGGGTGAAGTGATTTGTCTATGAATACACTGAGGTGGTTTCAGAGGCTGGATCTGAACCCAGGTGTCCTGACTTCCAGTCTCATACTCCAAGGCACAGAATGGAATATTTCACTTTGACTGAGCAAACCTGGCCTTTAAATTGCCCAAGGCTACATAACCATTCTGATTCTGCCTGATTCTTGTTAGGTCTCCTTAGTTTTAAAAACCAAAGTCATAAAAAAAGAAAATGATAAATGTTGGAGAAGATATGGGAAAATTGGAACACTAATGCATCGTTGGTGGAGTTGTGAACTGATCCAACCATTCTGGAGGGCAATTTGGAACTATGCTCAACAGGCTATATAAAACTGTGCATACCCTTTGATCCAGCAATACCACTACTAGGTCTGTATCCCAAAGAGATCATAAAAAAGGGGAAAGGATCCACATGTACAAAAATATTTACAGCAGCTCTTTCTGTGGTGGCAAAGAATTGGAAATCAAGGGGATGCCCATCAATAGGGGAATGGCTGAACAAGCTGTGGCATATGAATATAATGGAATACTATTGTGCTATAAGAAATGATGAGCAAGTGGATTTCAGAAAATCCTGGAAAGACTTACATGAACTGATACTGAGTAAAGTGAGCAGGACCAGGAAGACATTGTACACAGTAACAGCAACACTGTGTGATGACCACCTCTGATAGACTTAGCAGCAATGCAGTGATCTAAGACAATTCCAAAAGATTCATGATGGGAAACGCCTTCCACATCCAGACAAAGAACTATGGAATTGGATCGCAGAATGAAGCGGACTATTTTCTCTTGTGTTTTGTTTTGGTTTTTTTCATGCTTTCTCCCATTCATTTTAATATTGTCATGCAGCATGACTAAGGTGAAAATGTATTAGTAAGAATGTATTGTAGAACCCATATAAGATTACATGCTGTCTCAGGGAGGGAGGGGGGAATGATGGAGAAGGGAGGGGAAGAAAATCTAAGATTTATGGAAGTGATTGCAGAAAATTGAAAACAAATAAATTAATTAATTTAAAAACCATGATTGATGTGAAAATAGGTTTAATATGATTATACATATATAGCCTTTATCAAAATGCTTGCTATCTTGGGGAGGGGAGAGAGAGAGAGAAAATATTTGGAACTCAAAATCTTATAAAAATGAATGTTGAAAACTATCTTTACATGTAATTGAAAAACATTATTAAGTGGGGGGAAAGTCATTTTAAATAAATTTAAATTTATTAATTTAAACATGTCATTAATATAAATTTTAATTTTAAAATATTTAAAACGACCAAGAAAAATGAAGCCCATCTGCCTGCACCTCAGTGGTGTGTGTTTCTATCCTGATATAAAACAATTTACTGTTTTACAAAAAACAGGAAGTGTGGTACAGTGGGGAGAATACTTGCATCTAAGGCCAAAGGACCTGGGTTCTAATCCCAGCACTGACACTTGCTACTGTTATGATCTTGGGCAAGTCTTTTCTCCTCTCTGGGCCTCAGTTTCTCCCTTTGTAAAATGAAGGGGTTGGATTTGATGGCCGTGGAGGTCCCTTCTAGTGTAGGTCTATAATGTGTCTAGATCTATGTGTGACCTCAGGGAAAAGTGAAGGGAATAAGCATTTATTAAGTACCTACTAGGTGCCAGGCATGATATTGTACAGATATATCTCATCTGATCCTTATAACAACCCTCAGAAGCAGGCACTGTTATTATTTCCATTTTACAGATGAGGAAACTGAGGCAGGCAATAGTGAAGTGACTTGCCTTGGGTCCCACAACTAGTAAGTCCCTGAGGTTGGATTTGAACTCAGGTCTTCCTGACTCCAGGGGACCAATGCTGTAGCCCTTACACCACCTAACCGCCCAAGGGCAAATCACTTCCTCTCTCTGGGCCCCAGTTTTTTTTTCTATAAAATAAGTGAGTTGAATTTGATGACTTCTAAGGTCCCCTGCAGCTCTAAAGCTATGACCAGAACAGAGTGACCCAATCAGCTAACAGCCCCCTAGCCTCTGCATCCCTCATATACACACATTCTTACTACAGATCAGGGCAGCAGAGCCTTGTCTGGTGTCACAGACAACTCCATTCTGGGCCAATGACCTCTGGAGCCCCAGAAAGCCATGGGGCAGATGCCCACACAGAAAGGAGTCAGGCAGCCATGGGAAGGCCAGTGAGTCCCTTCGACCACAGTTCAGCACACTAGGACACCTTGGGGGTAGGGGTGGGGAGGCGGGGCAGGGGCAACGTCAAGGAGACAATAATGGCCCGCTGGCTGCTGAGTAGGCAGGCAGCAGCCACTGCCTTTGAAGGACACAGTCCCCAACTGGCCTCGGAACACGAGCACAAAGGTTGAGTTGCTAAGAATATACATTTGAGAAGCCCTTTTGGGTTGTTCTTTGCAGCCATACCAAAGATGAGAATAGTGCCGACTTCACTCATCGCTTCACAATTTGGGGAATCACACGGCTCAGATGGACAGCCCAGTCTGGTCTTCCAAGTGGGTGACGGCCTATATGGCATGATTCGAGGGCTGAAATATCAACCCCACCACCTGTCCCTTCGCCATGACAGTTTCATTCCTTCAAGTCATAGGATCATGAAATGTTAGAGCTGGAAAGGACCACAGAGATCAGCTACTGGAACCGTCTCACTTTCCAGAGAGGAGAGAGAAACTGAGGCCCAGAGACGTCAAGTGACCTGCCCAAGGTCACCCAGGTAGTATGTAACAGAGCTAGAATTTGAACTCAGGTCCTCAGACTTCCTCTGAGTCCAGGTCTCTGGTCTAGAAAGTCTGTGAGCCATAGTAGAAGGTGTACCAGCCTTAGAGTAAGAAAGAGTTGGGTTCAAATCCTGACATTTACAAAGTGAGCACAAGCAAGTCACATAACTTCTCTGCAGCTGTTTCCCCATCTGTAAAATTCAGAGAACAAGGCCAGTAGTCCCTCCCTTGGAAGGATATACTGGGAGGCTCAAATGAGATAATACAAGTAAGGCCCTATACAAACTTGAAATTGTTATAGAAATGACAGTAGTATTATTATTGAAGGATGTTCAAGATTATCCTTATTCACAAAGGCAAGTAACTAGGCAGGGAGGGGAGTTATACTTTAGTCAGCTAATCAGCTAATACTTTAATCTTAATCACCAATTAATACTCCAGCAGGAATGGGCAGTCACCAAGAACAAGAGTGAAATCAGAGAGGTGTTAGGGTACAACTCAGAGGGAAAACGAGGGTGCCAGGAGGGGAACAACTCAGGTCATCTCTAGGGAAGTCAGTGAAATTTGTCTCTGGTGACCTTCCAAGAGCTCCATCCATCAGTGATCTCAAAACCAGAATGAGTTGGAAAACTTTGGGGAGGAACTTTCCTCAAAATCTGGTTTCAAGGCAGCACGTGACACATTTGAAGGCTAAGGGTGACAGAAAGGACAATACCTATGGGCCATGGGTGGAGAGAAGGAAGAACTACTCAACTCTCACAGAGCTGCTGTTTTCTCTGCCAAGGAAAACGATCCTCATCTGAGAAGTAAAGACTGGAAATAATTAACAAGAAGTCCAAATCAAAGATAAAGGAGAAGAGAGGAAGGGAAGAGACTAGCAGCTCTCAGTGAACACCAAGATGAATATCAGGTCAGGATGAACGACCTCCCTGGGTTCTAGAAGTGTTAGCGGTGATTATTGAGCTACTGTTGGCAGCCTCTGAAAGATCACAGAGAATAACATCCATTCCTTGAGAATGGAAATGGGAAATATCATCACCATTCTTCCAAAAAGGGAAGTGGGCATCATCCTCAAACTATAGGCTGGTGGACTTGACTTCAATTCCTGACAAAATTCTGTAAGAGATTATTAAAGGAATAGTTGATGAAGATTTAGGAAGGAAAGCACCAGCACCAGGCATCAGCCTACAGCTTCATCAAAAAGGAAGACACGTCAAGCTAGCCTATGGTCCTTTTTGAACAGATTCATAAAGAAAATGCCAGACACCACTGATTTTTTGGAAGGTGTGTGACAAAGTCTCCGGCGGCATTTGGTGTAGCTATGATGAAGAAGAGATATGGGTTCAGTTCACAACTAATTATTTCAGGAAGGTATAAAAACTGCTTGACCGAGCACACGTAAAGACAAGTCATTAATGGGCCAATGCCAACCCCAAAGAAGGTTCAGTGGGGCATCTCACAAATTTGTTCTTGGCCACATACCATCAGACATTTTTATCAATGACGTGAACAACATACACACAATATACTTATCATGTATACAGGTGGAACAAAGCTGGGAACAGAGTGTGTTGGTAAATGTTTAACAACTGGCTCTGGGGGCAGGAAAAACCCATATACCTATGATATACATTTAAGATTAATCTGAATTATTAACATTTTCTTCATCATTTTCTTAAGTCTAAACATCTACAAAACAACAAATTAAGACTCAATTTGTGGCGCTTTCCACTAAATCATGCTCTCTCCACTACTCCAGCACACTCTTGGTTGGAAGGGACAGCTAACGCAGTAGAGGTCAGACAGATTCTACAAAAGACCACAACACAATAGGGCCATGGGCCAAATGGAATAGCTGAAACTGAACAGAGATAAAGAGAAAGTCCTATAATTTGGTTTAAAAAAGTACTCTACAAGTACGGTACAGGGAAGGCAGGACTAGATAATGATCACAGTGAAAAGACCTAGAGGGCTTAGGGGTCTGTAAGTTCAACCAGAGGGAAAAGTATCCCATGGAATCCCAAAAAGCCAACATGGCCATGAGCTGTGGAGGAGAAAGAAGGCAATGGTCTCACCATCTCTGCCTTGCTCAGACAACACTGATGATGTTGGCTTCAATTTTGGCCATCCCAATCTAGGAAAGACTCTGCCCAGCTGGTAAGCCTACAGAGACTGATAAAGGGCCTGGAGGGGAAAAGGCTTAGTGGGAGCCTGGAGACTGCCTTCAATAACCGGAAGGGCTGTCGGGTAGAAGAGGAATTACATTTGTCCCACTCCATTCCAGAGGGCAGATCTAGAAGCAGTCAGGGTAGGGAAACTGCAGGCTGGCAGACTAAGGCCTGATGTAAGGGAAAGCCTCCTCTGTCCAGTGGAGCTATTCCAGCATGGCTTGTGCTGCCTTCAGAGGCAGTGGGGTCTCCTCTTGGAGGCCTTCGGGTAAAGACTGAATGACCCTTATCCAGGATGCTGTAGAGAAGGCTCAGGCTCCAGGTAGAGGGGAGACCAGATGGCTTCTGAGGCCTACGATTTTTAATCCTCCCCCCAGTCAGAGAAAATGTATCTAGGTGACATCATTTTTATAGACAGAATAACTTGCTAAGAAAGAAAGAGAAGACTCAGATATTACTGAAAGGCCCCAGAGCTTTAAAAGGTCTCCCTCCGCTCTCTGGGATGACTTGAAAAAATCTCATTTCGCTGCAGGTATGAAAAAGGCAATCTTCCAAAATCCTGCTGCCTTGCCCAGGGCCATGGGAGCTTCACCATGCCCTCTGAACCCTGTAAACACATCACACTGTCAGCAGCCTGATTCAACCAGAGCCGTTCAAGACAGGAAAAGCAACTCGGTGGTTGATTCACTTGCATTTCTCCCCAGGCACAGGCCAGGGTACATGTGTGTCCACCTTCTCTGACTTCTCTCTTCCTTCCCTCGTAGCCTCAATCATTCCCTAGTCACACTTCCTCTATTCTCTCAAGATTTTGCTGGTATCCAGCTATCTCCCTTGTCTATCCCCCTGTCTCCTACCATAATGTAGCTAGATGGCACTACAGTGGAGAGAGCACAAGGCCCAGACTCAGGAGGTCCTGAGTTCAAATTTGGCCTCAGATGCTCACTAGCTGTGTGACCCTGAGCAAGTCACTTAGGTTCATTTTTCTTATCTGTAAAAAAGGAGATAATGAGAGCACCTTCTGGGGTTGTTATGGGGTAATGCCAGGTATGAGGTAGTGCCAGGCATGTAGAGAGTGCTATATAATGTTAGCTATTGTTATTCTCTGTTGTGAGAATCAAACCAGAAAACCTCTTCCCAGCCTGCTGCAAGTACTGACTAGGGTTCTGCTACCTTCAAGATCTCAGATCCACTGAGCTTACCATGCTCCCATAATCTCCACCATGTCTTCTGATTTATCACCACTAGCCTCATTCCAGTGTGAGAGAGAGACAGCAATGGAGCAGGACAGTGGGACAGTCTGGGAGCCCAGAAGGCCTCAACTCACCTGTCTTTGACATGGAGGAGCTCTATGACCTGGGCAATTCTCTAAGACTCCAGAAGAGTTATCATTTTCCATTGCTAGAGGGAGTTTCCCTACCAGGAATTCCCTATATCCATGACGTCAGAGGGTACAAGAAAGGAAGGGTAGGGTGGTCCAATGGGAAGAGATCTGGATTCGCTATCAGAGCATGTGAGTTTGAATACCCGTTCTGCTACTTACTACTGGGGTGGGCCCCAGTTTCCTTATCTGTAAAATGAACTAGACAGTCTCGGAGGACCCTTCCAGTGCTAAATCTAGGAACTAGAAGCTAGAGCCTTCCTGAAATAACAATCTCTAATGTTAGGAGGGAAGTCCACAAAAGTGGGAATGAGGGAAAATTCAGGAATGTAGGGCTGGACAAGGGCTGACAACAAAAGCTATTTATGTAGCACCTTAAGGTTTGCAAAGCACATTACAAATAGCTCCTTTTATTATCTTTTAGGGACAGATGGTTTGGAGTCGAGACTTTCAGCAAGGGGCAATGCTTAACCAAACAAGAAGGCTTAATCTTAGACCTTGAGGTCGTCTAGTCCAGGCCTCTCTTTTTGAGAGATGGAGAAACTGAGGCCTAGAGAAAGGAGGGGATTTGCCCCAGATCGTTCAGGTAAACAGCAGAGGTTGTACTAAGTTTCCACATACATCTCCATATAGGATTTCAGGCCCCAAGTCTTACTCTCTCTACCACATCAGGGAAAGAACTGGTAAACTATAAGAAGGGAGAGCAAAACATGCATTGTGTTCCCTTTAACGAAGCCATGTAGGCATACAAAAAGCTCAGCTCAGAGAGGAACAGCAGCCGGGGAAAGTTTTGTCCTCAATTATACAGACTGATTGCAAATCATTACTCAGCTTTTCACTGGACTCTGCCAATATCTTAATCCCTGATAAAGCTTGGCCAAGGTAAATATTAACACATGGCTATACAAAGAGTCTGTGTTTACAAATGCTGGACATCCTCACACTGAAGAGGGCTCAATTGGGTCTTTCGATGGTTCTCTCACATGGTCAAGAAACAACTGAAGACAACAAGCATGTGGTAAACGCCAACTGTTTGCAGGGCCCTGTGCAATATGGGGAATGATATAGGCCTCATCCTCCAGAAATTTACATTCTACTATGGAGGATGAGACCCAAGTGCAAAGAAGGAGTAGATAAGGAAGAACATGAGAAGTGCTTGGTGAAATGTGATGAGGAAAAGGTCACTTTCACGGGGAGGCGGAGGGGGGAAGGATCAGGAAATTCTTCATAAAAGATGGAGCCTGGGACACAGGGACACTAAAGGCAGAGGGATCATATATGTGAAGGTACAGAAGTGAATTGGAGGTGAGGGTTAAGTCCAGTTTGACTAATCTATATGAGATGGGAGGTGGGAGAAAGACAGGTAGACTGAAGAGGGATTGTGGAGGGCCTTAAATGCCAGGTTAAGAGTCTTTCTCTCACCTGAAGCCCCAAGAAGCTGTAGCATGCACAATAGCCACACCACGGTAAAACCATCTTGGTAGATGGGCTAAACCAGGTTGAGAGTAGCCAACAGGCTTCAAACCCATCGATGAGTTAGGGGGATGTCCACCCCGAGCATGTAAAGATTTCCCTGGATGGAATGGGTGGATGAGAATAATTTGTTCCAATGGCCACGAAGGCAGCTGAAGTGGGCACTGTAGAGCCCTTAGAGCTTGGTCAGACATGGAAGATGCTAAGGTCATCCACTATATCCTGAGCCATCGCCGATCATCCTGACTTTTGTCCTGCCACTGGATTTCAATGACTCAGCAGGAGAGAGTGAGGCTGGCAACTTTGTGCAATTCTGCGCAACTGTGCCTCATTTAAATCCAATTCATGCACCAATCAAGACATCACCCAACATGATGTCATTCGTCTTCTTCAAAAACGAAGGATGAACAACAAGGAGTTTGTATTTTATCCCCAGATAAATGGGGAGCCACTGAAGCTTCTTGAGTAGAAGAGTGACATGGTCAGAGCTGTGCCTCAGGAAGATTCTTTTGGAAGCAGGAGAGAGGAGAGCTTGGAAGCTCTAACTCCAAGCAGTTAGGAAGGTGTTATCATAATCCAGGTGAGGGCTAATAAAGGCCTGACCTAGGATAGTGGTTCTGTGGGTGGAGAGGAAGGAAAAAGATGGGAGAGAAGCTGCAGAGGCAGAAATGAAAGAAACAGATAACTGATCAGACTGTTGGATGGGGGAGGAAAAGGAAGACTCCAGGATATCTCCAAGAAACCAGAAGCAGGGAGAGCCATGAGGAAGAGGTAGGAGAGGTTAGTTTCCTGCCAGCCATCTTTCTAAGTAACTGCTTTTTACCAGTGCAAAGGTGAAGGAGAAATTCTGCCAGTGAATGGGAGCTGTCTGAGGTCAGCCTCCTGCAGTTCCTCCGGGCAGCCCTCTGCTGGGGTTTCCCACTATCAGATCCCAGCAGAGAGGCCTTCCTGGAGAGCAAAGGTCAGAGTCAATCTGCGTCCTGCCCAGTTCACATGCTCACAGGGATTATTGGCGAGGACCACAAAGTAAAATAACCAGGGAGCCCATTTCATTTCTGGAAGGTAAAGCCAGACACACCATGGAAAAAAGTTCCAGGATGAACATGGCACCCGGCAGAAAGGGAAATCAGATCTTCTCTTCCACAGCCAAATTCTTGGGGAGCGACATCTTGGAGGATTTCTGCTGCCCTGACCATGTTCTTGGCAACTCATGCATGATGGGAATTCTGTTAAAGGGCATTTGCCCAGCTCCAAGACACCAGTGTAATGGTTACACTGGCTGGCATTATTGGGTTTTATTGAGTGAGGACCTTTCAATGGAAATCTTACTTGTCATTGGCCTGGAGTGGTCGTAAGTAAGTCCCAAGAAGAGACTGTAATTCCTTGGCGTAGTCCTGTTCAGTTTCCAGGATGTTTTGCAAAACCTACAGAGAGACAAAATTGAATGAGTATGGCCATGAACCATCATGACTCCCAGAATCCCAGTGCTGGAAGGCTCCTCGGTGACCACTTAGGCCAACTTGGACTTGAACTTGGATCCCCTCTGCCACACTCCATCCAGCCTGGGCTTGAAGGCTTCTCTCTAATGTGAGGGCAGTGTGATGTACTAGAGAGGGTGCTGGACCTAGAGTCAAGAAGCCTTGGGATTGAAATCCAGCCCTGGATACTTCCTAACTGTGTGACCATGAACCAACTACTTCCTTTTCTCTGTCTCAGTTTCCTCCTCTAGAAAATGGGCATAATAATTGCACCAATCTTCCAGGATTGTTGTGAAGATCAAATGAAATAATGTATGTCAAGCACTCTCTGCAAACTTTTGCTATATAACTGTCAACTCTACCACTAAAACTCACTCTATGGTCTTAGGCACATCACTTGCCTTCCCGGGGCCTCAGTTTCCTCTTCTGTAAAATGAGAGAGCTGACCTAGATTACTCCTAAGGATTCTTATAGTTCTGAAATCCTATATTACCTGGTTGGGTTGTCCCGAATAAAAATGCGATAAAGATGCTGTACCTATGAAAGGAAACTACTGGTATGAGAAAAGTCAGCATGTAGACACTTTCTGCTCCTTGCCAGGCCCATGAGTAGCACACATGGAGAACAGAGATGACTGATGGAGCTCTTCCAATGAATTGGGTGCCAAATTTGAACACCTTCTTTGAGGTATCTCTACGTTCTTCCCTAAATTAGTCTGGAGGTGACATAGCACTGGATTTGGAGTCAAGAGGTCTATGTTCAAATCCTGGTTTTGCCACTTGTGACCTGTGTGACGTTGGGCAAGCTATTTCTCTTCTCAGTGCCTGAGTTTCCTGATGGGTAAAGGGAGGGGGTTGGACTTGTTGGTCTCTGAGCTCTCTCCCAGCTCTAACGCCAATGATCTCTTTGATTTTTCATTGTTTTGACTGAAGCCCCAGGAGGGGAGCTGCTGGGGACTCCCAGAGTCTTTGATGATGAAAGGACATGAGAGAATGTGGGGAAGAGGCTGCCTACCAGAAGACCTCCCTCGGTGTGGGGCACGTGGCAGGGCTACTAGGTTCAGAGTGTTATAGTTTAGTCTCCACAACATCTCTTCTTTACTGTGCCAAGTAGACTAGGCCTCTAGGCCTCTAGGCCCTGCTCTCTGTTTCCCTAATGCTTCCATTGAAAGGAGAGCAAAGCATCCTTCTTCCCCAAATAACTACTACACACATGCTGGGCAGGCCAAGACATAAATCAGAGTCTATGAGTGACAACGTGACCATCAGCATGCTGGTAAGAAATGTTTGCAAATGCTCTTGGAAAATGGAAGTCTAAGGCTGCAGAGGCAGCATCAAGTCTGACCCTCTTACTTTATGGATGGAAAAACAGAAGCCCACAGTCACCCAGCTAGTCAGTGACACTGCCAGGATTTGAACCCAAGGTTCCTGACTCTTAGTGAAGTGTTCCTTCCTCTATACCAGTGGTTCTCAAAAGTGTGGTCGAGAGATCCCTGGGAGTCCCCACGGTCCTTTCAGGGGCCCATAAAGTCAAAACTATTTTCATAACAATATTCAGATGTTTCATTTCTAATATAGTAAATACTGATAGATATAACGCACATAAACAAAAGTTCTCTGTGTGGGTCCTGAGATCAAAAGCGACTGAGACTCAGTGCTCTGTACCCCACCTTCCTCTATCTTGAAAGTAAGTTTGTTTTCACACTGGAGTTCCCCAAATGGAAAGTGGCAATGAGTAAATCTAAAGAGATGTCAATTTCCCCCGGAGCAGGTGGTGGAAGGTATTCGTGCTCCGTATGGCTAATGACAAGCACAAATGGCCAGTGTGATTCATGACCATGTGATGGGCTGATGGCCAGATGGATACATATATAACAATCATCTCACGATCAATGTATTTAACAGCTTGTACTCTACAAAGAACACGGCATTAAATTCTAAGAAGTACCTCTTACCAACCAAGTAGGGACCTGTTCAGCCCTGATGAACAAAAGGCCAGATTTAATCTTTAGTATCTGTAAGAAAGCTTTCTAAACCATTAAACATTACCCATGTATGTATCTTATCTGATCTCAACAGGAGGTCAGCAGGGCAGGTGCTATTATTACCCTATTCAACAGATGAGGAAACTGAGATCAAGAGAAGTAACATGAACGAGATCACACTAGTTAGTGGCAGATCCAAAGCTCAAATCCAGGTCTTCTCCCTCCTGGCCTAACATTCTTTCCACTGTAACCTGCTACCTACAGTTTAGAAAGGACACTCAGTTTGGAATTAGGAGCCCTGAATTTGACACTTGGCTCTGCCACTTTCTACTTGTGGAACAACCCTGAAGTCTCTGTTCCTTTCTGAGTCTCAGTTTCCTCATATGTAAAACGAGGAGGTTGGATTAGTTGATCTCTCAGGTTCCTTTCAGCTCTAAATCATAGGATCCTAAATCTAGAAGGGACCACAGAGACCAAGGAGTTCATTTTAAAGAAGAGGTCCAAAGGTAAGTGACTCAGCCAAGGTCACATAGGCAATAGGCATGGAGGCAGGATTTGAACCCAAGTTATCTGACTCCTGAGCCACTGCACTTTGTGCCATACCAAGCTGTTTCAACATCCAATGTGGAACAAGAAAGGGAGGAGTGATCTACGGAAAGGAGGTGAGTTGGAACAGCCATATTTGAATCACCACTCTGAAATCTACTAGCAGTATGACCTTGGGCAAATCACTGAACCATTCCAAGTCTCATTTTCCTTAGCTGTGAAATCAGGACACAACTTGCACTATGCCCCTCCCAGGGACATTATAAGAATCAAATGAGATAATGAAAAGCTCTCTTTAAACAACACATACGCCATCTTTTTGTTACTTGAAAAATATATCATCTGTTAAGTTTTTTTCGATGTAGATATAATCATTTCTATGTGGCCCCAAAATCTGCCCCCAGCACAGCCTCCAAGGAGTGAGTGACCTGCACGATCCAGCCTAACAATGAGTCAGACCCAGCAGCTGAGATGCCATTTTATAAAATGATTTCATCTGCTGCCCAGCCTGCCTTTGGAAATGACTTTGGGGGTGGGGGTGGGGGTGAATGCCTTGGATCAAATACTTTTCAGTTTGAGCCCACTCTTCCCAAGGAGAGTGTGCCCCAGATTTTTTTTGGAGAGGTGAAGGAGGAACTCCTTATATTTCTGTTCTTACTAGATCTTTTTGATAAATATCCCTGTGCAAAAAAGCTAATTGATGTTTATTGGCTAAATGATACTGTGACATAAATCAATGAAATAAAGGAAATCCTAACTGTAACTGGCAATTCATATTGGGGAGAACACCCTGGAATGGACACTAAAGCTGACAGTCTTAAGAAGATATCCTCTATACACCTATTATATAGTATATGGTACCCAAAAAACTGGAACAAAGTGGGGTCCCCATTGATTAGTGAAAGGCTGAACAAATTGCATTATATGAATATGATACAATATTATTGCCATGTCAAAAATGACAAATACAAGGAAATCAGAAAACCATGGGAAGACTTACATGAACTGACAGAGTGAAATGAGAAAAATGAGTATGATCTACAAAATGACCGTAACAATTTAAACACAAATAACGCTATAAAAGGCAGTTGGACTCAGATTAATTGCAGTGGCTAATAGAGGTCTCGGAAAACAGATGATGAAATACATTTCCCTCTCTTTGGAAGAGAACTGGAGACTACGGAAGCAAAAATATTATATATTTTATTTATAATATTATAATAATTAATTTTAAAAATATTTTATTTATTATAATAATATAATTTAAAATATCATATATTTTATTTATATTATAATATAATTTAAAATATTATATATTTTATTTATAATATAATAACAATAATATAATTAAAAATATTATATATTTTATTCATCATATATACATTACATGTTGTCAGACACACACACAAAAAGGGTACACCTAGGATCTAGAGAGGAAGATAGCAGTCATATGCCAAGGACCCAATTGGTCCAGTGCAAGCAGGAATAGGAATATGGATTCCCAGAGTTTACGTAGACCACATCTATACTTAAATTTTTTAAAAGACAAAGAGCACTGGACTCTCCAAGAGAGAGAGTTGATGTTTTAAGAGATTAACCCATTCATAAACAAAGGCCAACACTGCAAGGGAAATTCATTGATCTCATAAAGACCAATAGAAGGCCAAAACATACTGAGGAACACTGAGATAGCTGCCATATCAAGAAGATATGTTAATGAAATGCTTTGAGAAAGACAAATCAATGTTTCCCAGAAGCTCCATGTACTGTGAGCCATGTGCCAGGGGAGCCATCCGTCTGTAGGCATCATTGGTTCAGTCTTCTAGGTCCCAGGCCTTTTGCCCAGACAACTCCCAGCTCCCACATCATGGATGGATGGCCACACAGCCATTTGGAAGCCCATGTCAGTGTCTGTGCCCCAAGATGCTCAGATGGGAAGGAGACATGGCTGAGTAAGAAAGACACAGAAAGGATGGGTAAGAGTGAACAGGGCATATAAGCAAGAGAATCAACGGGTCGATGTATGACGCAGTCTAGAAGCCAGGGCAGAGGGGGTGGAGTAAAGGGAGAGAGTGAAAGAAAGAGTGGGGGAGTAGAAAAAGAGGTAGAAGAAATTAGAGGCAGCAAATTGGCTCCAAGAAGATGGCGGGCACAGCAGAGGGTGGGCGGGCAGAAAAACAATTACAAGCTACTAATTATGCTTTCTGTATGAAGTACGGCACAACCTTCCTCCTCCATTCCGCCCCCACCCTACCTTCTGCCTTCCCAGTCACATTTGGGTACAGGGGACACAGATCCTGTAGAGAAGACGTCCTCAAAGAGTCAGCGAAAAGGAAAGGAGGAAGAAAGCCTATCAGTCCCTTCTGACATCTTCTACTGGAAAGGCAGAGGAATGAGGGCTACCACTTCTTCCACAGAGGGGTTGGCTCATCCCCAGAGCTCAGTGCGGTGTTTCATGGCCCATGCCTGATTCACAACAAAATAAGACAGACCTGAACAGAGCTGCTCAAAGGCAAACAGCATCCGATGACTTCTATTTGACTCACTTCATAAGCTCATGCTGAGCTCCTTTTCTAGGCTAGTCTCTATCAGAAGTGGCCAAAGATCCAAAGACAGAAACCAAATAGTCCCTACCATCAAAGACCTTATATTCTATTGGGCTATTTGGTTTTTCTTCTTTGGTCTCAACGTGTGATTTCACTGGGGTAGGGGATCTCCCAGAGTAGAAATTCCCTCTACCAAGCAGACTAGCAATTGGTCTGCAATTTGAAGTCTTTAGGGAGCTGCCTGAGGCACTAAAAGGTTGAATAACTTGCCCAAGGTCATACAGCCAGTGCCCATCAGAACTCAAACTCAGGTCCTGGCAGTGCTCTACCCACTCACTACACTTTCTCACCTTTGGGGAATACAACACATAGAGAGCTAAGGAAAAATAATGCAATCTGAAAAGGGTATAACTGGGAAACAAAACATATAAGAAAGGTAAATGAACACAAGGAAGAGGGACCAGAAGAGAGCTTATATAGAAAGTAGCTGCTCCCCAGAACCTTGGAGGGAAAAGATAGGGGCTGCTAGATGGCACTGCAGTGGAGTCAGAAAGATCTGAGTTCAAATCTGCTCTCAGACACTTCCTAACTGGGTAACCCTGGGCAAGTCATTTCACCGTTTGCCTCAGTTTCCTCATTTGTAAAATGAACTAGAGAAGGAAATGGCAAACCACTCCAGTATCTCTGCCAAGAAAATTCTAAATTGGATCACAAAGAGAAGGACATGACTCAAAAAAATATACTCTTTTAGGGCAGCTAGGTGGTGCTGCAGTAGATAGAGTACCATCCCTGCAGTCAGGAGGTCTCATCTTTCTGAGTTCAAATCCTGCCTCAGACACTTCCTAGTTGTATGACTCCGGACAAGTCACTTAGTCATTTTGCATCAGTTTCCTCATCTGTAAAATAAGCTGGAGAAGGAAATGGCAAAAAGAGTCAGACACGACTGATTTGAGTCAATAAAAATAACAAAGGAGAAAACGTGAGGAAGGAAAGAATAAGTAGGGCCCAATAACAAAAAAGAAGCATAATTTATTACAATTTCAAAATCCCTCATCCACTAAAAGTCTTGTAGAGAGGGAGGAGAAAAGTGTAGCCAATGCACTAGTGTCTGGACTTCAATTTCCTTCTCTGTCAAATGTCAGGTCCCTTACAGCCAGCTCTAAATCTGCCATCTTTCCATGTGGCATAGAACCTGCTGAAAATGTCTAAGGAACTGAAATCCAGAAAGAGTAAGAACAGCCTAATATTCACCAATCACTTCGGAACTCTTGGCAAAGGGCAAAATGCCCCAAAGCTGAGCAGCTAAAGGGATCTGGGAACAACGGAGAGGGCAGAAGAAGCTGGAGACCTGGACAAGCCAACTCAACTGGCTGGCGTCCTCCAAGTAATCAAGACTCAGCCACACGTTTCTAGAGCCAGCAAGTGGATCCGGGATGCCCTCCTGCCTCCTTTCCACCTCTCAGAGACTCTAGCTTCCCCCAAAGATCACCTCAGGTGCTACCTCCAACAGGAGATCTCTCCTCTTCCCCCTCCCCATTTCTTAGCACACTCTGCCTCTTGAAATGATTTCTCATTAGTTTGTATAGCCTTTGCATTTTCTTATTTGGGTGCATATTAACTCTCTCCCCTTCCCAGTAGAATACAAGCTCCCTAAGGACAGGGTCCATTTTGCCTTGGTCTCTGTAATCCCAGTGCCTAGCATGGTGTCTGGCATTCAGTAAGTATTCAATCATTGCTTGAATTTCAATTAAGTTCTCAACAGTATCCTTTTACCTGAACATTAGTGCCCTTGCCTTTCTCATGCCATGTTCAAATCAAGTCCAGAAAACTGGAGGGTTTGGGCAGCTAGTTGTCTTGATTACATATTCTGAGGAGCTCCCAGGCCAATGTGGACACATTATCCCAGCTCTCACTGTTTTCATCATAGCTATTCTTCATCCTACTTGGCACCAGTCACTTACATAGTGGCTTCCCGGGGAACTTTGGGTAAAAACAAATGAAGAGCTAGAATAGCTATGTGGGCACCATCCATGGAAGTGGTCATTAGCCAAATGCAGTATCATGAGGGCACAAGATGGTGGAGCAATACAGGAGAACAACCAAGAAACACTATCTGTAGCCCACTCCCTTCTGCCCAAATAGCCACTAAGACAAGACTCTTGATGCTCCAAGACATGCTGGGTCTAACAAGAAGGAAAACCCAGCCTTCTACGTTCCATGGGCCACAATGGTACCCGAGTAACAGGAAACCAAGAAGTCACTATCCAGTCAGTCCCTGCTCCCAATCATCATTCTGTTGGCTTCATGGAAGGCTGACCAGTGACATGGAATCACGCAAGCTGACTTCAAGAAAGAGATTCAGGGGTCTTTCGGCCTAGTCTGGAATCAGTTGCAGTTCTGACCTGAATGTTTCTACCTCCCTACCTTTGTTCACTTCATTCCCCTTACCAGAAAGGCCTTTCTTCCTTCTAAGCCCACACTGCAGTGGATAGAGCAGTGGGCCAGCAGTCAGGAAGACTTGAGTTCAAATCCAGCCTCAGATATGTGCTAATTGTATGACCCTGGACAAGTCACCTAACATCTGTTAGATCCAGCTTTCTCAACTGGGGAAAATACAATGAGGATAACAATCACACCTATTTCCCAGGGTTGCTGGAAGGATCAAATGAGATATTTGTAAAGTGCTTAGCATAGTTCCTAAGCATAGTAAGTGCTTGATAAATGCTTGTTTCTTCCTTCCTTCCTCCCTGCCTCCTTTCCTTCTTCCCTTCCTCCTTTCCCTCCTTCTTTCCTTCCATCCTTCAAGGTTCAGCTCAACCCAGCCTCCTCCACAAAAACCATCCTAGGCCTGGGTGATCACAGGTTTAGAAAACACTGAGCTGAAAGGACTTTCAAGGTTATGTTGTGCGGCCCCCATCATGTTACATGAGGAACCTGTGGCCGAGAGAGAGCTTGCCCATGATCGCACAACTAATAAAGGGAGTACACCTTGGCCATTCCAGTTATCTCACATCGGCCCTAGAGTTCTCTCTCAATATTCCCATCCTGCCTCCCGCACTGGCTGGTCCTTATCCTCAAACAGCCTGCAAGATCCTCTTTCTGATGGCCCCAGTACTGAGCCCAGTGCCCAGCACACACTAGGAGAGCAATAAATGTTTGTTGACAACTGTGCCTTCTGGCATGTAAATGAGCATTAGCTCTGATAACCCTGAAGTGCTAAATGCTCCCCTTCCGTCAGTCACCTGGAGAGCAAGGCCAGGTGGAGCAGCTCAAATGAAACAAGGCCCAGAGAGAAAGGCTGGTGCATTACCGGAGTCTGGCTAAATATAACCTGAATGCGCTTTCCGTGCTAAGTCTGCTGTTTTCTCTGTAACAGCTTAAATGGTGCATCCTCTAATTGAACCTGGCAGCTAAGACATATGGGCTCACTTTCCTTGTTTCCAGTCTTCCTGGCACAGAACATCAAACTACAGTGGGCAAGGAAAAGTCCGAGCTCAAAGGAAGGTGATTGGAAGCATGAGGAAAGGGGAAAACAAAACACTCTTTCGGTGACAGAGACCGATGTCACAGGACATACTCAAGGGTTCCCATGTGGACGGGGGACTAAGCTAAGGTCAGCAGCCCCAAAAGCTACCAACATAGAGGAATACTTCTGTGTTGCCCCAGGTCCCAGAAGGATGCTGGGCTCTCGTTCTCACGCTCTAGATTCCAATCAATTAACCAGGGGTGGCCAAACCACAGCCTGGGAGCCATACCATCTGGCCATGTCTAGGAGGAGATAAAATCACAATCCATTTAAAGTCAGTCAGACTCAGCGTTCATGGCCAAGTTGGCCATGCACTGGCTTCTGGGAGGATGGGGAGATCTTGTTTTTCTGCCTCAGGCCTCCAGAACTGATCATGGGAGAGAACTGTACTCATTAGAGTATCCAGACTTTGACATGGAGTCAAAGCCATGTCAATGTACTCATGAGAAAGGAGCTAGCATCCTCCCTCTCTTTCTCCTCTTCCCTTCACCCTGGGGAGAATTTGTAGGAAGAGGGGAAGGGAGGGAAAGGGATGTTCTGGTAAGACGGGGAGGAATTCCTGTGCCCTTGTGAGTTTCCTTTCATCCTTTCCCAGGATGACAAAACCTAACAATGGTGGGAAGGCATTTCCTGAGCTGGGGGAGACAGGAAGCAGGCTAACTTAATTAAAGAGACTAAGAATAAGAGGGGTCTAACTGAAGAATGAGTGGGAGATGGGTGGTAGGCTTGGAGGCAGCATGGTGTAGTACAGAAGAGTATTTGATTTGGAGTCAGAGGAATTGGGTTCAAATCCCAACTCTTTCATTGACTCTGAGTGACCTCAGGAAAGTCACTTCACTACTTTCTGGGCCTCAGTTTCCTCAACTGTAAAATGATGGAGCTGGACTAGATGGCCTCTGAGGTTCTTTCCAGATCTATCTAGATGCTGTGATGAGATAACTGGTAAAGATCCGTTAAGCCTTGATTTGAATTTAATTGGGGGAGAGATGAGGACAGGGGATGGGAGACGGATATTGGAAAAAGAGTAATCCTAGTTATGCCTAAAATAAAGGCCTGCTGTCTGTGCAGTGAGAACAAGCGGCTGTTGGGATGAATGTATTCCAGGATGCCTTTTTTTAATTCTTCAGAACTGGAAAAGAGAGTTCTCCTCAGTCTCTCACTTCAACTGCTGTCTATTTTTGCTTCTATTTCCATTCCCCTCACTCACCACAGAAGGAACAGTTGAAGGAACCAGGGACATTTCTGCCTGGAGAAGAAAAGATGTAGGACGCAAGGAAGGCTGTCATGTCTGTTTGGGCCCAGGGGGCAGAAGCAGGAAGAATAGGTAGGAGCTGGAGAGTGGCCCTTCAGATGGGAAGGGGCAGTCTCCCCTGTCTTGGGGTCTTCAAGGCTGGATGACCACTTGTTGGGGAAGAGAGCAGGAAATTCCCACTCTAGTGTGGCCTAAACTAGGCAGATGGCCACAGGGAAAGGCTGAGATTCTACCATTTTATTTCCTTTAGAAATGATCTCAACACTCTCAATCACACACACACACACACACACACACACACACACACACACACACACTCAAAGGAGAGACAGTTTGAAAGTAATGATGGAATGAAGACATAGGAATATACAAATACACCACAGACACACACACACACATCAGCACATTATGGCCCAAAATATCTTCTCACTCATGCGATCATGGGAGCTTAGACTTACAGCTAGATGGGGCCATTGAGCCCAAGCCCCTCATTTTACAAATGAGGAAAATGAGGCACAAGAAAATGAAAAAGTGTCTGAGCTCCTATCTCTCTCCAGCTTAGGGATTTTATCAACAAATGATTTCACTACTTAGCCTCTTGATCTTGTTAAGATGGCTGTCTCTGATGCATCTTTTCCATGTGACCCTGTGTGGGCAACTCTCTAAGACTATAAGTTAGAGAGAAGGGACTGCCTCGCCTTTGGAAAGGCCTTGCATTAGTAGAGATGGGTTTCCTCACCCAGCACTTCCTATCTCCATTCATATCCCTACCTCAGTAGCCCATTCCAAAGGGAAAAACAATGATAACAACAACTCATATTTCTATGTTATAATATATCTTCCCCACCCTCCCATGAAGCAGTAGTATATTATTATCTCCATTTTACAGATGAGAAGACTGAGGCTCATAACTCTAGACACAAATACACAGTTAAGTATTAGAGATAGAATGTGCACCCAGTTTCTCCAACTCCAAATTCAGAATTGTTCCCACTCCTCACTGTACTGGAAACTGCAGAGTGGCCCCTGGTAAGGACTTCAAAAGCTCAATTCAAGGCTCCAAAGACACTGGTGTCAGCCAGAGGCAAGTGTGCACTATATCTAAGTATCTTCATCCTGAGATACCTTGGCAACTAGCCCACTTTGGAAACCCTGTGGATATTTCAAACAGATAGAACTTAGAAAGAGTTCCATCCATTTCTGGCCTTCTACAGGCCACCCTAGCCCTGAGAGATGAAAACAAAATGGCAGCCATTAGCATCCAGATCAGTCCAAATCACAGGAACTGGAGACAGGGAAAACCAGAAGAAAACCTCTGGAGGGCACCCCAGTGGCATTTTCACTCATCCAACGGCTGGGTCCTGCCACTAAAAGGGGGTTGAGCTGACTGTGTTATCTGGAAGCTAAAGGAAGAGAAAAATTTCACGAAGAAAGAGGAAGAGAGAGAGAGAAAGAGAGAGAGATTGGAGGGCCCTGCCATTAGCTTGTATGTTCTCCAGAAATGCTGTTTTCTCTTTTTGCTTGTTTGTTTCTTAATTTTGATTTATTTTTAACATTTGTTTTTTACATTTAGAGTTCCAAATTCTCTCCCCTTCTCTGGAACCCCTCCCATATCCACTGACAAGGCAAATAATATGATACTGATTACACATGTGAAGAGGTGCTAAACAGATTTCCATATTAGCCATGTTGCAAAAAAAAAAAAAGAAAGAAAGAAAGAATGGCAAAGAAAGCAAAAAAAAAAGTCTGTTTCAATCTGTACTCAGAGTTCATCAGTTCTCTCTCTGAAGGTGGACAGCATTTTTCACCATAGGTCCTTCAGAACTGTCTTGGATCGTTGTATGAAATGTAACATGTGACCTAACGTAGCGTGAAATGCTACGTTTTCTTAATTCTGATAACAAACTACATGATATACCTCTGGCCTTTCACTGGAAAGGTGGGGGGACATGGGTGCTGAATGCTACATATATTGTCAGACATGCTAACTACGTCTGCCATGTCTGCAGGTTTTGTTGAACTTTTTCTTAGTCCCAAAGGAAGGCACACTGAGTGGAGGTTGGAGGGGTTGGGGGGGGTATATCTAAAAAAGGGTGTGATGGGAGAACAAAAGACATCCCAAAAACTTTGAAAAAAAACTGTTTCAGAAGAAATAGTATTGGCATCAAGTATGGCCCTTATGTTCAATTCATAAGAGGGTTAGGCCCCTGTTGGGGGTGAGGGGGAATTATAGGCACCTCCCTTTGTTTTATATGTTGGATAATCCACGCCTACTGGTGATTCTACCTACTTTGTAATGTATTTTAAGTAATCTGTTTTGCTCTCAGAAACCTAAAAACAAAAATATCAGAATGTTCATCTGTATTTTAAGGAAGTTACCTATGTCTCTTTAAAAACAAACCCATACTATTATTCTAAACTGTTTTTATGAATGTCACATTTTGTTTAAAGGTAAATTAACTAAAGTGAGTTAGTTTTTTCTTTTTTTGTGGGGGGGGAGGGAGAGGATAACATAAAAGAGCGTTTATAGCATTTAAATTGTAGCTATGGATCACTCTGGGGCATGAAACCATCACGCAGAGTGAACATACCTCTCCTGCCCAAGGGAGGGTGAGCGAGGAGGGGCCGGTGCTGTGAGCCCACCCTGGATGATGTCCCTCTGAGCTCAGATCTGAGCCACAATAGCAAGGTCAGCTGGGGTGGGGGGCGGGGAAGGAGCCTCCAGAAGGCTTCTTCATCTGTCCTCTAACTTCAGGAAGGACAGGATCTCCTTGCTGAATCTCACCAGGATGCTGGGGCCCTAACAATTTCATCTTTAACCATTTTTCAGGGGCTCTTTGCAGGGTGTCTTTCTCCTGGCCTTGAGGTTTTCAGGGTGGTGGGTGTGAAATGTCTCCAGGTATTAGTAAGAGATCCTTATATAGCACAGTGCTGAATGTGTCACACTGGAACCCTGTGAGGCTGGGCCAAGCCAACACCCTAAAGCCTCTCGTTTGTCATCTCAACACTTCAACTCTTGCTAAGCCAAGGGATTCAATTTACACGTCTTCAATGCTTCAAAGACATCTCATGGGGGGGCTAGGGAATATCTCCCCCTCCAGTCCAGATCACAGCCCCCTTTTGACTTTGAAGACAGTCTTTGATGTTCACAGAATCACAGGATTTCAGAGCTGGAAGGGTCCTCAGAGGTGAAAGAGTCCAATGTGGACTGGAATAAAAACCCTCACTACAATACTCCCAACAAGAGGTCATCTGGTGTTTGTTTGAAGGGTCACGAAATTCTAGGTCTAGAGCTAAAAAGACTTCAGGGGCCATCTTATCTAAAGGTCACAAGTAATAGTGTCAGAGGTGGGATTTGAACTCACATCCTCAGACCTCAAAGCCCACTTTTCACTGGACCACACTGCCACCCTTTCTACACTGGAACCAGCCCTAATCATTATGAAGTTCTCCCTTACATCAAGAAGCTGATTGCCAGCTTTTCTGTCTCATCTTTTCCTTTTGCCACACTCCAGAAACACACAGCTCCCATCGTTTTGACCTTCTTTTGCCCTCCGATCCCACAACTGCCCTCTCTCATATGCTTTCTTTATGTATTTTTTTCAATTAACAAAAGTCTATTTTCTTTCCCCACTCCCTTCCCTCAGTGGAAAAACAAAACAAAACAAAAACACAAGTCTTGTACTAAATATGCATAGTCAAAGAAAATTAAATTGCACATTGCCTAAGTTCAAGAAAGTATGTCTAATTCCGTACACTGAGTCCACCACCTGTCCATCAGAAGGTAGGCAGCTTGTTTCATCTTGAGTCCTCTGGAATTGTGGTTCATCATTGTGTTGATCAGAGACCTTAAGCCTTTAGAATTGCTTGTCTTTACCATATTGCTGGCATTGTATAAATTGTTCTGGCTCTACACCCTTCACTCAGCATGAGCTCATCTGAGCTTCTTACATCACATTCCTGTGCCATCATTTGTTCAGCCAATCCTCAATTCGTAGACCTCCTAAGCTTTCCAGTCACCTGCTTCTCTTTAAGTCTTAGCTTCACTATTTGTGTGCCAAAACAATTCTAATTTCATGTAATCCAAAGTACACACTTTGTGTTCTACAATCTTCTCTATCCCTTGTTTTGTCATGAATCATTCCTCTAGCCATAGATCCTAAGGGTAATTTCTTCCTTGGTCCCCTAACTTATGGTATCATCCTTTATGTATAAGTCATGTACCAATTTGGAGATTATCATGGTATATGGTGTTCAATGTTGCTCTAACCCTACTTTCAGCCACATGGATATCTAGTTTTCCTGGCAGTTTTTGCCCAATAGCGAATTCTTCCCCCAGTAGCTGGGGCTCTCTTATCGTTCTCAAATATTCCAAGTGCTCTTGGACCCTCTCTTCTGCACCTGCCTCTTTGGTCATTCTCTCGACCTCATTTTGGGGCTCAGAATAAGACTATAATTATAATTACAACATGCTCCTATGGAGCATTTGCTTCCAGGTAAGATCTGCTAAGCAGAAAGAAATAAGACAAGAGAGACAGGGGAAGGGTAGATCAAAGTTAGGGAGAGAAGAAGGGGGACTGCCTTGGTTTCAGAAGTAGAGGCCTAATGAGTGACCGAAGGGTTACAGAGAGAGGAGCCATCCCCCTGCAGTCAACCTGGCGATGAATCTCTCCGAATTCAATGGGCTGGTCCTTGGACAAAACATGCAGTCCACTACTGGGACCATTTGATTTACACAGATTAGATTACAGGCACATATTAATTGAACGTTTGAAGACTCACCACACTGTAGTAATTCTTGGTAAGCTGAAGAGTGTCGAGTCCTTTTACAGTCTTTGGGGAGGCAGGTTTCTCTGTGAAAAATACATTGAAATGATTAATGGAGTGACACAATCCTTGTACATCATTAAATTCATTGAGAGGCTATAAAAGGTTGACGTCTAGAGTGATCAATCAGAAATAGACATTCTTAAGGAAGCCTAACCCTAACTTTATTAAATCAGAGAATTAGAACACTGGAAAAGACCTTAGTGAACTCATCCAGGAATGAGGCCTTCGTGTTGGAGGTCAAGAGAGTTGTCTACAACTAGTTAGTCCTACAACTAGTTAGTGGCAGAGCTGGAACTAGAATCCCAGATTTCCTGACTCCAAGCTCACAACTTTCAATGGTAGCAGATATACAGTCTCTCAATTCCATTCAAATGAAATGTACAAGAGAAGCAAAAACATTAGAAGTGGAGTTATTCTTTATTATTTTCCATCGAGATCCCCAGCAATGTCTCAGGGACCTGAGATATCACAGTTGTGGACAACTCCCTCCAATGCAAATCACCAACCAATAGTGACAGGGAGATAATCTTGTTCATTCATCCCTTGCACCCCATCCCCACCCCAGTTCACTAGAGCTGGACTTCTTGTGCTCAGGTCCAGGGTTGTCTCTCCTGGGTTAACAGGAAAAACATCAACAGAAAAGGAATTCTGGCCACCTTGTTTCTTGAAACCTCTTTGTTCCTTTGAGTCTCAACAATTCTGTCTCTTCCTGGTGCTTTCTCAGAGCATTTGATGCCCAGAGAAACTAAGAGACTTACATATAATAGCACATCAACTGAGTGGTCAATGCAGGGCTTGAAGCCGGGTCTTCCTGACTTCCAGTACAGATCTCTACCTACACCACTCTTCCTCTCCAAAACGGGTTTACATAAAGCTACAGAAATAACAAGAGTGATAATAAACGGCCCTTTCCAGTCGTCAGCCTGGTGAGACCTGGATCTGTAACTCACTGAGAACGTATTCATGGGTCTAAAATGAAGAAAGCACTCTCCTTTACTTAGGATATTCATATGTCATTTGGAATGGTCTCTGGAATACATACTTTTTTTGAACAAAGTTAAACTTTACTCCTATGAAATTCATTTCCATTTCTTTTTTTTCTTCTTTTTTTCCACAGGGCAAGGGTGGGGGGTGGGGGGGTTTATAGAGACATTTTGATACAACGGACACTTGCCAACAAAAACTCAAACAACTCCTGGGCCCACAAAGTACCTTCCTTGAAGAGAAGAACCCCTATGGAAGGTTGTGCTAAGGCTTACACACATGCCAATTTCCACTTGCCCAACTCACTAACTGGTCCCTTTGCTTCTCAAACACAAAGTCCTGCCCCTTTCAAAAGAGCTATTTCCTTGCAGAGGGGACAGTTATGGCAGATGAACGCTGAGGCTTCTCCAATTATCCTGCCTTGAATTTTCCCCTGTTACTCTAAGGATCTCCTACTCACAGGTGAACTCTTGAAGCATCTCACAGAATCACAGATTCAGAACAGACCTCAACAACCATCAGATCCAAGTCCTGCATTGAGAAAAATGCCCTCTTCCATGTAGCGGACAAGTGGGCATCCAGCCTAGGCCTGATGGAGGGAGCAGTGAATGCCACTTGGGGCAGGCCCTCATTGGTGGGAAAGCTTTGTCTCTTATGGCCTCCACCCACTGATTCTGCTTCTTCCCTCTGGAACTGGAGAGAATGAGTGAAATCCCTTGGCTACGGGGCAGCCTCTCCAACACTTGAAGGCAGCTCTCATATCCCCTGAGTCTTTAGGCTAAACATCCCCAGTTCTTTTGACCTATTCTCAAAAGGCCCAGAATCAGGGCCCTTTGCCAAGTTGAATGCCATCTTGTGGAATCCCTCCAGCTTATCAATGTTCTTCCTAAAATGTGGCAGCCAGAACTAAAGTCAATACTCCAGACATAGGCTGATGAAGGCAGAATATCGGAGGACCTCACTATACCCACCATAACCACAGACTGAGCTTGCTGCTCAGCAAATACTCTAAACCGTTTTCTAACAAACTGCTTCCTAACCTTGCCTCATCTCCTGCTGCCTACTGGATTCACATTGGCCCGATTTTTCTCAAGGGTCACCAAGTAGGTTTCATTCATTCATAGCTTTTTGTTGGCAACATGATCTAATCTAGGATCATGTTCTCTCCTCTCTGCACCTTCCGGTCAATACAAGACCCTCAGAGTATACCACCAAAACCAGTCCCCAGAGGAGGAAACAGCTGCAATAACAAGCCTGTGGCCCAGGAGAGAAGGGGAAGATGGGAAGGAATGTCAGTTGAATCAACAAGCATCTATTAAGCATTTAATATGTGTCAGCCATTGTGCTCTGCACTGAGGATGTGAAGAAAGGCCAAAATACAGCCTCTGCCCTCAAGGAACTCACGTTCTAATGGTGGACACAAGTAAATAACTAGGCACATCCAGACAGAGTAGGCTTAGAGGGGAAGACATTGGAAGATGGAGACACGAGAAAGTTCTCCTGCAGAAAGGAAGGTGGGAGATGAGAGGGCAGAGTATTCCAGATGTGGGGCACAGCCAGGACAAAGGCATAGAGGGGGGAGATGGGAGTATTGTGTAGACTAATGGACTTGAAACATGTAGAGGGAGAAGTATAAAGACTTTTAGGATAGGTAAGACTATGAAGAGTTCTAAGCACCCAACAGAGAAACAGACAGTTATGCTTTGTACAAAATGCTGAGCACAGCAAGGTGTGACGGACAGAGCACCGGGTCTGAAGCCAGAAACAGCTAGGTTCAAATTCTGCCTCTGACACTTTGTGAGCAAGCCTCAGTTTCCTCACCTATAACATGAGGATAACAACACCACACAACCACCCTACTGAGACCACAGACCACAGAATGAGATGGTGAAATGTTCGAGCTGGATAAGGCCTTATGGGTCAGCCCTTCGTCTTTCTGATGAGGAAACAGAGGCCCAGAGAGGAGTAGGGACCAGCCCAATGACAGAAAATGAGTAAATGGCAGGGCTAGGGCGAGATCCCAGGTCTTTGGACTCCAAGAATCTGGGCCTCTTTTTGTTACATCACATGATAACTTGTCTCCTTCATCACTCCCTACTCCACACCTACTTCTGACAGCTTGCAGCAAGGTAGCGCTGCAGTGGATAGAGTACTGGGCCTGGAGTCTGGAAGACCTGAGTTCAAATTCAGGCTCAGAGGCTTACTAGCTGCTGTGTCCCTGAACAAGTCATGGAACCTCTTTTGTCACAGTTTCCTCATCTGTAAAATGGGGATAATAACAGCACCTTCCTCTCAGGGTCTGTGACAGCGTTGTGAGGATTAACACAGTGTCTGGCACATAGTAAACGACATAGAAATGTTAGCTATCTACCCGGATCCACTGCTCTCTAGAGCTGTGTGGGCCATCACCACCCCTCTCCCTAGATGAGCCTGTTTCACACTGTGTTTAGGGTTTCCTAAGACCTGCTTTTGGTGAGTACGGCCAGTCGTGTCCACTCTGTCACCTCTGGCCCCTGCCTCAACATTGCCCCAGGACTTGGGGTTCTAGGGAACAAAAAATAATGCAGAAAAGAGTCCTGTTCTTAAAGGTCCTTACAGAGGACCTGTGGTTTACATCAGGGAGCAGTAGCAGACATGGGCAGAAAAGCATGCAAACAGTGGGTAGCAGACAGACATAGAAGAACAGATTGGAAACCAGTCAATTCAATGAGCCAAACACTTATTAAGCACCTATGTACAAGGCACTGAGCTAAGTACTAGGGATATAAAGCTGAAAAATGACAGGGTCCCTGCCTCTGGAGCTAGCATGTCAAGTAGGGGATATGTGGATATGTATTTAAGTAAGATGTAAGGCAATCTGAAGAAAGAAGGAACACCATTAACTGAGGGAAGGAAATAAAGAAAGGTTTCCTGGAGGAAGTGGTATCTGAGCCATACCTAGAAGGAAGATGAAAATGTGGAAATTCAAAGATGAGGAGAGAGGGTGGTCCAGGCATGGGGGAGGGCCTGTGCAAATGAAAAAGTAGAAGACAGAATGTTGATCATGGATTATTGATTTAGAGCTGGAAGGGACCATAGGGACCAGATAACCCAACCCCTTCATTTTATAGCTAGGGAAATAGAGGCCCAGGGAGAGGAAGTAACTTGCCCAAGGTCACAGAGTTCATAAGAGGCAGAGCCAGGGAACATTTTGTCTAGAACACAGAGCCTAAAAAATCATACAAAATAAGGGCCAGAAAAAGAGGTGGCAACCAGACTAGGAAGGACCTGAAATGTCAAATTGAAAACTTTTTATTTTATCCTAGTGGCAAGAGGGAGCCACTGAAGGATTTGAGTAATATAGTGACACAATTAACAAAAGGCAAATCAAAAGAAATGTACTGGTGCTCAACTTCCACGTGGTATTGAGTGCCACAGTGTGGCACGACCTGGGCAGCATGGAGGGAAAGAATAGGTGAAGATCCAGGGAGGGAATGAAAATCATATCACTGCAAAGGGTTATTAAGTGAGAACTGGGAGGTCCTATGCATGTTTGCATGAGCACTCTGGTACACACGTGTACACATGCATACACACAAACACTCCTTCCAGATCACATCTACGGGACACAGAAATTCATCAGTTCATCTGCTTCAGGGAAAATACAGCCAAAAGTGGAAAGCAGAGGCAAAACAACCAGTAGAAATAGCCATCAGAAAACTTCCTGAGACCCAGTGCAAAAGCTCCTTCCCCAATAGACTTTCATTCTCCTCTCTCCCTCCCCACCCCCACCTCAACCCTTAACATGGATTCCTGCTGCCTGCTCCATGATTAGAGGGCGCCGAGGACACTTTGGGACTTGAGTAGCAGCTCTGGGCATGAAATCAATATGGCCTATACCCATGGGGACTGCAAACAAACAGTCGAAATACCAAACTGGGAGCAGAATTCCAAGTCTAGCTTACAAAAAAACGATGACCAGTGGGGAAAGTAATCCCAAAGCCATCCAAGCACCCATTTCATCACACCACACATCGACAAGCAGGAGGGCAGAGTGGAAACCCCTCCACCAAGCAGTGGCTCTGGAGGATACAAATGCATCACCCGGGGCCTAGCATAGGAACAAGCCTGCCCCAACTTAGGTAGGCTGTTCCTGGGATAAGGGCCTCCTACAGTCCAGCACCACATCTGCCTTTCAATTAGTTCATTCAGCCAGCATTTATCAAGCCTCATCTCTGGCAGGCCCTCAGGCCTAGATCCCTCTGATTCCTGACCTCCCTAGCTTCCTTTAAGACCCAAATCCCTATCTTCTCCAGGAAGCCTTCACCAAAGCCTTCTCTCTTTTAATCATTTCCCACTTCTCTTTGTTGTGACTTGTTTGTATCAGTTAGTTTGCTTGCTGTCTCCCCCACCCGCTTACAAGCTCCTTGGGGCAAGAGTATCTTTTTGTAAACCTGCACATAGTAGGTGCTTAATGCATGTTTACTGACTAACTCCAATGCCAGGCACTGGGCCTCACAGACAAGAGTGGTCCATTTTACCACTTCATTAACTGTCAAAATAACCCATTTCGTTGATGTCTACATTTCCTTTCTGACAAACAAACAAAAAAGCCTTTATCAAGCACTTAATGCATGCTGAACATTGTGCTAAGCTCTGGGGATACAAACAGAAAAAGAAAAAAAGCCAGTCTCTGACCCCAGCAAGCTTACAAGTAGGAGCTAAAACGCAGAGCTGGATAAGTATGATCCCAGTCAGGATGGGTTAAGGGACAGAAGACAGGGTAGAACAGAGAGGCAGGAGAGATTCCTGCTCTGGCTTGGGCTGTATCAGAGGAGGCTTCATGAGGCAGAAGGTGGAGCAGTCAATCAGCACCAATTTCATTCCTCTCCCATTTATCTGCCCCAAAATAATCCAGGGAAGAGTGATTCCTTTTGCCTCTTGCACATCAAATGTCATTCTGCTGAGGATTTGTAGCCCTAGGAGGTGTGGGAATGGCCCCTACACGAATGCTGCCCAAAGGATTGTTAGGCTTTCCTAAGAGCCGCTTCCTAGTACCGTGGCCTTTATGCTCTGCCAGAAGATTGAATGATACCTGACATTTACACAACTTCTGAGAGTTTGCAAAGTGCTTTACATATATAATCGCAGTTTGAGAAGGTACCGATGGGCATCCTGAGATTTTCCAGTACATGACGATGACATTTGAACCTTCCAACAACCCGGTGAGGCAGCTACTACGGGCATTCATTGATCAGCCTCCTCATTTTCCAGATGAGGAAACTGAGTTGTGCAGAAGTTAGATGACATGCTCAGGATCACACGGCTAGGAAGGTCGGAGGGAGTATTCAGACCCAGGGCTCCTTGAGTCCCAAGCCAACACTCTCTCACTGCACTGCAAAGTCCTGGCCAGGCCTTTCTATCACTATCTTTTTTCTTCCCTGCTGGAAAGTAGATGGAAGAAACCTAATCCATCAGAATACAGATACAGTATTCACTCTTGACTGATACCAAAATACGAGGCAGCTAAATGGCAGTGGATAGAACCCCAAACCTGGAGTCAGGAAGACAATTCCTAACTGTGTGACCCCGGATAAGTCATTTTAACCTCTGTCTGCCTCAGTTTCCCCATCTGTAAAAATGGAAATAATAAGAGCACTTCCCTCCCAGGGTTGTTGTGAGGATCAAATGAGATAATACTTGTAAAGCATTTGGCACAGCGCCTGGCCCTTAGTAAGTGCTATATATTGCTTAGTCTTTCAATCATGTCTGGCATGACCCTGTGGACCATGGTGTCCATGGGGTTTTCTTGGCACAGATACTGGAGTGGTTTTCCATTTCTTTCTCTGGTGTGTCCCCATAAAAATGTCAGCTCTCATCATCATCATCATCTGTAAAATGGGGATAATAGAATAAAGCACTTTGCAAAGTGTAAAGCCCCATAGAAATGCTCGCTATTAATAATGCTAATAATATGGTAATTAACCTAGCTCAGAAAGAACTGAAAGAGTGTGCAATTTTGAAAATTCCCACCAACCTTTACTTTCCTACATGCTGAATCTTAGCTATATATGTATTTTACTGCAGACTTAACAGTCCTTGGCACTTAGAATATGATTCAAGGTGTGTGTGCGTGTGGGTATGTGTGTGTGGTGGGACCAGTGGCACCAAAAGAATCAAGTCCATCCCCTCTGTGCATGTCTGTAATATTCTGGATGGTATCTCCTCCTGGCTGGGCAGAGAAGAGGGAGGGCCCTGGCGGGGAGACCGGAGCAGACAAAGGCCTCGGTGGGAGCCCAAGCCCTATTCCTAGAGGCCTCTCCAAAAAGGCTGGGATCCTAGGAGGAAAAATGTGCCCCACTAGGAGGTACAAAGATCTGCAGCCTGGGCTTGGGGGGAGGGGAGCTGCTCCTTTTTAACAGACACAAAGGAAGGATTTGCCCATTCATCAGCCCAGGGGGGAAGACAGCATCTGCTGTGCTGAGCCCTTCAGAGGTGACACTTCCAGGCTTATAGGGTTACCCACTGCAAGCCAGCAGTAGGATTTGGGTTCCTGATTGGAGACCTAAGAAAGGACCTAGAGTATCAGTCAAAGGGCAAAAGGTCAGTTTTCCAAGGAGACTTTTAATCATCAGGGCTCCTCTGGGGGTATGCTCATATATAATAAGGAAAAACAACACAAGGAAGCACAAGAAAATTTCCTATATGAAGGGATAATAATAACTCTAAAGAGCTTTAAGATTTGCAGAGCATCTGCCATACATTCTCTCTACTTTGATCCTCACAACAACCTTATGAGGCAGGTACCACAAGTATTATTCCCATTTTACAGATGAGAAAACTGAGGTCTAGAGAACTAAAGTGAGTTGTCAGAATCTCACAGCTAGTATAGGTAACAGAAACAAGACTTGAACCCAGTTTCCTGACTCCAAACCCAGTATTCTACCCACTGAGCCACACTGTCTCTGGGTAACATGAAACTCAGAAAGATATGGCCCCTGAAGTTAGCCAGTCCTAGCCAGGGCCTTGCTGTTTTGGTTGAGGGGAGTGGGCCTAGAGGCTGGAGGCTGGCAGGAGGTTGAGGATGAGAGAGAATTCAAGAGGGATTTCTTGGGCACATCAGGCAATGAACCACTCACTGTATATCATAACTCTTCTGCCAGTCCTCATCCCTGAGCCATAAACACAGCAGGAAGGAGTGACCTCTCCTCCCTCAAACTTCATAATGTACTTAGCATTCAGTAGGAGACACGATTTTGTCTTAGAGTTGTCTACTCTGGTGTCTTATACCACTACTCTGATATTAAGAGGCGGTGATCCCTAATAGATACAGTACTAGACTTGATCGGAATTCAAATCCTGCCTTTGACTCTGAGCCTCAGTTTCCTCACTTGTAAAACAGGGACAATAATCCTTGCATTATCTACTTTCCAAGAGTTATTGGGAAGAAATCGCTACACAATCATGAGCAATTACCCCTATTAGCTCCCTAGGGGCAGGGGACGGCTCATGGGAGTTCAGCTTTTTAGTCCTTCTCCCCAACTATACCCCTGCCAGAACCAAACACAGTGCTCTGCACACAGTAAGGGGCTTCAGAAACGTTTACTGAATTTAGCTGAGCTACCAATGGGTAGCTGGGGTGGGGGAAGCTATCCCTGCCATGGTGCCTAGCACCGTGCTCAGCAGGAACTCAGAGAAAAGCTGCTGAGCTGAACCAAAGGCCCCAGATGGCAAGCCCAGTGCTGCAGAGTAACAACAAACTCTGGGGTCAGCTCCTGCCTCCCCTTCTTTTACTATCTTTCCTCCCCCTCCCTTTTGGCCCAGCTGCTGAGCACCCACTTGACCAGCTCACTCTTCTCCTCAGGCTAAGGCCCAGGCAAAGGCGGAGGGGGAATGCGGGGGGGGGGGGGGGGGGGGGGGGGCCATCAGATCACAGTAATTCTCCAGCGCAGCCACCATCTTAACACCTGCATGTTGCTAAACCACACACAGGGTTGTCCCGTACAAGCCATCTGCTACCAGTCAGTGGGGATGACTGAGCACCTACTGGTCAAGAATAGGGGCAAATGCAATTCTATTCCAATAGCTTTTACAAACAATCCTTGCATTTACTGCCAGGCCCTCAGAAACACTGCAGGGCCTCATTCCCTCACTCACAGAACAGGCCATTCATTCACCTTGGAAGACATGCTTCAGTACTGATGTCACTCGGAACATCTCAAAAAATTCGTCAAACAAGTCCTTTCCCCCAATGGAATTCTCATCCCCCATTCCTCTCCCCCCTCCTCCATCATCATTGGCATTTCCTGAAAAAGTCCTGAGCTTGCGAATGAAGCTTCTGCAACATGGGAGGGAGAGAGGAAAGACCAGGACAACATGGCGTGCCAAGTATTCATCTGAAACCATCTATGTAAGGTTGCCAAGGGGATCGCAAGAAACAGTAGCAATTTTTATAACAGATCGATATCACCATGAAATCCTGGCACCAGACTTGGCAAACATATCACAGAAGATATTATTGTCCTCTAGTTATTATTCAAGAAAAGATCAAAACATCTAAAGTATGGTGCTGAGTAATAATAACTAACATTTAGATAAGTAGGTTGGTAGCAAAAAGAGAGACAGATGGATAATAAAGATAAATCGAGTGTGCATTTATTAAGCACTTACTGTGTGTTAGGCACTGCGCTAAATACTAGGGCTACAAATACAAACAAAAAAATTCTCTCTACTCTAGGAGTTTCCATTCTAATCAGGGAAGTCAGGAATGGCTTTATAGAAGTGAGGTGGGGAGCCTGGTTCTGGGCTCACCTCTCAGAGTCTAGCAGGGTTCCAGGGGGCAGACTGTGAGGTTCTTGTGGGAAGTAGGTGGGCAATATGGCCCCCAATAATGGGGAATTAGTGCTTTCCAGTTTGCAATGACCTTGACCTTCAGATGCCAGGACTATAGCTGGCAGAACATAAGCTCCTCAGGGCAGGGACTGCTTTGTTTGTTCGTTTCTGTAGCTCCAGGATCCAGTACAATTTCCTGACACACAGTAGGTGCTTCAGAAACATTTGTCAGGTAAGATGGCTCCTTGTTCTGCTCCAATCAATCACCACCTCTGACAAATGGCTTCTCTGAATTAAGCCTCCTGCTAAAAGAAAACCAAAGGTGATATAACTTCTGGGCTAACAGGGTGCAGTATGTGTATGATGGGAACCTGAGCCACACTAAAGGTCAGAAAGGCCTTCTGCCTCCTCAAAGTCAGGGCAATTATGTTCGATCTCTTTCCAGGTGAGTATCTGACTGGGCTCCAAAGTTCCCTTAAAGGAGCAGAACAATTCTTCTGGCTGTTGCTGCCATCATCCATGATGGAGAGGAGGTGGAGGGGAGAGGCCAAGGAGCTGGGTTTGAGTTCTGCCCTAGACACACACCATCACTATGACCTTCCTGTAGCCTGGGCACTGACTCTCTAAGAGTCACTCTCCAGGTAATCAGCATGCCAACAAGTCAGGGGCTTGTGGCACTCCAATGATGTCTTCTGCAAGTTACCTTGGGTTCTTGGCAGCAAACTCAGAAAATCCCAAAATATCAGTTAGGGTATCAGAGGCTGTCTCAGGGCCCAGAGTCATATGGATAGTTAGTGTCTGAGGATTTGAACCCAGAACTTCCTAACTCCAAGAGCAGAACTCAATCCACCCCTCCATGAACCCTCCAAACTCCACTTTGTCACTCAGTCTTTGTCTTTCTAGAACATGGCACCCAGAACTGAACCCAGTGGCCTGGCCAAGAAAGAGTGGCATAAACTATTACCTCTGTCATTCTGGACACTACCCTTCTGTTAATGTAGCCTCTGGCAGCCACTTCACATCATTAATTCATACTGAACATATGGTCCACCAAACCCTGGGCTCATGTCTAACATTTATCAATATTCAATTTCATCTCATTAGACTGGTCCATTGGTGATGCTGGACAGAAGAGAGCCTTGTGGCACTCCATTAGGGATTTCCCTCCAGTTTCACTTCCACCCTTTAATTGCCTCTCTGAATGCCTAACTTTTTGCTACAGCACACCTGAGGTAGAAACAGGAGAACATATCTAATCTCAATACTCCAGGGATCTGAGATTATATCCTTATGGGTACATGCTGCTCCAACCCAACAGATTGCAACCCTTCCATTCTACTGCATAATGAGAGTTGCTAATGATGAAAAACTCCTCATCCCATGGCCAAGCTGCTGCAGAAGCTCTCTGGGCTTAGCTAGGCTGGTCTCTGAATGACAGACACAGTCTGGCTTAGAGACTACCCTCAGTGAGTTCTGAACTCTGTTCATATTCAAAGCAAATTAAGATAATGCTTGTAAAACATTTGGTGAACTTGAAAGCCCTCATGAAATGTTAGCTATCATTAGCATCATCCTCATCCTCACTTAACCCCAATTGCCTCATCCTGGGTCATCTCCAGTCATCCTGATGAATCACTGGATTCAGATGACTCTGGAGGAGAAGTAAGGCTGGTGACCTGCACAGCCCTCCCTCACTCAAAACAAAGTCAAGTGCAAGTCATGTCATTATTCCTCTGATGGCATGGTCTTCTTCGGCAACCAAGGACAAACACATATTACTATTACTATCATCACCATCATTATTCTATCAGCACATATTATCATCATTAATAGTAGTGTTTATTAATTATCACTATTCAGGAAGCTAGGGAGAAAGTGGGTAGGAGCTCAGGATACAGGGGTCAGCAATGGCCAAGGAGGCAATCCTTAGGAAGAAGGAGCCAAGGCCCCAGGGGAAGGCCCCAGAGAGGTCTCAAACTGAGCACAGTGCCTGGCACACAGGTGGTACCTAATAAATGTTTACTGATGAACTGATTGAGCCCAGCTCCATACTCTGAACAATCTGCCAAAGTACATACTGAAGGCTGATTTCAGAAAAATTTGGAAAGACTTATATGAACTGATGCAAAGTGAAGTGAACAGAACCAGGAGAACACTGTACACAGCAACAGCAACACTGTGCACTGATCAACTATGACAGACTTAGTTCTTCTCACTAACACAATGATCCAAGGTAATTCCAAAGGATTCAGGATGAAAAATGTTATCCACCTCCAGAGAAAAAACTGATGCAGTCTGAAAGCAGATCAAAGTATACTATTTTTCACTTTATTTTGTGTGGTTTTTTCCTTTTGGTCTGTGTCTTCTTTTACAACATGACTAATATAGAAATGTGTTTTGCATGATCACAAACGTATCAAACTGCTCACTATCTCAGGGAGGGGGGAGGTGAGGGAGGGAGGAAGAAAATTTGGAACTCATGATTTTTTTAAATGACTGTTAAAAATTGTCTTTACATGTAATTGGGAAAAAATAAAATATTTTTTAAAAAGAAAAGAGGAAAAAAACAAAAAACAAAGTATATTCCTTCCAAAGGTTCAAAATGGGGAAAATATCAAGAACTCTACAAATAGGGGATCAAAACTTTGGGGAGCTTTTTAGGTCTGAACCAGTGATTGACTTCATGAGAGCCAGGAACCCCTCTACTGAATCGGAGTGGCAGCTCGGCAGCCACTTAGAATCTTAAGAGAGAGTTAATTGACTGGGGCACTAAGAGGTTAAGTGACTTGCCCAGGGTCACACAGTCAATCCAAGTCAGAGGCAAGATTTGAACCCAGGTCTTCCTGACTCTAAATTGGGCCCTCTCTGCACTCACTACACCAGGCTACCTCTCAAAAAAAAAAAAAAGGTTAGTACCAATAAATACAGACTGCATCACAGGCATACCTCACTTAGTGCTGCAGATTTATGTCTGAAAAGTCGTGGGGAGACTGAATACTCCCAAAAGGCACTTGCTTAGAAATCCCAGAGGAGCAGCAGGTCATTTAAACATCTCTCCTGAACTGGTGTAGGCCAGGAAACAGTTGCCTGTAGCCCCTTCTTTTGAAGCAGGGCCTGGCCAGATTAGCACCACAGAGAGCTACTTGGTGATAGTCTCCAGAAAGCAAAAGGAATGTTGAGAGGGGGACCACAAGGACAGGGGCTCACTGTGTAACAGGAGGCATTTAGGCAAGCTTCCCAAATCCAGGGATCACAAAGTATGGCTGAAAGAGGGGTCGGATGGTTGCCTTTCTCTAGGGGCAGTTAGGACCGCCATTTGTCTGAGATGATCGCCAAGTAGGCTCACTCAGATGGGCCAGATGACCCCTCAGCCTAGTCCATTTCAGACACACAATTCCATTCTCTCTGACACATCGATGAGGCATTTGTTCTTGAGGCCTCCTTAAGAGCCCCTGGCTAAACAAGGAAGTTAGCATAAGACCTCTAGACATATCTGCTTATCCTATTCTGCCATCCCAAGAGGCTGAGGTCAGCAGGCAGGCACCATGGGACAGGCGCTGACAGGCTGGATGTGCTTCAGTCTCTAGGCAGAAGAAGGGATCGACTTAAGGTGGAGCCATTGCTTTCTTTGTGTTGCCTGCAACCTTGATGTTCCTAAAGCACAGCTTGGCATAGCAAGCCCAAATGAGAGGCTTTGCTGGATCTCTCTGCTCTATTATTATGTTGCCTTTGTTAAAGAGATGCATGTCCAGCCTCAAATTTGCTGTTGGTCAGTGATGCTCACAAAAAACCTTCGGGAGGAAAGTTCAGAAGAGAATAATATACACAAAGATGTCACAAGCATAAGAATTCAGAAGAACGGAATGACCAAAGGACTGATGATGAAACATACTTGCCTCCTCTCAATAGAGAGGTGGTAGACTATGGATACAGAATGCTGCCTACACTGTCATACATGGTATGTGTCATACTATGTATACATAGTGTATACTATGTGTCACTTTGCCTTGTTTGATTTTCCTCTGTGTTACAAGGGGCTGTTCCAAAGTGGGTTATTGGGAAATGCCAAGGACGTTTACCAAAAAAAATGTAAATGCTTAAGAAAACACCAGTGAGTCTTCCTGTCAGAAAGTTCTACCAAGCATTACTTACCATTAGGCTTAATTTCTCTGACATAATTACTAGGAAACCAGCCGGTTTTCCCATTGAGCGTGCCTTCCCACCAGCCACCTTCTTCCACTCGAGTGACATAAATGATGTCGCCTTTACAGACTGAGAGCTCATCTTCATTGGTCTGCTTAAAGTTGAATCTTGCCTTTACTACCAACTGGTGGTTCCCATTTTCAGTCATCTCCTGGTACAAAAGGACGTAAGGCCAGTTCAGTGATGATCAAAGCAAAAAGGAGAGCAAGAACCAAAAAAAAAGCAGAAATAGGTCAACCTCCCCCAATGGATGACCAAAGCCAAGCTGCCTGGGATCCCTTCCAGGTCACTGGAAAGGACATGGGAGGAGGCGGGAAGCCAATCCCATCGGTCACTGAAGTGGATTGGAGGGCGCAGAGAGGGAAAGGAGGACTAATGTTTTAGAAGAGAAAGCCTCTCTGGGTTTGTGGACCACAAGGTTAAAAGAAGAAAGATACAAGTCAAGAAAGAGGGGGAGAGAGGACAATTCCAAAGGAAAAGAACGGTGTTATCCTGGAACTAGAGCTGGCAGGGACCACAAAGGCAAACGAGCAAACTAAGGCCAACCCGTGGAAGCAAAATATTTTGTAAGAACCAACGGAGGCAGGATCTGAACCCAGGATCCCTGACTTCAGAGCCAGCTCTCCTCCCACTGTACGGCCATCAGTCTTTAAGATTTGGAAGATACTCTTGCTACTTTTTCGTAGTGGAGCCCATAGCAACCCTGGGAGGTCAGGACTATTATCATCATCCTCATTTTCCAAATGAGAAAGCTGAGGCACAGAGATGAAATGCCTTGCCCAGAGCCCCAGAGTGGCAGAGAGTGGAATCTGAAGCCAGGGCCCTCTTGATTCCAAGTCTGGCACTCTCCTGACTGGGTTATATGAAGTTAAGGATACCAGCTTTTAGGGTCCACCCCCCCACTCCCCAGGGGAGAGGAGCAAACTCAGATATAATCTGACTAGGTGAGAGAATGCACTTGAAAACTTTTGCCCTGTTTCTACTGTGGAACAATGGTAGCTGGGAAGTTTCTCCCCCACCTAAAAGATCCTCTAACTGGGAAGAAGGGTGAGAGTTCAACTGAGGATGTCACCACAGGCCAAGATTTCCAACTGGAACATACCTAACAGGAGAGCAGCAAAGAGCAGAGTTGCAACCAAGGCAGGGCAACAGGGGCTTTATCCAAGGCACTAAATTTGGAGGATGCAGACAACACTTGCAGGCCTTCAGCACACTGGGGCAAATTTCTTTCCCACCCACCATTCTTGACAGTAGCTTCCCCAATAAGCAGCCTCACACTGGTGTCCCACAGTCTCTGCCTGCCCCCTCCCATACGCTGTGCCCCATGCAGCTAAGGGTGCCTTTCAAGTGACTTGCCCCAGGTATAATACATACTGCTGCCTTTGATTGCCTTCTTAGCACTGGTGCTGAGTTAGAAACCGCTCCTGAGAGGTTTATCTGGGAACTGGAAACAGTACTAATGGAAGAAAAAGTTTGGCATCGTCCTTCTGAAACCTGGTGATCTGTGGGATCAAGAAAGACAGAGATGTAAGCCCCATCTACAAGTTGCTTGTTTATATGACAACACAGAATAGCTAAAGCAGGGAGGGAAAGGAATCATGTAATCTGATCTCATCCTTTAAAAGAGGAAGCTCAAAGCCCAAGAGAGGAGCAGACTTGGCCAAGGTCATTTGGGAAGTAATAGAACTGGGATTCAAACCCAAGGCCTAGGACCCCAAACCTTTCCACGTAACAGGAAGTCACTTATCAATGAATGGCAAGTTGGCTCTGAGCTCCTTCCCAACTGGCCGTGCTGTGACCGCGTCCTGGACAACTATTGCTTCAGCCTCTCTTGGGGCCCAGGCTCCTTCCCAAATATCTTGGTCACATTTCCTTTGTAAGGTCGAAGATCACACAGTCATATTTCCCCCTACAGTCACATCCTGACAGCTCTTCCCCACAGGTTCAGGCCCTGTTCTGTCACCCAGGAGGGTTAAGGGGGAGGTAACCTGGCACCCAAGTAAATATAGTGAGTGGGAGACGGTGTGAACAAAAGACCTAAAACCAGGAAGACTTGGGTCTAAATCCCGTGTCTGAAACTTACTAGGTGAGTAACTATGGGGAAAAGGCATCCTGCCTTTCTGAGCCTCAGTGTACTCAGCTGTAACATGGGTATTATGCCCCAGCATTGTTATGAGGCTTAGATGAGGCAATGTATGTAAAGCACTTTGCCAAACCTAGAGTACTCTAGAAAGTTTAATTATTATCATAAGCAACTGCTTCGTTGAGAAATATTTCCAATTTTCCTTTTAATTTTTCTTTTTGGCCCTCCATCAAGTCATTTTCCCACATCCACATGTAAGAAATTGTGTGGCCTGCATGGTCTACAATGTTTCCCTTCCACCGGGAAAGCTAAAGAGACCCAGAGATTAAAAGAGAATGAGAGACAGAGAGAGGGACAGAAAGAAGAGAGAGAGAGAGAAAGAGAAAAAGAGAGAAAGAGAGAGAGAGAGAGAGAGTGAGTGTGTGTGTGTGTGTATCTGGCAGCCACTGAATGGGTGATTACCCATTAAAACCCCCACCAGGCCAATGCAGGATCTACTTTTCCTCTAAACCTCCTGAAACTTGAAAGCAAGGCTACTGTGTGGCCCTGCCTTCCCCACTGGCTGACTGTGTGCAGAAGCTGGGGGCTGGCCTTGGGACAAATTGAAATGAGGGTGCTCTGCTCCTCCTCTGCTCCAAAGGCCCAGCATTCCCTAGGAGATAGTTCAGTAGCCAAGTGACTTCCCTGAGACTGTGGGTCTTAACATCCACTTCATTGTATTCTTTTTTTTTTTATTTTTTTTTTTTTTTTTTTTTTCATTGTATTCTTAGAAACAGCAGTGGCAAGGAAGGGCCTTAGAAAACTGATCAGAAGAGTCTGGCAAGAGAAGGTATCACTTGTGTGGCCCCCACAGGGATGCTTGTCATAGCCAGTTCCTGAAATCAGCTGAGCTTTCTGCTACAAGCCTTCCAACGATACCTTAGGCTGAAGAAAAATAGCCAAGGCAGTTTGTGATGTCCTTTCACATTGAATGTTGCCATTGTCAATTGTGCCAAGGACTCCTGAACCCTCAGACTGGGATGTCCATTAAGGGGTCAGCTTGGGTGTCTATCTGGTCTTCCCAAGACCCTATGGGTTCCAGGGGCAGGGGAAAAACTGCCCAACCCAGAAGCCCCTTGAAGGCAGAGCCATGCCTTGACCTTGGAATCTCTTCCCTTCTCACTCAGCAACAGAAATACAGTAGGTACTTAGTGAACTGCAGCTGAATTACATTAACCATTAACAAGAGGAGACATTTTTACAGTGCCTGAAGCTGGGCTGAGCACTCATGACTTCATTTGAGGCTCATAACAAAAGGTTGGTGATTTTATTCATCCCACGAGAGATTCCACAGGATCATGGACCTTGAACTAAAAGGAACTTTAAGGGTCACTCAGGTCCAGAGAGAGGATGTCATTTGCCTGAATTCACACACAGGATCCCAGATCTTGAGCTAAAAGGGAACTCTGGTTCATACAGTCCAATCCCTCCTTTGTACAGAAGAAGAAATTTGGGCCTTAGAGGTAAATGAAACAAGGTTACATGGTGGCTGCCATGCTGGACTTTGGTCAAGAAAACCTAGGCTCCAATCCTCCCTTAGAGATATCTTAGTTGTGTGACCCTGGGGCAAATCACTTTACCTCTCCGAGCCTCGGGTTGCAGATCTGTAAAATGGGTCCAATAATAGCAACTACTTCAGAGGATCATTGAGGGTTAAACGAGATCATATATGGAAAGAGTTTTGTAAACCTTAAAGTGCTATAGGGAAATGTGAGCTCCTGTCATTGTTACATGCCAGGCCTAGAGGCCTGTGGGCTACCCGAGTCTTCTTACCTCACCTCCCGAGGTCTTCGGTTGGCCAAACCGGATGCTCGTATGAGAGAAAGGATGTTCCAGAGTCGAACAAGGGTTGAGCTTTATTTCAGGGTCTAGTTACAAGTGCAGGGGAATTCTTCCTTAAGAGGGAAAGAGAAAGATCTCCCAAGGAGGCAAAGATCTTGCAATAAGAGATTGGAAGTAGAAGTACAAGCGGGGAGAGAAGGGGAGGGGAGAGAAGAGAGAGGAAAAGCGGAGCCTTGTTGTCCTGTCCGCTCCGCGCCCCTCCGCCCAAGAGCGCTTTCAGGCTTTCCTGATCCTACTTAAGCTCTGCAGCGGCATAGTTTGCATCTGAATACCATGCTGTTAGATAACAATAGTGTGCCCAGATCCGGGACAATCTCCAGGGCGGGGAGAGCTCTCTCCCATCACGTTTCTCACAGGAAGAGGCGGAAATACACGAGATAGCTCGGTTCACCTCGATTCCCAGCCGTTTCCTGGGGGGTCTCGTGAGAACTCTAAGATTTAGAAGTTCCCACCTTTACCCGCCCGAGACTGTCCACATGGAATTGAGCTTCCATCCCCAACAGTTACACATAAAGAAACTGAGGCTGAGGAAGCTGCTTAAGTAACTTGCCCAAGGTCGACCAATCAGGAACGGTTAGCAGCGGGATTCAACTCCAAGTCTGTCAGAAGCTCAGGCCAGCCCTCTGGCCCCCTTGGCCACCCAGTTGTTTAAATATCAAAACTGAGCTTTCAATAGACGCAATCTCCAATTACCCAGATACAAGGAGAACCCCACCATATTCTGGAAGGAGTTAGATGATTTTTAAAAGGGGAAGCTTTCCACACAAAGTTTATCATCATATTCTGATCTCTTAGGTAAATCAACATGGTTGGTGAGAGTTATGACTCTCAGCCTCAGTTTCCTCATCTGTAAAATGGAGATATTAGCACCTATCTCAAGGGACAACTTTGAATATCAACAGAGAATGTATATGAAGCACTTTGTAAACTTAGAGAGTTAAGGCAGATGATATTATGATTAGAATTTCTATGAAGTACTCAAAACAGGCCAGGGCAGGGGTGGGGAACCTTAGGTTCTTAAGTGCGGCCCTTTGACTGAATCCAAACTTCACAGAACAAATTCCTTTGAGAACCTAGAGGACCACATGTGACCTTGAGGCTGCAGGTTCCCCAGATGTGGAAATATACAAATATACAGATAATTCTTCCACTCACTGAGTGGCTGAAAGTTTTGATGATGTTTTCAAAGCCTTTGGACCTTAAATCACCTGCGCACCTCCCAACAACCCTGTTTTTGAAGGTTTTGTTATTATCTGTTTTACAGATGAGCAAACTGAGACAGAGGGCAGTGAAGTAGCTTGCCTTGGGTCACGCAATAAGCAGCTAGCAGAGACAGGGACTAGAACCCTGTCTTCTTCCCCCTAACCCCAAATCTAGCATTGTCCAGTCACCAGTAACCAGAGCTGAAAGAAGCTGGGGAAAGAAAAGATGCTAAGAATCTGCCTCTCTAATGGAAAGAGGGGAGTTAGGGCCTCAATTTGCAACCCATGAGAAAGGGGACTGACCTTTACCCTTCTCTCCCCCCATACACTGACCCCCACCCAGTCCGTAATGCCACCCATCTGATTATTTGGCAGAAGGCAGGCCCCTTGTTCTTGACATTATGCAAAGATGTCTGGGTATTTGCAATATGTCTGTTTCAGCCTTTATACCTTTATACCTTTATACCTTAATGGCGTACAGCATGGTGTGCCCACATCAGAAAGGGCACTGTGCTCTATGAGCAAAATAGAATTGAAACGGCACAAAGGAAACGTAGGATGCGTAAATTCGGAGTACCCACCCCAGATGTTCATACAGACTATCTGTGCCCAACCTGTGGTAGAGCATTCTGAGCTTGTATTGGTCTGATTAGCCACAGCTGGACACATTGAAACTTCACTTTATCATGGTGATGTCAGTTTGGTCCTCTTGGAGAATGAAGGACAGTAACCAACCTTAATACCAAAACTGTTCCCACCAAATGTCCCTTGGGTGAGCAGGAGGCCGTGGAGTACCCAAGAGATGCCTATGGCACAGTAGACACAAATAAGAAGCCTTCCCACTCACCCCTCCTCCCCCCCCCACACACAGACACACACACATACACACACACCCTTCCCAGCCTTACCCTCAGTGGCTTTGTTGACAGCTAAAAGGGTACTCAGCACTCTGGAGAAATTGCTGCCTGTGTAAAGGTCACAAGGATCAAAGACCTGCAGGGGAAAGAAAAGGGAGAGGTGAACTGTGGGACTCCCTAGATTGAAGCTACCAGGCCATGGTAGAATGAAGGAAGGGAGGAAGGAATGAAGGAAGGAAGGAAGGAAGGAAGGAAGGAAGGAAGGAAGGAAGGAAGGGGCATCTTCTTCCAGATCACCAACCCAATTTGAAAAGCCAAGAAGCAAGCCTCAGTGTATACTGTGGGACCAAAAAAAAGAGGCAGCCCACCTGCCCACCCACTCACCTGACCTGCCAGCCAACCTGCCCATCAGTCTGCCTAATACAGGAGAACAGAACATGAAAAGCAGGTGAGAGCGAGCCCTCCCCCCCCCCCCCCACCTCAAGGTGTACAAGAGGAAAGCCTCTCCCTTCCCAGGCCATCTCCAAGCACTTAGCTTGCCCTGCCATTGTAACCACCCCCCATGTGTATGACACCCTAAAATTCACAGGGTCCTTCACAAACATCTGAGTCTGGAGAGGGAGGCACTCTTGTTATCCCTGTTTGACAGAAGAAGGGCCTAAAGCTCAGAGAACCTAAGGGACTTGGCCAGGGTCACACAGCTAGTGAGTTGGGATTAAAACCCAGAGCTTTCTGACTCCAGATGCAACACCCTAGCCACAGCACCACACTGCCTCCCATGCTTGTGTGGCTGTCACTGTTTATAATTAGCAACAGATAAATGAGGTGACACTTCCAATAAAAGAGGCTGGCACTTCAGTTTTTATCCTAATGGGTCATTTCTTTATTTGGGGCTCTTTGTTGTCTGGCACTGTCCCCTCTCTCTGCCCCTCTCCAGGCCCCCACTTCAGGTTCAGGCCTGCTTCCCAAGTCCTGAGAACAGGAATGGCCTTACTTCCCCCTTACATAGCCCATGTGCCTAGGTCCTGACTCTCCCCTCATACTGCCCAGGCCTTCTACCTGACACCCACTTTATTTGCGCCTCAGTCGCCGGCCTGGGCTCTGAGTTGTTGTTGTAACCGCCTTCCTGGACTTGGGCTCCTTGCTTGAAATCAGTGGCTGATACCAGAACTTCTACCTTAATGCTTAGGTTCCATACTTAAAATATTCGTTTTTCCCAAAGGGATTTGTTAGTTAAACTATCCCTTAAATAGTTATGTCTAACATGGGCACTAGCACTTGCATTGACTTGTGAAACTAACAAGAGCCTTCTGTGAAGCAGGTAGTACAAATACTGTTATTATCATCTCCATTCTACACGAGGAAACTGAGGCCCAGAAAAGTATGGAAGCAGGCCGTGGTCACAAGGCCAATAAGTGATTGAGCAGAGACTGGAAAGCAGATCTCTGGACTCCATTAAATCATGCTATTTCTCAGTGTGAATGAAAGATCCAAGATGACTTGGATCAGGGATTAATGGGAGAGGGCAAGTGGGCCCTTGGGGCCTCAGACTGAGCAGACACAGGGAAATACCCCATCTAGTGGGGAAAATGGCTCTGGGGAACTTGAGCAGGAACCATTTGGCTAGCAACTGGCCATGTCCACTCGTAAAATGAAGTGGGTCTGGCCAAAGCACAAATGAAATGGTGGCCCTAAAAAAAGTAGAAGATTTTTGGGGTAGGGTACAGCAGCAAGACAAGAGAAAGCACTGAAGGAAATGTAGATTTGCTGCAGAGAATCTGATTTTAAGCTCCAAGAGGGTAGGGACTAGTCCTTATTCATCTTTGTATCTCCCACAGTGAAAGAGCACATACTAAATCTTTGTTGAAAGAGCCTGTCAACAGGCAGTCACATCATGTAACGAGTCACCTATCAGCTCTATTCTCCGCACAAGCATTAGCAGAGATTTTTTCAACTCAAGCTAGGGAAAGAGAAACCACAATGATCATGAAGTCCCACCCTATCTTGGTAGGCAGAACTTGACAATGAGCGATCTTTTTTGCAAAGGTTCCCTCCACCCCCCCGGTCTTCTTTTGGGGGAGATCTATATGCCAAGGAGAATCAATCTCTTCTTTTCTCCTCTATAAAGTAGCAGGTCTGTCCACCAGCATGGAACTCACCAAAGCAAAACCATTCTTCTTGGTCTCCAGAAACCCTCCCATGCCTCTGAGGGGAGTTCAGCTAAAGCTTCTCATCCTTTTGGCAGGAACTCAGCTAAAACATGTTATGCTATTGCCCACCAGCTCCACATTACTAACCCAGAATAAGTCAGGGGCCCTGTCCAGGCAAACTTTCTCCGTCTCTTCCTAACTACTGCTTCTAAAAATAGACCTGAGGATTCTGCAGCCCTACAGCACCGATGTTTACAATAGCCACAAAATTTGAGGAAATTAAATCCAATTAAACCAGCATTTTAGTAAGTGAATCCTCAGTTCCAGGCATTGTGCTTGGCAAAGCCAAAAACAAAAACAAAGCTTTCACCATTCTACACTCTTAACCACAAGCACTGAGAAGAATCAATGTGGAACAATGCTGAAAAAGCAATGAACTTGGAGTCGAAAGAACTGGGTGGAAATCCCAGCTCTGCCATTAACTAACTGGGTGTCCTTGGGCAAGTAAGGCTGCTATGTATATATTTTTGTACATATTTTCTCTCTGTCAATAACCTCCCTGGGGGATAGTCCCAGGACTGGAATGTCTGAGTCAAAGGGTATGAACAATTTAGTAATTTTTCTTGCATAATTCCAAATTGTTTTCCAGAACGGTTGAAGCAATTCACAGCTGGACCAGCTGTGAATTAGCACGCCTGTCTTCCCACAGTCCCTCCAACAATGATTTTTCCCATCCCTGCTAGCTTAATGGGTGTGAGAGGATTGTTTTAAGTTTCATTTCACTGAGTAACAATGATTGTCAAAATTTCTTTCATGTGGTTTTGATAGTTTATATTTCTTCCTTTCAAAGCTATTTGCTCAAATTCTTCCACCACTGGTCTACTAAGCAGCCTTTACTTGCAAGGCTTAAATTAAGGAAGGGACATTTATTTAAGCCTACTTAAAGTCTCTCTCCATTTCAAAGGAGAGAAGCAGCTACTAGTAAAGGTGTTTGGATGGTGTGTGGGAGCCATGGGAGCCCATCGGAACTATCAGAGCCAGTGGCCAGGCTGACTGCTTTCTGACCGTTTAAGAGCAGGCTGTTTGTCTGGTCCTGTGATAACAGCCCCAAACTTCCCAGGGAAATTGCCAAATTGCAATTGCAAGTGCCCAGACCTGAAGAAATAGCTAGAATGAAATTACTACACCTGCTCTCGCCAAGGTTACCAATGGTGTCTTCATGGTTACTCTGATGGCCTCTTTCTCAGTCCTCTTCCTTCTCGACATTTCTGAAGTTCCAAGCCACTGCCTCTTCTGGCTCTCCCTGCTACCTTCTTGGTCTTCCTCACTACCTCATGACTCATCTCCCTTCCTCTTAGCATGGGTATCCCATAAGGCTCCAGCTGGGGTCCTCTTCTCTTCTCTCTCTATACCTCTGAGATCTCATCAGTTCCCATGGACTCAATTATTATTTCTAAGCAAATAACTCTCAAACCTATATCTCCAGCTGAAATGTTTCTCTTGACTTCCGTTTCAAAGTGCCAACTGTCAGACATCTCTACTTGCATGGCCTGCTGTCATCTCAAACTCAACATGTCCAAATTAAAGCTCATTAAATGATGAAACATGCCTTCCCTCCTCTCCTCAAAGGGGGGGAGGGCTACCACAGGGGCAAGATTTTCAATATGCTGTCAGATGCTCTCAACATAATGATTGTTTTTGCTTAATTGTTTTCCCCTATTAACAAGGGAGGGTTCAATGCTTGGGTGAAGAGCACCGAGGAGCTGTGATATAAAAAGAAAAGGCATCAATTAAGCTTTTTCTGAAGTAACCAGTTTGCAAATGTGATAAATAATGTGCATGAATATATTCTGTACATGGACATCTTATATAACGTATAATACATGTAAACAAAGTAACATGTAAAGTAACATGTAGCAAAGTAACATGTAAACATGTAACGGCTATCAAACTCGGATGCAGGGAGAATGGGCAGGAGAACAAAAGGATTTGGGGGCTGGTACTTGGGTCCTTTGTTACTAAATGTCAGGCTTTTTCAGGTGTTCTTTATTTTGCATATTGATTGGACTGTTCTTGTTTATTACGTTGTATTCGAGAGGAAGAGTGGACTCTGGAATGAGTGCTATGGTGGCCCAGCCGTTGACCACAACTGGGCCTCCATGTGCTTCAGGCCACCCCCTAGGATTTGGGGGCTCAGTTGGTAAAAAGAGTTCTTACACCCTTAGGAACTCTTCAAATAAGTCTTCTTCTATTTCTATATACATTAAGTATGTACATTAAGTTTCTAGAGAAAGGGACTACAAATTCCCTCTGTGAATACAGATTGACCCATCACCGCCCCATAGAGTCTAAGAGCTGCCCAGAGCAGGGAGGAACAGGCCATTGCCCAGGATCATGCAGCCAGAAAGGGACAAGTCTCCATCCAAGTCTTCTGGACTACTAGGCTAGTTCTCTACCCATGATGCCACAGTGCCGCTCATTATGATTTTTTCTAATTTTAAGGAAATGTGAAAGCCTTATCTGCTTATCTATCTTTTGTCCTTTCAACAATTAAGGGAACACAGTCTGCTTGGTACTCAGGAGGAATAACTGCAGAGATCCTTCAATCCTTAAAATCGAATGATTGCTCGATCGATCACTAGGGCTTCCTGGAATGGGGATCAAGGACTCAGGGCTAGGGGCTCCCTGGGATACCAAGCTGAGCAAAGTCCCCAGGTGCCTGCCCTGTTTGACTCTCCTTATCACAGTGCTCTGCACCGGCACTTCTAGGGTACAGGAGAGGAGGTGTTGGCCTACAAATTAGGACCAGTCCCTTAACACACAAACTCCCTTGCTGGGAGACCCTGAGTAAGTCTCTTGTATTTCATAGAGCCTCAGTGATCTCATCCATAAAATGGAAATGAGATCCTACCAACCTCCTAAGATTGGCTTGATGAAAAGAAGTATCAGAGAGGAATGATTTCTCTGCCCTCATTTTATGGAGAAGAAAAATTGAGGCAAACAGAGGGGAAGTACCTTGCTCAGGGGTACACAGCTCATAGATATCTGAGGTAGAACTGGAACGGAACTCAGGTCTTGGTGACTCTAGGCCCAAGACTATCCATCCCAGGGTTTCTCAGTATATAGCAAAGTGCCCTGCAGACCTTAAGAGACTACATTGGGGGTTCAGAACCTGGGGGCCCACAGAAAGATGGCAGAGGGGTCTGTGAATTTGGATGGGGGAAAATGATTTTTTTCCCTAACCTTTACCTGATTTTTGGCATTTCCTTCCATTATGAATGTAGGTAACAAGACATGATGTCAAGGAGTTCTTCCCCATAGGCTTCCCTGGCTGGGCCAGGGGACCCAAGGCACCAAAAAGCCCAGACACAACAGGTGGCAGCTTTATCTTTGTCATTAATAAGACGACCTTGTACGAGGAAGGTCACCTTGCTCAGCCTCAGTTTCCTCATCTGTACTATGGGGACAATAACTTTTATACTACTTCTGCCCCAGGTCTTGTGGGGGAGGGAGCCTTGCAAAGACTGAAAGCAGGGGAGAAGTAGAAGTCATTGTTGCTACTGGGACTCCTGGGGGTGGGGGTGGGGAGGGGCTTGAACACACAAAAAGGGAAAGAACTCTTGTGGACGAGGCTGATCTTTGAGAAGTAGCCTGTGCTGGAGGAGGCCCCCAAGATGACAAAATGGGAATAGTCCTGTCCTTGGACAACCTACCCAACAATAAATAGGCATGAGAGAAAGGAGAGCCTCTCTCCTTGTTAACCAGCCCGGCCAAATGAGCTGCTGCGATCGGTCCCGCCTCACAAACACATGACTTCCAAAGCACCTGCTGCCTTCAATCCCCCTCCCTCCCTATTCCCCCATCAGAGCCCCAGGCCCCTCCTCTTCCCTCCCCCCAGTTCCCAGCCCTCTCCTCTTCTCTCCCCTCCCCCCAGCTCCCAGCCCCCTCCTCTTCTCTCCCCTCCCCCCAGTTTCCAGCCCCATCACTGAGCCCCCACCCCACCTCTTGCCAGGGCTGGGCTTCTGCAATTGGCACTCCAGCTCCTAGCCGCTCCCAGAGCTAGAACAAAAAACCACCCTACCAAGAGTCAGCTCTTAATGTAACTGCCCATAAAAACAGCATGCCGTTTCTATGGGGAGTGTATTTCATAAGGCCAGCAGACCAAAGATTTAGAGCTGGAAGGGGACTCAGAGGCCATCTAGTTTAGCTCACTCCTTTTACAGATAGGGAAACTGAGGCCCAGAGAGATTCTGGTGACTTGCCCAAGGTCACACACAGGTATTTGAAGGGACCTCAGCTCAGAGGCCAGCTAGTATAAAACCTTGATTTCAGAAGGAGGATACAGAGTCAGAGAGGTTTTGAGTGACCTGCCCAAGGTTCAGAGGCTCCTAAGCAGCAGAGATTCTTGGGTTAGAATTCAGGTCTTCTTGACCCTTAGTCCAGTGCTCTATGTTCTCCTGCCCCATTCCCAGACTGAGCCTGAGAAGAACTTTGCAGGGCAAAGTAGGCAAAACCAAAGGAACACATTAAATCACGACCACAAAACATACAAGAGAGCCACAATAAAAGATATAACTGTAGAGCTAGCATCAACAGAATGACCAACCATGACTCCAAAGGAGTGATCGTGAAGAAGCCCTCCACTCCTCTTGGGTGTGAAATGGGGCACAGTCACCAGAGAGAAGTGACCTATTGGTTTGTTTTTCTTTGCTGCCATACTCTGTTATACAGGTAGGCTCATGGGGGGAGGAAAGGTTTTTCTAGAGGGGGTGGTCATTGGGACATGACAACAATATAAAAGATAAAGCATCAATATAACCTTTTTTTTTTTTTAAAAAGAAAAAATGCTTTGCAAGTTTCATCCAACTTACAATGGACTTAAAGAGGCTCCTAGAAGCTGCTTTTATGTATTCACCTTTCCCCTTGTTGGCTTTCTCATACGAAATGTGTTCTAAAACCAACATATGCTCAACTTTCCTCCTTTTGGACAAGATGTATACCCTTCTGAGGCCAATTTCCCTCTATCATTCTCCAGCACTGGCACTAGCCCCCTACTCAGTTTCGGGGCTGGAAAGGCCCTTGGAAGTCAGCTACTACAACCCCACCTCCAATTGCCAGAAAAGATAACTGAGGCCTAGGGAAGGAAAAGCTCCAGGCTCCATGAAATCACAGGCATTAAAGAGACTTGAAACAACGTCTTCGGCACCCCAAAGCCAGGGCCCTATCCACTGGTTCGCTCTGCTGACCAGCCAAGCCAATGGCCCAGGACAGCCTGGGCTAGGTTCCAAGAGGCCTGCCATGTCCTGCCCATCTCCCATTCTGACAGGTGGGGGGAGGCGGTAGGTCCGAGAGATGGGGCTCCTTCAGCCCTCCTCACCCACAGCAACGTGTCTAGCTCATCTAGTTTTGGCTTGGTTGGCATTCCGAGATGGGGGATGGGGAGGGAGGGGGCTAAATGGGATACTAGGCCCAAGGGCAAAAAGAAGGGCAGAAGTGATGGCTCCCCTTATTCCCACTGAGTCAAGGTGGCAATGAGCACTACATTCCCCAGTGCAGAAGAAGGCTTGGCTTTGCCTGATCCAGGAGACAGGGGACAATATAGTAAAGGGCCCTGGACTAGGGCTAGGAAGACCCTGGCTCAGGACCCAGCTCCACCATCTCCTCACATATGACCTCGAACAGGTATCACCCCTCTCTGGGGAGGTGTCCTCATAAAAGAACAGAGGGCCAGGTGAGACAAGCTCTCAGCTCACCCAGGGCTCCAGCATCCTAGGGTTTTGGAGACCCTTTCACTAAAAGCTCCCAGGGTGCACTTAAGTGTCTCCTCCACCAAGCCTCCCCTGACCAGATCTGGAAGCGACCTGCAAGGCCATGAAGGGCAACTGCCTCCTCTAATAGAGGAAGATGCTGAGGCCCCAGGGAGGGGAAGGGACTGGCCCAAGATCACAGAGCTCCTAAGTGGCAGGGCCAGCTTATTCCAGCCTCCTCCCTCCTCCTCTACAGCACCAGAGAGGCAATCCCTAAGAGGACTTAACTCAATTGTCCTTTGTTGTACGTTGTGTGTTCATCTTTTCCCCCTAACTGAACTTTTTTTTTTGGTGGGGGGGGTGGGAAATCAGAGGCAGGATAGAAATCATTCTGTCTTCAGTATCTTCTTTCACCCCACCAGTCCCCAGCATAGTGCTGCCACCATGGAACCTTCTCAATGAATGCTTAATTGTTAGCCTGAGGAACTCCCAGCATGGAAGCTTCCATCATTAATGAAGATCACAACCTTTCTATGACTAAGTTTCAGGGAGTTGCCTGAGGCACAGAAGGTGATATGACTTGTCTAAAGTCACACTTAGCACGAGTCAAAGGCAATATTCGAACCCAGGCCTTCCGGAGTTGAAATCTTATACTTTAGTTACTATACCAGCTTGCCCCCTGATGAATGAAAAAGAGCATTCCAAGTTACATTCAGCCTTCTAGAAACACACCTAGCACTTAAAGCAGAAAGCTTGGCTCTATTGGTCCAGATGGAGCCCACAATTTCTATCCTGTTCCACTTGATACAGGACATCTGACTCCCTCCTATTCCCACACAAACTCTGGAGCCAGGCTTAGCCCAGGAGAGGGTGGAAGGTAGAAAGCCATGGACTTGGGCTTGGGGCTGGGCTTGAGTTTGGGGATAGGTGTGCGATACTTTCCCTAATCTAAGAGTGTCATTGTCAACAGCCCCAAACAGAGCAGGAGGAGCCCAGAGTAACCTAGCCCCAGCTGTGGCCCTCTCCACAAAGCCAGGCCAGCTGAGCCCACCATGTCCCAGCAAGGGAACTCACCCTGAGCAAGCCAGCAGGAGCCACAGACGGTGTCAGAGGCTGCAGCAGGTCCCTGTCACTACCTCTAGTCTTCAGGGCAACTAGAGGGTTGCTCTGAAGCTGGGGTGGTTTTTCTTTCCCCCTTTGGAGCTGGCAACCAATAGAAATGCACTGGGCAAGGAATTCTTGGGCTTCCTGCAGAGGTCTATATAGAAGCTGCTTTTCCAAAACTGGTCTGTCATTTTTAGAAGGGCCAGTCAGTGCTGAGGAGACATAATCCAAACAGCCCGAGGAGGGGAGAAGCGGGCTCAGATAACAAGGAGCATCAGGAATGCCATCCATTGAGCTCTGGGCCTCAGCGTGCACACACCACACCTTCTGTAGGCTGCCTCTGGAGACACTTCCAACAGAGCTCATTACCCAGTGTCAGATATAGCAGAGGTCAGAGCTGAAGAGGCCAAGCTAAGCCACCCCAACCCAGAACGCTTGGTGGAGTGTGCTCAGCACTGGGGACAGGAAGCCCCAACCCAACATGGGACAGAAAAACATCTCCTGCCCTGAAGGAGCTTCCAATCTATTGGAGGAGATATAACCATCTGAAGACAGAAACAGAACCAACTACCAGGGAGATAAGGAAAGGCTTCCCAGAGAAGAGATAGTGGTGCCTGAGCTCAGGCCTGAAGAAAGGGAGTGGAGGGATGGGAAGAGAGACTTGAGTTCCAACCCTGATTTAGACACTCCCAAGCCAGGGGACCCTGGGCAAGTCACTGAACCTCTCTGGGCCTCAGTTTCCTCATCTGTAAAATAAGGGAGTTGGACTCAATGGCCTCTAAGGTTCCCTCCAGCAGGTAGCTATAGGCCAGAATTAATGTACGGCAGGCACAGAGGCCAGCCTGTGCAAAAACACTGAGGTGGAAGATCAACTAGCACATCTGCAATGGGGCTGGAACATAGTGTGCAAAGGGAAATAATGTGAAGTTAGGCTAGAGGCCAAATGGGGAGGGAATGAAAAACCATCGAGGGATGGCTGCCGGGATGCAGGCCTGCTTTTGCCTAACTCTTGTTCTTTGGCACAAGGGAAGGCTCACTCTGTGTGTGGTCAGGAGGAATGTCGTATCTGGAAGTGGCTGGTGTAAAAACGAAAGGCACTGATGAAATGAAAGAAAATGAGAAAAGGTGAGAAAGATGAAGGAAGGAAGGAAGGAAGGAAGGAAGGAAGGAAGGAAGGAAGGAAGGAAGGAAGGAAGGAAGGAAGGAAGGAAGGAAAGAAGGAAGGAAGGAAGAAGGAAAGAATAAGATGGGAGAGGAGAGGAAAAGGAGGGAAAAGGGACAGGAAAAAGAAGGAGAGGAGAGGAGAGAACATTAGCTGGGTCTCTGAGTGTTCTATAGCAGGTACAGTCTAATTTGTCAGCAAGAGCTGAAACTGAGATTAAGGATTAATTAGGCTAAGCAGGCAGGGTCCCCAGGGACAGGTTTTCACAAAGATGGCAGCACAGTGGCACTGCCAACGTGGCTATGGGGCCTTCATCTTCAGTCTGAGGGTGGCATTTCTCCTACCCTTGCTTTGTATGCCAACCCCAGATGGCCACCAATGGAGATGCACAGCTTAGCTAGGCTGGTTATCAAATACCCTGTCACAGGATCATCCATTCAGAGTGGTAAGGAGCTCCCAAGTCCAATGGAGCTACCCTTTTACAAATGAGAAAACTGAAGCCCAGAGAGTCAGTGACTGGGGTTTCCATTTTATTTTCAGAGGCTATGAGTTTCCCATGCATGACCACTAGAAACTGCCAGACCTCAAGGCACAGTTAAGAAAAAAAGTCGGCTGATTATCCATGAGATAGAGGAGAAGGGGAGAGAGAACAGAGAGGAGTCAGGAAGGCCGAGTAAATGACAGTTTTACTGAATGCAGTAGGAGAGGATGCCCAGCTTTTCACGTTTTGGGTTTCAAAACCTGCCTTACCTCAAAAAGTAAAATTTCATCTATCCAGAACCCCCAGAAAAAGTCATTCTGGATAGCTGAAAGTTGACCCCTTTAAGCATCAAGCTGTTTTTTGTGGGGGAGTGGGCACCACTATTTATGACAATCTTCCGCCTAACAGAACCCATACTCTCACCCTTGTGACCCTGGATTTTGATAAGGGAGCATTCACTTGTCTTTGCTGGGCCAGGCTCAACACCTCCCAGGCATCTCCATGTCATGCACAAAATGTCCCCTAACCACTCTACCTGCCCCCTTTCAAACTCCAGCTCTGAAATCAAGCCCCAGACTTTGAAAACAATAGCAAAATCTGCACCGACTCCAATTACTGGCCAAAACACTCAGGGTTACTGGGTTCCATTCCATAGGGTATCTTCCCTTATTGGAATATGAACTGCAGGATGGCCTGTCTTCCTTGCCTAGATCTGTATCCCCAGAACTTAGCACAGTACCTAGCACATAGGAAACATGTGAGAGACACTTAAGCATCTTTCTCTAACATAGCCACACTTCCCTGCCTTCTTAAACAGATTATACAGAAGGAACATAATTTAACCTTTAGTTGATAGCTTAGAAATATCATCATAATGGGGGGGAGGAAGTTCAGATCTGTGATTTCATTGATGTAAGGAATTACACACAGATTGGCAGCTATTCTGCAAATGAGGCATCCACCAAGAGGTTAAGTCACTAACCCACTACCACTTTTTCATGACATGACTGAAACATGGGTCTTCTTGACTTCACTAGGACCAGCAGCCTCTCAGTATCATCATTATAAATATTAATTATTGTACTGGATCATAATACATGGCACCCCCATCCAATGGTCATTAAGGTACACAAGACTGTCCCCAAGCCAAATGGCCCCATATTGCTGCGCTTTCTGAGTTCTCGTATCTGCTTTTTCTAGTTTCCCATTTCTTCTTTATCAGCTAGGTCTTCAGCCTGCTAAAGTGTAGATGCCTCTGACAGTCTTTGCCCATCCAGTTTGATCCCCTACAAGCTTCCTCCAAAAAAAAAAATCTGCTTTTGATTTGCCAAGCTTGGAAACCAGCTCACCAAGCTTATGAAAATTATGCACAAATTAAAAACAAATAAGCTCTGAGTGAAATACCTAAGGAGCCCTCCTCAGCAAGGGAACTGCAGGACCTTTAGGGTATGGACTTTCACCTGGGATCTGAAATAGTGAAGGCCACTGAGAGTTGAGAAACCAATAAGTAAAGTACAAAGCCTTAAATCAAAGTATTTAACCAGGGGAGGGGAACCTCTAGGTCCCCAAGTGCAGTCCTTTCACAGAATGGATTCAGTCAAAGGGCCACACTTGAGGACCTAGAGGGCCACATGCGGCCTCACGGTGGCAGGTTCCCCACTCCTGATTTAAGCACAGGGATGAACAAGTATTATGCTAAAAGTGAAAAAGACCCTGATCCTCCAATTTCACCCCATGGAGGTTCTCAGTAAAGGTAGCTAGTTATATTGTACTTGAGTTAACTATCTCAAACGGAGAGTTGGCCTCCTTGGACTCTAAGAGAAGGTAAAGGGAAGCATAACATCAGTAAATGAAATTAGCAGATTGAACCCAACTTCCTTTATCATTCATCCCTCCTGACCTCTCTACCAGAGATGGAAAAGCCACAACTCACTCAAACCCGGGATTAAATATCATAAACATGGTCTAGTGAAGTCATATGGGGTCTTGGCCCACAGTTTAAGAAGTGCTGAAGGGGTCTCGAGTGGAAAAAGCTTAAAAAACCCTGGTCTAGTGAGAGGTACCCTTGCCAGGGACATCAGGGTTTGAATTTTGACTCTATCAATAGCTAGCTGTGTGACCTTGGGCAGGTCACTAAGCCATGTCAGTTTCCCCATAGGTAAACTGGAGAATCACAGAATCTCTGAATGGAAAGGGACCTCAGCAACCATCTGATCCAACCCATGCTGGAACAAAAATCCATACAGAAAAGTGGTCATTCAACCTTGGCCTCAGGACCTGCATGGAGCAGGAATCAAGGCAGCTCATTCTACATTGTATGAACACCTGAGTTCAAAGCTTACTAGCTTGTGTGACCCTGGCCAAGTCACTTCACTGTTGATGGCCTTAGTTTCCTCATCTGGAAAGTGGGGATAATAGCACCCACCTGCCAGTGTTGTTTTGAGGATAAAGTGAAATCACATTTGTTTAGCTCTTTGCAAGCCTTAAAATGCTATAGAAATGCCAGCTACTGTTATTCCCATCAGCCGCCCACTCCCCCAAGCAGCCCATTCTACTTTGGATCATCTCTCATTGTTAGAAAAGTTGTTGAGGTTTTTTTCCTTATGTACAGTTCAAATCAGCTTCTAGGTAATTTTGACCCACTGATCCCAGTTCTGCCCTCTGAGGTCAAGCAGATCTAAGCTAATCCCTTTTCAAAGGCACCAATGCCTGGCCTACATACTTGATGGCGGTTCAATATAATAAAATAAGATAAAATATAAAGTAAGTAACCACCAACAAAGCAGGAAACACTCTGATAAGATAAGAGTGTGATCCAAATCCAGGGGATGGTCACGAATGGAATGTCCTTCTGTGACAAAGGGAGGCTTTAGCCCCCACCATCCAAGCTCCTTCCCAGTTGTCTTAACTGTTCGAGGAAGCTCGCTGAGTGAGTGAGCACAAGAGCTTATGTAAGAAAGGGCTGCAGCAGTGCCTGGTGGGTAGCACAGAACTTTGTTTTAAGATACTTCTCCGGGGTAAATGTAAGAACTGAAAAACAAGGGGCGGGATCGGGTCCTCCACTGCTTTCAGGGGTGCTCTTTGCCATCATCCCCCAGACAATATTGCATCATTTTCTTGGGCCAACTTGGGGCTTCGGTAGAAGTCAAAATTAGGAATCTGTGCCTGGAGAGCCAATAACTCCATTTCCAGGAAAACCCAAGTCAGAAAGGCAATCTGGCCCCTGACACTGTGACTAAAGGGGTTTCAGCTTGTTTTCAACTCTTTACGGAACTCAAGCTTCGACGCCGGTCCCCTGAAGACATTGATGGGGGAAGGCAAGGGAATCTCACTGCCACTTGGATATGCAGAGTGGTGCTGGCCTTAAAAACAAACACCGTGTGTACTGATAAACGTCCTACCACTCCGGAGTTTCTCCTCCCAAGGAAACATTACAAAGGGCGCACCCACTCATCCACCCCACCCCACCCCCCCAAAAAGTGGGTTCCCCGACATGGCGAGGAGTCACTTCAGGGCGATGTACTGGGGAGGTCCGACGGGATAGCTCGGAGAACCTGTTGGGATCCTAAAGGGCTCGGGAAGAAGCACCTGGAAGTAAGCCCCGAGACCAGGGCAAAGTCGGGATTCACCGGCCCGCCCTACGCACCTCGGGCAGGTGGGCTGGAGGGCCAGGGTCGCCTCTCGGGGCCCCTACGTACCTGGGGCAGCCTGGGTGCCGAGAGGTCCTTCGGGCGCTTTGGTTCAGGGACTGCTAAAGTGTTGCGATCTCACCGTGGAGAGAAGTCAAATGAAGATACTTTCTGCGGCCAGACTTGGTCCCGAGTTTAGCTCCTCCCTCCACTGCCCCTGATCGCAATCTCCCGGAGCGCCTGCCCCGCCGACTAGTCGAGCGGGGCCACAAATCAGCTGGTCGCCAAGCCAAAGAGGAGCTCTCGAGGGATGCTCGGGCCACTGAGCTGAGCCCCCCCCCCCTTTCCAGCACCCCCCAACCCCCCTGCTTCGGAGCTGAGCCGAGCCGCCTGGGTCGCGTGCGCCCGCGTCCAGCCGGCCGATCGGCCCCCGCGGACTCCAGCCGCTGCCACCTCCGAGCCCCGGCCCCCGAATCGCAGGGCAAGCCTGGCCAGCGCAAGCCGGTGCCAAGGCTCCGAGCAGCGAGCGCTCGCCCCGGGCAGTCTGGCTGCGCCCCAGAGCCCCGGCCTCTCAGCCTCTGCGACCGAAGGGGACGTCGGCAGAGCCAGCGGACCCCCGAGTCTCCTTCCGCCGCAGCCGAGCCAAAGGAATTATTTCAGTTTTCCCCAGACCCCAGCAAGCCAACCACCCCAAATGGGAGGAGAGAGAAGAAAAAGCCGCCCGCAACTTCCGACAGCGCCGCAAAGTCCTCGGGGCTGCGGAGCCGCCCCCGCTGCCCTAGCCCTGGCGGCGGCGGCGGCGGAGGCAGCGGCGCACGAGGCGCCGCGCTGTGGCCGCGGAAAGCGCGCGGGCTGCGGGGCAGGGGGGCGCCGGCGGCGGCCTCGCCCGCACCCCGGCCCCAACGCCGGCCCGGCTCCCGCGGTACAGCGCGCAGCCCAGCGGCTGGAGCGCGGCCACGCAGGGGCGGCGCGGGGGGCCCAGCCCGGCCGAGGAGGCGAGGCGACCAGCCGCAGTCTGCAACTTGTCCTTGCCCAGCTCTCGAAAGGCGCCAGCGTTTGCCCCCTCCCCGCGGCGGCGGCGGCGGCGGAGGCTGGGGTGGAGGGCCCGCAGCGGCCGGAGCCCGAGCTGAGCCGGTGGGCTCCTGACGGCGGCGGCGACGGCAGCGGCGGCGGCAGCGGCAGCGGCGGCGGCGGCGGCGGCGGGGAAGCGATGACCCGGACCTGGATCGGAGGAGTAGGAACTGGAAGTGACAGCGGCGCAGGGCAGAGCTGCAGCAGCAGCTTCGGCGGCAGCGGCGGCGGCGGCGGCAGCAGCAGTTACGGCGGCAAAGTTAGCAGCAGCCTTGGAAGCAGCAGCAGCTTCGTCGGCAGCAGCCTTGGAAGCAGCAGCAGCTTCGTCGGCAGCAGCCTTGGAAGCAGCAGCAGCTTCGGCGGCAGCAGCCTTGGAAGCAGCAGCAGCTTCGGCGGCAGCAGCCTTGGAAGCAGCAGCAGCTTCGGCGGCAGCAGCCTTGGAAGCAGCAGCAGCTTCGGCGGCAGCAGCCTTGGAAGCAGCAGCAGCTTCGGCGGCAGCAGCCTTGGAAGCAGCAGCAGCTTCGGCGGCAGCAGCCTTGGAAGCAGCAGCAGCTTCGGCGGCAGCAGCCTTGGAAGCAGCAGCAGCTTCGGCGGCAGCAGCAGCAGAAGTTTCGGTGGCTGGGGGGGCAACAGCAGCAACTTCTGCGGCGGCAGCAGCAGCAACTTCGGCGGCAGCAGCAGCAGCAACTTCGGCGACGGCAGCAACTTCAGCAGCAGCAACTTCGGCGGCGGCAGCAGCAGCAGCAGCAGCAGCAGTTACTTGTGCGGCTGCGGCAGAGACGGCGACCCGGGCAGCAGCTTCGGCGCGGGTAGCAGCAGTTTCGGCGCCGGTAGCAGCAGCTTCGGCGCCGGTAGCAGCAGCTTCGGCGCGGGTAGCAGCAGCAGCCGTGGTGGCGGCAGCAGCAGCAGCAGCAGCAGCAGCAACGCCTTCCCCATACTGCGCATGCTGCTGCTGCCCAACAGAGAGAGTCCCCAGCCTCCTTACTTTGGCTGGACCCCCTCAGAAGAGCAACCCTAGAATCGCAGCCTAGCAGACAGCTTGGCAGCCCGCGGAGCCCCCTCTTTCAATTAGGCACCCTGATCCCCACCGTGGGCTCCTGGGGACCCGATGGCTTCTGGCTCAGCAAAGTTATTGAAGGGGGAAGGGGTAGCCGAGGATCATTCAGAGCAGGAACTAGTCCAGTTTTTGCCCTTGAAACCCTAGCCCAATGCTTAGCATACAATAGGCGCTTAATAAATGCTTGTTGCAATGCATTGGTTAGGGTTTGCTTTCTTTTCCCTAACCTCTATCCTCTGCACTCAAGGGTTATCTATTAGAAATCCTGAGGGGTTTAAGATCCAAGCTGGGGGGGGGGGGGGGGGGGGGGCTATGGAAGGGGAGTGACTAGTGCCTACAAAACTGGGAATATTTACCAGGCTTCGGTATTCATAAATTAGAAAAGGCAAAAATTGAGAGCACTTAAGTCAATGAATGCGATAGTAGATATCCTCCTGAGCACTCTTGTTACTTATGGAAATTCCATTAGGATTTGTTTTGCTTAACTGTCCTTTGTTACTAGGGCGGGTTCTACTGGGATGAGGTGAGGGGGAGGGAATGCTGGAAAATGAATTTTTTTTAAAAGCATCAATTTTTAAAAATCCATTAGGGACGTGAGACTTAAAGAAAAGGAAGAGAAAGAGACACTAAGATAGATCCTCTAGTGTTTCTATTGGCACGAAATGGAAGTAAATATCCTACAGGGCAATATCCCTTTTCTACACTCTTTCAGGAAATGGGGATTGGAGGAAGGAACAGTAAGTAACCAGGGCCCGGAAACTGCCTTGTGGTCGTCCCCTCCCCACCCCCCTCCCAGCTGCTAGTGCTTTCCCCACTGAGATTACTTTCCATGTACTCTGCATACATCGATTTCTATATGGACTCTCCCCTTTGAATATAAGCTTCCTGAGGGCCAGGGTTGTTTTTACCTTTCTTTTTGTTCCCACCACCTACCAAAGTTCCTGCTATGGAGCAAAGTAGAAAGTCTTTTTATTTTCTTTTGTGCATTTTTCTTTATAGAAGATGGTGGATTTCAAACTGAGTTTTCTTAGACATAGTATTCCTAATGTTACTAGCTAGACTTAAGGAGTCGCCAGTATTAATCGTGAATGTTAAAGCTTTTATTAAGTGCTTAATAAATAATAAATGCTTGTTTACTGACATGCTTAATTCCCAACTTAGACCTATGGACCCTCTTTTAATTGGCAAAGTAGGGGCTTGACTGTTTCCAAGTAGGCTTTTGCACTATTTCCATGAAGACCCACCCCTGAAGTTGGCAAATCAGTCCTGGTTTAGGGGTGGGCATGCTGGAAGACTGCCGTAGAAACTGGGCAGATGGAATGTCCCCAGGGAGGCATTCAGCTTTGGAAGAAGGCTCTGCCAGGGAGAGAAAGCACAGTGCGTGCTAGGAAGATCACAGGTCTTGGAAATCAGAGGGCCTAGCTTCAAACCACACCTCTGATCCTTATCCCAGTGACCCAGAACAAGCCTCATCTCCCTGGACCTCAGTGTCCTCATGTGGAAAAAAGAGGGACTTATACTAGATGGCCCCTGAGGTTCCTTCAAGCTCTAGACCAGTTCTGTGTGTGACTTGGGGGAAATCACTTCCCTTCCCTCGGCCTTAGTCTTCTCCTCTGTAAAACAAAAAGAGGCTGGTTCCAGATCACCCCTGAGGTCCCTTTCAGCTCAAATTCTGTTCTCCTATGATCCTACAATCCAAAGTCACTGCCCCCTCTCTGTGCCTCAGTTTCCTTCTCAGTCAGCTGTGGATCGGGATACTTGTATTGCCCATTTTGCAGGGTTACTGTGAGGGCAGTGCTCTGTAAACCCTAGATTGCAAGACCAGTGAAGGTTGTTATATTCTTATTAATTATTCTTTTTCACAAAACACATTGGCCATTGTAAAAAGTTATGTTTCCTGAGGTATTTTCATAGGTCGCTCTGAACTCAGAGGGGAAAGGAAATCCCCACCTGTTCCACATTGGGACAGTGGAAGCAGCTAAGGAGACAGTGACTGCTAGACACTTAGGAACCATGGCCTCCTGCCTTACTGGGTGAGGAAATATATGAGTGCTCCTCCCAACACCTGCCTACCCCCCCCCCCCCACATACACACACACATTCCCTGAAGCCTAAATGGTAATCAGATCAGACATATCCATTTTTCCTTTCAGCCCCTTAAAACCAGATGCTGTCTATGGGTCATACTGATGCTACTAGATGGGGGCTGAGGGCCTTTCCTGCCTTCTTGGTTCTGTGAAAAAAGGGAAGCCTATTTACAACATAAGATCCCTTCAAACCCAAATCCCTATGATTCTCTCATATATTCCAGGCTGCTTTTCCCCCCTCTGAGTACAGCCCTGTGGTCCTCATTGGCTGAGAATGAATACAGTATAATACAAGGCTTCAGTTGTCTGGAGGTCACTTATCCATCAACCTCACTGTAAAAAAAAAAAACCAGAGCTGAGAACAGGAAGTAAGCAAAAAAAAAAGATGCCTCTTAGCAGCCAAAACAGATGGCACAAAGTCCAGGCTGAAAACTCAGAGAACAATGCCCCAGACCCTCACTCAGAACCTATTAACTTTTATTTTAGACAGAATTTCAAAAGTCTTGGTGGTTAGATTTTCCATCTCCTAGCAGAATAAAAGCCAGCAAGAAGATGGAGGGAGAACTACTTGAGGCGGACATTGACAGCAGCAAAAAATGACAGTTGACAGTGAGGGATTAGGATAGAGTGAACAGGAACAGAAACAAGGCCTGTGGTTTCATTGGTATAAGGAACTCCCAGGTGAGGAAAGTCCCTCTTCCAGTGCAGCCAGCACCTCTTCTGAAACTTAGAGTCTTAAAGAGTTGCTTGGACCACTAAGAAGTTAAGCTACTTGCCCAAGGCCACCCAGCCAATGTGCCTCAAAGATGGAATCCAGGTCCTTCTTGGCTTCCAGGCCAGTTCTATGGCCTCTATTATACATTATAATTAATATGAGATTATAAGAGAACCAAAATTATAAAAGGCACAAAGTATAACAATTTGGGGCCATCTATTGCAGGGGTGAAGAACCCATGACCCTGAGAACCTCACTGTAATCGTATAATTATGGGGGCACATGATGATCTTGAGCCAGAAAGAAAAGGTTAGATCATGTTCAGCTTCATCTGTTTAAGAAGGAAAAGAAACATATAATAAATACATCTTAGAAAGGTTTTCATTCAAAATGGTTGACAATAATTTTGACTATCTGGAAAATTCATATAGAATGGTGCATCCCTACATAATTCCAAGTAAATAAGCTATTTGCATCTGATTTCAAGGGGAAAATACCACATCAAATTCTGGTGTACCATTGAGGTCCTTAATTTTCAAACCACCTCAGCTAGAAAACACATACACACATACATCAAAATGGACAGTGGGGAAACAGACATAGACCAGTTTTACTATAAGGGAAGTGAGCCTACAGCTATGGGTGGAATTGAGTGGAAGGGCATGGTTAAACATTCAGGGCTTAGAATCCCTTGATCTTGAGACTTGAAGACACTAGAATGGGAGATTTAGATGTGCAAGGATAAGCAGACAAAAGTTGCCTTCCTATCTAATACTTTGCATTCTAAGAAGGTTCCCTAATGGGAATCCTTTTGCATTCCAAATGTAGCCTCTGTCCCGAGTTGGTCAGAAGCAATGTTTTGAGTCAAGCAAGATTTGTATCCTGTTGATGTGTGCCAGCCCATCTATCTTCCTTTCTCCTACTGTGGAGATTCCCAGTCACATAACTTCCACCAAGGGGTCAGGCTTTCTGTAGCCAAGGCATCACTCTTCTCATCTGATCAACTGCCCTCAAGCTCATGTGCTAATGGGAAAGGCTGTAGGATGCCAGGGCCTTCCTTCTGTTTTCAGACCTTGTAAATCTTAGTACCATAGAGTTCAGAGACCCCAGAAAAGACAATCTAGGTCAGAGGCTTCTGGTCTTTTCCCATCTCCATACCCTTTGGCTTTCAGGAAACCTTCCCACACCTCCTACTCAGTATAAAATATGAAATAAATTCTAGAAACTGAAGAGATAAATTATCATCAAGAAAAAGTACTCCTTTGCCAAGCTTTCCAAACCCCCTGGAAGTACACATGCCCAGTTTGGGAACCCAGGATGCAGCCCAACCCCTTCATTTCATAGAAAGGCAAGCTGAAACCCAAAGGAATACTGTCTCTACAGCTGTGGTCCTCTTTGTTGTCTAAATCAGAGGTGTCAAACTCTGACCAGAAGGCTAGAGGCACACATTGCTCCTGAGTGTAGCCCAAATCAGATTAAAATGGAATTGGGAAATATCCAACAAATGAAATAAAAGTACAGTAAAACAAAGATAATATTACATTTTAAAACTAGGTCAGTGTGAAGGCCACAGGAATCCTTATGTGCAGATTAATGATCCTCAGTTTCTGTCTGAGTTGGACATCATGGTCTAAACCATTAATGTTCCTCGAGACTGAGAAAAGCAGCCATAGAGCACATCAGTTCCATCTGAGTTTACTCTTAAAACTTTCATGCTGGACTGTGAAAGACAATCATCTTGCTTCTGCTGTTGTCTTTTCCAGGAATTTTTGAGAAAGACAGCCTCCCACCAAAGTGACCATCAATTTCTCCTGTGGGGTGAATAAAAAAGGGCCTAATCTTCAACCTTGCAATGGCTATTGGGAAAAGCAAACAAGTGAGATTTCCTCTACTCCAATACCAAATCCCCTCTTTATTGGCATGACAAAGCCCAAAACAAAACCAAAAGCACTAATGATGCTGATACTGAGGTTGCCAGGGCCAACTGACTTACCTCTACCTGAAGACCTGCACATCCTTTGAGGAAGTCCTTAATGTTACTGATGCAGTCAGCTTCCGTTTGGGGCTCCTGATGGTACTAAAGAAATGATCAAGAGAACCTCTGTGAGTTGGGTTTCCCAAGCAGGCCCAGCATGCTTCATGTTTTATGAGAACTAGGTAGGTTTTTGGTTTTGGTTTGCTTTTGGGGTTTTTTTTTTTTTGAAGGCAAAGGGGAAGGCTGCTTTCAAACCAGGAAGAGAAGTAACCATTGAAGGAAATGATGTAAAAATCTAAACGGCCTTTTGTTTCAAATATCAGTTTCAGAACAGAGCCCCAGGCTAAAGGCCCACTGAAGGGTCTCCCAACTCTGAGTCCAAAATTATTTGGACTATATACATTTCTTCATTCTCTGTCCCCATCCCAAGATATTAGGATGTGTCTGGATTTTTTAAACTGTGTTACTGTTTTCAAATATATGAAAAGCACATTTTCCACCTTGCTGCTTTCTACCATTTCATAGGAACCTTCATAGTATCAGAGATTTAGGGTTCATGGGACCTCAGGGGCATCTAGTTCAGCCCCTCTCATTTGACAGAGGAGGAAATGAGGGGAGGGGAAAGACTGGTCCAAGATCACAGGTAGGATCCTAGCTCTACCGCTGGAAGGGACCTTAAAGTCCTTCAGTAGTAGAACTCCTTCATTTGATAGAGGAGGAAATTGAGGCCCATTAAGGTAAAAGTTCTTGCCCAAGGCAAAAACACAGTGGATCACAGATCTAAAAAGGAAAGGACCTCAGAAGTCATCCAAGCCAACCCCCTCCTTTTACAGTGGGTAAACTGAGGCCCAGGGAAATTAAATGACTTTCCCAGTGTCTCACAGCTAATAAGCAACCAAGCTGAGATTTGAAACCAGGACCTCTGGTCCCAAATAGAAATCTTTCCATTGCACCCCACTTGGACATTTGACCCAACAAGTACCAGGTCCAAATGCATCCTGCACGGTATTTTAATATATCATTTTTCTAGCCTAGAAAGTTGTTACAATCTGGCTGTAGAAACTCAAGTCCAAGTCATACTTGGCTCCCACCTCTATTCCCCAGTTCTCAGTTTATTTGGGCACACTCCCTAAATACTGGAGTTCTCCTTTAGAAAACTGCCTTTACCTTTGGAGTAAAGATCTAGCCTCAGGGGAAGCATCAAAAATTTAACTGTGCTAATCTAAAAAGGAGGATGGGGTGGGGGGGAATGCCTACATTTTAATCTTCCTGGAATTATGTGTTCCATTTCAAATACCCATTTAGTTTCAGTTGTTATCGGAAGTCACGCATCCTAGCTTGGTTCTCCTTGTTGCTAAAAGTAAACTTTTAAAGAAATACATTCATTTCAGCTATGCCATCAGCCCTAGATTTAAACATCTTACAATTTCATAGATTCTGATTAAATTGTGTCCTTAGTTCATGGGGAGGTCAGTTGACATCTCACTCACTCTAACAAGAAATACTTTTCTGGTGGATGTTGCCCTTGTCTCAATGCTAGAATGGCCGTACTGAGGTAGTTACCAGGGGTCCATGAACCATATCCCATCCCTCTCAGACATGAATGATGAGGAATCATTGCTAGCTAGTGGAAAGACACAAAGTATTTGACTCACAGGTTATGTGGGCTAGGCAGTCTGAAGCCAAGAAATATTGGTTAAACATCTACTTTGATGTGCCAAGCACTGTGCTATGTGCTACGGAGAGGCAGACAAAAATAAGAAACAGTCCTTACCCACAAGAAGCTTGTATTCCACTGGGGGGATCAACACATAAACAGATAGGCAAATACACCACCTAATGAGGAAGAAGACCAACTAAAGGGATAAAGAAAGGCTTCCTAGAGGAGAAGGCAGGTGAGCTGAGCCTTGAAGGAAGAGCTAGAGATTCTAAGAGGCTGAAGTGAGCAGGGAGGGCACTTCAGGTCTGGGGGAAAGCCGGGGCCCAGACCTAGAAGCAGGAGGCAGTGGGCCCTGGGTGAGGAAGCAGCCAAGTAGGCCAAGGAAGCAGACCATGGCCATTTCAGTTACCTTTTCCACAGCTCCAGGAAGAAGCCGATTTAGCAGTTTGCATAGCACTACCCCATTTTTCAGAGACACCTTCAAGAATTCCTCCGGATCACAGATGGTCTTCTTGGGGGAATTTAAAACTCCCAGAGAGATGAGCCATGTCACGATGCGTTCCTCGGGATTCATTGCCGAGGACTGTGCACCCGAAGCAGCTGCAAGGTCTTACCCACATCCGCGATTGCATCGGGTGCTGTCTTCCTTTTTTCCGGGCTCTCTCTTCGGGCACTTGCTGTGCAAACAGTGGAGATAACTCTTCTCTGGCCACAGTGGGACCTCCACTCCAAAGGTGGGATCTTCTAACCACAGAGACCACACTCAGTTATGCAAAGCTAGAAAGAGCAAGGGGAAGAACCAGGGACAAGCATGATTGTATTTTTCAATACACATCACCCCACCCCCCAACTGAAAAACAAGCTCCTACTGACAGACACTTGAAGGAGCCAGGGCTGTAAGGGAAGGAAGTGAAGAGGATGCTGGGGAGGGAGGGGACAGAAGGAAGTAGGGACACTTGGAAAAAAGAGGTGAGCCAGCCTTGCAGGGAACCTTGCAAATGAGAAAGTGAGTGGGCCAGCCTGGGGACAAGCTGTCAATAGTCTAGCCTCAGTGAACAAAATCTGGCTTCTGTCAGGAAGTGGGTGCCAACTGGCTTGGATGTCCAACAGATCAGATCCAGGCTTTCTCGGGGAATCAGTGGAAATGGCAGTGGGGCTCCAAGAAGGGAGAAGCAGGAAATGTATCCCAGGAATGGCTGTCCAGCCACAAGTTCTCACCCAAAGATGCTGGGTGCCACGACTTCTTGGGATACTCTTTAAGAGGTCTGGGGAGGAGGACCCAGAAGTCTAAAGGCTGGCACAGAAGCGGGGAGGATGGCATTTTCTTTCATGACAAAGAGCGAAATAGAAGGAGAACATCTGCCACCCTGTTTACTTACCTCCTTTCGTATTTCTTTCCGGACCTGATGCCCACTGCACAATCCAGCTGCAAAACCCATGCCAAAGGCTTGGACACAGTAACATGGGCCAGAACATGTTGCTTTAAAAATAAGTGTGTCTGGGGGTGGCGGGGAAAGAAGGGATCGGGGGATTGAAGAAAATAATGACAAAAACAGGAAGAATTGGAAAACAAAATAGCATTTGCCAGGAGTGCACACCACACACTGGGAAATTGGGGATCTTCCAACTCTACCTCACGGGCTGGTTGGGAGAAAAGAACTTTGCAAACCTAAAAACACTAGTCAAATGAAAGCTGTTGCTCTTATTTAGATTAGAGGAGTCAGAGCTGAACGGGGCCTTCAGAAGCTCTCGGTTCAAATCTTGCCTCAGACGTTTACCAGCTATGTGGCCTCGGGGAAGTCACTTGACGCTTCTGTGCATCACTGTCCTCTCTTCTGAAGAAGATCTGATGGGAGTGGGGAGGGCTTGGACTCAGTGATCTCTAAAGTTCCTTCTAGCTCAAAGCCCATGATCCTCGGTGGTATTTAATAAATGTCTATTGGACTGCATTGGATTGGATGAGATTGGCAACGTGGTAGACTCTCTCCAAACTGTCACTCCCTCATAGGTGGGAAACGAATACCATAGCATTGTTCTTTGCAAAAGCTAGAAGTGACTGCTCAGTAATTGTTGTTGTCATCAGAAGAAGATGGGAAACTAAATATTCTCTCTGCTCATGCCATCAGCAGCACTCAGGTTGGGTCCATGATACCTAGACGACCAGAGCCTCCTACATAGTCTCTAATCCATGGCCCACTCAGCTGCCACAGGGACCTTCCTAAAACTCGGATCTGACTATTTCTGACCATGACCCACACCGGTGGCTCCCTATTACTTCCAGGAGCAAATACAAGTTCTTTATTTGGCAGTTAAACCCTTCACACTCTGGCCCCTTCCTACCTGTGAGTCTTTTTGTACTCTGCTCCCTGGCACACACTGGATCCAGCTACACTGGATTAGTGTTAGACCTTCTGTTTCCTCTAACAGAACCCTCCATCTCAAGCCTCCCTCCCTTTGCACTGGCTGGCCCCCATGTCTGGAATGGCCTAGAATGCTCTCATTTGGCCTCCCCCCTCTTAATTTCCCTGGCTTCCTTCAAGACTCTGCTTACAGCCCCCCTTCTCTCTGTGTGATTGGCCTTTCCCAGTCCTCAATGACCCAAGAGCTTTCCACTCCAAATTACCTTCCTTCAACTCTGTCTTTATCTTATATGGAGTTAGCTAGTTAATGTCCTCTCCCCTAGTGGAATGGAAGCTCCTTGAGGACAGAGATTGGTTTGTCCTTCGTTTATAACCCAGAGCTTGGTCCAATTCCTGGCGTACATAATAGGCCTTGCTGTAATATGCTCGTTGTCTACCACCCTTAGGAAGAGATCCCCAGAAAATTAGCACAACAAACCTACACTGAGGAGACCCCCTATGGCACAATCCAACCCCTTCATTTTTGAGGGGAGGAGACTGAGGCCCAGTGAAGTGAAGGGACTTACCCAAGGTCACACAGATTGGAAATAAGACTGCTAAGATTCAAACCGCAAGCTGTTGACTCCAAAGTCAATACATCTCCCTTTATACTATATCATAGCAGTATTTTCCTTTAAAATTACTGCTCTGAAGAATAAATTTTAATTATCTATATGGTTTTGAAATCCTTCATAAGATCAATGCTTTGTATATAGGTTTTTAAAGAATACTTGATTTTATGTATTTAACAGCAATGTATGTGTAGAACCTATATAAGATTGTACACCATCTCAGGGAGGGAATGGGGAGGGAAGGGAGAAGGAGGGGGAGAGAGGGGAAAAAAGTCTAAGATATATGGAAGTGACTGTAGAATACTGAAAACAAATAAAATTATTTAATAATAATTTTAAAAAGAATACTTGATTTTAACATTCATTTTTTTAAATGTTGAATTCCACCTTATCTTCTTCCTTCCAGCTCCTGTCCCACATATTAAAAGCAAGCAATGATATCAGTTACACATGTGATGTCATGTAAAATCTATATGCATAACTTTGTCCTTGACAAATGATCATCCCCTGTAAAATAACTATTTGCCTCTCTGGGCCAATCTCGCGCTTACAAAGAGTTTTTGCATATGGTATCTCGGCAGATCTTTACAACACTATCAGGACTAGTATTATTTTAAAATTCTAGAAACTCTGCAACCAACCCTAAAATCATTCAGATGGTTCAACTAAAGCTCAGGCAAGCACAGCTCAGTCCCACAACAAAAAACTGGCAGAACGAAGAGGAGGAAGCAGGTATCCTCGCTCACCACTTTGAAATATTCTTGGCAGACATATCATGTCACATTATTCATCAATTTTAAGGAAGCAGTGAACCAAGGCCCATGTAACTGAGAGAATCAACACTAGCATTGACACAAGTCACAATAGTGCTTTACACTATTTATACAACAGTGGTTTATAGAACATCCTCAATTTAAAAAAAAGAAAAGCCCTGGGAGGTTGATGTTTCTTGTTCCTCAGTCATGTCCAATTCTTTATGACCCCTTTTGAGATTTTCTTGGCAGAGATGTTAGAGGGCATTGCCATTTCCTTCTGCAGCTCATTTTGCAGATGAGGAAATTGAGGCAAACAGCATGAAGTAACTTGCCCAGGGTCACCCAGCTAGAAAGTGTCTGAGGCTGGATTTGAACTCAGGAAGAAGAGACTTCTGACTCCAGGCCTGGCACTCTATCCACTGTAGTGCCACCTAGTTGACCCATTACTATTATCATTTATAGTTTGTAGATGGGAGAATATAGTCTCATAAAGGTTGAGTGACTTATCTATGGTCACCATCTGGTAAATGACTGAGTCAGAATGCAGACTCAAATGTTCTGACTCCAAACTCATGGCTTTTCTCGTGTAGCATACTGGTACTTGAAAGTAAACTGGGAGAGTTTTAAAAATTATTTTATTTGTTTTCAGTGTTCTATAATCACTTCCATGTATCTTAGATTTTTTTCCCCTCCCTCCTCCTCCTTCCCCCCTCCCTCCCTCTCCAAGACAGCATGTCATGTTATATAGGTTCTACACATACATTCCTATTAAATACATTTCACCTTAGTCATGTTGAATAGAAGAATTAAAATGAATGGGAGAAACCATGAAAACAAAACATAATACAAAAGAAAATGCTTCATTCTGTGAGCCATTTCCATAGTTCTTTCTCTGGATGTGGAAGACATTTTGCCTCAAAAGTCCATTGGGAATTTTTTAGGTCCTTGCATTGCTGTGAAGTACTAAGTCTACCAGACAAATTCCTCACACACTGTGGTTGTTGCTGTGTACAAAGTTCTCCTGGTTCTACTCCTTTCACATCAGCATCAGAACAGTCTTCCTGTTCATCATTTCTTAGAGCACAATAGTATTCCATTACATTCATATACCACAACTTGTTCAGTCATTCCCCAATGGATGATTTCCAGTTTTTAGCCACCACAAAGAGAGCTTCTATAAATATTTTTGTACCTGTGGGACCCTTTCCCATTTTTATGAACACTTTGGGATACAGTCCTAGAAGTGATATTGCTGGGTCAAAGAATATGCACATTTTTGTAGCCCTTTGGGCATAGTTCCAAATTGCTCTCCAGAATGGTTGGATCAGCTCACAGCTCCACTGACAATGAATTAGTGTTCCAACTCTCCTACATCTTCTCCAACATTCATCATCTTAACAGGGAGATTTTTTAAAAGATTAATTAAATAAGCCATTCATTAATGGTTTGTTTAACTTAATGGTTTAATGAGGCAGCTAAGTTGCTCAGTGGTTAGAGCTTTGGTCCTGGAGTCATAAAGACCTGAGTTAAAATTTGACCTCAGACATTTCCTAGCTATGTGAACCTGGCCAAGTCACTTAACCTCTGTTTGTCACAGTTTCTTCAACTGAAGATATAATAGCACCTGTCTCCCAGGGTGGTCTGAGGATCAAATGAGAGAATATTTATAAAGCATTTAGCACAGTGCCTGGCACATAATAAGTGTAATCTAAATGTGTGCTCCTTTGTCTTCCTCTCCCCTCAGTGAAAAGAAAAAAGGGGGGAAATCAAATTACCAAATCAGGAAGGAAAAATGGAAATTCACAAGTGATGAAGAAGAAATAAAGACAATTGTTTAAAATATTATACCCAATTGTATGCCAACAAAACTGAAAATCTAAATGAATATTTACAAAAATATGAAAACTGAATTGAAATGGATGAATATTTTTAAAATATGAAATACCCAAATTAACAGAGTAAGAAATAGGGAATTTAAACAACCCAATTTCTGAAAGATAAAAATGAATTCCCAAAGGAAAAAAAAACCCAAGTCCAGATGGATTTACAAGAGACTTCTATCAAATATTCAAAGAATAACCAACTCTCAAAATGTTTACAAAAATAGAGATAGAAGGCACCTTACCAAACTCCTTCTATGACTCAAATATGGTAATGAATATTGATGTAAAATAGTGAATAAAATATTAGCAGATGATATTTATATCAGAAATGCAAAGTAACTTTAGGAAAACTATAAGCATCTGTGAGCTAGGTGTATCCACATGTAAAATTCAGCATGCTCATGAGTCATCTAAATGTGGAGATGGGGCTCTTGGGAGAACATGGATAGATATGATATGAGAAGAGAGCCAAGAGCCTGGACCTCCATCACTGTAGCTGGAGGGAAAGGTCAAGATGGTCACAGGGGTACTACTGAGGCTGGGCACTCTCTTCTCGAATATCTGAGATGGGTATCAGGCTAGAATCATATCTATCTGCCTCACTTCAAATAGAATATTAATAATAATAGCTAGCATTTATGTTAAACTTTAAGATTTGCAAAGTACTTTTCATACACTATCTTTTTTGAATCTCACAGCAATCCTGTGAGGTACTCTTATTATTCCTTGTATAGATGTATAGATGATGAAACCAAGAGTGAGAAAGGTTAACCGATATGCCCAGGGTCACACAGTTAGTGTCTGAGGCAGGATTTGAACTCAGGTCTTCTTGATTCCCAAGTCCAACACTTCATATAGTCTAAGGGCTATGAAATTCAGGACATAAGAGGCATTATCCTTGGCTGCTCTTAACAGGAGAGAGTATCCCTTAGTCTATGTTCACCAGCTTCTCTTCTTCTCACCAAATGCTGATTACACAAAAGACTATCACAAATAATGAATATCAAGTAAACCCATTTATCTAAGTAAAAAGAAAACTGAACTGGTGAAATTATACAGATTAGAAAATACATAAAAACAAATGAACTCTTCAGTTGGGAGCAAGATAATATTTCAGCTCAAACTAGACAAAAGAGAATGGTCTCACCCAATGGGAGTCCTCTCTGGATTGCAGGCTATGGAAATCCAGACATGCTGAGGTGCCAGCTTCCTCTACATATCTATTGCTCTCTGTAGATTGGGGTGCTGATAGTTTGAGACCATTATCTCTCCAACAATGTCTGGGACTAACTCAGTAAGTCACTTATGCAGGTATGTGGCATCATGCTCAGCGTTCTCTCTGCCATTCAGGAGCCATGTTTCCTTCTGCATATTTATTGTTTTGTTTTATTTTAGCTAGCATTTGCATAGAGCTTTAAGGTTGCATTTTGTTTTCTCATTTGAACCTCATAACAATCCTATGAGAGAAATGCTGTCTTATTATCCCCATTCTAAAGATGAGGAAACTGAGGCTAAGAAGTGTCAAGTGACTCACCCAAGGTCACATAGCTAGTTGGTGTCAGAGGCAATCCATGTTCTCAGTTTTTGCCATCATCTCTGTATGAGGTCCTATGCATCCAGGTAGAAGAGATCTATAAGGAATTGAGGATGAAGTCAAAGTCTTCAGAGTCCAGAGCAACTTCCTTCCCTCCATGCCTGTTTCCTGAAGCTGGAAAAGACCATTTTTGTACAACCAGCTCTGTGTTTCTGGCACTAGTACGATAAATGTGCACATGGCCCCTGGATTCACAGTTAGAACAAATGACAAGTCTTTTATTCTGGTGATTACTGGATAGAAATGTTCTTGTGTTGGGTTTTCATGTGCTCAGTTCCCTTGATTCTCTGCCTCTCCAAGAAAAATGGTGTTGTGCCCTGTTCCATCTCTCACCTGATTAACTCTGTACTGGCGGTGCCATTCCTTTGGTTTGCTTCTGTGACCCCCACTCAAGAAGAGAGTCTCAAACCTAGTGGAACCAAGGCTTTTGGAGTAGATTGACCCCTTAAGGTCAGAAGTACCTGTCTTACTTCAAGAATTGTTGGCAGTGGTTTCTTTGACTGCATAGCTACAGCAACATAAGATGAATGAGGGCCATGTACCAAGTCCTGATTTAATCACCACACTCCAATTTCATCTTCATTCTCAGAATCCATGCTTATCTGCCCATTCTTTGAAGGCATAGCTCCTCTTGCTGATCTGCCAATTCAAATTTCTCAGTTAAAGTGTGTGTGTGTGTGTGTGTGTGTGTGTGTGTGTATGTGTTCTCACCAACAACAACAGAAGTTATTCACTGTCATGGAGGTTGTCCCCCTTGGTTACTCTCATCACTTTCGTCTAACTCAGGTCCACTATTGCTCCCAGTATCCATTTTCCCCATTGTTGTTCTTTTGTGGGACACAAAAGTGAATGGATCTTTGGCTGGGAGGGAAATGATATCTCATTTCAAAGCAGGAGAAAGAAAATAGGCTCAACCAAGGGGAATCTTCTGGATTACAAGCTCCAGAAATTCAGATATGTTGGGGTGCCAGCATTCTCTGTGCGTTTGCAGCTCTAGAGAGATCTTGGCACTTGTCTCTCTCCAAAGATTGTCTGGAAGCAATTCAGTAAGTCCCTTACACAGGTATACAGCACTATGTTCAACATTCTCTTAGTCAATAATCATGAATCGTGTGTCCTCCCCCATATATGTAGCAGACTACAAGCTGCCCCAGGCTTGAATGGAAGCCAAGTTGCACATCATACATGATATTAAGAACAACACCAGGGGGCAGAGCCAAGATGGCGAAGTAGAAAGACGCACATACACACAGCTCCGAACCCACAAACCACAGAATGGCTAGAGGGGACCAACCCAGGGCGAATTCTGCACCCAGAGACCATGGAATATTGGAGTGAGGGAGATTTCTGTTCCGGAGAGACCTCCAAACCTCTTGCGGGGGGTCCTTCGCGCCGTGGACTGGGCGCCGGGACGGGGAGCAGAGGGCAGCCCTGCCGCGGCAGTGACACCGTGAGGAAAAGATCCGAGCGGGCTACGGGGACGGGATCTCCAGCAGCCACGCGGGTCCCTCCACCCACAGAGGGACCTGCAAACCTCTCGCAAAAGGTCCGTCGCGCTGCAGACGCGGAGCCCAGCCCGGACCTGCGGCGGCGGCGGCGGCCACGGCTCCGAGAAGTACAGATCCGAGAAGGCTCCAGAGACGGCATCTCCAGCGGCGGCACAAGCCTCCCCACCCACAGGTGACTGATGGGGGTAGGTGAGAGAGTGTCTTTGGCGGATCGAGAGGGGAGTGGGGTGCCCCCATGGCTCGGGCCCCCCCAGGAGATAGAAGCTGAGAGGCAGCTGCAGACAGGGGCTCCCCAAACGGGCGGGAGCCTGGATCAATTGTGGAAGGTCTGTGCATAAACCCCCAGAGGGAACTGAGCCAGAGAGGCGGCCCTGCCCCTGACCACCTGAACTTAATTCTCACACTGAATAGCAGCCCTGCCCCCGCCAAAAAGCCTAAGGCGGGAAGCAGCATTTGAATCTCAGTCCCCAAACGCTGGCTGGGAGGACCAGGAGGCGAGCAGGGCATGAGGAGAACATTCAGAGGTCAGGTCACTGGCTGGGGAGAATGCCCAGAAAAGGGAAAAGAAATAAAACTATTGAAGGGTACTTTCTCGGAGAAAAGACACTTCCTCCCTTCCTTTCTGATGGGGAGGAACAATGCTTGCCATCAGGCAAAGACACAGAAATCGAGGATTCTGTGTCCCAGCCCACCCAATGGGCTCGGGCCATGGAAGAGCTCAAGAGGAATTTTGAAAATCAAGTTAGAGAGGTGGAGGAAAGACTGGGAAGAGAAATGAGAGGAATGAGGGAGAAGCATGAAAAGCAGATCAGCTCCCTGCTAAAGGAGAACCAAAAAAATCTTGAAGAAATTGGCACCTTGAGAACTAGCCTAACTCAGTTGGCAAGGGAGGTGCAAGGGGCCAATGAGGAGAAGAAGGCTTTCAAAAGCAGAATCAACCAAATGGAAAAGGAGATTCAAAAGCTCACTGAAGAAAATAGATCTTTCAAAACTGGATTGGTACAGATGGACGCTAAGGACTTTATGAGAAAGACAGATATCACAGAACATAGCGTGCAGATTCGAAAAATGGAAGATAATGTGAAATATCTTATTGGAAAAACAACTGACCTGGAAAATAGAATCAGGAGAGACAATGTAAAAATTCTGGGACTACCTGAAAACCATGATCAAAAGAAGAGCCTAGACATCATCTTCCATGAAATTATCAAGGAAAACTGCCCTGAGATTCTAGAACCAGAGGGCAAAATAAATATTCAAGGAATCCGCAGAACACCGCATGAAAGAGATCCAAAAAGAGAAACTCCTAGGAGCATTGTGGCCAAATTACAGAATTCCCAGGTGAAAGAGAAAATATTGCAAGCAGCTAGAAAGAAACAATTCAAGTATTGTGGAAATACAATCAGGATAACACAAGATCTAGCTCCCTCTACATTAAGGGATCGAAGGGAATGGAATAGGATATTCCAGAAGTCAAAGGAACTAGGACTAAAACCAAGAATCACCTACCCAGCAAAACAGTATAATACTTCAGGAGAAAAAATGGTCTTTCAATGAAATAGAGGATTTTCAAATTTTCCTGATGAAAAGACCAGAGCTAGAAAGAAAATTTGACTTTCTAACACAAGAATGAAGAGAACCATGAAAAGGTGAACAGCAAAGAGAAGTCATAAGGGACTTACTAAAGTTGAACTGTTTATATTCCTACATGGAAAGACAATATTTGTAACTCTTGAAACATTTCAGTATCTGGGTGCTGGGTGGGAGTACACACACACACACACATGCACACACGCACACATACATAGAGACAGAGTGCACAGAGTGAATTGAAGAGGATGGGATCATATCTTAAAAAAAAATGAAATCAAGCAGTGAGAGCGAAATATTGGGAGGAGAAAGGGAGAAGTTATATGGGGCAAATTATCTCTCATAAAAGAGGCAAGCAAAAGACTTATTAGAGGTGGGATAAAGAGGGGAGGCAAGAGAAAAACATGAGGTCTACTCTCATCACATTCCACTAAAGGAAAGAATATAATGCACACTCATTTTGATAGGAAAACCTATCTCATAATACAGGAGAGTGGGGGACAGGGGCACAAGCAGGGTGGGGGGGAGGATGGAGGGGAGGGCATGGGGAAGAGAATGCAATCCAAGGTTGACACCCATGGGGAGGGAAAGGACCATAAGAAAATAGAAGTAATGGGGGACAGGATAGGATGGAGGGAAATATAGATAGTCCTATACAACACAACTAGTATGGAAATCATTTGCAAAACTAAACAGATTTGGCCTATATTGAATTGCTTGTCTTCCAAGGGGAAGGGTTGGGGAGGGAGGGAGCTAAAGAAGATGGAACTCAAAGTGTTAGGACCAAATGTAATGTTCTTACCACTGGGTAACAAAAAATACAGGTTAAGGGGTCAAGAAAGCTATCTGGCCCTACAGGACAAAAGAGAAGACGGAGACAAGGGCAGGGAGGAGGATAGAGAAGATAGCAGATAGGTCACAGGGGCAATCAGAAAGCTCGGGTTTGGGGGGGGGGGAGAAAAGGGGAGAAAATTTGTAACCCAAAATTCTGTGAAAATAAATGTTAAAAGTTAAATAAAAAAAAAAGAACAACACCAAAGAAGCATTTTAAAATTTATTTTTATAATTTTAGTATATATTTTACATCATATTATATATAATTACATTGCATTGTTTTATTTGTTATATATAACTTCACATATTTTATTTTTATATAATTTTATTGACTTTTATTGCTTATATCAATAGATGCAGAAAATATGGCTCATAAAATACAACTCATTTTCTAATTTTTTAAAAAACCTAGCAATCATAGGAATAACTCAATCTTTCCTTAATGTGACAAACAGTACCTAACAAACCTACAAAAATCATCAGTCTTTCTATATATTACTTGGGAAATTCAGCAAAAGAAGAAATTTTTAAAATTCCACCCAAAATAATTACCAAATGTAAAATATCATTGGGGGTCAACCAATAAAGATGCATTCAGGAGATTTATAAATATAACTACAGTACATGAAGACTTAAAGGAAGACAACTGTTTGGGGGGATAGTAACTGTTTACAGCTGACTTTTCAAGTGGGGGGAAAAAGACAATACCAACTAAATTCATGTACAGCTATAGTGACATACTCATCAAACTACCAATGCATTACTTTATGCAATTAGACAAAATACTAACAAAATTCATTGAGGGAAGTGCTTCTTAATCTGGGCTCCCTGACCTTGTTTTTTTAAAATATATTTTGATAACTATATGTATATTTCCATATAATTGGTTTCTTTTGTAATTCTTTGCATTCTATTTTATGTATTTAAAAACTGTCTCTATGCTTCCCCAGACTGCCCAAGGAATGTAGGGTTTGCCCTACATTCAAAAGGTGAAGAGTTCCTCATCTGCAGGAACAAAAGGTCAAGAACTTCAAGAAAAATCATAAAAGAGCAGAAATGAGGGGGTCTAACTGTCCTAGATTTTAAGGCACATGATGAAGCAGAAATAATCTAAACTATTTGATACTGATTAAAAAATAGAAAAGTTAACCAACAGAACAAACTAGATAAAAGAGACCCAGAAACAATGGAACATGGTAGTCTAAAGTTTAATAAATCCAAGGACACTTTCTACTAGGGTAAGGACTCTCTGTTCAACAAAAGCTTCAACTAGAAAGCAGTTCTGCAGAAATTAAGTTTATATGAACATCATATGCTACAACATGCTCTAAATGGATATAAGGTAGTGAAATGCAAGGTATTTGTATGAAATATACAAGGTTGTCCCAACATCTTTTTAAAATAATTTTTAAAATTTATTTATTTGTTTGTTCTCAGTTTTCTACAATCACTTCCATATATCTTAGATTTTTTCCCCCTCCCTCTCCCACCTTCCCACCTCTCCCCTCCCTCCCCAAGATGGCTTGCAATCTTATATAGGTTCTACACATACATTCTTATTAAATACATTTTTACCTTCATGTTGCATAGAAGAATTAAAATGAATGGGAGAAACCATGAAAATAAAACAAGACAAAATATAACACAAGAGAAAATGATCTGCTTCATTCTGGAATCCAATTTCATAGTTCTTTCTCTGGATGTGGAAGGCATTTTACCTCAAGAATCCACTGGGAATTTTTTAGGTCCTTGCATTGCTATGAAGGACTAAGTCTACCAAAAAACCCTCACACACTGTGGTTGTTGCTGTGTACAAACTTCTCCTGGTTCTGCTCATTTCATTCAGCATCAGTTTATATAAGTCTTTCCAGGGCTCTCTGAAGTCTTCCTGTTCATCATTTCTTATAACACAACAATACAAATCACCTATCAGATTGGCTAACATGACAAAACAGGAAGAGAAGATGTGGGAGAGTTGGAACACTAATTCATTGTTGGTGGAGCTGTGAGCTGATCCAATCATTCTGGAGAGCAATTTGGAAATGCAGAAAGGGTTACAAAAACATGCATACCTTTGGACCCAGCAAGGTTGCTTCTAGGACTGTATTCCAAAGAGATCATAAAAATGGGAAAGGTCCCACATGTACAGTCTTCCTGTTCATCATTTCTGATTTTCCCAGCAATTTTTGTCAGACAGTGAGTTCTTATTCCAAAAGTTGGGGTCCTTGGGTTTATCAAACAGTAGATTGCTATATTCATTGACTACTGTGTCTTGAGTACCTAACCTGTTCCACTGGTCTACCCCTCTATTTCTTAGCCAATATCAAGTGGTTTTGATGATTGCTGCTTTATAATATAATTTGAGATCTGGTAGGGTTAGGCTACCTTCCCTAGCATTTTTTTCACTAGTTCCCTTGATATTCTGGACATTTTGTTCTTCCAGATGAATTTTGATATTATTTTTTCTAGCTCTAGAAAATAATTATTTGGTAGTTTGATTGGTATGGCAGGTACCAACAGTCTTTGAGCAGTTTTAAACTTTAATAACTTAGATTCTTGGATATACTTTGTAGAAAAGATCACACTATAAAAAAAAGGAGAATGGAAGGGGATGCTTCACATAACTATGGCTGTGGGAAGAATCCTTAATTCAAGAGAAGGATGTGATCATAGAAGAGAAAATGGTAAATCTGGATTCTCAAAAACAGAACAGTTTTTCCCTAGACAGAATCAATCCAATTAGGAACCATTAATGGGAACAAAGCAAGGATCTCTGATAAAGGTCCAATATGCAAAATAGAGGGAATTAATATTGATTATTTCAGAGGCATGAACCATTTTCCAACAGAGAGACAACAAAGATTGGGGCCGGGCAGTTTTCATAAAGACAGCAAACTACCAAAAACCATATGAAAGAATGCTTCTAATCACAAATGACAAAAGGGAAACTAAAACTGGAGGTTTCCCCTCCTGCTCTTTAGATTAGCAAAGGTGGCAGAAAAAAAATGGTAAAGGTTAGAGAGGATGAGAGGAGATAGCTGGGTTAATAGACACCTACTGGAATGGTCCATTGACCCAACTCTTCTGGATAACAAGGGAGGGACATATGGGCAAGTAATAGTGATGTGTTTATGTGTGTGGGTGTGTGTGTGTTTATATATGTGTGTATGTGTAAACATACATACACATACTCACACATATAGATATACATAATAACTTTTCTTTTTTTAAGCAGAAATCATCTGCTTTAACACATTTTTTTGCATTTGAGCATTTTTTTTCCCCAAATACCGATCAATATTTGGCTTCAGAGACAATCACAATCTGCTGAGGTTATTCAGGTGTTCTTTGAATTTGCTAATAGGAAAATCAAACAATCTCTGCATTCAGAGATGTAGAAGTTAGATGCTAGCCTAGTACAGAGAGGGCTCAGAGAGAGGTACAGTCACACTGGTCTACTGGATGAAAGTTGACTTCACTAATCCCATCAACTGTTGATAATGCTTGTAGCCACTCTCCAACTTTAGGGGAAACAATATTGCATGGGTGCTTAGTACCATGGAAGCATACTTACAAACAGGAATAGGGAAGAGGTGGCAGGTCCACAAAAGTATATCTTTAGGTGGACCAACATAGGAATAAACTTATCAATCAATGAATTGATCAACAACTCTTTATGATGTCTATGCTATGCTCCAGACACTGTGGCAGGTGCTAGAGATACAAAGACAAAAATGAGATGGTTCCTGCCTGCAGGGACCTTACATTCTAATAGGAGAAAACCTGAACACTTAGAAGTAAAATACAAAATTCATACAAGTAAATGCAAGGTAATCTTTTGAGAAGATAAGGAAAGGATTCAAAGTAGAAGGTAAAATTTGAATAGAGAGCACTCAAAGAGGCAAGGAAGTAGTGTATTCCAGGCATGGGGGTAGCCTGAGCAAAGACATAGAGAGGGATGATAGAATGTTATGTGTGATGATCAGAAAGAATATCATTTTAGATGTATCATGAACTCCATGAAGAATAATGTTTAATAGACCTTGAAGTATAGGCTGGAGTCAAGTTATGATCTACTTTAAATGCCAAACAGCTAAGCTTATATTTGAGCCTTAGACACAATAGGGAGTCACTGATGCTTACTAGGCAAAGGAGTGCTATGGTCAGGTCTGTGCTTAAGACATGTCATTTTGTCAGCTATGCACAGGGTAGACTGAAGGTAGGAGGGACATGAGGCAGGGAGGCCAGTTAGGAAGCTGCAATAGTTCAAGTGAAAGGTGATGAAGACAGACCTGGCATGGTGGCTAGGTGAATAGAGATGTTGTGAAGTAGGACCAACAAGGTTTAACAACCAAGTCAATATGTGGAACACAGGCAAGCGAAGAGTTGAGAAGTTGAGTTGAAGTGTTGTCACTTACACTGTGGGCCCAAATGAATGGGAGGTTGGTGGTAGTGTCACCAGTAACAGGGGAGTAAAGAAGAGGGAATGGTTTAGGAGAAAAGATAATGAATTCTGTTTCTGAGAATTTGAGAAGTCTACAGGACATCCAATCAAAATGTCTAGACAGTTGGTGAGTCAGAAGTGGAGTTCAGTTCAGTGGAGATATGAGGTCTGAATATGCAGATCTGGGAGTCATCTGCATAAAGATGAAATTGAACCTGTGAGGGCTTATGAAATCACTGAAGAGGGAGAAAAGAATAGGATGCAGGCCAGAGTCTCTGGGGAATACTGAAGGTTAGTGATATGGATGAATATTCAGTAAAGGAGACTGAGATGCAATTAGACAGATAGGAGGAGAGCCAAGTGAATGACGTATCATGAAAACCAAAAGGGGGGTAGTATTTTAGGAAGAATAGGTGGTCCATGTTGTCCAAAATTGCCAACAGGTCAAGAAGGAGGAGGGTGAAGAATAATGGTACATGCCATTGAAGCCCCACAGGCCCATGGAGTCAAGGGGCAAAGAGACCAGAGGGCAGAACAAAAGATAATTGGAACTGAATTCATTGGGTCCCATGGGAGTAGGGTGGTGCTGGCATGTCAGAGGTGTGGGGGTGGAGCTGCTGGGGGAAGAGGCTAAACTGGAGCAGGGCTTGGGCTGATCACCAGAGATTGGAGAAACTATAAAATTAACATGAAGGTGAGAGTTTGACTATAACATATTAATGCTGTTATTGTGAAATGGTGTTTGCTTGGGCAATTTTACATGGGCTCTGACTGTACTGTGGAAACTTGTGAAAGCAGGCCTCGCCCTTCAAAGTAGCTGCTACAGTACCAGAGCAAAAGAGTTTAAAGGGACTTAAGAGGAATGAATGAATACTTGGAAGATTACTGTGGGCTATTTGCTCTCCCAGAGCAGAGATCGGAAAGGGAGATTTGAGCATACAACCTTGAAGATGACATTGCTTTTAACCCTTTATCCCTCCTGTGCCCTCTCAAAGTCTTATTCTATTGCCTCATTATGGTGAGGGTGGCCAACACCAACAGACCCCACTGCGAGGTTCTCAGACCTACTATGGCCCTGGAGACCCACACTCACTCAATTCACTGAGGCTCTACATCAGTTTGGCCACAGGCTCTTTAATAAGTTACAGAGGGGCTATGATCTGTGTCAACGAATGGGGAGCTATACCTAGTAAATCACATATCCCTGAAATCTTAGGGGGAGAGGGGGGACCTGTAATATCATTGGTACAAGGAACTCCTGGTAAGCAAACTCCTCTACCAAAGCAGATCAGAGCCCGCTCAGCAATTTATAACCTTAGAAAGTTAGTTGTTTGCCCAAGGTCACAAAATCATTATGAGTTAGAGGCTAGACTTGAACCCTCATCTTCCTGACTCTAAAGCCAACACCAGCTCTCTCTCCATTATGGTACACTGCCTTTCCTTGATAAATTATACCCATTAATGATCAGCAGAGAGGAAATATATGTGTGTACACACTGAGTCTGAGATAGTTTGGAACACTAGCTCCTGTCTCCTTTTGACAAATTTCAGCAGGTAGACTAGACATTACCCTTCTGACAAGGCAAAGAGAAAGCTGAGGTGATGTTTAAGAGGTCAGGGCTTTGCTGCTGTCTTTTTCAGACTTCCACATTCTTACTAATCAGTGTGAGGTCAGAAACACAGTACAATATCTGATTAGATTGTACCAAGTTTAAAAAAATTCTTACCTGAATGATCAGGAGGCATTTGGGGGGATTCAGAGTATTTTGGAAAGTGGCTAATGATTGATCAATTAAATCAATTTCACAAGCACAGGATGAAGGAGAACAAGCTACACAACCAATTCTGGGGGAAGATCTCGGGGTTTTAGTAGTCTGCAAGCTCGAAATGAATCTACTTTAAAGGTGAAAGGGAGCTTAGTGATCACAGAATCTCAGAGGCCATCTAAGCTACCCAAGGTGTAAAGAGAAAAAAAAACCCTATTTGATAAGGAGTCATCCAATCAGTCCTGAAGACATGGTCCCCTATGAGTAAAAGATTTTTTAGTATCTTCTGGTATGCTTCTTTATAAATTATATACATGTACTCCTGTGCTAATAATTTTGTTGTTGTTATTGTTGGTCAGTCATGTCTGACTCACTGTGACCCCATTTGGAGTTTTCTTGGCAAAGATAAAGGAGTGGTTTCCTACTTCCTTCTCCAGCTCATTTGACAGATGAGGCAAACAAGTGACTTGCTCAGGGTCACACAGTTAGTAAGTGTCTGAGGCTGGATTTGAACTCAAGAAGAGGAGTCTTCCTGACTTCAGGCCCAGCACTCTAGCCACAGCAGCGTCACCTAGCTTACCAGTGCTAATAATTACATATACTATAAAACTTGAACAAAAATAGACATTTAAAAAGAGCTAAAAAAGGAAATGATATTTGATCCTAGACTTAATTTTAAAAATTTATTTATTTATTTTTAGTTTTCAGCATTCACTTTTATAAGACTGTGAGTTATAAATTTTCCCCTCTCCCTCTCCTCCCACCTCCCCAAAATGGTATGCAATCTTATACAGGCTATACATGTACAATTATATTAAACATATTTCTACATTAGTCATGTTGTAAAAGAAGAATCAGAACAAAAGAGAAAAACCACAAGAAAGAAAAAAAAGCAAAAAGAAAAAATAGTATGCTTCCATCTGCATTCAGATTCCATAGTTCTTTCTCTGGATATGGATAACATTTTCCATCATGAGTCTTTTGGAATTGTCTTAGGTCACTGCATTAGGGGCAGCAAGGTGGTGCAGTGGATAGAGCACCAGTGCAGGAGTCAGGACGACCTGAGTTCAAATCTCACCTCAGACACTTGACACTCACTAGTTGTGTGACTTTGGGCAAGTCACTTAACCCCAACTGCCTCATCCTGGGTCATCTCCAGTCATCCTGATGAATATCTGGTCACTGGTTTCAGATGGCTCTGGAGGAGAAGTGAGCCTGGTGACCTGCACAGCCCTCCCTCACTCAAAACAAAGTCAAGTGCAAGTCATGTCATCATTTCTCTGATGGCATGGTCTTCTTTGGCAATGAAGGACAAATATACACAGATCACTGCATTGCTGAGAAGAGCTAAGTCTATAATAGTCAATCATCTCACAATGTTGCTGTTACTGTGTATAACATACTCCTAGTTCTGCACGCTTTACTCAGTATCAGTTCATGTAAGTCCCCAATTGATGAGCATTCCCCCCAATTTCCAATTCTTTGCCACTACAAAAAGAGTTGCTATAAATATTTTTCTACATGTGGGTCCTTTCCCCTTTTTCATGATCTTTTGGGATACCGAGTAGTGGTATTGCTGGGTCAAAGGGTATACATATTTTTATAGCCTTTTGGGCATAGTTCCAAATTACTCTCCAGAATGGTTCTATCAGTTCACAATTCCGCCAACAAGATCCTAGACTTTAAAGGAGGTCACTAGAGTTTACTGGGGAGGCAAGTGATGAGCCCAGGCTATACTTCAGGAAAATCATTTGAGAAGTTGAATAGAGGATGAATTGTGGTGAAGACTTGAAGCAAGAGAGACCAATTAGAAGCTTCCTGCTAAAGAATCTAGGCTAGAGGTGATGAAGGTCCTGGGGTGGTGGCTGTGGGAATGAAAAGAAGGTCACAGATGTGAGAGACATGGAAGTAGAAACAACAAGATTTGAAAGCCAGTTGAATGCATGGCATGAGGAAGATTGAGGAGTTGAGGAGTACAACAAGGTTATTGCAAACCTGAATGACTGGAGGGACGATGGTGCCCCCTCACCAGTAAGAGGGCAAGTTCAGAAACAACTGTGAAAAACTTCAGAACTCTGATCAATACAGTGACCAACCATGATTCCAAAGGACCTGTGATGAAGCATGCTACATGGAGTCAGGATGCAAATGAGATTATATATATGTAGTGTATATATTATGTTATATTATTGTATAAGATAATATCTATTATATATTACATACACACATATATGTATATGTGTACACTATATACATATATGTATGTATATACACATAACTAATATTTGTCCCAAAGGTTTTCTTTTTTAGATGGATGGGGAGAGATAGGAGAGAGAGAAAATAGATCTTTGTTCACTAAAAGAATAAAATTTTATTTAAAAACAAGAATATGAGAGTTCTGAAGAAGGTACATTTGGGGAGAAAGAACGTATAATGAAAGTAAAGATGCCACTCTCCATCTATCTGTTCATCCATCCAAGCTTGCTCATCTGGTGTGACTCAACTCTGGCCCACGTAAAATGGAAAGGGGGGAGGTGAGGCTCTTACTCACCCATCACTGCCCTCCAGAGCAGAGTCTACTCTTGTAGGGCCCCTATTATAGCCACCTAGGGAGTAGGGGGTGAAGATGGAATTTTCCCAGTGGCACCTGCCATGTGTAGTGGTTAATTAGCAATTATCAGTCAGCACCAGTTTTAGAAGGGGGAAGGTGGGCAGCCAGCACAGCAGAGAGAGAGGGGAGGAACAGTGGGGCATCTGTGCGGGGTGGGGATGACAAGGATAAATGTTTTGTGAGACACAAGCTCTGATTGGCTATCACAGGGAGAGTGGTATATGACCTGTCTTCTGATCCTCTGATTGGTTGATTACATTTCACTTGAAGTCAGATCATGGCCTCCCTGGGCTAATAATACAATAGCCTTAGGAGGACACAGTTTGCACTTTGGTGACCACTGCTTTAGAGGGAAGCCCACTACCATCCAAGACAGCCCCTTCCCAATTTCGTATTGCCCTAATTGTTAGGAAACATTTCCTTATGTGCAAACTCAATCTTCTCACCATTGTTTCTAGTTCTGCTCTCTGGGGCCAAGCGGAGCAAGATGATTCCCTTTTCAACGGGGCAGTCCTGCACTACTTGAAGATAGCTCTCCTCTCTTTCCCTACTATTCCCACCTCAACTTCTTTTCCTCCAGGCCCTTCACTGTCTTAGTCATGTTCCCCTGGATACTCTCCAGTTTATCAATGTTCTGAAAATATGGTGTCCAGGACTCACCGCAATACTTGAGATATGGTGTCATTGAGGACAGTGCATGCAGCAAGACTCCAATCCCCCAGACTCACATATCATGCCTTTCATGAAGCAGTCTAAGATCCCAGATCACTTAGTCATATTATACCACTGATGCTCATTAAAGCAAGTCAGGAACTCATTAAGTGCTCTGCTTTTGATAGAGAGAGAGTGCCAGCAGATGTCCAGATAATTGAAATCATCCATCACCATTATATCATGCCTCCATACCAGGCTTGGGATTTGTTTCCTGAACTCATCTATTTCCTGTTTCTGTTCAAGTTATCTTTCGTATATTCTGATGACATTCTTACTTCTACTTTTGTCTCAGTTGGTCTTCACTTAAATACTCTCTATTACGCTTCCCCCATTCTGGTTCCTAGATTTCTTTCCACGAGTGTGTCTGGGAAAGACTGTTCAAAGACACAATATAAGCAGGAAGAAGAAAGGGGACTGAATTGGCTTCAGGAAATTAGAAATCTCCCTTAACAACTCCAAACTCCTCCCAGAAACAAAGGACCATGTTTTTAATAGCAATATTCTATGGATGCAAGGCATGGAGCACCACAGGAACTAAGGATTATTATCTGGCAGCAGTCAGTGACAAGGTAGGCTCATGCTAAATATGAGCTGGCTGCAATATAGAACACCCAAAAAATGGTGTTATGGGTACAATCTGAAAATGTACACTAGAAAAAGAAGATGGGTCACTCACATGGTTGGGGCAAGGGATGACAAGTGAACAGCCCCAGTGTCTTACTGGCATCTTGAATATATCAAAAGAAATCAAAGCCTCCAGTGCACTGGGCAGACCTATTGAAGGGAATTTAATGGAAAGATGGGTCATACAGGATGAATAGGGGTGGATGAGTTGGAATTTGTATTGTTGGAAGGAACTCTACAGACCTAGAGACCCAGTGGATTATACATTGCAAATCCATCCCACTCCCTCCCCTTTTATCTGGTCAGTTTCTCTTGAATCCCATGTATCCTTGCAGAGTACTAATCCAGTTAGATGTCCCATCTCCCCAAGTCTCAATGATACCTATGAGAGCAAATTTGCTTCCTTACATTAGGAGCCCTAGGGAACTAGGTGATACAGTGGAGGGAGGGCCAGCTGTGGAGTCAGGAGGACATGAGTTCAAATCAGATCTCAGACACTTATTAGCTGCATGATCCTGGGCAAATCACTTAACCTGTTTGCCTCAGTTTCTTCATCTGTTGTTGTTTGTCTTTCATTCTCAAAGAAGAACATCACATCAAGAAGGTGATGCCATGACTTTCAAGTGAATTGGATTTAAATGAGAGAGGGCTGTGCAAAGTCACCAGCCTCACTCTCTCCTCCTGAGCCATCTGGGTCCAGTGGCCAGATATAGATCAGGATTATGAGAGATTAGGCCCTGGCTCTTCAGTTATAAAATGGGCCAGAGAAGGAAATGGCAAATCACTCCAGTATCCTTGGCAAGAAAATCCCAGATGAGGTCACAATGTCGGACACAACTGAAAAACAACTGAATGACAAAAATGAGAAGCTCTAGTTTGAACACTTTGCTTGTTACCTGTACTCAGTGCATTCGTGTATAGGTAGCTGAGACTAGAGGTTTATTCCTATCTCCTTTCTTGAATTGTGTCTCCTGGAAATTTATGTCTACCTCTACTACTATTCCTCCTTTTCAGGTGAAAGCCCTTTTGATTAGATTTGTGAACCTGCTGGTAAATGCATTTTTACCAACCCTAACTAGCCAATAGGCCATAGGCTCGTAGGATCATACACTGAAAACTGGGAAGAGCCTCAGAGGCCTACCCTCTCATTTCACAGAAGCAGAAACTGAGCCACAGGGAGGGGAAGTAACTTGCCTGAGGTCACACAGATAGCAAGTGTGAAGGTAGAATTTGAATTCGGATCCTCTCATTCCAGAAGCAGTATTATTTCCACTGTACCACTGTCTCTTTCATGCCCACATTTTGAGCCAAATTGTGTCCTCAGATAACATTTTCTTAACCAAATAAATATCAGACCTTTTCCAATGTGTCAGTCAATTTTGCTAAATTGGGTTCATTCTTTCCCCCTCTTTTTCATTCTTTCTTATCAGAGATGACTTACTGAGAGAAGGAGGTGGAGAGGATATTTGGGAAATGTAAGTGATCTAAAAACAACAGAAATCCATAAATATTTATTTTGTAAAATGGACTATTCACTATTCTAAGGAGACAACGTGCTTTCCCACCTCTGTGATTCTGCTTCTACGGTATTGTTCTCAGGCATGCTCCCTCATCCCAGCTGTCATCCCAGCTCCCAGCTGTCAAACTCTTTCTTTCTACCCACCGAAGTCCAGCTGAAATGGCCCTCCTTTATGAACCTTTCCCTGAATGAGATCTCATTTCTTTGCACTTCATCGCTTTTACATTTCTCCCACTGCACGTAGCATTATGTGTATTTTTGTCATGTTACCCACTACAACTAGATTCGTTGGAGGCAGAAGTTCATCTTTGCTGAAACTATGAGAAACATTTATTGAGGATCTGGGCTGAAGGGCCTATATTAAATTCTGTGTGGTTTTACACACACACACACACACACACACACACACACACACACACACACACACACACACACCCCACAGATCTAGAGTGGGAAGGGACTTCAGAGACCATCTAGACCAACCTCCTCATTTTACAGAGGAGGAAATTGAGGGCCAGAGTAGTGCCTTGCCCAACCTGCACACGGATAGTATGCCTAGCAGAGCCAAGATTTGAACTCAGGCCTCTCTGACTCCAAATCCAGTCCCTTCTTCCTAGGTACCCCATATTCATTCCACAAAAAACAAAGACCAGCAAGATAAGCCTTAAAACAACGACCAAGTTTTAACACAAATGACTATTGCAACACCAAAGGGGAAGAACAAAGCAGCAGGAACTCAGCAAACACCCACAACGAAGGAACTCCAGCCGTGCCGAAAAAGCTAAAAGCTGAGTACATTGACTTATATGACTTTAAATAAGACTAAAGACTAATGACAGCAAAAAAGAACCGGGCTCTGTTAATGAAAGGCAGCGCTATGTGATTTAATACTCTTAGGGGAAGGGGAAGGAATCCAGTTGTAGAGGATGAAAATGGCAGAACCAGCCCCAAACCAAGAGTCCTGACCCCAGGCTTCATCCTCCTTCACCTCTGAGGCATTTGCCACTGTAGGACTGCCCTCAAATCCTCACCCCAGCCCTCCCCCGGGTGTGCCAGCTCTCCTCCAGATCTTCTCACCTCTGAAATGTGAATATGTGAAGGTGCATGTGTGTGAGTATATATGTCTGTGGGAGTGTGTGTGGATACATACACACATGTGTATGCATGTATGTATATACATGAGTGTGTATTGTGAGTATATGTCTGTGTAAGTATATATATATACACACATATACATGTGTATGTTTGTATATATACATGAGTGTGTATATGTGAGAATATATGTCTGTGGGAGTATGTATGTATACACACATGTGTATGTATGTGCATATGTATATACATAAGTGTGTATTGTGAGCATATATGTCTGTGAGTATATATACACACATACACATGTGTATGTACGTATGTATATACACATGAGTGTGTATATGTGAGTATATATGTCTGTGTGTACATATATACATGAGTGTGTATTGTGAGTATATATGTCTATGTGAGTATATTTACACACACATATATGAGTGTGTATATGTAAATATGTCTGCATGAGTGTATATATACACACATATACACATGCATATGTAAGTTTATATGTATGTGAGTATGTATACATATGTATATGAATATGTGAGTTCATATATATGTGAGTATGAGTATATATGTGTGTGGGTGAGCAAATGCATATACATATATGTACACATACATATACATACATAATATACATATACAGTATATGTACATGTGTGAATATATATGCACACACGTATGTATGTGTGTATACACACATACACATGACTGAGTATATATCTGTGTTTATATGAATGTGTGTATATGTGAATATGTTGTGTGTATATACATATACATGTAAGTATACACACATATATGTATAGATATACATGAATATGTGCCTGTGTATATGTATGAGTATATAACGCCTCATCCTTGGATCTCTTCTCTACATTCTGTCCCTCAGGGATCTCAACTACTCCCCAGTTTTCACTGTTGGTTGTCAAAGTATGGTCTGAGGACTCTTGGGGGTCCCAAAGACCCTTTCAGGGGGTCTAAAAGGTCAAAATAATGTGCATAATAATACAAATATATCATTCTTGATACAGTAAATATATACATATGCATATATACATACACACATATTCATATGCATATACATATATCCCACATTACCCCAAAAGCTCTCTAGTGGGGGGGCCCTCAATAATTTCCAAAAGTATAAAGGGGTTCTGCAGCCCCAAACTTTGGAAATCACTGGCTTCTACCTTTATCTCTCTGCCCTCACCTACCTCTCCAGGTTCCTGAGCTTTGGATGTGGGAAAGAAGGAAAAAGGAGAATTCCACCAGTTGTCAGATTCTATCTCTCCTGACTTACAGTGCTCTCCAAACTGGCTTTTTCTCAATTCTTCCCACAAAGAACACTCCAGTTCAGAGCTCCCATTGTCTCTATCTAGACCATTTAAGCAGAAGTATGATCAGAGTAGTGCACTGGGAAATTAAAGTCCAAGCCCCTACCTCGTCATTCAAGGCCCTCCATAATCAGGCTCAGACACTCTGTGTTCTATGTCAATTCTCCATTTCTTGAACTCATCCTTTCTGGACTCCATGTCCCTCCTTGTCAAATACACAGAACAATATATTGTCACAGAAAGCAAGGGAATGGGCTTCATGAAGGTAAAAATAATGTTAAATGCTCTAGAGGCTAAAGAAAAGTATTTAGAAAAAGCCAGATTTAGTGATTAGGAGGTCATTAGTCACCTTAGAAAGAGCCATTTCCGTAGAGTGGGGATGGGGGGATGCAAGTCAGATAGCGAGGGACTAAAAACAAATAAGAATAAGATAGTAAAGGCAGCTAGGTGGCGCTGCAGTGACTAGAGTGCATCAAATCTGGCCTCTGATACTTAACTAGCTGTGTGACTCTGGGCAAGTCACTTCACCCTGTTTGCCTTAGTTTCCTCATCTGTAAAATGAGCTAGAGAAGGAAATGGCAAACTACTCCAGCCAAGAGAATTCCAAATGGGATCACAAAAAGTCGGACATGACTGAAAAACAACTGAAAGGTAAGGAGGGAGACAGTAGCTATAGAAAATCTGCTGGCAGTGGAAAAGAAAGAAATTAGTTGGCCAACTAGATGGAACAGTAGGACAGAGTAAAGGGGTTGATTTTTTTTTTCCTTTTTCTCTTTTAAGATAGGAAAGAAATGAAGATGAACGGTGTAGCATGACGTAGTGGATGGAAAGATATGGGTTCAAATCCCACCTCTGAAATTTACTGGCTATATGACTGGGGCAACTCATTTAATTTCTCTGGGTCTGTTTAGTCCTTTGTAAAATGGAAGAGTTGGACTCGATGGCCTCATGGTCCACTCCAGCTGGAGATCTATGGTCCTCTGTTTGAAGGAACAATATCTCTATCTCCTTTAGCTTTTACTTTTCATCATGAAAGACAGTGGACAAATTGAAGACCATTTCAAGGGAGACCAGACAGGATAAAATTTGGTGCATCAACAGAATCCTTCTCAGATAGCCTGGCTCCACGTTATATGGGTTTCTTACATTTCAGAACAATAGCATGATTTTTAAAATGTTTATTGATGCCTTCAGTTTTAACACAGTCTGTTTTGGTTACACCCAACCCTCTACCTGTAAGGAACTGAATCATTCCTTGTAATAAAGAAAAAGATCAACAAAAACCAAACTTACAGTCACTCTCTGACAATGTAGGCCACATTCTACCCTCATAGTCCTCTCATGTCTCTGCTGAGGGAAGGGATGTCTCATTATCTGTCCTCCAATGTTGGTACTGGCTTCACTAGTACTAGTACTAGTGATGTTTTCATTCACACATACGTATATGTGTGTATATATTTATATATAATGTATATATGTATACAATATATACATACATGCACACATCTTCTGCCTCTATTTATTTTATTCTGCATTGCTTCACACAAATCTCCCAGTTTTTCTTTGAATTCCTCATATTTTTCATCTCAATGCCTCACAGGGACAAGGACTGAACCTATGATTTCATTGGTGCAGGAAGTTGTGGAGGAGGAACTTCTTCCACCAATGCAGGTTGGAACCGTCTCTGCAACCTGGATAGTCTTGAAAGCACTGAGAGTTTAAGTGACTTGCCCAAGGTCACACAGTCAGTCTCTGTCAGAGGTTAGATTTGAACCCAGGCCTAGTTGGTCCCGAGGCCAGCTCTTCAGCCACACTTATATTCCTATATTAATTTGGTTAGCCATTCCCCAGTTCTTTTTTATGAAAAATGCTCCTATACCAAAAAAGTATTTTATAGAACAAGAAAAAATAATAACAAAATTCATCTGAAAGAACAAAAGGTCCAGAACATCAAGGGAATTAATGAAAAGAAATGCTAGGGAAGGTGGCCTAGCTGCACCAAATCTTAAACTGTATTATAAAGCAGCAATCATCAAAACTACTTGATACTGACTAAGAAACAGAGTGGTGGATCAGTGGACTAGGTTAGGTACACAGGACACAGTAGTGAGTGACTATCTACTTTTTGATAAACCTAAAGACTCCAGCTTGTGGGATAAGAACTCACTATTTGACAAAAACTGCTGGGAACACTGGAAAATAGTATGGCAGAAATTGGGCATAGACCAACATCTTACACTGTATACCAAAATAAAGTCAAAATGCGTACATGATTTAGATATAAAGGCTGATGCTATAGGCAAAGTGGGAGAGCAAGGAATAGTTTACCTGTCAGATTTATGGAGAATGGAAGAATTTATTACCAAACAAGAGATAAGAGAATATTATGAAATGCAAAATGGATAATTTTGATTACATTAAATTGAAAAGTTTCTATACAAACAAAGGCAATGCAACCAAGATTAGGAGGGAAGCAGAAAACTGAGAAAGAATTTTTACAACCAGTGTCTCTGAGTCAAATTTATAAGAATACAAGTTATTCCCCAATTGATAAATGGTCAAAGGATATGAACAGGCAGTTTTCAGAGGAAGAAATTAAAGGAATCTATAGTCATGTGAAAAAAAAATGCTCTAAATCACTATTGATTAGAGAAATGCAAATCAAAACAACTCTTAGGTACCATATCACACCTGTCACATTGGCTAACATGACAAAACAGGAAAATTATAAATTCCGGGAAAATTGGAATACTAATGCATTGTTGGTGGAGTTGTGATCCAACCATTTTGGAGAGCAATTTGGAACTATGCCTAAGGGCTATAAAACTCTGCATACCCTTTGACCCAGCAATACCACTTCTGGGCTGTACTCCAAAGAGATCATACAAATGAGAAAAGGACCTACATGGATAAAAATATTTATAGCAACTCTTTTTGTAGTGGCCAAGAATTGGAAATTGAGGAAATGCCCATCAATTGGGAAATGGCTGAACAAGTTGTGGCATATGAATGTAACAGAATACTATTATTTCATAAGGGATGATGAGCAAGTGCACTTCAGAAAAATCTGCAAAGACTTATATGTACTGATGTTGAAGGGAGCAGAATCAGGAGAACATAGTACAGTTACAGATACATTGTGCTATGACTTTGATAGACTTGCCTCTGCTCAGCAATGCAAGGTTCTAAGACAAGGTTCATGATGGAAAATACTATCCAGAATTAGAGTATGAATGCAGCTCAAAGCATACTATTTGCTCTGTTTATTTTGTTTTATTTCTTATTTTTCATGGTTCATTCCATTGGCTATAATTTTCCTTTACAACATGACTAATGTGAAAATATGTTTAATATGAATGTATATGTAGAGCCTATATCAGATTGCATGCCATCTTGGGAAGGGAGGAGGGAAGGGAGGGTGAGAAAATTTAAAACTCAAAAGCTTGTGGAATTGAATGTTATAAACTAAAAATAAATAAATTTCTTATAAAAGGGTTGAGACCTTTTCAACCTCAAAGAAAAAGTGCTGCTAACAATATTTTGATATACAGTACAGACTTCTGATTTTTTTCTCTGTGAGGTATATGTCAAGTAGTGGGATTGCTGGGTTGAAGTATGTAAGTAGCCTATTACTTAGCAGTAAACTCTACCTTACTAGGTGCCACTCCTTCTCATTTTTAAGCCTTCTGGAGCTGGGTTGACATTTGTTAGTCTATAATGCAAAGCACATATAAAATGAATCTTTGAAACATCAATGCCATATTCCTTTCCAAGTTTAACTGGAGGTTGTGAAAACTGCACTAGGAATTCAACCACTGGTACAAATGTTATATCTCAGTTAAGGTGTGCTTTGATATGGTGCAAAGCATACAAATCAAATAACCATTCAGTTCTGCAGAAATATTCCCTTGCAAGGGATTTTATACTTCCCCAACCCACCCAATACATGCATCCTAATCCTTGTGGGAAGAGTAGGCTATCATTAACACACAGAAAATCGTCAGATCATAAATTCTTATAGCCCCAGCAAACAGGTCTTGTGTTTCTGTGCTGCCTCTAAGGTCATAGGAGCTGCCAGCTTTAAGCCTGGGAATGAACTAAATATGATAGCTGAGAAACAAGTGAGACTGAAGAATTCTATCATACTGTGATATTGATCATCACTCTCTTGGCCTCCCAAGGCAGGCTTTTGGCTTTCCAGTGTGACAACTGGTATGTTTTAGTAGATGAACTCAGTCAAGTATACTTGCTAAGAACTCTACATGCTAGATCATTTAAGGGGTAAGGGAAAGCAAATCAATTCCCTTGTCATAACCCATTCCCCATGGAGACAGGCAGAAACTTACTGGCTTTCACCAAATTGTTTTGATTAACAATATCCGTGTGTGCCAGTGGCTGAAAATCCTACATCCCCAGCAATCCCTCAGACCATCCTTAAGTCTAACAAACAGCAATTCTATTGCAAACTATCCTCAGTTCAAGGAAGCTTTGGCTAGACCCATAATTGTTTATTGGGATAGAGAATACAAAGCGTGGTATTTACAAAGTCGAGAAAGGTGTAATGCCTTAAGGAGCTAAGGATAGTGGGGAAGAGGCAAGACATATACAGAAATTACAATATTGTATAAGTCAGCAATTTTGGCACAAGTTTAATGGGTCAGGTCATTCTAAGTTTCATGTGAATGTAGCACGTTACATTCCTGAGTGAAAAAAATTGCTGCAAATATCTGATGTCAAATGTGTGTGTGTGTGTGTGTGTGTGTGTGTGTGTGTGTGTGTGTTCCTCCTTCATCGCTGAAGAAGACCATGCCATCAGAGAAATGACATGACTTGCACTTGATTTTGTTTTAAGTGAGGGAGGACTGTGCAGGTCACCAGCCTCACTTCTCCTCCAGTCATCTGAATCCAGTGACCAGACATTCATCAGGATGACTGGAGATGACCCAGGATGAGGCAATTAGGGTTAAGTGACTTGCCCAAGGTCCCACAGCTAGTGAGTGTCAAGTGTCTGAGGTGAGATTTGAACTCAGGTCCTCCTGACTCCTGCACTGGTGATATCCACTGCACCACCTAGCTGCCATGTGAATGTAGCAAGTTTAAAAGGAAAGATGAGAATAGCAAGGAATATTTGCCCTTGCAAGCTGAACATTCTTCTAGGTAGAAACATCTGTGTGTAAATTTACTTTAAGGATGCTATTTCACGGTTATGGACACTCAGACAGAAGCCACAACTCATCAACATCTTAAATGGTTCCATGACCTTCTAAAGATGGAAAAATGGCCTAGTGGTCAATCTGATAATAAGCCTCTCCTACTTACTGAGGGCAGAAGTAGGTTGGTACTCCAATCTTTTCAAGTCTAGGAAGATTTGCCATGCCACTTAACTATGCTATTCTAACTTTTGAGATTCCCTCTGGGGAATAATCCCACATGGATTTGAAGATGTGATAGGCTAAGATTAAAAGCACAGGCAAGATGAAAGTCAGAAGATGCAATTCAAGGCAGGGAGAGTGAAGCTTATTCTCCTGCGCTGTGGTATCTAGGGATGGCTCCAGAACTATAGCATGATCTCCCTGTGAAATTCGGTAGCCAAATTTGGAACCCTGAGAGTATGAAAAGGTCTGAAATTGCTACCCTGGCTCACCAATCTGCTCACCTCAGGTCTTACTGAAAAAAAGACCCTGCAAAATGTAAATATATACAAAAGAAGTATAATTGCTGGGGCCTGAAAACAGTGCAAGATAAGGTTTGCTAACCTTCAAAAGCTCCTGTTGGAATACCTTCCCCCCACAAGTCTAGCTACAAAATAAGGCAGAGTAGATGCTGAGCATACAAAAATACATGACATCCCAAATTCTGCCATGTGGAGTGTAAATCAGTATGCGTCCCTTCCACCCTGTCAACACGTCTGGAAATAAAAACCATAGCAATAGGCTGACTGAATCTGTCATGCCATTGGTACGAAGGGACTCTCAACCAAGAACTCTTCAACTTTGTCTTAGAAAGTTGGTTAGAGCAGAGAGAAGTGAGCAGAGACACAACAGCTCTTTTGAACTCTAGTATCTAGTTCCCAACTAGAGATAGGAAAAAGGACCACTAGCTATACTTGTGCATGCATGCAGCTAGTGACAGTAAAACCATGTTTTATTATAAATGGCCAAATCTTTCAAATAAACCGTGGGCAAAAATATGACTTTTCTCCCCATTCGTTCCCTTCAAGTTATTGTGGATCAAAGACTAACCTTTCCCGTCAAAGTACAAAGGAGACCTGGGTCCAACTATTTGTTATGCTTTCCCTAGCAATTCCTTTACTACATAAACTACACTTACCCGGTAAGTACTCCCTGCTCATCTAAGGTCTATTATCTGCTATCCACTATCATGATCTCCTCATGAAATCGAAACATAAGTCACTATCTCTGGATCAACAGCCCTGGTGGAGCCTTCTCACTAGAGAAGTTAGTACTACTAACTAGATAAGGTTGGAGGTGCTAAATTAGAGAGTCCAACAACCACTAGAGTATACTCTTAATTTGGGGAGCTTCGACCATCTCAAGTTCAGTACATGCCAAATTGCTATTTCATTGTAGCAGGTCTGGGATATCAGTGTCTTACATGGTTTTGTGCCTTTTCTTTCACCTTTGCAACTAGCTCTAACTCCAATGAATTAAAAATGTGCTGAGTCATAAGATAGCATGGCACTTCGGATTTAGAGAACAAGGAAGCCATCAGAGAAAACCATACATTTATTTAAGAAAACCAAGAATGTACAGTATAAACACTTTAATGAGATGAAAGGCTCTGAACACAAACATTACAGCTAGTGATAGCACAGTCACATTACATTGTGTTATAAGAAATTGCCAAGTATGTTCCAAATAAATCAGTGGCCAACCTGATAGCCAAAAGGTTTTCCATTCCCTTTACTTCCTCTCAAAATTGTGGATCAAAGACTGACCTTTACAAATCAAACAGTAAAAAAGAAACCTGGACCCAAGTATTTTTTCTGCTTTCTCAAGCTTCTTATCTTAAAAGATATACAATTCTTCATCCTTTACTACATAAACTAAACTTGTCAGTACTCCCATGTTATATCTGCTCAATATTTTTCAAAGGTCTACTACCACGCAGATCATCTACTCAAGAAATCAAAACTTATTTATATATATATATTTATAAAGAGTAATTAGTGCTCCCCCTCAAAAGCACTATATTAATGCAAGCTAAGGTTGTTTCTTAAAGTAGGATGAACCAGAAAAAAAAATCAATAAGCAAAATCTATCAATTTCTGTCCCAAGCAGCTATTTAAAGCTTCTGGACAGAGTCTAAATAGGAGTTATATCAATATATTTAGAACATAAGTTTTCAGACAATTTGACAAAGATAAAACCAAAAGTTGATATGTAGATTAAATTTTTCCTAAATGTAAGCTTAGGTTTCACTACTGAGCTCTGGAAAAAAAAAATCCTACCCTATGAATTCCCATTTTACAGTAAGATAGTACTCCAAGTACATAAGGGAAAGGGCACAAACTGAATCAAATATCACATCGTCAATCTTTACTGATTAAAAAAAAAAATAACCCTCCATGATCTACTTTTTTAGCAGTTGCCTGTTTCTGCTAGCTTCAGTTACTACATTTCCAATTTATAGGATATGTTAAGGGAGAGGGAGATACCACATAATGTAACAGTTCAAAACAAAAAAATATCACTCCCAACCACTTAAACACTGTTGGGAAACTTAAATAATTGATTTTTCCAATTTGGGGATTTTATGGTAAACCAACTTTTCATATAGGTATTAACTAAATGGTTCAGTTGTCATTTAAGCATTTAGTAATGAATTACTTCCTAACAATTATTTCCCTATAGTTAGCTCTACTATTTTCCATTTATCCAAACCTCAATCCAACCATTCTTGTGTGAGAAAATTGAAAAGATTTAAATGGCAAAGTGCTACAATTTCACTAATAAAACACCCAGCATGATTCCCCCCCCCCCAAAAATCCAATTGTAAAACCTTACTGTCTTGTGGGTATGTAACAAATCAGCTGTTGCTCAAAATGACAACTTTCTCTGCTCTCTCTATACAGCCAAACTTTTAACATTTCCGATAAAGACTATGTACGTTAGGGTAAGGGTAATGGTAGCCAACATCAGTTGTCTCTGCTCAGCTCAATTCAGAGGAAATCACCCAAGGCAAAAACTGTAGTGCAAGCCCAAATCAACTTTAAGATGCATATGACTTCAGTGACATTTCAGCATCCAGCTTCTGTAGTGACTCTGCAAAATGGAAGAATACTTTCAGTCATCACTAACTTGTTTAGTCCCTACAACTCAACTATTACACTCCTACCATCTCTTTCACAGGTTATGGTTGAACCTAGTCATTGTGGCACAATGGAAAAGAACAATTTATGGCTTTGAAACCTGGTTCTATCACTCAAAATATTGTGACTAACCCCCTATTCTTTATGTAATCCTCTTTACAACTGAGCTTATGATCCCAATAGACCAGAACCTCTTCAAGTTTATTGTCAAGAAGACCTGCATTCAAAGGTCCTCTGGGCTTTATTTTACAAAAAGATATTTGCCAAAAGGTTGCATCAAAGCTCAAATGAAATAATTTCTCCATCATCCCTTTTATAAGACTTGGGTTGCTTCCTGCGTATTTGCTTACCTTATATATTAGCTGCTTTTCTCATCTCTAGTACATAACAAGAGACAGCATTTAACAACCAGCATTCCTGACAGCAATGATCACCCTGCAAAAATTACAAACAGAACTTATCTCATGAAATTTTCAAAGAAAACATTGAATTTGCCAGCCTATGTAACTGCCCTTGATTCCAGAATGTTCAAGTCAAGTTCAGACTTGCAGTTTACTATTTCAAGTTTTACTCTTTTTTAAGTGGTGGCAGATTCACTGGTCTGGACTGGCTTAATGGTAAGTTGCATGGCTTATAGATTCTCATTCCTTTCCAATGGTGGATTGCCATGTTAAATCCATTAAGTTGAATTATTTGTGAAGGAATAGTGCAGTGTAAAGATTGGATTTTTAGTTGGAGGTCTTCAAAGTTTACTACATTCAAGAGCATCATTTCAACTTCACGGCTGGACCTGGCTAATGTTGCCTCAGGTTTTGTGTTTTGCTTTAAAAAAAAAAAAAAAAAGAAAAGAAGAAAAAAAAGAAAGAGACTACTCTTCCCCATACAGTGTAGTTCCAATGAAACTAAAACAATTCAGTCAGGCATCCAACTAAATGTTAAGTTTGGAATGGCTTGCTTGGAGAAAAAAAACCCAATTTTAAGCCAATTCATGATGTCTAAAGATTAATTTTGGGGAAAAAAAATTGCATATGCAGCTTTGTCTTCAAAACACAGAAAAAAACCCCCCCCTCCCCAACCCAAAATGTAAACATCTGTCTATAAAGAGTTGCATTGTAAATGCCTTTAAGCCTTATACATGCTTTTAAAAAATCCAAGAAGAGAATGATGAATTTGGAAGACTTCTAACTCTAGTGAACATTGCTTTTCCAAAGGTTATCTAGAAAGCACTTCCATTTGCCATGACGTACAGCCATGTCTCGCTGTACTATGAGGAAGATACTTTGTTCAATTTTGACTTAGACGGAAAAACTAGTTTGCTTTGCTTACCATCTTTGCTGTTTCACAGGCATTTGATGCTTTATATCTGAAGTGGAATGCTGAAAGAGTCACTTGTTTTTAGAAGTCATAAGCCTTTGAGAAGTTGAAGATTAAATCTATTTTCTCCTTTGCCTTTGGAATCAAGCTGTTCCTTTAAAAGTGAGACACTACAGAGTTGCAAAAATTTGAAACAGTAAGAGTAAGCATCATTTTGAAGCTTCGTTGTTGGAACTAGTCAAAACTTTTATTTAGAATTCTGTAGTTGTTTAATACATGTAAATGCTTTTTTATTGGGGGGGATGGTCTTGCAGATTCACAAGAAAATGGTAGAAAGGCAAAGTATAGTCATGACTATCCATTTGCGGTTTCAAGTTTACTGAAAGATTTTTTTTTTACTGAATTTTTTCCTCACTAAGCATTTGATATACTGGGAAATCTTGCATAGGTTTCAGTTTCAAAAAGGACAACCTGAAATCTTAAAGGAGCAGCATACCCCCAACCACCCTCCAAAACAGCTAATTAGTTTAGAATGATAGGTTTGAACAAGTAGAAGGATCCATTTCCATTTTAGATGGTTGGATGTTTGTGGAAGGTCTTAAGAACGGTTTGTGTCTCAATTGTCAGGAAATCAGATGGGAAGTAGCTTTTCAGGGAAACTTTTACTTTGGAACTTACAATACTGGTACACAGAGCTCAAATTTCACACATTTAACATCTGTTTTTTGGAAAGAAATAAACAAATCTGAAATGAAATTAAACATTGCTTTAACTTGTTCTTCACAAAAGCATAAAAATCATGGAGGGGAACTTAACAGGCAATAAAAAAAGGAAAAACAATTGTTTCCTTTTTAGTAGTCCTCTGGCAGTAAAGATAGAACAAGCTCCATTTGCTTTGTTTTTTTGAAAGGGGGTTTTGGTCCAAAAACTTAAAAGTTTTTCTTTTTAATATCTGCTTCTGCCTCCTCCTCTATCAGATCGACTTCCTCCACGGCCACCTCTTGGTGCCCCACGGCTTGAGCTGCTGTAGGAATCACGTGGAGGAGGGTATCCCCTATCCATAGAAGGGGGAAGCCCTCTATCTTGTCGGCCAACACGATCTCCTCGACCACTTGAGTAGATATCACTTCGGCTGCTTGAATAACTTTCTCTGCTTCCACCATATCCATCTCTGCTGTAATCATCATAGCGACTGCTTCCACCATAAGATGGCGGGGGCCCTCGAGCAGGTGGAGCACTACGTGAGTTACCTGCAGGGTCAATGGTCAGGTAATATGGCAACACTATAAATCTTACATATACACAATAGTTAAATCTGAATTTAAAGAATTCCTGTATTACATGTTTACTTTTTTGGAATGGAGGTGTAAAATCTGCCACTGCTGGTAATTTATAGTGGGGATTGCTCATCTGCTGAAATAGTGAATGGTTTACGTTTGTTTGAAAAAACTGAAGAGTATTTCAAGAGGCATCTTTTAAGGACATTCCAGAACAGCTTGTTATTTTACAGTAGAAACTCAGCCATATTGTCCAGTGGTAAGTTGCAACTGTAGATTTTGCTTCATATTGTAATGGTAAATATTTGATCTTGTCAATTAGCATTTTAAATGGTACTTTCACTGTTGGGGGGGAAAACACATAATACTGCCAAATTTACCCTCAAAAAGCAAGCAACCCTCCCCCACGGCAAGCAAAAAGCCTGAAGATCAATTCCTTAGCAAAACTTCAAGGCCCTTAAAACTCAAAAAATATCTCAATCTATCAGTTCACCCCACAAAGCAAATAAAATCCCTCAAAAGCAAGCGCAGCCTGAGACTGGTTTGCATGGTCTACAGAAGCACGGGTCAACTTAAGAGACCCTCAAACTGAATTCTTACCATAACTCTCATAGGAATCTCTGTAGGAGCCTCCACTGGGGTGATCTGAATAGTCTCTATCACGACCACCATAGCCATCACGATCACTAAATTTAACAAGAAACCAAAGCATTTGACTGAGTCAGCTCAGAAACATCACATTTTATAGTTGTCTCAAATCTCCAGCAATGTTAAGTTATTAAAAATGAAAATTTCACTAAGACTTTTGGGACACTTATGTGCTTCCCCAAGCCACAAATGCAAAGCACTATACCTGTAGCCTCTAGATTGATATTCATCACGTGAACTGGAATGACCATAATCACGGTATGCATAATCTCTTGGTGGTGGAGCATAATCTCTGTTGTCTCGAGAACTCTGATAATCTCTGCTTGAATAGCTTAAAGAGAAGAGAACTATTTTATTATCTGAGTTTCTAAAACCAAAGTTTTTCAAAAGTTTTCTGGGATTTCTTTTTACCTGTCCTTAGTATTATATCCATCATCTCTTGGTGACATATAAACATCTCTTCTAGATGGCATTGGGTCTCTGCGTGGTGGACCTCCATAGTTGTCTCTCCCACGTGATACTGGAGCTTGAAACAAACAAACTTCATCTAAAACAGTGGCAAGTATACCAAACTGACAGCAATGCTTCTTAAGTTGTTTCTAAATTTTTAAATTTCCATTTAGTTTTTTTTCCAATTTAAAAGCCAGTTTCATTAAAGTTCAATATCCCTAAATCTACAATACTAAGCATTATAATTATGAAGTAAGAGCTCCCATACAAAACTATCTGCATTTCCAGGAAAGCAGATATATAAAATAATCACATATAATACAATGCTAACCATTTAATGCTCTTGTCTAATCTTGGATCTAACATAATTCCAATTTGTTATGTTTATCAACCCGGGTTTTTCCACATATTACCCAGATTCCAACCATTTACAAAGAAGTGTGGCCTACTTTTGGTAATTAGTCAAAAAGCACTTGACTAATTTCCCTCACTTGATGCCTAGAAGGCTTACACATTGCAAGACCCTGATAAAAATGTATTTATGTGGAGACTGCACTTTCGAAACCTGGCTTCGAATCCTGCCATTGATAACTTACTTGATGTGAGACTGTGGATAATAAGCAGTAAGGTAAATCACGGACTTCTGAATGTCAGTTTTCCTCATCTGCATTTTACAGATACAGCTATGATGTAGGACTGAGCCCATATATGGTGAGAATAGGACAGTCAGAGAGGAAATCCTATCTATTCGCCTCCATTCTCTACACCAAAGGAGACAACTTCAGAAGGTAGTGCTCATTTCCTCAATCACACCAATCCAGCTACCAGATCCAAAGGTGACAAGTTACTATACATGAAAAATACACTGGTATCCCTAATGGAGGCTTCCAGTTTAGCCAGACTAAATTCCTAGGCAAGTCTAGAAAAGTCTTTCTTTCAGAGATAAGTTGCTAATGGATAGTTCTTTATCAAGAACAAACAAACTGGGACAGAATGTGCCCCTTTTGGGTAAGATTACTCTCAGGTGATGCCAGAGATAAGATAACCTTGTGTTACAGTCTCACAAGATAATCAACCTAGTCAACTGAAAAATGGTTACATTAAACCTAAAGAGTAGCTATAAAGGTTAACATAGGGAAGAATGTTAACTCTAACAGAAGGACTCCACCCCCAGGGTCTTCTTTATGTGAAGGTACGAATGAATCAAGGAAATCCAACCAGTTAAGAATGTAACCATTGTTAGGAATAGAGGTCTTCAATTGGGCAAGAGCTGAACAATAGCTACACTGAAGTATTACTGTTAAGAAATGATAACCAAGGGATTTTCAGATAAAGTAACTTACATAAAAGGATACAAAGTGAAGTAAGCAAAACCAAAGCATTGTACACATAAACAGCAATACAGTATTATGATCAATTCTGAATGACTCGGCTATTCTCAGTAATGCAATGTTCCAAGACAATTTCAAAGGACTCAAAGAAAAATGCTACCAACCTCCAGAGAAAGAATTGATAAGTCTGAATGCAGATCAAAGGATACTATTTCTCACTTTCTGTATTTTTCCCCCTTTGGGGGTGCGTCTTCTTTCACAATGACTAATATGGTAACATGTTTTGCATGATTGAACACGTACAAGCTCTATCAAATTTATTACTGTCTCAGGTAGGGGGAAGGTGGAGAGAAAAATTTGCATGTCAAAAAATGTTTAAAATGAACACTTAATTGACTTTACATGTGACCGGGGAGAAAATAAAATTTTTTAAAACCAGAGAAGGTCCTTAAAGGCAGCAGATCACGATATGTATTTTTTCCTTATACCTAGCATCATGCCTGGCACACAGTAGGCATTTAACTCAAGTCTCATACTTGTGGTCAACTGTACAAAGTACAGGATGGAGGAAGATGTGACTCAGGCCAATGTGATTTAAAGGGGATGTGGCAGGCGCAACTGAGATCTTAGAGCCTATTAATAGAAGCACATTGTTTAAGAGCTAAGTCAAAACAAGGATCCATTGAACCATCTAATATGTTGCCTAGTCTTGGTGGGGGTGGGGTGCTGCCTATGTGGTGGTAGTCTTTCAAATATCTGATAAATTTTCACATGGAATATTTGGTTTGTTTTCTTTGGTCCCTGAGGGCAGAACTAGAAACAATGGATGGAAGTTAGAGGCATCCTTTTGTTCAGTAAGGAAAAACAGTTAAAGTTGTCCAAAAATAGAATGTTCTACAAGTACATCTACAAGTCTGCTCGGGTGTACAGACATGATTCCTGCTTAGGTAGATATTTGGATTAGATAAACCAGGATCACTTTCTATTCTGAAGATTCTAAGCCAACCAACCTCCCAGATTTCTTGCTTTTAAGAGCCTCACTCTGTGAAAGTACCATATAGATGATTATTTGAATGATACCCCACTCCAAACTATATTATTTGCGAAACGAAATTTACAGCTAGGCAACCTATAGAACTGACCTCTTCCTCCCATTCCACTACTGCTGCGCACTGGCCCTGAAGGTGCAGATCTTTTAGGTGGAGGACCCCCACCACTACGTGGTGGTGGGCCTCTTTTTACTGGAAGAGGTCCCCTGGAAGACCCCATGTTGAAGTTAAGAGAATATCCGCTATCGTCTATATTAGGAAAAAAAAATAGTGTTACACCAGTTGACAATGACCATAGGTTATGATAATAGCACAAATAATGTCCAAGGAGTCTATGTTGTCTGTCCACTATAGAACCTGGCTATCAAGCAAATTAAAAACTATTCTAGATTAATAGGTAGGGTTGTAGATATTTTTATACTAGTTCAGCTATTTACTTGGCATGCAGCGGTAGAATACCATTTTTTTTGGCTATCTTATTCAATCTTAGATTAAAAGCATGCTTAAGTAAAAAGTAAATGTAGTTTTAAAGGAGTGTGTGTATGTGTGTGTGAGAGAGAAGACTCAAAGGACCATAAAAGGAAAATTCTTGTTTCTCTGTGGTGAAACGCTAGCCATTTTTTCCAGCTGCATAATAAGGCTGATTTTTCTTATCCAAACACCCATGCAGATGTGTACTGAGCCCTTAAGTTTGAATTGGTTGTGCTGAAGGGAGCTGTTTGTTGGTTGACGCTGGACCTTATCAGTTAGATAAGGAACTTGCCCAAAAGGAGCAGTTTAGGCTTATGCCTATACTTTGGTGGAAGACTGTGAGTCTGATACAAGTAGAACATGTTATGAATTTTACTGCAAATGGTCAAAGTCAAAAATTTTGCCCTTGTACCATTTAAAAGCTAGCTTAGAAACTATACCCATGTGTCCTCCACGTGATGGTGGCCCCCGGGTTCCTCCGCCACTTCCTCCTCTCCCTCCTCCTCTAAGACCTCTTGGAGGGCCTCTGCTTCTTGGTGGAGGTGGTGGCCCGCGCCTACCACCACTCTCGAATGTTGGTTTGGTGGCTTGTTCAACTTTAATTGATTTTCCATCCAGGAGCTAAAAAGAATGAGTTTATAAGCAGCAGAGCATTAACACATTAATGCTAACTCTTTTCTGTGGTGTAATGACACCAATATTCCTGCCACCCCAATGCTTTTTTACTGAAGAAAAAAACAGCTTACAAATGGAGTTGGGACAAGGAAATCCACCCAGAAAACAGCCCCGTGCATTTTCCACAGCTCCTACATTGGCTCAACTTGCCTTTCAATTTAGGTAGTCTCAATAAATTGTGCTCCTACACTGTGAATTGATACAAGTCTAGTTTGAACATTTGGCTTAATCATCAAGAACCTAAGTGCAGAACACTGGCTAAGGATATAGAAGTGGTTTCATCAATATTCCTCCCTCTCCACATAAAGTCTAGAATGGACTATATAACTTTAAGCAAAGTTTCAAACATTCTAAAATCATTTGTAGTCTGCAGCAGTTTGGTCACCTCCACCTCATCATACCTATAGAATATATACACAACCCCACATACCACATTGGAAAATTGAAATCTGAAGAAAATATACTAGGTTTTGGTTATAAATAAAGTGATAAGAAAACTTCTTAATTTTGGTTATTTATATAACTGACAAACCTAGACAATTGAAATACAAGTGAAATTCAAAGTATCCTGTACTTTACACAAACTACAATACAATGCTAGTTATAATACCAAATATGGTGGTGTACAATTTGCCAGGAGTATAATCTCACCTTCCCATTCATGTCTCTGGCAGCATCCTTTGCATCCGCAGGACTTTCAAAAGTGATAAAAGCAAAACCCCTGGATTTGCTGGTTTCGCGGTCTTTCATCAGCAGTACTACACAGGAAAGAGAGAAATATGAGTTCTTCTAACTTGGCATTAACCCACGAAACTTTAGTCCTCCCCCCTCCCACTTTTTAAAGGCAGAACATCATTATCAATCAGCTCAGAACTTCTTAGAGAAAAACATCATCACTTCACATGTTCAATGCTATTAAATTCATCATTGCCAGGCCTTTGGGGAGGGACGCAAGGGATAAAATATTTTCAAGTAGGTAATCTCACCTTCCACTATTCGCCCATATTTCCCAAATACAGCTTCAAGAGCTTTCTCATTTGTCTCTGTATTGAGTCCACCTACGAATAGCTTCCCAGGACGATCTGCTTCAACCATTCTGATTTTGTTATATTCTATCCACAAAAGAAAACAAAAGGATACAGTTTACGTTCATGAAATTCACGACCATCAAAAAGTAAATGCTTTAGAGGATGACCTCTTTCTTCAGAAGCTTCTTAATTAAGAGTCTAAAAACAGTTTCTAGTCCACCAAGTCGTTTCCACAAAAGTATCCCAACATATTTAACTAACTTGCTAGGAATCGTTAACACCCTTCCCTCTTCTTGCTCGCAGTGTTAAGACTCCTTTTTCTCTCCCTAGCCCCTTCCTCAGGCCCGGCTCCCTCCTCTCGGGAGTTCTAGGGGCGCCTCCCTCTGCTGCCCCAAATTGAGCCGGATTAAAAGGCTTGTGGCCAAGCCGTCCAAGGACACACCAAGGACTCAGGCAGGACTAAGCCCAAGCCCCTGCAGGGCTGGATTCGCTTCTGAGTAATTGAGCGGGAAGCTGAAGTTGGGCGGGGGGGGGGGTGAGAGGGGAACTTCCCTGGAGAAGCCTTGGCCCCACACTTCCCCTGCCCACAGCCGCGCAGGGCCCGCTGGGAGAGGAGGGCTATGAAGGAGACTGCTGGCTCCCTCCCAACTCCCCCTCCCCCCAAGTGGGGCCCTATTGCCGGCGCGGGCTACCGCGTGGTTGACAAAATGGCGGCAGTCCGGGAAGAGCCACGGCACCTCGTCTCGGCCCACTCCTCCACTCCTCCCCTCCTCCCCCTTCCCCTTCCCCGTTCCAGGGGCCAGCCAGCGGCCTCAGAGGCCAAACAGTACCTCCTGCCACTCCACCGGCATTTTCGCTCACAGGCCGCCGACCTCCCTCCTCCTCCCACCCATCCCCGCCCCACCAAGCTCTCCAACCAGGCTGAAACCGCGAGTCCGAGCAGCAGCGCCCAAGGCTGTTCGGACAAGCCGCTGTTAGGCCCGATTCCCCCCTCCCCCCTTCCTTTCCTCCCTCTACCCACCCTAAGTGCCACCTAAAATGGCGCCCACTCCCTCCATCTTTATAAATAAAGTGCAGGCCACCGCCGCCCAAACCAACCTAACTGGGGGGAGTGCAGCGAAAGCCTCCCGCTGGGCATCTCCTACGCACCGATTAGGCAGGAGGGCGCTAGGCTCTCCGGCTACTTTTGGCTTCACACGCTTCGGCTTCCCGCCGTCACCACAACGCGTTCTAAACTGGACTTTGTACGCACGCGTTCTAGCTACCCTTGGTCTCCAAGGTCCCCAAGATGCCTAGACGACGAGATCAGGACAGACGCAACTACGCAATGAGAACGAACAAAGGGGCCGGCGAACTTTATACAGCCCGGGAACGAGGCTACAGTACCCGGATGAAAGCGTAGCACGAGCGTAAGGGGCAGAACTAACCCCTTACAGACCCGCCTCTTTGCCCAAGGCCTCGACCCGTCGCCCAATCACTTTGGCTTGGGGCCGAGCTTGAATCCCATCCGCCCGCCCACTTACTCCAAACCTTAGGAACACCCCCACCCCCACCCCAGCTCCGACCCCTCCCCCGTCCGGGCGCCGGCTTGCGTGGAGAAGCCCGCTCCTGGTACATAACTTACTCCACGTTCAAGGCACAGCCTAATTTTCTAGACGGGCTGTCTGGCTGTTGATTCTGCCCGCTTTCCACTGCGCCACAGCTCCTTTTTGGGGGGAAGTGGAAGAGTGAAAAGCTCTTTCATTCATAGTTTATAGTTTGACATGGAATGGATTTTTTTAAAATTAATTTGTTTTCAGTTTTTTACAATCACTTCCATATATCTTAGATTTTCTCCCCCTCCTTTCCTCCTCCTTCCCCTAGACAGCCTGCAATCTTATATAGGTTCTACTCATAGATTTTTATTAAGTACATTTTCACCTTAGTCATGTTGCATAGAAGAATTAAAATGAATGGGAGAAATCACAAGACAAAACAAAACAACAAAACAAGAGAAAATGGTCTGCTTCATTCTGCAATCCAATTCCATAGCTCTTTCTCTGAATGTGGAAGGCATTTTGTCTCGAGTCCATTGAGAATTTTCCAGGTCCTCACATTACTGTAAAATACTAAGTCTACCAGACAAATTCCTCATACACTGTGGTTGTTACTACGTACCAAGTTCTCCTGCTCCTTTCACTCATCAGTACATGTAAGCCTTCCCAGGCCCCTCTGAAGTCTTCCTGTTCATCATTTCTTATAGCACAATAATATTCCATTACATTCATATACCACAACTTGTTCAGCTGTTTCCCAATTGATGGGCATCCCCTTGATTTCCAGTTTTTGGCCACCACAAACAGAGAAGCTATAAATATTTTTGTACATGTGGGACCCTTTCCTATTTTTATGATTTCTTGGGGATGCATTCTTGCAATATTCCTGGGTCAAAAGATATGCACATTTTTGTAACCCTTTGGTCAGACTTCATGGAATGGATTTCTGAGACTTATCTAGTCCAATCCCCACAATTTACAGAGGAGGAAATGGAGTTCTAGGTCTCTTTCTCATGTGGCCTCCTTAGGTGCTCCCCTAAAGATCCTCAAGGAGAAAGAAGTCTTTTTGATGAAGGTTCTGAGTATATGGAAGAAAAATCTTCCTTCCCTAGAAAGTTAGTTGGGAAACAATGCTTAGTAGTTGCTGTTCTTGGGCTAGATTTAAAAACTAAGGTAAAAAAACACAAACAAAACAATAAGGCAGTTTCTGAGTTTACATAATGTAGGAGACTGAAGTACACAATGTGAACATAAAGAAATCATTTCCTCTCATTAACCACGAAAGAATTCACCAGCCTCATTACTTCATTGGCACTGGGAGCAGAATAGCTTTCGGAGCCTCCCTTAGACTTCCTGTAAAAGGCTTTTTGAACTTTTCAGAAGTTCACAATAACTGGAAGTGTAATTTAGTAGCATGGTTCCAGAAGAAGTCAGTGGAAAAAGCACTGGATTTTGAGTCTAAGGACCTGAATTTGAATTCTAGTGCTGCTACTTACCCATGTGACTTCACCTCTTTGGGCCTCAATTTCCTCATCTGTAAAATGAGAGGTTTAGATTAGCTGGCCTTGGAGGTCACTTCCAGCCCTAGATCTCCAAGCTACATCTCATCTTGAATTCTAGTGGCACCAGGAGCAGCAAACCATGAAAACTGGACCATGAGCTGAGTGGTCACTAAGAGTCATACTCAGAAAACACTTATGCCAGACTGCAGATCAGATTGATAGCGTTCCTAAACAATCTCTGATTTTTAAATATCATAGGAAATCCTCTTAAAGCTTTTATAATATTAGGTCCATGTTAAGTCAATTCGACCAACTTCTAGGAAGGTGACAATGTGTGTATATATATATATATATATGTGTGTGTGTGTGTGTGTGTGTGTGCGTGCACGTGTGTGCGTGTGTGTGTATGTGTATATGTATATATATACACATATGTGTGTATCTATAATATATATAAAATATTTCTGGATCTATTTCCTTGTCTATATAATAAAAGGGTTCAACTAGATAACCTTAAAGGTACCTATTAGCTCTAAATCTATGACCCAGAATCCTGTGTATATTGAATTAAATTCATTCAACAAGCATTTAATGAGCAATTAGTGCGCGGAGGGAACTGAACTAAATATTAGGTTACAAAAGAAATGAAAAGATTCAACATCACTATTTCCCCTCCCCACCAAACTCTCTGAACTTTTCTCTCACAACTACCTGAGACTAGGCTATCATAAAAGCCTCCTGATTGCTCTCTCTGCTTCCTGTCAGGCTCTCTTTTCCAACCTCCACACAGTTGGCAAAATCAAATTGCCCAGGCTCAGGCCTGATCATGTCACTCCCTGGCTCAAAACCTTTGAATGGTTTCCTGTGGTCTCTAGAATAAAATTCATTGGGATGGCATTTAAGGCCATCCCAAATATAGCTTCAGCCTGCCTTAACCAGCTTGATTTCTTATTACTATATATAACCAACTTCTTTCATCAAGGTCAACGATGGATGTGAGCAGGCTGCCTTAGGAAAACAGTGAGGATTTCATCAAGGGATCTTAGAAGAGAAAATGAAGATCACTCAGTCATGAAAAGACAGGGATGACAGCCAGGATGCTCCACTGATATCCTTACAATGGCAAGAAAACACAAGGAAAGAATATTGACACCATATTAGGTGAACCTTCTCTGGAAAACTGGCAAGCCTGGATGAGGTGTGATCTGCATTGCTGCAAGGGAACTCCAGAATTGATGAAATCACAGATACATTTGAGTGTCCAGCATTTCCAATTTGTCATGGAACGCTGCCAAAGTGACCCAATTTTAAAAGTGTTGAGAGGTTGATTCATAAGGTCTCTGAAGGAAAGAAAGACACCACGGGGAAGAAATGAGCTTGGACCTTATTAGCACCCCACCAAAAAGGCAGTTAATCGAACATCTACTATGTACTGCCCCACACATGCCTAATTTCCCGTCTGAGGAAAACATTGTCATGAGCCTAAGTTACACATGCCATGTCGAGAGGCATCCATTTCAGGAATCAGGAGTCCCTCTGTGCTCTCCTCTAATTAGAACACACCTAGTATATTGTGTTGAGTTCTAAGAATCACAGTTTAAAAAGGATATTGATAAGCTTGAAAATAATCAGAGGAAGACAATTAGGATTGTGAAGGGCATTGAGCCTACTTTACATGAGAATTGCTGGAAGGAACTAGCCATGTTTGAGCTGGCAGAGAGAAGACTTGCTAACTTTCTTCAAGTATCTGAAGGACAGTCTGGTGGAAGAATGATTTAGATGCTAAGATTTGATCTGTTTGTCCCAGAGGAAAGAATCAAGGCTGATAAGTGAAAGTTATAAAAAAAAAAGCACATTTGAGTTTGAGGTCAGAAACACCTTAGTCCTAGGTGAAAATGTATTTAATAGGAATGTAGGTGTAGAACCTACATAAGATTGCACACCGTCTCAGGGAGAGAAGGAGGAAAGGGGGATAGAGAGGGGGGAAGGGGGGGAGAGAGGGGGAAGGGAGGGGAAAAATGTAAGATATATGCAAGTGATTGTAGAACACTGAAAACAAATAAAATAATTTTTAAAAAAGAAACACCTTGGTCTGAATTAGATCAGGCCCAAAGTGCAGTAGGCTGCCTTGAGAAGTGCTGGTTCCCATCCCTGCCCTTACCCCCTAATGAGATCTCTAGCTGAGGCTTAAGTGATCTCTGAGTACAGACTGGCGATTCATTTTGAGGGCAGTTTAGATGAGCTTAGATTAGATAAGGCCCCTTGGAACTTTGACTGATGATTCTGTCTGATCTTCCTAGACGAGTGAGTTGGGGTTGAAATCACTCCTTTTGGCTCAGCTATCTAGACTAGGTGAAAACCCTTACAGATGGAAACAAACTGAGGATGACCAAAGCTTAAATCAATTCCAGTCATTATGTTAGAAACTGGATCACACCCTAAGCCATTTATATTAAAGGGAGAAAATATTCCAGCATGGGGGATGGTGAGATCCAGAACACCTGTATTTGAGAGGGTGGAGCAAGCCCAGAGCAATGGAACCACAGAGGTAGCAGAGAAAAGAAATACTGAGGAGAAACACAAAGAGAAATAAAGGGGAGAGACGGACAGCAGCTTTACCAGGAGTGTAAAAACAAGGACCCAGACTGAGGAAATCCCAAGGAAGGTCTGCTCTTTCCTCGACTTCCCCTCTCAAAACCTGTCTACTCACAGACTCAAGACCAGAATTTGTTGTTTTCATATGCAAATGTTTCCAGTAAACACATTATTGCTTCTACTGCAAAGGGGCGGGGGTAGGAATGGGAACCGGTTAGTAGTCTGCCCTGGGGCTTGGTATCTTTCCTGGCCTTTTAATATGTAAATGAGGCACTCAGATTAAAACACTATAAGGTTCCACATAATATCCACACATCTGGAAAGGGGCACACTATTTATAAGGAGTAAATGAAACCATTCCAAATCCGCATGGGGTTCACCATTCCGTATCCTTGCCTTTTTACCTGCCTATTGCATCCCACAAATCAGCCAAAAACTGAAATCACCCTCAGTGAACCATTTACATTCCCTACAAATCACCTGGGGGACATTAGGATGTCTGAGAGGGTGCAAAATATCTTATCTGATACTAGAATTTCACAGTTGCATAAGCCAGTTAATAATAAATAAATGCATGGCTACATGTGGATGGCTTTTTTCCCCCTCTCATTTGTCAAATGGAAATAAGACCTATTGTACCTTCCTCACAAGTATTTTTGGAGGCTTCAGTGACATAATGTATGTACAGTGCTTTGCAAGCCTTACATCTAGGTCCAGGACCTTGAAGAGTGATCACCAGACTCCCAGAGAGTAAACACCACCCAAGTAGGTAGGAAATCCATCTCAAGGCTCCCAAAGAATAAATGCCTCCTTCAAGGGGAGGGAGGAGCTGCTCTCTGGAGGGCTATACACACCATCCTCAGATTCACAAGAGTAAACTCCCTCCCCTGGGGCCTTGTATACTCGGGACTCCACTCCTCCACCGCCACAAAGCTGGATGCCTGGAAGAACTGCTTATTCCTGGACTGAGGTCTTCTAAAGTCTGAGCCTCTCTAAGACACAGGAGGGCTGCTAGGACAGGTTCACTCTGAGTTGGTCAGACAGCAAAGACACTAAAAAGGGGTTAATAATCTTACTTTAGTTTTCTCAGAAGAGGATTGCTGATAATGAGAGCATAACTGCTACAGTGTTCCCTAATCACCCTTCTCAGAGGGGCCAAAAGAAGGGGGGCAACTACCACTGTCTCCATGGGGTGAATCGAGACAGGTACAACTTGTGCTTCCTCTAAATATCCCCAAGCCTCAATAGGGGCCAGCTGAGGCAAACACAGATTCCCCCCAAGCCTTGATGGTAGCAGATCAAGGCAGGAACAGCATTTGTGCATTCAATCCTAAGGTTCCCCCCAAGCTTCAACGGGGGCCAGTTGAGGCACACATACACACAGAGCATCCCAGCTTGTGAATTCAACCATAAGGTTCCCCTAAGGTAACCTGTTCACTGATCAATGGCCAAGTGCTTTATAGGACATCAACCAAAGAAGGCACATTGCCAGCAATAGCCTCACAAGTTTGTACTACGTCATCCCTGTATCTCACTACATAGTTGCAATGGATGTTTATATAATTTAACCTTATCTAACTCCACGCAAATGTGGTGGAGATTTTTTTTTATTTGTTTTCAGTGTTCTACAATCACTTCCCTATAACTTAGATTCTTTTTCCCCTCCTTCCCTCTTCTTGCCCCCTCCCTCCCCCTTCCCTCCCTGAGATGGCATGCAATTTTATATAGGTTCTACATATACATTCCTATTAAATACATTTTCACCATAGTCATGTTGTATAGAAGAATTAAAATGAATGAAAGAAATCATAAAACCAACCAAAACGTAGTACAAAAGAAAATGATCTACATTCTGCAATCAAATTCCATAGTTCTTTCTCTGGATATGGAAGGCATTTTACCTTGAGACCATTGGGCGGGGGGAGGGGAGTGATAGGGAGAAAAATTGGACATGTTACAAAGTGAGGTAAAAGCAATTAGTATTAAAACAATAGACTGAATTAACTGCTGAGAATAAATCAATGACATCTTTAGTTTGGAGAAATGAATTTCAGTCTAAATTTCCTAGAGGAAGGTAACGTTGGGTAAAATTTGGCATTGATGGGAAAGTCAAGGTTTTAATGGTAAATTTGATTTTATGATTGCCATTTAATCAGGAACTAGAACATGTATAGAAAGACATGTAAGCCACTTAAGACTTGCCTAAAAGATGTTCCTTAGCCAAAGTGAAACTATAATCATATTTGAAACCTGGTTATTGGAACTTGCCATTTTTAGATGCTATGGGACTATTAAGTGACTGTTCTTCTGAGTCTAGCTCCAGGTATGGGTAGCAAGAAAGGTGGTCTGAGCCTCCAATACATGATGCCAGTAAGCTGATGAGATGCTGGTGTGAACTGCATAGGTGATCTCAAGGGAAGGGTGGGAGAGTGGCTGCTCAGCAGGGGCTGAGGTGGGATTCTCCTGACTCAATTTCCCCACTGACACCTGGCAGACTTTAAGCCTGACTGAATGCAAGTAGATAATCTAACCCCGCCTGGAATTGACATGAAGTTGGGGAGATATTGTTTCCCTGCAATGTCCTTACCATTGGTGGCAATTTCCTATAGTCAAAAGGTTTGTAAGCTTAATACCAGATCTATTCAATTATAGATTATTGGTAGGGAACATCCAAGGTTAAGTCTAAATTTAAGCTCTTAGGCATAGGACTTTAGACCAACAACAATAAGTTAGGGTCCTTTAATTCTTAGTAATACTATGGAGACAATTAGGTCAAGAGCTTGTGAAGTTAGCAACACAAATATTATTTGTGATGGTTTGATTGGTATGAGACTGAATTAGTAAATTAATTTAGGTAGAATTCTCGTTTTTACTATATTGGTTCAGCCTACCCATGAGCAACTGATGTTTTTCCACTTACTTAGATCTGACTTTATTTGTGAGAAAAGTGTTTTGTAATTGTGTTCATATAGTCCCTGGGTCTGTTTTGGCAGGTAGACTCCCAGCTACTTTATGGTGTCTACTGTAGCTTTAAATGGGATTCCTGTTTCTATCTCTTGCTGTTGGGCTCTGTTAGTAATATATAGAAATACAGAAGATTTGTGTGGGTTTATTTTGTAACCTGCAACTTTGCCAAAGTTGTTTATTATTTCAAGTAGTTTTTTACTTGATTCTCTGGGATTCTCTAAGTATATTATATCATCATATCATCATGTCATTTGCAAAGAGTGATGACTTAGTTTCTTCTTTGCCTATTCTAATTCCTTCAATTTCTTTTTCTTCTCTTATTGCTACAGCTAACATTTCTAGTACCATATTGAATAATAGTGGTGAAAATGGACATCCTTGTTTCACCCCTGATCTTATTGGAAATGCATCTAGCTTATCCCCATTGCAGATAATGCTTGCTGAAGGTTTTAGGTAGATACTGCTTATTATTTTGGGGAAAGTTCCATTTATTCCTATGTTCTCCAGTGTTTTCAATAAGAATGGGTATAGTATTTCATCAAAAGCTTTTTCTGCATCTATTGAGACAATCATGTGGTTTCTGTTAGATTTGTTGTTGATATGATCAATAATGTTAATAGTTTTCCTAATATTGAACCATCCCTGCATTCCTGGTAGAAATCCTACCTGATCATAATGCATTATTCTCATGATTAGTTGCTTTATTCTTTTTGCTAAAATCTTATTTAAAATTTTTGCATCTATATTTATTAGAGAAATTGGTCTATAATTTTCTTTCTCTGTTTTGGCTCTTCCTGGTTTAGGTATCAAAATCATATTTGTATCATAATAAGAATTTGGGAGGATTCCTTCCCCAATTTTCCCAAATAGTCTGTATAGTATTGGAATTAACTGTTCTTTAAATGTTTGATGAATTCACTTGTGAATCCATCTGGCCCTGGAGATTTTTTCCTAGGGAGCTTATTAATGGCTTGTTCAATTTCTTTTTCTGAGATGGGGTTGTTTAAGTATTCAACTTCCTCTTCTGTTAGTCTGGGCAATTTATATCTTTTAAAATAATCATCCATCTCACTTAGATTATCGAATTTATGGGCATACAGCTGGGCAAAGTAATTTCTTATTATTGTTTTAATTTCCTCCTCATTGTAGGTGAGTTCACTCTTTTCATTTTTGATATTGGTAATTTGGTTTTCTTCTTTCTTTTTGTTAATCAAATTGACCAATTTTTTTAGTTTTATCAGTTTTATTGGTTTTTTCATAAAACCAACTCCTAGTTTTATTTATTAGTTCAATAGTTTTCTTAATTTCAATTTTATTAATCTCTCCTTTGGTTTTCAATATTTCTGATTTGGAATTTACTTGAGGATTTTCAATTTCTTCTTTTTCGTGCTTTTTCATCTGCATGCCCAATTCATTGATCTCCTCTTTCTCTATTTTATTCATGTAGGCATGGTGGAGATGTTTTGAACCATAATTTGGGGAACTCATCGAATACCTGGGAACAAGAGATTGTTATGGCTGTGGATCCTGGGAAATTGAACTCTAAGAAATAATAACAAAAATTCACTTTACATACATTAAAATCCACCTTACACTGCAATTCACCTTACATACAGCCTCAGACATCAGGCCTCTTGTCACTGAATGAATGGAAAAACATTTATGAAGCTCTTTATGTGTCAGACACTGGGTTTAGGTGCTAGGGACACCAATATGAAGCAGCAAGGCTGGCCTTGTCATCAATGAACATAGCTTCTAATAGGGGAAGACAATATAGATGGCGGAGTGGAGCAGGGGAGAGGCTGATGGTGCCAGAGCCCAGGGTAGGAGGCTGCATTCTGAGGAAGCTAGAGCTGTGGGCTATGTGGAGATGCCTGGGAAGTGGCCCTCATCATCATGATCTCAGCCTGGAGTAGGAACCCTAGCATCAGGAACAATGCTTGGCTCCACATGAAGGGAATCTTTTGGCTCTGATACATTATTTCCCCCATCTTAGGATGTTGCAAAGGACCTGGCACTGAATGTGAATTACACTTGGGGTGGGGAGAGGGGGGATGGTCCTGCTCACCAGGTTATTTATAGACCTAGATAACTGAGTCTATCTCCCACGTCTGCTGCTGGTGTTTGAGAGAGAACTTAGAACTATTCCATCACAAGATCTTTGAGGATAGGAACGTCAGTGAAATAGTTCTCCATCCCCAGGCTCTAACTGGCAAACTATCAGCAGGTATTCAATGTGCAGGCATTGTGCCAAGGTCTAGGAACATAAATGTGTAAGATACACACACACACACACACACACACACACACACACACACACACACACATTCTGTAGGCTGCATAATATAAAAGATGGCTTGGTTCATGTGTGGCATAGATAAATATCTAACCTGGAATCTGGCCTACACCTCTCCAAAGTAGACTTCTACTTTGGTCTTTATGAGGAATAGGAGGAAATGACTGGGGACCTCTACCTTTCCTCATCTATCTCCAAGAGAAGGACTGGGCTAGAATTCTATCTATCCACCACATCACACATATTAATATTCTGTCATTCAGTTGTGCCCAACACTCTGTGACCCCATTTGGGGTTTTCTTAGCAGAGGTACTGGAGTGGTTTGCTGTTTCCAGCTCATTTTACAGATGAGGAAACTGAGGCAAACAGGGTGAAGTGACTTGCCCAGGGTTGCACAGCTAGTAAGGATCTGAGGCCAAGTGTGAACTCAGGAAGAGAAGTCTTTCTGACTCTAGGCCTGGCACTCTATCCTCTGAACCACCTAGTTGCCCCTAATTAGTAGTCTAAGGGTACAGCAGTCTAAGGGTACACTACTTTGGGGCCACTTTTCATGATCTCTGGAGAAGAGATAATACTTAGCTTATTGCCAGCTTAGCTCCCTCCTACAAAAAGCAGGTACCACAAAAGACCATTTTGAGTAGCTAATAAGCCTCTTTATCAAAATAAGCAGTAAACAGAAATTGTGAGAATTATACAGATGACAATAGACCAAAGAAAGCATAAATGAGTTTTTCAGCTGGGAGTGAGATAAGATCTCAGCTCTACAGATCTGAGAGAAGACAATAACAAGGGGGTAGAGTCGGGCGGGGTGGGGTGGGGGGGAATGAGGGGGGGTACTCTGCTCTGCAAAGGTCAGGGTAGCAAGCACAGGAACATGCCAAGGAACATATTGGGGGCTGGCTTTCCCTCTGGGTCTGAGGCTTTCAGCACTACCAGTAGTATTCAAAAACCCATTCTTACCTCTTTCAGTTGCCTCTACCCAAAACCTCTAACCTTCTTAAGTTGCTTCTCCGTTCTATATGCATTACCACAGGTTCAGGGATCTGTTAGGCCAGCAAGAGTCACAGGCCCTTATACATACATAGCCTAGAATGGTCTCAGGGCTGACCTTTAGGGCACTGTCCAACCCAAAAGGGTGGAGGGCTTACACAAATGGAGAAACTAGCCTAGTTACCAGACAATCCAGGCACTCAAAAAGATTACATTGTAATGGGAGTGAGGCAAATGAATAGATACATAGAAGATATATAGAGTAGATGGAAAGTAACCTTAAGAGGGAAAGACTCGGGAAAGGCCTCCTACAGCAGGTAAAATCTTCGAGGAAGCTAAGGGTCTTAAGAGGTGAAGGTGAGGAGGGGGGATAGCATTCCAGACTGGGCAAAGGTTTGGAGAGTGGAGGTGGAATTTTGTGTGTGTTTAAAGAACAGTAAATAGACCAATATTGGAGTCTATGTGGTGGGCAGTAGAGTTTAAGAATGGAAAGGTAGCCACAGTGTGCAAGAGATTTTTCTGGTAGACTTGGAACTTCATTGCAATGCAAGGACTTAAAAAAAATTCCCCATAGTCTTCAAAGGCAAAATGCCTTCCACATCCAGAGAAAGAACTATGGAATTCAGTCACAGAATGTAGCAGATCATTTTTTTCCTTGCGTATGTGTATTGCGTTTTGGTTTGTTAGATGATTTTTCCCACTCATTTTAATTCTTCAACACAGCATGATTATAGTGAAAATGTATTTAATAGGAAGGTATGTGTCAAACCTATACAAAATTGCAGGCCTTCTCGGGGAGAGAAGAAGAAGGGAGGGGGGAGGGAGGGAAAAATAATAATCTAAGTTATATGGTAGTGATTGTAGAACACTGAAAATAAATAAAATTAATTAATTCTTAAAAAAGAGTGGAAAGATAGCAAGGGGGCCAGGTGGTAAAGAGCTCTAAACACCAAGGAGAGGACTTTACTTTTGATCCTGGGGGCAGATGGAAAGCTCAATGAACAAGAGATGGGGGGGAGAGAGGGAGCTGGTGTTTGACATGGACAGATCTTTTATTGTTAGTCAGTTGTGTCTGACTCTTCATGATCCCATTTGAGGTTTACTTGGCAGAGATACTAGAGTGGTTTACCATTTCCTTCTTCAGGTTATTTTACAGATGAGGAAACTGAGGCAAAGAAGGTGATGGGACTTGCCCAGGGTCACACAGCTAGTGTCTGAGGTCAAATTTGAACTCTAGGCCTAGCACTTTATCCACTGAAGCACCGCCTAGCTGCCCTATGGTCAGATCTACAATTTAAGAACATCACTGGCGGCTGTGAAGAAGATGAATCAGAATGAGAGTGATTTGAGGCAGGGAAATCAATTACTTTTTATCCATGCTGTCTCCCACTATTAGATTGTCAGCTCCTTAAGGGCAGAAACTGTCTGCTTCTATTTGTTTCCCCAGCTTTTAGCATAGTACCTGACACATAGTAAGTGCTTAGTAAATGCTTTTGCCATTCATTCATTTATCCACTCATGCATTCATTCATTCATTCATGCCATCTGCCACCCTGGGCCCAGAGGGGGAGGAGGAGGTGTTGGTGTCATCTTGGCTCCTCATTGCCACTTGCAGAGCCTTCCTTTGCTGCCATCACTCAGCATCTGGCCTCCTCTAACCTGCTCTATCACCCAGGTCAGTCTCGCTGTAGTTATTTATTTTCTCCTTAAGTAGTCTGGCCTCCAAGTACATTAACCTTTTGAACTCTCATGACCTTCACTCAAACTGGCTAAACACAGTCATATGATTCACCTCTCAGCCTCAATTTCTTCATCTGTAAAATAGGGATGATAATAATAGCACCTCCCTCCCAGGGTTGTGAGGGTGAAATGAGATAATGGATGTAGGGCGTTCTGTAATTAAAGTGATTTATACTTTATATTTATTCTCTCTATATTTTGACCTCTTGTTTCCCCTGCTAGAAGGGGAGCTCATTGTGACTTAGAGATTGTTTCATTCTTTTTTAAAAATAAAATTATTTTATTTGTTTTCAGTGTTCTACAATCACTTCCATATATCTTAGATTTTTTTTTCCCCCTTCCTACCCCTCTTTCCCCCCTACCTCCCTACTCCTTCCCTGAGACAGCATACAATTTTATATAGGTTCTATGCGTACATTCCTATTAAATACATTTTCACCTTAGTCATGTTGCATGGAAGAATTAAAATGAATGGGAGCAATCATAAAACAAACCAAAACATAACCAATTCCATAGTTCTTTCTCAGGATGTGGAAGGTATTTTGCCTCAAGAGTCCATTGGGAATTTTTTAAGTCCTTGCATTGCAATGAAGTACTAAGTCTACCAGAAAAATCCATCCCACACTGTGGTTGTTGTTGGGTACAAAGTTCTCCTGGTTCTGCTCTTTTCACTCAGCATCAGTTCATATAAGTCTTTCCAGGCCTCTCTGAAGTCTTCCTGTTCATCATTTCTTACAGCACAATAGTATTCCATTACATTCATATACCACAATTTATTCAGCCATTCCCCAAAGGATAGGCATCCCTTTGATTTCCAGTTCTTGGCCACCACAAAGAGAGTTCCTATAAATATTTTTATTAAATTAAATAATTTTATTAATTTTATTAATCTCTCCTTTGGTTTTCAATATTTCTAATTTGGTATTTACTTGGGGATTTTCAATTTGTTCTTTTTCGAGCTTTTTCAGCTGCATTCCCAAGTCATTGATCTCCTCTTTCTCTATTTTATTCGTGTAGGCATTCAAAGATATAAAACTTCCCCTAAGAACTGCTTTTGTGGTATCCCATAAGGTTTGGTAGGTGGTCTCATTATTGTCATTCTCTTGAATGAAGTTGTTGATTGTTTCTATGATTTGTTGTTTAGCCCACTCCTTCTTTAGGATTAGATTGTTTAGTTTCCAATTAGTTTTTGGTTTGTATTTCAATGGCCTTTGATTACACATAAGTTTTATTGCGTTATGATCTGAGAAGGATGCATTGACTGTCTCTGCGTTCCTGCACTGGATTGTGAGGTTTTTATGCCCTAGTACATGGTCAATTTTTGTATATGTGCCATATACCACTGAGAAAAAGATATATTCCTTTCTATCCTTATTCAGTTTTCTCCAGAGATCTATCATATCCACCTTATCCAGAGTTTTGTTCACTTCCTTCACTTGTTCCTTGTTTATTTTGAGGTTAGATTTATCAAGTTCAGAGGAAGAAATTAAAGCTATCTATAATCATATGAAAAAATGCTCTAAATCACTCTTGATTAGAGAGATGCAAATCAAAATAACTCTGAGATATCACATCACACCTATCATATTGGCTAACATGACAAAATAGGATGATGATAAATGTTGGTGAAGATGTGGGAGAGTTGGAACACTAATTCATTGTTGGTGGAGCTGTGAGCTGATCCAACCATTCTGGAGAGCCATCTGGAACTATGCCCAAAGGGCTACAAAAATGTGCACACCCTTTCACCCAGCAATATTTCTTCTAGGACTGTATCCCCAAGAGATCATACAAATGGGAAAGGGTCCCACATGTACAAAAATATTTATAGCAACTCTCTTTGTGGTGGCCAAAAACTGGAAATCAAGGGGATGCCCATCTATTGGGAATGGCTAAATAAATTGTGGTATATGAATGTAATGGAGTACTATTGTGTGAAAGGAGCAGAACCAGGAGAACTTTGTACACAGCAACAACCATAGTGTGGGAGGAATTTTTCTGGTAGACTTAGTACTTCATTGCAATGTGAGGACTTAAAACATTCCCAGTGGTCTCTTAAGGTAAAATGCCTTCCACATCCAGAGAAAGAACTACAGAATTTGATTGCAGAATGTAGCAGATCATTTTCTTTTGTATTACGTTTTGGTTTGTTTTATGATTTTTCCCGTTCATTTTAATTCTTCTATGCAACATGACTAAGGTGAAAATGTATTTAATAGGAATGTATGTGTAGAACCTATATAAAATTGTATGCCATCTCAGGGAGGGATGACCGACCTAGGGGGAAGGAGGGGGAGGGAGGGGAAAAAAATCGAAGTTATATGGAAGTGATTGTAGAGCACTGAAAACAAATAAAATAATAAAAAATTAAAAAATATAAATCAAATTTAAAAATTATGTCATGTGAAGTTGTGTATTGGTAAATGTTTAACAACCAGCTATGGGGGTGGAGAAAGTACACACAACACTTTCCTAAATTTAATCTGAATTATTAGCCATTTTCCTCATCCCTTTCTTAAGTCTAGAGACAATCAACAAAACAACAAATCCATTCACGATCAGATGTGTGGGTTTCCAATTCCGAAAATTTAACAATTGGCTCTGCAGAGCAGGATAGGAACTGACTCCAGCATAGTCCTCTTTAAGCATCTTTTCCGGCCTCCAGCCACACCTTTCTACCTAGTTTACTCCCACCAACCTCCCTCTCTGATCCTAGTGCTGAATACTGCTGGAGGAAGTCACAACAGTGTCACCTGGATCCACTACCAATGGATTGGATTTAATAGCAACCAGAGCTTCACTGCAATCTTCTCCTCAGCTATTGACTCCCTGCAGCAGTTGTTCCTAATGTTCTCTCCTCAAGCCTCCTACACTACCTCCTCTCCTCTCCTTCTCAGCAGATGACTTTTCCTACTTTCCCCAGAATCTGGAGGCCATCTGTCACGAGCTTCCTCCCCTCCTCTCCTTTGGTGCTCCTCACCAAAGCATCCCTCATCATTTCTGTATCCTTGGCTCCAATCTCTGATGAAGAGGTGACCCTTTTTCCTACCAAGACTAACTCTTCTTTCTGCTTTAGCCCTTCATTCCATTCTCTCTCACTAGCACTGGGATCTTGCTCCTTCATTCATTCCTCTCTCTAATTAATCTTTAGTCTCTCCCAATTTGTAGGATCTTTCCTTGTTGTATATAAACATGGTCATCTCCCTCGTCCCTAAAAAAGCCCTTCACTGGACCCTACCATCCCTTCAAATTGTTATCTTATATCTTTCCTCCCTTTCACATTTAAAATCCTAGAATAAAATGTCCGTAATCCTTGCCTCTACTCGGTACCTCCCACTCACTTTTCAACTTCATGCAATTTGGCATCAGAGTAAGTGGCTCAACTAAAACTACTCCAGGTGTTGGGCCTGCAGTCAGAAAAACCTGAGCTCTAGTCTCAAAATACTTCCTAGCCGCATGACCCAGGGCAAGTCACTTTACTGCTATATGTCTCAATTTCCTTATCTGTAAAATGCAGGTTATAATAGTGCCTACCTCTTAGGATTGTTGTGCAGATCAAATGAGATAATACATTTTTCACTTTAAATAAGTGGATTGACTATTCTGCTGACCTCTATGTAAAGTGAGTTTTTCATTTGCCTGGGAAAGGTGGGAAGGGATGGAGGGAGGGAGACAGGAACCCGGAAGCACCTTGTAGAAGAAGTGAGCTAGCACACTGTTGGAGAAGGAGTGGGGGCTGGGGTCAGAGAAGCAAGAACTGGAGGGAAGGACCATGGGGCGGATGCTGGTGTGGGTGGGCTAGGCAGGCAAAGGTCTCCTCTCTGGGTGTCAGAGGTCCCAAGCCAAGCCCCCTATCCTGCAGGCCATGGGGGGGGGGGGGTATCTTTCCAGCCTCCTCCTCTGTTTTACTTTCACTTGGATAGGTTTTGGTGGGGTTTTTTCTTTTTTCTTTTTTTGAGTTTTGGGAGTTATTTTTGGTAGGGGGATAGAAGGCTGAAGGAGCAGAAAGAGAGCAGAGTGCTATACAGTAAAATTCATACGGATGTGTTTTTGGAATGCGGATATCTTACAAAATTCTTCACTAATGTTGAATTTGTGTGATGTAAAGTTATTTAAAAGGAGAATCAGCTGCATTTCTAAAGCATTTAGCCAGGGCACCTAGTAGGTGCTTAATAAATTCTTATTTACTTATCCTGGCCCCTAACTGTGAACTGTGTATGTTCCCGAAGACTTTGTCCTGGATTTTCTCCTTTCTCTCTACAACCTTTTTCTTGGGGAATCTCATCATTTGCCATGATTTCAACTATCATCCCTATGTAATTTTAGCCTTTAATTGCTTAAAACTGCACTAAGACTTTTAGGACATCCTGTATCTGACCCTAATCTGTCTCCTGAATTCTAGACCCATCTCACCAACTACCTGTTGGGCATCTTTACTCGCACATCCTTCAGGCAATTCAATCCCATCATGTCTAAAACATGGGAACCCCAAAGGTCAGTTGCTCTCTTGCATGACAAGGGACCAAGTTGCCCTTGAAAGGGGAGGTTGGAAGCAGAACTGATGGCCTGGGGTCCCATGCTACTGCCAGAGCTCTTGGATAAATGGGCCTGGCTGTCTTCTCTGGGGTCAGAGGGGTGGCACCAAGGATGGTTTGACCTTTTTGCCCATGCTCCCTCAGGGAAAGGTTCCAGCTGCCCCATTGACAGCACTTGATTGGCAGTTGACATACATGGTGGCCAGGGAGGAGGGCCCTTACTCCACAAAGATCTGGGGCTGGTGAAGCAGGGCCAATGTGCTGGAGAACAGACATTTCTAGGCTCAGCTCATGTGCTTCCCCCACCAAGAAGAAACTTTTCCTAACCCTGGTTCTTTGTGCTCCCTCCCTTTTCAGCTATAGATATATCTAGATCTAAATAAAGATCCTGCTAGAGCAGAAAGGGACCTCAGAATTGTATGTGTACAGATATAGACACACATACATGTGTTTGCATGATGTATTCCCCCATTTGAAGGGATGCTTCTGGAAGACAGGAATTATTTTTCATTCAACTTTATCATCCCCTAGTCACTAGCATGATGCCAAGATTGTTAGGGGCAAGAGAAATTAAGGAAGGAGGAATGAAACAATACGGCTCTTGCTCTTGTGGAGCCCCCCCTATGAAGGCAGCAAAGCATCTCAGCCTGTCAAGATGTCTTAGGAGCCTAATTCTACTGTTGTTTTGAGTCGTGTTTGACTCTCCATGACTTATTTGGGGTTTTCTTGGCAGAGATCCTGGAGTGCTTTGCCATTTCCTTCTCCAGCTTATTTTACAGATAAGGAAACTGAGGCAACCAGGGTGAAGTGACTTGCCCAGGGTCACATAGATTAGTATCTGAGCCTGGATTTGAACTCAGGAAACTGAGTCTTCCTGACTCCAGGCTGGACAGTTTTCACTGCAGTGTAACCTATCTGTCCTTTGTCCTTTGCCCTGACTGATTCTGTTGACTCTGGTTAGTTAACGCTCTTAGCTGCAAATGGGATAAATGTACCCCATATACTTTTATGCAAATTGTATGTAAGGTAAATTTTAGTGTAAGTAAGGTGGATTTTAGTGTGTGTGTAACGTGAATTTTTGTTATTATTTCTCAGAGTTCAGTTTCCCAGGATCCACAGGCATAACAATCAACAATTCCCAAGTACCAGATATGAGTTTCCACAGTTAGGGTTCAAAACGTCTCCACCACGCTTACACAGTTATATAATGGCAAATAATATAAACACCCACTGCAGTGGCGCAGTGAGATACAGGGGTGAGGTGATGTGAACTCCTGAGGCTATTGCTGGCAATATGCCTTCTTTGTCTGCTGGCCTATAAAATAGGTGGTCACTAGATAGTGAATGGGGAACCCTTAGGGTTGAATGCACAAATGCTGTGTGTGCCTCAACTGGCCCCCATTGAGGCTTGGGGATTTAAGGGAAGTACAAGTTGTGCCCGTCTCAACTGACCCCCCCTCTCACCCGCCCTGTGAAGGGTGATTAGGGAATGCTGGAAGAGTTTGTGCTCTCATTATCAGCAACTTCTTCTGAGAGAACTAGATTAGAATAAAGTGAGATTATTAACCCTTTATAGTGTCTTTCCTGTCTGACCAAATCAAGAGTGAACCTGTGCTAGCAGCCCTCAAGTGTGTTGTGTTTTATCTGTCTTACACAAGTCATTGATTAAAATGCATACTTTGGGTGTAGCTCAAATCTAGGCAATCTACACCTATAGTACCCCCTGTTTTAACAGTCTAATAATTGTGTCGAGAGAGAGAGAGAGAGAGAGAGAGAGAGAGAGAGAAAGTAAGTTCATGTGGTTGTTCTGGAGGGGGGTCTATGCTGGCTCTTTGGAATCATTTCATCCTTTTCTGGACAATTACTAGTCATGTCTTTAATAAGACATTTTAGCAGGAATTGAAGTCAAGCTCACTGGCCTATCATTAACAGGCTCTTGGCCAGACCTAATGAAAGGCCTAGGACCAATCCAAGAACCACATGCATGCTATGTGATGGTTATCTGGAGTCTAGACTAGCCCAGTGAGGTCACATTCAAATAGAAAAGGGGCCACTAAACTATACCTAAGGATCCCTGTGGGTTGCACATTGACCTAGGTTTCAAATGTAATACTGTGTATGTTTTATTGTATTCTTACTTAGTTTGTTAAATCTGGATTTAGGTCTTCCTAACTCCAAGTACAGGCAGCATGGCATAATGGATAGGGCACTGGACTTAGAATTAGGAAGACCCACCTTCAAATTCTGCCCCATTTATTAGTTCTCGGATTCTGGGCAAGTAACTGAAAATGTCTGGGCCTCAGTTTCCTCATCTGGCAAATAAAGGTGTTGGACTTGGTGACCTTTGAGGTTTCTTGCAATTCTAGAGTTAGCACTTGTAATCCTATACTTCCACTAAACTGTGTACAGTTGCAAAGTTGTCATAGTGAAATAATATATACCAGTTCCCTAGCTCAGCTGGTCCTCAGGAAAGAGACATGGTGCACCCCTAAGACTGGACAAGCAGTCTTCTTACCTTGACAGGACCAGCCAGGGCCTGTGCTTTGCTGGCACATCCTTTGAGAGCTTGGGGACACCTATATACTACAGTAAGCTTTTGGAGAAGGACTTTTAATAGCATTATTTAAAAAATGAAAATAGAAATCATTCTGATTCTATGGTTATATGTGTGTGTGTGGGGGGGTCAATCTCATATCCTGTTCATTAGCATTTACTGAGAGTGTTTATAAATTTATAATGTTAATTTATTTTTTTAAGGTTTAATTGGTTCTATCTGCCATCTTGAAACACATTATCAGTGATCTAAGTTTTCATGTATCTTCTGATTGTATCCTTGGAGGTTAACACCTGCCACAACTAGCAGAAGCAGGCAAACTAGGGCTACTCTGTCTTTTTCATCCTCCGGGCTGCTTGTAAATTTGTGGTCTTGCCTCAGCACCCCAAAAATGTGAAAAATGTGTGCCCATTTGTGGAGGCTGGGGGTCTTGGTCAAGGGAGTCATTTGAAAAGATCTTTTAACTGTACTGGGAAAAGGGAATGGAGGGATGATTTTGCCCAGGCTGCCCGCTTGGGGGGAGGTGATTGTTCAGGAGGAGTCACCCCAACTTAACACTGCATACTGTCCATGTGAGAAGCAACATGATGAATGGGGTGGATAGACCTCTGGCCTCAGTTCAGGAGATCTGGGTTGACGTGCTTCTGGGTGAAACATTTAACCTCTCCATAACCAGACCACTCTTTTACACTGGAAGGTAGAGAGCAGGAGCTGACATGTATCTATAGAGGGAGTTTCCTCACTGGGAGTTTGAATGAAATGATAAGTTCATGCTACCTGAGCCCCACCAGAAGATTGCTCCTACTGAGCAAGCCTGAACTGACTTACAAGTTGGCCGAACATGTATTATTGGGAGGCAAAGAGAGGAAAAGCACTGAGCATAGGGAAGGAGCTTCTAGATAGGAGAAGAACTAGAGGAATAAATAGGGCTTTTTGATGACCAGAGGCATTCTAGCATTCTGGTTTGGAAACATGGATGTCAATGGAACAAGATTTCAGAAATTGCATTCTACTATTCATTTCTCTATGTATACAAAGAGAAAGGTATAGGAGAGAGAATGAGAAATGGAGCTTTGCTAGTTGGAAAGGAAGGGGAGATCTGTTACTTGCTTTTAAAACAAACAAATAAAAAACAATTCAAAGATGGTCTTTGAATCAAATCTGTCTTATCACTGCTCTTCAGTGTGGTCCTGAACTATTTCCTGCTTTTGTAGGGAAGTGTATTTTCTTTTTTTAATTTTCCTCTTTGATAGTTATAGTCTACGTCACATATCTGAGAAAGATGATCAAATAATAGCTTTGTTTGGGTTTTACAAATGTCCTCTGTTCAGGCCTGCATCTTTACCAACTTGGCCCTAATACATTTTGGGATGATGAGGATAGAATAGCTGGAATTTAATAGCTCCTAGAAATTTGACACTATAAGGTTTCTTTCCTTTATTCCCAAACCACAGTTTTTCCAAGCAACATTTTCCAATAAAGTCATTAAACCAGTGAAACAATATGGCAGCATCCCACCATGATGAAGTCATTAGAGACCCTGGGTGCCTCCATTCCCCATGTCCCATCGTGTGGTATTGCCTTGTGCCTCTGCCTACTCTGAGCTCCAGGCCTTCCCTGTCTTAAAGGCTTTCTCAGTCCCATGAGGGCAAAGGATTATTTTCCTAGCACCTCACATATCTTGGGACTAGTAACTGCTGAATAAATGCTGACAGAACAGAATTGAATGGAAGGATCACTTAGCTTCTTGGAAGTCAGCCTGTGTACCCAGCATCCATTGCAACCTAGGTCCCTGTAGCTCTGGTGTGTAGGGAAAGCATGAACCGCCCCCACCTCCTTACTCAAATTGACTACTCAGAGGCATCTCAAAGTAAAAACAGAAAATCTCCTTTATTTGGTTCTCGAGAGAAACCGAGAAGTCCCTTCACCAGTAAAGCTGGAGTTGGGAGGCACCTTACAGAAGCAGAATGGCAATTTATATAGACCTTGACTTGGAAATCCCCCTGCCACTGCTGACCATTATTCTCATTGGCCGAGAAGCTAGGTCTTACATTCTAGGTGCAAAATCTAACCAATCCCTTTTGGAACCCAGTTCAAATTTCCCACTCCCCGGATGTTACAAAGCCTATGAAAATAAGTCATTATATGCAAATTAGGCATTGCAAATGAAGCATTGATGACTCATGCAAATTGGGCATTGAGAACTTACCCAAATCAGGTGGACCTATGTGAGGACTGCAGACTGCGTGCGCATATGCAAACTGAGTATTGAGGAGTTAGTGAGTTATAGCCAGTTATTGATCCTAATGCACTACATAGCCTTATATGGAAATCACCTAACTCTGGAGGAATCAAAACCTGGGCCTAAGGTCTCTTTTACTCTAGGGAGAAAACTCCATATCTCTGAGAAGTCTTCACTAAATCTGTTCCCATTCATCTGGTATTGGCATTCTACTTCCTGGAATGCACATGAAGAACATATTTCAGCCATGGTAATAGTGGTCCCAAGTGTCACATTTGACTATTGAAGAAGTCCCAGGTGGATATTGATAACATTTAATATCATTTTTGGACTTTAATAAGGGCCAGAGCTTGAATTAATCAATCAGAAGAGCCTGGACCTAACAGTCTCTTTGTTCTCTGAAGTAAATTCAGAGAATACCTCTTCCTATGTCAACAAGGCCAGATGGGACTGACTTAGCATACTTTATGAGATCCTTAACCCCAGACACTATCTTGAATAAGGGGACTTTTTCTGTATCTTAATATTTTGCGGATATATACTATGTTATGGCATGTTAATTGTAAAGAAAACAAATCCTGGGTCGTAATTTCAATTGAAACTTTGTCAACTCTGTTATCTTATTGTATTTGCAACCTATGTAATTAAGAAATTCCTTTCTCATGGAATAAACACACATACAGACCATACATCTGAGAGACACAGACACCCTGGAATTGTCCTAAAACAGATTTAAGCCTGATCATTCCTGTAACAGTCAGTCAGAGATTTCCTTCCCGCTCCATGGCCATGTAACTGCTAGCTTTAAGGAAATAAACAATATGCATTCAGCCTGTTTGCCTTTTTTAACCAAACTTTCAGGTCAACAATATCCAGGAGCCGTGAAGATTAAGGAGCATCCTTGGAAAAGGTTGTGGCAAAATTTTCTTTTCCTTCCTTGAAAGGGGCAACCTGACCACAGGGCTACATGTTATACTCCTTGGGTAGCAGGAAGACATATTGAATGAACAGGCAATTTTGGGATAAGACTGTACTTAGGATCAAAGCAGTATTAAAAGAAACCAGGCCCAGCAAAAAGTCAGGAAAGGCAGCCAGTAATTCCCAGACTAGTAAAAGAGACGTGGAGGCTAAGAAGGGTGTGAAGACAGAATCAATCTCGGTACTTACAGTGACTACTTAAAAAGGTAAGAAGAGTGAATCAATTGATGGTCAAAGACATTTTAACTATGTGATAAGAGGTATAATCTGATTGTCTGAGAACACTTTAGCCATGCTTTGTGGGCCACCTACCTAAAATCAACAAACTAGTTAACATTTGTATACTCCATTGTCTGGCTTAATAGTCTTGGTGTTGGTGCTAGTTAAACCCCCAAGAGGGAATTGCTGCCAAGAAAGGTAGGAGAGCACCTTTTTCTCTTCCCTCAGGGACCTGAGAATGACCTTGTGAACTTCGGATTGTCAGATGATTGGGATGTGGAACTCTTCACTTTGTCCTAGCTATGATGGGCCGTCTTTTGACAATTCTTAGCTAGCCCTTAGACATTGTAAAGGCATTGCCTCAGACAAACTGAGGCCTAGGAAAGACCTTAATTTAGAAAGGCCAAGGTCACCCACTGTATCCCCAGCCATAGTTAGTTGTCTTGACTGACTCTGGAGGAGAGAGGCTGATGATTGGTGCAGCTCTGCTCCACTTAGATCCAGTTGGAGAGCAAGTCAAGATGTCATCCCATGATGCCATTGGTCCTCCTCTTCCAAACCAAAGAAAGAGCTGCAGCAAGGAAGCAGCATCCCTGGAATAGCTTTGGGAGCCAAAGACAAACTAGACACCGAGAAAAGGCAGCTTAAGGACTCTACAAGGAGGCCAGGAGAAAGTTACACTATACCTAAAAGGGACATCTTGAGGACTCTAGCAAAAGGACTTCCATGAATTGATAACACCCTCTGTGCTACTTATGCTTATGTGAGCTTGAGCTCACTCTCCCCTGGACTCTATAGGCACTGGTGGGAGAAAACTTGGGTGAGTGGGGATGTTTGTGACCAAATGTTCATTCTATACCACCTTAGTGAGATGTTCTTTAAACAAGCTAATTAAGTCTGGCTGACTAATTGATATCAACTGAAAGAAGCGAGGGGAATCAGACAGGTGGGGGCTTGTGAGCTATTAAAAAGACACCTCACCACCTCAGTCCCTCAGAAACTCCAAGAACCATAAGGGGAGAAGTAACAGCAGCTGGTTGGGGATCTAGTCTGCCAGCAAGAGTAAGACTTAAGAGAATTAAGTCCAGAGCTTGTGTGACACTAGACATTGGCAGAACATCATGAACAAAAAATGTCTCTGCAAGGGAAATCTTTCTTTCTCTCTAGCAAGAACTTATTAGGAGCCTTGAAAAAAGATTCCCAAAGAATTCTTATGTGTATAAGGAAAAGGGAAACAAATGTTTTCAAGGTTAGCCAGAACTGGAGTGGAGATAAGATAGCAAAAAGAACTCTTCTAGTACATCCTGACTATGAGACAGTTGGAGTTGCCAATATATTTTACAGTTTGAAGACTGTATGTCTTCAAACAAAGAGGAAAGTTTGATTCTCTCTGGCTTCTTTTCTTCATGGAGTGACTGGGTTTTTGTTTTCTTTTTGTGGCTTGGAAATGAGCACAGAGGTCAAGTTTTTCTCAGTCTCCAGAGGCCTTTGCAGGTAGACTCAGGAGGGCTCCTATTCTGACCTTCTCTTGAAGGACACATGTTCTTTCTTTGAGTTCTCCCAGGGGTGAGAGGCTCTGAGATTTTCTTGCTTTCTGTCAAAGTAGCAAGAACATGAGTGGTGGAACCCTTGGAAAGATATCTCAGCTGCTTGGCCATGTCTTCTGGTAAATCCTTTTCCTATGAGTTACTGCCATCCCTACTATTCAGTGGGCCTCCATCCTGTCTCTTTCAATACCCTTCAAGTTTCTTCCGTATGTGTTTTCTCTGTCTGAATAATTGTTAGATGCTCTTGGAACTTAGTTCCTTGTACAGAATTATTATCTGATTGAGCTAATTCCCATTTGGATGAAGAACAGTTTGCATACTTGTCTTTGGGCTAAAATTTAGTTCCTGATGTGATCAATGTTTAGTTTCCTCTGGCATGCTTACTATATTTATTCTCTTGTTTTCAAAGGCAGATCTTTGAGGGTATGGATCAGGTATGATCTGTTAAAATGTGCTCTTGCCAAAGTAAAAGGTCCCACGTTTCTGAGACTCTTGGACCCTATGGGAGAAGTCACGTAGAGAATGATAGTGTCCTACTTAAGAAGAGGTATTGCTGACAGTGGCCCTTAGGTCCTAGCCCCAGATCCCTATTGCTCCAGTACTCCTCAGCTCTCTATTGTCTAGCTCCCCCCATGGCTCCTTTTCTAGCTCCCTCTTGCCCCTAGATGTTCCTGTCTTTCTTTTCCTCTAGTCTTGCTTCTTTCCTCTTGACCCTCTCACTTGTCAATCTGATTTACATCCAGTGTTCCACTTGTCATCTCTATGCAGATGGTTCTGGAACTGATACTCCCTTTGAGCTCTAGCCCCCTCACTTTCAGCTGCCCACTCAATGTTTCCTTCACCTGGATGTTCTGCATCATATCACCCCAACATTATTCTGTCCCAAACTGATTTCATATGTTCCTCTGCAAACCTGTTCCTCCTAATTTTCCTTTCCTCCACTTTGAGTAAAATCAAAGATTTGATCATCTTTCCATCAATCAATGAGGCTTCAATAAAATTATTTTAATAATTTAATCAAACAAAGCATTCCCGTATAAAGTACCTACTCTGTGCCAGGTGCTGGGAATAGAAAAACAAAAGTAAGACCATTTACATGAAGCACATACTTCAAAAAAAGATTGTGACAGCAAGGTAAGGGAGAGGAATCAGGCAAGGTCTCTTGAAGAAGACATCACTTGAGCTTGAGCTTTTAAGGGATCTAGAGGTTCCAACGGGTGGTGAGGAGGAAGGAGAGCATTTGTGAAGCAGCCTATATAAAGGCATGGAGGTGTATCTGGGAAATAGCAAGCAGACCAAGTCATCAGGACCTGAGAGTTGTAGAGTATGTAATCAACCCATGAAACATGTTGCAACCAGATTGGATTAAGTCTTTCAATGGCAAACTCCCTTCACTCTCTTTCACTCTACAGATTCATCTCATCTGGACTATTGCAATAGCCTCCTAGTTTGTTTCCCTGTCTCAGATTTCTCTCTACTCCAATCCATCCTCCACTCAGGGCCTAACATGAGTCAGACTGAATGCACAGAACTGACCATATTTCCACTCTTCATCTCACTTTGGTCAGCTCTAGTAGCTCTCTATTTCTTCTAGGACCAAAAATATAGTCCTCTGTTTGGCATCGAAAGCCTTTACATTCTGACCCCATTGTGTCTTCATAGTCATTCTTACACTTTTCTCCCCCTTCATACATTCTATGATCCAGCCACAGTGGTCCACTTCTTGTTCCTTGCACAGGACAGCCCATCTCTCATCCCGGGGCCTTCCTTTTCACTAGCTGTCCCTCGTGCCTTGAAGGAGCTCTCTCCTTACTTCAGCCTTGTAGTTTTACTGGCTTCCTTTAATATTCTCTACTTCTTAACTGATAGCATGTTGCTTGCCTTCTCAGTGGGTGGGAGATGGGATGGAGGGAGAGAGAGAATTTGAAACTCAAAAAAGACTCTACTTCTGCAGGAGGACTATCCCAATTTCCCAAGCTGCCAGTGTGTTCTCATTTGAGATTACCTTCAAGTACCAAGTTACTTTTATGCTCATCTCTTCCTTTAGATTTTGAGTTCCTTGAAGGCAGGGACTGTCTTTGCCTTTCTTTGTATCCAAAGCAACTTTGCATAGTGCCTGGCACATAGTAAGTCTTTAATAAATTCTTGTTGACTGACCAAGTAGAAATTTGTCTAATGTGAACATTTTTGAAAAGCCTAAGAAAAGCATATATCTGTGTTTTTCTCCTTGGTTCTAGGTGCTGAACTCCATACTATCAAGTGTGAAGCTGGATAATTGCATTCCTTCCCCCTCTCCCAAATTTAGGCTTAAATTGGTGTAGAGAAAAAATTGGACAATTTTAGGAAAGTTCTTCCTCTGCAGCTATTATTAATTACTCTTCAGCAGGGCCTCACCTCTAGTTGTCCTGATCTGTATCTGGCCACTTGACCCAGATGGTTCAGGAGGAGAAAGTGAGGCTAGTGACCTTGCATAGCCCTCCCTCACTTAAATTCAATTCACCTGCAAGTCATGGTACCACCTTCCTGATATCATGGTCCTCTTTGAGAACTAAGGACAAACAACAGATGAGTTGGCAGCAATGGCAGTAGGAGCTAATTCTAGATGGGTCATAGATTTATGGCTCCATAAGGAGACAAGCAAAGAAAACATTCCATGTTCTAATTCTTCTTTAAAACATGACTAATGTGGAAATTTTCATATTATTGTACATGTAGAGTCTGTATCAGATTATATGCTGTCTTGAGGAATGGGGAGGGGAAAAAGGGGAGAGGAGAAAATTTAGAACTCAAAATCTTACAGAAGTGAATGTTGAAAAGTAAAAACAAATAAATTGATTAAAAAAAGGAAAAGACACCATGCCTTGGGAAAACTTCCCGAGTACCTCCTATTTATATAGGAAGAATGGACTTCCAATAGGTTTGGGAGCTTACCCTTTTGCCACTTGTGCTCTCTAAGCTGGAGTCAACTTTCTCCTACTCAGTATGTATTTATGGGTGAGTATATCACAGACTTTTAAAAAAAATTATTTTATTTGTTTTCAGTATTCTACAATCACTTCCATATATCTTAGATTTTTTTTCCCCTCCCTCCTTCTCTTTCCCTCTTCCCTCCCCACTCCCTCCATGAGATGGCATGCAATCTTATATAGGTTCTACACATACATTCCTATTAAATACATTTTCATCTAGTCATGTTGAATAGAATTCAAATGAATAGGAGAAACCATAAAACAAAACAAAACAAAATATAATACAAAAGAAAATGGTCTGCTTCATTCTACAATCCAGTTCCATAGTTCTTTCTCTGAATGTGGAAGGCATTTTCCCTCAAGAGTCCATTGGGAATTTTTTAAGTCCTTGCATTGCAATGAAGTACTAAATCTACTAGAAAAATTCCTCACACATTGTAGTTGTTGCTGTGTATAAAGTTCTCCTGGTTCTGCTCCTTTCACTCAGTATTAGTTCATATAAGTGTTTCCAGGCCTCTGAAGTCTTCCTGTTCATCATTTCTCATAGCACAAGAGTATTCCATTAAATTCATATACCACAACTTGTTCAGCCATTCCCCAATAGATGGGCATCCCCTTGATTTCCAGTTTTTGGCCACCATAAAGAGTGCTGCTATGAATATTTTTGTACATGTGGAACCCTTTCCCATTTTTATGATCTCTTGGGGATATAGTCCTAGAAGCAATATTGCTGGATCAAAGAGTATGCACATTTTTGTAGCCCTTTGGGCATAGTTCCAAATTATTCTCCAGAATGGTTGGATTAGCTCACAGCTCCACCAACAATGAGTGTTCCAACTCCCCTACATCTTCTCCAACATTTATCATCTTCCCGTTTTGTCATGTTAGCTGATCTGATAGGTGTGTATATCACAGACTTTTAAGGAATATTTATATCAACTGCTTTTATTGTGCCATCTTAGCAAATACCACTTTCTAAAAGCTACTTAATAGAGTAGATACAGCAGCCCCACCACCATGACTTAGGTTCTATACTGATGAAGCACTCTGTATTGTGAAAGAGTGTAGATGCTATATTGGGCAGTGTGCATTATAATCACGATAATGTCAGCCAATGGACTGCAGCTATAGTGGAACAATCCCTAACACATTTGGTAAAATTCCGGAAGATACTTACTTGTGCAATGATGTAGAAGAGTGGTTTATACACAGCAGCTCATGTTTTCAAGATACTACATCTGATGGAACCTGTACCATAAAATGGGAGAATCAAATTATGAACTGTATCATCAATGTTTTTGCCATTGCTCTTATCCTGTAACTGAATGAAAATGTTATACCAGTGCCTTTAACATAAGAAATTGAATCAAATTCAAATTTCTTGAATAAAATTATTCATATTATTTAATTATCTTATTATTGCATTAGAAGTGACAGTATGAACGGTAAAAATTGAACATTGAAACTAACACATCTTAGAACTCAAAGCATACTTTAATTAAACATTTGCATACTTAGAAAAATATCAAACCCAGAAAAATAAGACATTAGAATGTCTAAATATTGTATATTTATATTTGCACCACCCTTCCATTAATATTATGTATCCAGGGAGATGGAGGAATTAAACTTGGGATAATAAAATTCTTTTGAGTTGGAAAAACAGAATAATTCTACTTGTACAAATCTGTATAAATTAACCCAAGTTCTCATTTCAATAATTATCAGTGCCTCATTTGGTTAAACATGCAAGATACTGTAAGTATTGTATGGTTTTCTTTTTATCAAGTACTGTTATATAGTATCTAGAATTAACTATTTCAATGAATTATTTGATGATTTGTTGTCTTTTATTTCAAAATTCCAGGCTAACAATTGAACAATATCGGGGGATTGATTTCTCTAGCTCAATAAAGTTCACCATGGAATAATAACAGATACACTAGTTCAATAATAATTGTCTTTCAAATCATTCATTCTATGATCAACAAATATTTGTTGATCACCTACTATGTACAATATCCTGTTTAGCTATCACATTGTTGGTGCCTTCCTCCCAGTTTGGAAACTGCATCATTTATAATTTGCGTTGTTGTAAACATGGGAATTAAAGCATTTGGTCTGCAATTTGAAGTGCGTAAGACAATGATATTTAATTAATTTTAAGAGAAAAATAAAATGAGCAGAAGCCATGTAGAAGTTAGCTAAATCAGGTTCTTACTGAAAGTAGATTTTATTTACCATTGTAGACATGACTTAGAGAAATATTCAAAGAAAGTCGAGAGAAATATGCATGTTTAATTTTGCTCTTATGTTCATAACTATTAAGTTGTAATTATTGTTTTATTAGCTGGCATTTATAAATCACCTATATGATGTTTAAATTATATACAGTAAATTATAAATGCGAAGTATACATTCATTAGCAGGTTATGTAATAACTTAGGGCTTATGAAATGTACAAAAATATATTGAGAAGTAAAGACTTTAAATTAGCATACACACAGCTGGGCTACCAAATGTGAAGTCAATCCGCTGTCTAAGCAAGATAACGAACTTCTAAATGCAATAGTCTTTTAAGATTGGTTAAATCTATACAGTGAACCTAATACACTGAATCTTTGAAGAAAGGCTGAGTGATAATGTAGTAAATATTAACGGGGCATAAGGTGATGATATTTGCATGTTTTTATTTTAGCTATATAACAAGAACTGGTTAAGAACTTAAGATGAATATTAGAAAAAGGTAAGTTCAGTTTAAATGTAGTAGTGTATCTCCTTTTTTAAAATTCTAATTTATGAATTTATTTTTAGTTTTCAACATTCCTTTCCACAAGATTTTGAGTTGCAAATTTTCTCCCCATCTCTCCCCTCCCCCCACCCCAAGGCAGTGTGGATTCTGATTACCCCTTCTCCCAATCTGCCCTCCCTTCACACCCTTCCCTTCCCTTATCCCCATCTCTTCTATTTTCTTGTAGAGCAAGATAGATTTCTGTACCCCATTACCTGTATTTCTTATTTCCCAGCTGCATGTAAAAACAATTTTTAACATTCGTTTTTGAAACTTTGAATTCCAACTTCTCTCCCTCCCTCCCTCCCCATCCATCCCCACTGAGAAGGCAAGTAATTCAATACAGACTATAAATGTGTAGTTATGTAAAAGACTTCTATAAATGTCATGTTGTGGAAGACTAACTATATTTCCCTTCATCCTATCTTGTCCCTCATTTATTCTTATTCTCTTTTTTGACTCTAACCTTCCTCAAAAGTATTTACTTCTAATTATGCCCTCCTCCCATTTGCCCTCCCTTCTATCATCAAATTTTCTATTCAGCTCTGGTCTTTTCATCAAAAATGTTTGAAAGTCCTCTATTTCACTGAATTACCATTTTCCCCCCTGAAGCATATTGTAGGTGATTCTTGGTTTTAATCCTAGTTTCTTTGACTTCTGAAATATCATATCCCAAGCCCTTTGATCCCTTAATGTAGAGGCTGGTAGATCTTGTGTTATCCTGATTGTATTTCCACAATATTTGAATTGTTTCTTTCTGGCTGCTTGCAATATTTTCTTCTTGACCTGGGAGCCCTGGAATTTGGCTACAATATTCCTAGTTTTCCTTTTGTGATCTCTTTCAGGAGGCAATCGGTGGATTCTTTCAGTATTTATTTTGCCCTCTGGTTCTAGAATATCAGGGCAGTTTTCCTTGATAATTTCATGAAAGATGATATCCAGGCTCTTTTTTTGATCATGGCTTTCAGGTAGTCCCATAATTTTTAAATTGTCTCTCCTGGATATATTTTCCAGGTCAGTTGTTTTCTTTTTCTTTTTTTAAAAATTATTTTGTTTTCAGTTTTCTACAATCACCTCCATATATCTTAGATTTTTTCCCCTCTCACCCCTTCCACCGCTCCTCCCTCCTCACTCTTTCCCTGAGACGGCATACAACTTTATATATGTTCTGCACGTACATTCTTATTAAATACATTTTCACCTTAGTCATGTTGCATAGAATGGGAGACGCGATAAAACAAAACAAAATAAAACATGTCACAAGAGAAATTGGTCTGCTTCATTCTGCAATCCAATTCCATAGCTCTTTCTCTGGATGTGGAAGGCATTTTGCCTCAAGAGTCCATTGAGATTTTTTTAGGTCTTTGCATTGCTGTGAAGGATTAAGTCTACAAGAAAAATTCCTCACACACTGTGGTTGTTGCTGTGTACAAAGTTCTCCTGGTTCTACTCCTTTCACTCAGCATCAATTCATATACGTCCTTCCAGGTTTCTCTGAAATATTCCTGTTCATCATTTCTCATACCACAATAGTATTACATTACATTCATATACCACAACTTGTTCAGCCATTCCCCAATGGATGGGCATCCCCTTGATTTCCAGTTCTTGGCCACCACAAAGAAAGCTGCTATAAATATTTTTGTACATGTGGGACCCTTTCAGTTCTAGAAGCAATATTGCTGGGTCAAAGGGTATGTACATTTTTGTAGCCCTTTCGGCATAATTCCAAATGGCTCTCCAGAATGGTTAGATCACCTCACAGCTCCACCAACAATGAATTAGTGTTCCAACTCCCCCACATCTTTCCCAACATTTATCATCTTCCTGTTTTGTCATGTTAGCCAGTCTGATAGATGTGATGTGGTATCTCAGAGTTGTTTTGATTTGCATCTCTCTAATCAATAGTAAGTTAGAGCATTTTTTCATATGACTATAGATAGCTTTAATTTCTTCCTCTGAAAACTGCCTGTTCATATCCTTTGACCATTTATCAGTTGGAGAATGACTTGTATTCTTGTACATTTGACTCAGTTCTCTATATATTTTAGAAATGTGGCTTTTATCACAGACACTAGTTGCAAAAATTCTTTCCCAGTTTTTTGCTTCCCTCTTAATCTTGGTTGCATTGAGCTTGTTTGTGCAAAAACTTTTCAATTGAATATAATCAACATGATTCATTTTGCACTTCATAATGTTCTTTATCTCTTGTTTGGTCAAAAATTTCTCCATTCTCCATCAATCTGACAAATACACTATTCCTTTCTCCCCTAATTTGTTTATAGTATCAGTCTTTATACCTAGATCATGTATCTATTTAAACTTTATTCTTATGTACAGTGTCAGGCATTGACCTATGTCCAGTTTCCACCACACTGTTTTCCAGTTTTCCCATTAATTTTTATTAAACAGTGAGTCCTTATCCCAGGAACTGGGGTCCTTGGGTTTATCAAACAGTAGATTGCTATATTAATTGACTACTGTGTCTTGAGTAGCTAACATATTCCATTAGTCTACCCCTCTACTTCTTAGCCAGTACCAAGTGGTTTGGATAATTACTGCTTTATAATACAGTTTGAGATCTAGTAGGGCTAGGCCACCTTCCCTAGCATTTCTTTTCATTAGTTCCCTTGATATTTTGCTCATTTTGTTCTTCCAGATGTATTTTGATATTTTTTTCTAGCTCTAGAGAATAATTATCTGGTAGTTTGATTGATATGGCGCTGAATCAGTAAATTAATTTAGGTAGAATTGTCATTTTTATTATATTGGCTCAGCCTACCCATTAGCAACCTGATGTTTTTTCACTTACTTAGATCCGACTTTATTTGTGAGAAAAGTGTTTTGTAATTGTGTTCATATAGTCACTGGGTCTGTTTTGGCAGGTAGACTCCCAAATATTTTTATAGTGTCTACCATACCATTAAGTGGAATTGCTCTTTCTATGTCTTGTTGTGGGCTTTGTTAGTAATATATAGAAATGAAGATGATTTATCTGAGTTTATTTTGTAATCTTCAACTTTGCCAAAGTTGTTTATTATTTCAAGTAGTTTTTTACTTGATTCTCTGGGATTCTCTAAGCATGTCATCATATCATCTGCAAAGAGTGATAACTTAGTTTCTTTTTTGCTTATTCTAATGCTTTCCCTTTCTTTTTCTTCTCTTATTGCTAAAGCTAACATTTCTAGTACCATATTGAATAACAGTGGTAATAATGGACATCCTTGTTTCACCCCTGATCAGTTGTTTTTCCAATGAGATATTTCACATTGTCTGCTCTTTTTTGTTCCTTTCCTTTTGTTTTATAATTTCTTGATTTTTCATAAAGTCATTAGCTTCCATTTGATCTAATCTTTAAGGATTTTCTTCAGTGAGCTTTTGGACCTTCTTTTCCATCCGGCCAATTCTGCTTTTTAGGGTATTCTTCTCTTCATTGGCTTTTTGGATCTCTTTTGCCATTTGGGTTAGTCTATTTTTTTGCAGTGTTATTTTCCTCAACATTTTTTGGGTCTCCTTTAGCAGGCAGTTGACTCATTTTTCATAATTTTCTTGCATCACTCTCATTACTCTTCCCAATTTTTGCTCTACTTTTCTTGTTTGATTTTCAAAATCCTTTTTGAGTTCTTCCAAGGCCTGAGACCAATTCATATTTTTCTTGGAGGCTTTGGATGGTGGAGCTTTGACTTTGTTGTCTTCTGTTTGCATGTTTTGGTCTTCCTTGTCACCAAAGTATGATTCTACAATCTGATTTTTTTTTTTTTGCTAATTTCCCCAGCCATTTACTTGACTTTTGAGCTCTTTGTCAAGGTAGATCTCTGCTTCCAGTGGGGGTGGGGGGTGTAATGTTAGTGACTTGATTCCCCTACAGTCTGTAGTCTTAGAGCTCCAGAAACCATTGCTGTCTCTGCCCCTGCTGCTGCTGCGGCTTCTGAGGGTTCTTGTGCCCCCTATCCCCCTCTGCCTCCCTGGGACTGGACTACTCCACTCTCGCACACTGGTCCCACAGGCTTTTTCACTGACCTTCCAATTTGTCCTTGGTGTTTTGGGGTCCTGAAGTCTGGAAACTGCCACAGGCCCAGAGATTCAGTCTCCGCAGTGCCTGCTCAGGTACTTTCTGTGCTGGTGACTGTGCCCTGCCCTCGTGTGGCATGATAGACATTTCCTGGCTATCGTCAAGGCTGTCTTGGGCTGGAGATTTGCTTCACTCCATCATTCTCTGGGTTCTGCAGCTCCAGAATTTGTTTAGAGCTATTTTTTACAGCTATTTGACTGAGCTTGGAGGAAGCATTCTAGAAAGTTGGTGCTCTTACTTTGCCATCTTGGCTCTTCACCCCAGTAGTGTATCTCTTGGTACATCAAAAGTTATCTTAAATATTGTACTAGAATGATCAAAGTATCCGTGTAATTGAGGGACATTACTGAATCTCAGTTTCTTAAAAAATATTCACAGAAACAGTTGCCTCATGAAATCATGGTTTAAAGAATTTGCTTGATACTGTTTTTGTAGTTAAAAGATAGTAAAGATTGTCAACCTTACCTGTAGTAAAAAATCCCTAGATGATTAAAATAATTCTCAGCTGATAATTTTTCAGGAGAAGCACATCAGTGGGGGCTCAAGGCATTAGAGAATCAACTCTGGCTCTTCCACGTACCCCCTAGAATGTTAAAAGGGAGATGCAAACTTGCTCTAGGACCTGAGACACATTTCAGAGAATAGGAGTTGGGATAGACTTCTCAGAATTTATATAGATTACATACAATTGTAGCCAATGTGCACAGACTTATTAAAATAAGATTTTGCTTCGTATTCCTTCCCATAGATCAATTCTGAAAACATTTATTAGGTCCCTGATAGCACTCTGTTGGCCTTAGGGATACAAAGAAAAAACAGAAACAATCTTTGTCCTCACAAGGAGTTCCATGAGACAGGTAAATACTCTGTACTGCATTTTGGGGGGACAGAGAGCACTAACTGTGAAATTTTGGAGAGGCCTCTTGTAGGAAGTGACAGTTGAGTCAAGCCTTGATGGGAGGGGAAGTGGAAGCATATTCTATACTTGAGGTGCAGCCTGTACAAGGGCATGGAGGTAGGAGATGGAATGTCTCCTGTAAAGGATAGAAAGTAAACCAGTTTGGCTGGAATTTAAAAGTGAGAATAACAAGAGATCAGGCCCGGAAAGGTAGACCGATGCTGCATTTTCAATGCTGGAGGAGTTGCATTTTATCCTAGAGGAAAGAAGGAGCTTTTTGAGAAGGGTAGTGACATGATTATATCTGTTCTTTAGGAATTAGGGTTAGGGTTAGACACAGCAGTTATGTGGAGAATGGATTGGAGAAAGGAATAAAGGTTAGGAGAGAAGCTAGGAGCAACAGGAATAGAGAAGGAGAAATCTCATTCTGATTTTCAAAAATGGAAAGACAAAAGCTATACGCTGCTGGTTAGTGTTGACTTCAATTCTCAGGACAATTCTAGAACAGATCAAAGAGACAGTAAGCATCAAGAATACAATCAATGACTAAAGAGCCAGTAGAATTGTCTCAAGAACAGATCTGATCCAGAGATCCCACTGCTCAGTTCATACTACAAGGAGGTCCAATACAGAAAAATAGGTCCCATACTTAATGTTCATAGCAGAATAGTAATAGCAGCACTTCTTGTAGTAGCAAAGAACTGGAAAGGATAGATTTCCCCATTGATTGGGGGACATCGAAATAAATTGTGGTACGAGTGTAATAGAATATTATTGTGCTATAAGAAATGGCAAATATGAAGAATTCAGAGAAGCATAAGAAGGTTTCTGGGAACTAATACAGAGGGATAAAAGGAGAGCCAGGAAAACAACATGCATAATGTAAATGAATAGAATTCTGAGAATGCCTCAGACTTAATGCTATAGAATGGTAATTACTAGGTGTGACTCTGGAGGAGAGATGAGAAAATGCATCTCCATTCTTTTTTTGTTGGGTTGGGAGAGTAGGGATGGGGAGATTGCATATGTATTGTTAAGACAGTTGATATGTTGGTTAGTTCTGCTGAATTGCTTTTTTCTCTCCTTTCATTCTTTTTTAAAAGAGACAGCTTGCTGGATAGAGAATGGATCTCTCTCTCTCTCTCTTTCTCTCTCTCTCCATGTTGATTATCTATCTCTATAGAAATATAGGGTTCAGTTCTAGGTACAACACTTTGTGAAAGAGGTTGAAGGCTGCAAAGCATTCAAGGCAGGGTAACAAGTTTAGTCAAAGGCCTTGAATCCATGCCATATGTTGTTGTGTTTGTCCTTCATTCTCAGAGGACCATGATATCAAGATGATGACTTGACTTGCAGTTGACTTTGATTTGAGTGAGGGAGGGCTATCCAAGGTCACCAACCTCACTTTCTCCTCCAGAGCCATCTGGGTCCAGTGACCTGATATTCATTAGGAGGATGGTAGATGGCCATATCATATGAGGACTGGTTGAAGGAAGTGGGCATGTTAGCCTGTAGAAGACTCAGGGGAGGTATATGTTTGAAGGAGGGGCCCTCCTGTGGTCAAGAAGGATTACACTTGTTCTGCTTTAGCCCCAGAAGGGCAAACCAAGAACAAGAAGAAGTTGCAGAGGGGTAGATTTAGGCCTAACATAGTTGATGGGGGAGGGAGGGTGGGCTCCCCTTATTGGAGGCCTTTAAGCAGAGTCTCTTTTCAGGTACATCTCTTCCTAATCTGAGATCCTGTGATTCTATGAGACAAACTGAGAGACAATTGCAGTAGTCCAGGTGAGAGATGATGAGGACCTGATCTAAGGTGGTGGCTGTGAGACTGAAGAGAAGGGGATGGCTGTTGGGAAGGGAGATTCAAGAAGGCTTAGCATATGATTGGATATTTGTGTATGTGTGTGAGAGGGATGAGGGAGAAGAAGGACAAACCAGGATGACTGAGGTGGTGAATTGGTATGGCAATCAGAATCTGTGAGAAAAATAGGGAAGTTAGGCAGAAGAATGGGTTGGGGGGCAAAGATAAGCCCTTTCTAGGTGCCCTTAAATGGTTCATTTTTATTGTGGGGGTTTTTTGGGGTGGGGGAATGGTACCTCAATATATCATTACACATCATCTTGCCAAAATGTATTAATACATTCTCTAATTGTTGGATATATATAGGCAGTTTCCAAGTTTTTGCTATGCATATTCTTGTACAACTAGGTCCTCTTTTTTTCATGATCTTTTTGGAATCAAAGTTCAAGCCAGGGAAACATAGCATTGAAAAGTACAAGAAATGTTGTAACTCGTGTCTTATTCTCACACCTTTCCTAATTAGTGAGTTGTACGTACAATGTGTTAGAGGGCTTGTTTCTCTGTACCCTTGCCAACACTGGATTTGATAATTTTTTGGACATTTTTGATGGTATTTTAAAAGTTGTACCTTCTGCTTTTTTAATGATGCTTTTTGTTTAAAAGAGGTGAGATGTTTGAACTTGGATTTTATTCCTGTCCCTGAAAATTCCAAATGACGAATTTGTTTTTAACATTCCTTCTTGGAACAGTATGTCATGTATTTCGATGGCTTTGCATATTCCGTTTCTCTGATCTGGAACACTTTTCCTTATATCTCTGCTGGTTGAAATTCTTTTCTAGCAACAACAGTCATCAGGTCAACATTTATGAAGTGCCTACAATGTGCTGAATGCTAGGGATACTGTTAATATTTAATATAAATTTTAGACTTTAATAAGGGCCAAAGTTTGAATTAAGAAGAGTCTGGACCTAATAGTCTCCTTTGTTTAGAGGATGTCTACACCTTGGGTTGTGAATAAACAATTCAAAGGCCTGTTGAGGACAGGATGTCTGCAATCTGGGTGATGGGACTTTTCCTTACCTGGAATCACAAAGGTATGCTAAGGAAGGAAGATTCCTTACAATTCTAAACTCAATCTAGGATGGGATCCCCCTGCCTCAGTTTCCCTATTGTGTTCCTTAAAAAGGAATGTTTCTCACCTGTCTATTCCTGAGTCTGGCTATGAACAGATACTGCATGATTGGAGAATTTCAGTCCCATCTGAATTCAACAGAGTAAAGAATGTTTTATCCTGTCATATTTGGTATGTCACATGTCCCTGCTTTTTCCTTCTATGGCAAATTTCTGTGGTCAATAACAAGTGACCAGCAAAACATGTGAGCCTTTTGTGTAATCTTACTGGGAAATCTAATATTATTTTTATCTGAAATTAGAACATGTGCAGAAAATTATGTAAACTACTTAAGACACCTTAAGATGTTCCCATTGTTTAAAAAAGGATTTTAAAAGCAACAGTGTTTTTCTGTGAGTCAGTCTCTTACATCTAAGAATATTGCAATAATTAAGAATTCAGTTTGTTATAATACTTTGGAATTCATATTACTTAAGAACATTTTTGTAACAATTCAGCTTTAATGATTTCCAGTTTTAAAGGTTTATTTTTGCTTAAAAAAAAAAGGAAAGCGATATCAAGCATTTTAAAAGTTTCCAACTAGTTTTCTTCATAAGAGTTTAGTGAACATCAGAGTAAATTTTAAACTGTTTTTAAGGAAGGGAAATACTTTTAGAAGAAATGTTTTGAAAAATCATGTGTGGTTCTTAGAAGGCCTACTAAAGCTTCAAAATAATATACTGTTAAATTAAGCTATTTTGATCTGAATATGTGGTCATTCTATGGCCTAAATTAGTTAAAGTTTGCATTTGAATTTATTACGTAAAAGATTTAATTCCTGAAGTATCTCATTCTTCCAGAGTGAATATAATTAGGGAAAAATAACAACTTGTGAAACAAAGACAATTCCATCAATTTATAAGTTTAGTCATTAACTTCTTTGCTTTGTTTAAGCTGGAATAGGATTCCAGTACAGTTATGCTAGTAAAAAAGTAATAACTTAGGAGCTATCTTATGGTTAAAATGCAAAAGCAAATGGAATAATCTGGATAATAGGATTGAGAGATTTGGAAAGATAAATTAAGTTCTGCTTGAACTATGAAAGGTAGATAAGATTTGGGAATAAATATGGGTTATCTAAACCCCTCTTGCTCCCCCATAGTTGTTCTGGACACTTTTGTGTCAGTTTCAGATGGTTTAAAGAGTGAGGAAGTATTTTCTCTGAAGGATACCAGCCAATATTGATTTGCTATATAAGACTGGGACTGCAATTTACTTTCTAGCTGCTTGCAATATTTTCTCTTTCACCTGGGAATTCTGGAATTTGGCCACAATGTTCCTAGGAGTTTCTCTTTTTGGATCTCTTTCATGTGGTGTTCTGCGAATTCCTTGAATATTTATTTTGCCCTCTGGTTCTAGAATCTCAGGGCAGTTTTCCTTGATAATTTCATGGAAGATGATGTCTAGGCTCTTCTCTTGATCATGGTTTTCAGGTAGTCCCAGAATTTTTACATTGTCTCTCCTGATTCTATTTTCCAGGTCAGTTGCTTTTCCAATAAGATATTTCACATTATCTTCCATTTTTCGAATCTTCACGCTATGTTCTGTGGTATCTGTCTTTCTCATAAAGTCCTTAGCATCCATCTGTACCATTCCAGTTTTGAAAGATCTATTTTCTTCAGTGAGCTTTTGAATCTCCTTTTCCATTTGGCTAATTCTGCTTTTGAAAGCATTCTTCTCCTCATTGGCTTTTTGAACCTCTTTTGCCAATTGAGTTAGGCTAGTTTTCAAGGTGTTAATTTCTTCAACATTTTTTTGGTTCTCCTTTAGCAGGGAGCTGATCTGCCTTTCATGCTTCTCTTTCATCCCTCTCATTTCTCTTCCCAGTTTTTCCTCCACCTCTCCAACTTGACTTTCAAAATTCTTTTTGAGTTCTTCCATGGCCTGAGCCCATTGGGTGGGCTGGGACACAGAATCCTTGATTTCTGTGTCTTTGCCTGATGGTAAGCATTGTTTTTCCTCGTCAGAAAGGAAGGGAGGAAGTGTCTTTTCTCCGAGAAAGTACCCTTCAATAGTTTTATTTCTTTTCCCTTTTCTGGGCATTCTCCCCAACCAGTGGCTTGACCTCTGAATATTCTCCTCACACCCACCTCGCCTCCTGGTCCTCCCAGCCAGCATTTGGGGACTGAGATTCAAATGCTGCTTCCCGCCTTAGGGCTTTTGGCGGGGGCAGGGCTGCTATTCAGTGTGAGAATTAAGTTCAGATGGTCAGGTCGGGGCAGGGCCGCCTCTCAGGCCCAGTTCCCTTAGGGGGTTTATGCACAGACCTTCCACAATGGATCCAGGCTCCCGCCCCGCTTGGGGAGCCCGTCTGCAGCCTCCTCTCAGCTTCTATCTCCCAGGGGGGCCAAAGCCATGGGGGCACCCCACTCCCCTCTCGACCCGCCAAAGAGACTCTCTCACCGACCCTCGTCACCTGTGGGTGGGGGGGCTTGTGCCGCCGCTGGAGATCCCGTCCCTAAAGCCTGCTCGGATCTGTACCTCTTGGAGCTGCGGCCGCCGCAGGTCCGGGCTGGGCTCCGCGTCTGCAGTGACGGACCTTTTGCGAGAGGTTTGCAGGTCCCTCTGTGGGTGGAGGGACCCGCATGGCCGCTGGAGATCCCGTCCCCATAGCCCGCTCGGATCTTTTCCTCATGGTGTCGCAGCCGCTGCAGGGCTGCACTCAGCTCCCAGTCCCGGCGCCCAGTCCACAGCTCGAAGGACCCCCCGCGAGAGGTTTGCAGGTCTCTCCGGAACAGAAATCTCCCTTGCTCCAATATTCTGTGACATCTGGGTGCAGAATTCACCATGGGTTGGTCCCCTCTAGCCGTTCTGTGGGTTGTGGGTTCGGAGATATGTGTATGTGCGTCTTTCTACTCCACCATCTTGGCTCCGCCCTGCAATTTACTATTGTTTGAAGCTCTGATTACAGGAATACTTGTCTAAGTTATCATAAAGCCAATTGACATGTGCTGCAGGCTAACGGTGGATGCATGGAAAGGTTTTGAAGACGACCTTGGACACGGCCTAGGTAGGATCTTCCTAACTCTATTTCCCAAATGTGCTACTTCCTTTCTGAAAAAGGAAATTCCCCACCTGATTACTCCGAAGCCCTGCTTTCAGCACCTGGTGACCTCACATGTCAGATAACAGCTTATTCCTGGAATCAACCAGAACTAAGGAAATCCTTTCCTTCTGTTAACATTGTCCCTCTCTTTTTCTTTTATAGCAAATCTTTGTAATTAAGAAGTTCTGTAAGTACAACTAAGTCTATCAAATAATAAATGGAAATTGGAGCATCTCTGAGTTACTAAAATGGGATGCAGGAATGAATAGCTTACAATTTTAACCTACATTCCTGGCCAAATAAAAAGAAATATAATATAGAGATAATATCGAGGAAATGATTAGACAAAGTAATAACAGCAAATTTTGAGGAAAGGTAACAGGATCAGACTGATTCCTCTAAGAATTATATACAGGAGTATATGATTGGCTTCTAAAATTTATCATGCTTTTGATAATAAGATCTCAAATCTGGATTTTTGCACAAGATTGTATAAGATAGTGGTAAATTATTTCTTCTCTGTTAAAGTACCTGTCCAATAATTTAAAGGGCAGATGAGTTCATTTTATGGTTGAACTCTTATATTTTAAAAGATTCTTATTGCAGGTAGAAGATTTAGGTAAAAACAGAAACAGCAAATAAGATAAACTGAAATTTTCTGAAATTTCAAAAATGGAGAACAAATTTTAAGTAATTGTACTAATTTATACTGTCAGAAGTATCTGGGAACTTCTAGATTTGAACCAGAAAGGCAGAATTTTCTTTTTGAACTATCCCAAGAATAAAACCTGTTATTAAAGAAAAGATATCTAGGTATCAGATAACTACATGAGAAATCTGGGATTCAAAAAAGTGATGTTTGAATGAAAATCAAGCATGGATTATTAAGATATCAGGAATTTAATGTTAATTAATGATTACATATATTTGTACGGTTCATGTTTAAGTTTTCTTGTTTATATTGGTGCATGTAAATCTCCCTTTCAAAACTAGTCTATTGTGAGCCATCTGTACCTGACAATGTAAAAATGCAATTTTGTGACCTGGAAAAAAAAAACAAACTTCAATGTGTTGTTTGAACCTAGCCCTGCGTGGCTGGGAAACTGAACTATTGCTAAGTGCCTTTAACCATGTTAACTATGTTGTATTGTTTCATGTCAACTATCAAATCATATATTTTCTGGGAGACCCTGTCAGGTTTTCTGTATAGACTCTTGGATCCATCTGTCACCTCCATTGCCCCTGCTCCTGAGTGGACCATGCCCTCCAAGTTTACAAGGGCCTGAAGAAGATGACATCAGACAGAGACAGCTTTCCCAAGACCTACATGAAGATTTAGTTTTTCATATCTTTGTTGGTCTACAGGCAAAGCCTTCGGCTTGCCTTTGACCAAAAGGAGGGAATGTTAATATTTAATATAAATTTTAGACTTGTTGACCTGAAAACTTAAAAAGAAAGGCAACAGGCTAATTGCATACATTTTATGATTTAATTAATTAATTGATCAATTCCCTATTAAAGACAACGGTAACATAATGCATTATGGAGCCAGAAATGTTCTGGCTACCCAGTGCAGAAATCTTCTGGCTTATATACATTTTGCTGTGAGAAAGGAACTCTCCTAGTTGAACAAATCATAAATTCAGTAAGACAGGACAATTAACAAAGCAATGTCAGTCAGGCCTTGGGATTTCAGGCTGGGTAAGCATATGTCTCGGTGATAAGGAAAGAAATCCCACCACTAGTAAGTGGGAGGCTTTCTGCCCTAAACAGATAACTGACATAGGAAAGGGTAAACAATGTTCAATAGAAATTATGACCTAAGATGTCTATTTTTCTTTACCATTAATATGCCATAACATAGTATATGTCTATAGATCAAAGGAAAGTCTCATTATTCATAACATAGTATGTGTCTATAGATAATAAGATTCATCAAAGGAAAGTCTCATTATTCAAGATATAGTGTCTTAGGTTAAAGGTCTCCTTAAGGAGTGTAGAGTTGGCCTTGGCTGGCTTTTGCTGACATAGGAAGAGGCACTCTCTGAGTTTATTTCAGAGAGAACAAAGAGATTATTCCAAAATTTTATATTAAACATTATCAGACTTTAATAAGGGCCAAAGTTTGAATTAAGAAGAGTCTGGACCTAATAGTCTCCTTTGTTTAGAGGATGCCTACACCTTGGGTTGTGAATAAACAATTCAAAGGCCTGTTGAGGACAGGATGTCTGCCATCTGGGTGATGGGACTTTTCCTTACCTCGAATCACAAAGGTATGCTAAGGAAGGAAGATGCCCATAGCCTGGGATCACAAAACCCAATTACAATGTGTTTACAATGTGAGAACTCCTTTCTCATGGCAAAATGTACTTAAGACAGTCAATTTCTGTACTAAGCAGCCAGTTCTGATCCTGGCTCCATAGCGCTATGTAACCGTTTTCTTTATGGGGAATTGATTAATTAATTAAATCATAAAATGTATGCATTTAGCCTGTTGCCTTTTCTCTAACCAAGTTTTCAGGTCAACAATACAAATAAAAGCAAAGACCTAGTTCTTGCCCTCAGGAAGCTCCCACTTTTATTGGGAATACTGCTGGTGCAGACAGCTATAAACCAACAAAATTCTTGTTTTTGTTTTTGATGAATGATTTTGATAACGATGAATTGGCGATAACCTTAGGGGAAGTACCAAGATTAAGGAGGATCACATAAGGCTTCTAGCTGAATGTGAGATTTAGGCTTGGACTGGAAGGAAACAGAGCCAGAGGGGAAGAGAGAGAGAGCATTCCAGGGAGAGCCGGTGAAAATGTACTGAGATGGGAAATGGAACAATGTTGTGTTCAAAGATCAGCAAGGAGCCCCGAATCATTGGTTTATAGAATGTATGGAGGGCAATAAAGTGTAAGAAGAGTAAAATAATAGGAAGGGGACAGCTTATGAAGGGGGCTTTAAAAGCCAAATAGGATTTTTAGATTTTTGATTCTGGAGGTAATATGTGTTCGTCCTTCGTTGCCAAAGAAGACTAAGCTATCAGAGAAGTGATGACATAACTTGCACTTGACTTTGTTTTGAGTGAGGGAGGGCTGTGCAGGTCACCAGGCTCACTTCTTTTCCAGAGCCATCTGAAACCAGTGACCAGATATTCATCAGGACGACTGGAGATGATCCAGGATGAGGCAACTGGGGTTAAGCGACTTGCCCAAGGTCATACAGCTAGTGAGTGTCAAGTGTCAAGTGTCTGAGGAGAGACTTGAATTCAGGCCCTCCTGACTCCTGCACTGGTGCTGTATCCACTGCACCACCTAGCTGCCCCACCTGGAGGTAATAGGGAGCCATTGGAGTTGATTGAAAGGAATGGGGGTGAGGGTGTGCCATAGTCTGAGATACGCTTTAGGAAGATCACTTTGGCAGCTTAGTGCTTACAACCTACCTAGGGGGTATCCTCCACTCCTCACTTCCCCTTGACCTGATGGGGTTCTGACTCTGGGAACCTCTCTGAATTCCCCTTGAATCTTCCCACTTAATCTGGCCTTTCATATTCAAATCTGTTACCTTTGGCCTAGCCTGGCCTTCCATTGTCTGTTGCTTCTGGATTGCCCCACTTGCTTCCCACCCAAGCCCAGCATTGTCTGATATCTCCTGATTGTCTACAGCTGTTTCCCACCATTGAATACAACACTAGTCACCCCAGTCTCATGAAGATCCTCCTTAGACTCTCCTCCCGGACTACTAGACCACCTCTAGATCTTTCCCACGGATTTTCTGTATATAAGTTCCAACTCGTCTCCATGAAGGTGCTCAGACTCGGTTTAGCTGAGATGTCTAGCTTGTCAATGCATCTAGCTTGTCAATACAAGCATCACAAAATGCTTAGGCTCCTTAAGATTCAACCCACTATGGTGAACCTTTAATAAACTTTGTTTTACTTTGCCTGTAAGAAGTTTTGAGTCGAGTTTATTTGGCAGGCCCTGGCATGTTGGTATTTTGGGGTCCCGAGCACCCCAAACCCCATAGGGTACCTTGACCTTACCACTACCACCCCCATCCAATCTGTTGCCAAGGCCTGTTGATTTTACCTTTGAAGCACCTCTTACATAGTGAGATAAATGATTATTAATAACCAATGGTTTGGGGAAATCCGCATTTCCCCTTTTTCTATAATCCTCACTTCAAAGTTCAGTCTCTTGAAGGACATTATTGATAATATGACTGAATTAACTCTCCTCCATTTTGGTCAGACCCCACCCAACCTTAAAGGAATTTAATCTAAAGTGGGAAAGTCCATTTTGTTCCACTCAAACAAGTTTGGGTGGAGGTAGATCCTTTGTCTAGATTGCCCAAAGCTGGGGGTGGTCTGGGTATTGAGACAGTCTCTTTATCTTAGAGTGATCTGTCACTCTCTCAGCCCCTCTTTGGAGTGACCCTACTTCTCATTGTAATATTCATCCTCTCATTAATTGTTAACCAATCAGAATTGATTGTTACCCACTTTTTCAAGGGCATATAAGCTGTGAGCCTACCACCATGAAGGTCTTTGGCATTTCAGAGTGCCACTGATCTCTAATGACTAATGAGAAATGGCTAATGACTAAATGACTAATCAGAAATTATGTCTCTTGAACTTTTGAAATCTTACAATAGCTCCCTTTTCTCCTCTGACACTGCTACTACCCTGGTGCAGGTCCTCATTTCTTCACATCTGGATTACTAAAAGAGCCTGCTGGTTGGTCTCCCTGCCTCCACACCTTCTTCCCTCAGTTCCACCTTCCAATCAACCATCGAAGTGATCTTCTGAAAACACAGGTCTGACCATGCCAATCAACTCCAGAGGCTCCCTATTGTCTCCAGGATCAAATAGAAAACCCCCACTTTGGCATTCAAAGCCCTTCAGAATCTGCTCCCTCTCTCTCCCATTTTCCCCCTCTCAGCAACATATTCTTCAATCCACTACTACTGGCCTCCATGCTGTTCCTTGAACAAGACACTCTTTCCCAATTCTTGGCATTTTGATGGGGGCTGTCCCCTAGAACTGGAATGCTCTCCCTCCTCATTACCTCCTAATTTCTTTCAAATCCCAGCAACAGAAAACCTTTCCTAATCTCTCTTAATTCTAGTGTTTTCTCTCTGGTAATTATTTCTAAATTATCCTGGATGTAGCTTTGTTTGTACATAGTTGTTTACATATTTTCTTTCCCATTAGATTGTAAGCTGCTTGAGAGTATGGACTACCTTTTTGCCTTTCTTTGTATCCCCAGTGCTTAGCACAGTGCCTGACACATAGAAGGTACTTAATAAATGTTCATTGACTGACTGGAAGATGGAATGTGGTGGAGAGAGACTTGAAGTAGGGGAGAGCAACGAGCAGGCTATTATAATAGTTCAGGGATGAGGTGATTGGTCAGTGGAGACAAAAGGGTATATAAGATAGATGTTGGGAAGTTAGAATTGACAGAATTTGATAACACTGAGGAATTTAGGATAATACCTACGTCATGAGTCTGGATTACTGAGAGGATGGTAAGCACCCTCACAAAGGAATAGTAAACTAGGATTTGAGGGAAAAGATAATAGGTTCCATTTTGGATATGTTGAGTTTAAGGTAGCCATAGCACATCCATTTCAAGATGACCAACGGGCAGATGTGAGACTCAGTTAGGAAAGATATTAAGACTAGATAAAGAGATCTGAGAATCATCTGTATAGAGATGATTATTGAATCCATGGAAACTGATCACCAAATACAGAGTATGAAGGGAGTAAAGGGGGGCACAGGACATAACCTTGGGCAATACTTACAGTTAGTAGGCATGACTTGGATAAAGAGCTAGAAAAGGATCATGAGAAGGAGCAGTCAGACTGGTAGGAGGAAAACATGGAGAGAACAGTGTCTAGAAAACCAAGAGAGAAGAGCCTGTCCAAGAGAAGAGAGTGATCAATAGTGCAGAGAAGTCAGGAAGGACGAGCATTAAGAAGACTACTAAATCTTACCGTTACATCATTGGTAACTTTGAAAAGAGCAGTTTAAGTTGAATGATGAGGTCAGAAACCAGACTATAGAGAGTTTCAAAGAGAGGGATAGAAAAGGGAGTGTAGGTAACTGGCTGTAGATGACCACCTCAAGGAGTTAGCCATGAAAGGGAGAAGATATAAAAGATAGCTAGTGAGGATGGAGGGATCCAGTAAGGATTTTTTGAGGATAGGAGAGGCATGGGAATGTTTGTAGGCAGCAGGGAAGGTGGATTAAATCTTAATGAGAGAGTAGGGATGACAGCAGGGACAATCTGCTGGAGAGGACAGGATGGAATGGGAGCACCTGTGCATTTTGATAGGTAAGGAAAATGGTCTTATATGCCCTTCATGTGAAACATGAAGGCTCAAGTTCAGGTGCTCCTTCTTTTCTGATGTCTTATATGTAGAGCTCTTTTCCATATAGACTGTACCTTTATGATCCCCAGTCTTCCCTTCTCCCTATGTTTAGAGCTGCCCTCTCTCCCAGGCATTTACCCATGCTGGCCTCCAGAAAAGTCCCATTTATCACTTTGGTCCTATGACACTAACTGCCTGCCCCCCTGCAGTGCATCACTGTGTTCTTCTGGAACCACTCAGACATTAGTTAAGGATCTTTCTGAACCACTACCTCTAGCCATATGGGTCAGTCTATTCTTTTGGTTCATATACCTTCACAGTTCATTGTGTTCTGGACTTCCTGTAGTTTCTTACTCATTCTCCCTTCATGTATATGATAATGTCTGTTGATTTATTAATCTGTGAGCTAGGCTTTTACTCAGAATTTTTCCCTTGGCCTTTTTGTCTTTCAAGTTTTTTCTGGCATTCCCAGTTGTTTGTCTGCCCCCCCCCCCAATGCCCTCAAATGTAATTTCCTTGGTTTACCACCTCATTTTGGCTCTTTCCTCCCCTTCACTTCAGGTGTTGATAAGGCTCCTCCTGTGGGGATGATTCTTACTGGAGTCTCTGGCCTGAGTAAACTTTCCTGAAGGGGAGGAGAAGAACTCAGCTGAATTTCCATCCTTTCCCTCTGGTAAGGAAGCTCATTCTTCTTTTACACAATTCTGTATTTCCTGTATCTTGTTTCCTCTCTTCCATTTATTTCCTTTTCCTTTCCAATGGCTAAGCAGAATCCGTGTCTGATCATTCTTCAGAGAGTAAGGGCACAGGGTGGGTGGGGATGCTTTGTGTAATTTTTTTTTTTCATGTAATCTTTTGATTACTTTTTCTCTGAACAGGACACTTGTCCCTACAGTATTCCCTTATCCAGTTTTGGATTATTTCTCACCTCCCCTTTCTTAGGACAATAGTACCCAATCCAACCATGCCAAGTGGCCCTTTCAAATCTTTTCACAAGGTTTCTTCAGTCCTCTGATCTATTTTTCCTTCCTTAATCCTCCTCTCCCTACCTTATATTATAGGTCACACACCTCTTCCCTCCAGATTCCCCTACCATTTTTGCAGTCTCAGGGCTTAAGCCCCAATTTTGTCCTCTTGGCGTATTAGAAGGCACAGGTCTTTGTTCTTGTTTTAAATGAGCTTGTCAATCAATGGACCAGCTAGGAGAAAGATGCGATAACCCCTACTGGATTACCACCAGAGAACATCTGTCTGCCTCTGTTCTTTCCTCTCCCAACTCCACTGGTTTCCTTCTAACTTTCTTAAGTTTTTATATCAAATACAGTTCATGTAAAATGTTCATCGTGAGTGAATCTCTACAAACATGCTTTTGTTACAACAGAGGGGCCAAGCACGGGAATACCCTTTCCTCTTCCCCTCCCTGCCATTACCCTGTCTAGAATTTCTCTACCTTGACATTCTGCCCCATACCCCCACCCCACCACGTCGGTTTGTTCTATAGGAGGCTATTACTGGCAAAAGGAGACCAGACGACTGGGAGGGGCATTGTGGAGGGATGATCCACACACCCCCTCCCAAAAGTCCAGCAGGGGTAAGGGAGAACTTACAGGAAGGGAAAGGGAAGCATGGGCAGGGGGAGGGAGAGGAGGAAAGAAGTACAGGCGATGCTTTGTGCCCCCTTCTCCCTTCTCCAGTGCCCGAAATAAAAATGGCGCCACGTGCCAGGCAGAGGGCACGCTCAGGAGCGCGCGGGCCATTGTGACCTTCTGGGTTCTAGGGAGCTCCGAGGCGCGTACCAGCGGGTGCTCGAGCTCGCGCGTGCGCGCTCCCTCGCCTCCCCGTGCCTGGGCACGCCCCCCTCACCTCGCCCCGCCCCTCCACGGGCACACTGTACCCCCCGCCACTAGTACACTTACACACACTTACTCACACTTCCACACGCACGCATCGTGCTCGCGCGCCCCGCCTCTCCCCCGGACTCTCGTTCTACCTCCCGGCCAGGCGCCCCGGGACCCATCCTCTTCCTCCTCTTCCTCCTCTTCCTCCCTCCCGCGCAGTCCCAGCCCCCCCCCTACCCCATTCCCCCGGCCCATGGTCATTTCGCGCTCTGCCACCGCTGCCGCAGTCGAGCCCCAACCATGAGCACACCCGGTAACCCCGGGCGCCGCCTCCGCCACGCTCCCTCCGGAATCGGCATGGGGTGCTTGTTGCTCGTGGTGTTGCTTGTCGGGGCGGCCCCCAGGGGCTCCCGGGCCTTCTACCTGCCCGGCTTGGCACCAGTCAGCTTCTGCGAGGCTGGCAAAGAGACCTCCAATTGCAAGGTGAGCCCGACGACGGGCGCCGAGACGGGGGAGAGGGCAGGGGTGGGGTCCACCCCGAACTGGACGGCTCTGCACAGAATGGGACAGGAGGTACTGGATGACATTCTGCGGGATGGTAGGGTGGGATTAAATGGGAAAGGGCCCGATCAGACGGCAGTGCGGTGAACGGGATGGGATGGGACTGGACGGGACGAGGCGGGACTGGACGGCATTGAAGAATTGAGCCAGAGACGGATGGAACTGCTCTCCGTGGAATGGGTGGGACCAGATGGACAGGAGGGGACTGCCAGGACAAGACAGGATAGGGGCTCAGCCCCGCTTGGCAGTCCTCACCTGAGAAAAGTGCTCCCCTTGAACCTGTTTGGAGAAATGTCGGAAGGTACACTTGGCCTCAAAGATCTAGTCCCCGGGTTCTGCCTAGTGCCCACCCCTTCATCCTCCTTTTCTCTCCAGAACCCTCTCCCTTGGCAAACACGCCGTGCAGCCCATCCCTGCCCCTCCTCCCTCCATCCGTCCATCCGTCCCTCCCTCCCTCCCGGAATTGCCTGTGCAAACATTTCCCCGTGAGCCTCTGCTGGGAAATCTATCTACAAACTGTTTTCCTTGCCCTCCCCTATTCCAGCAACTCCACGAACACCCTCTGCCCTGTCCAGTGCTACTGCAACCCGGCTCCCGGGACCACTCCAGCCTCTCGTAGCTGACAAAGCCCATCTCTCTCTTCATCGGTCACTTTGCAAACAAAAAACAATGATTAAAACCCAGAGCTGACTGTGTACTTATAGAAGCATTATTAATTATTTATTGAGTGAACATCCAGTGAGACCCATATAGCATAAAGAGATGGCTGAAACGGAGCCATTTTTCTCTTCTGTTTCCTTATTCCTAACACCAAGGAAACCTTTCTATTTGGTAAAATAGCCTCCTTAACCATCCAGCTGTAGTATCAAAGTGGCCCTGCTGATAAAGTTAACATTTGAAGGCAGTCATCAGAATTGTGGGTAGTTTCCTAAACGACATCCCCTGGTCACCTGCCCCTCCCCCCTTTTTAGGTTTCAACCTGTAACCTTGGAATTCCACTCCTACCTGGAAACAGATTAGTGCAGGCGGCTTGAGTTGTGATCAAGGCTTTTGATTTGGGCACCCTGACCGATAACTTCTTATGCCCCCAAAGTAGGAAGGCTAGGTGTGCCACATTTAAAGTTAAAGGTACCTCTAGAAGGCTATGGTGCCTTAAGGTGGTACAAGTGGCAGAAATTTGAAATTATAGTTGAGGGCCCGGCTTCCAATGTCATTTCTGCTACAAGGGGGGAGCCTGGACAGGTCCTTTACCACTGAGCCTCATTAAACAGGCATTTATTCAGTATATGCTATGTGTCAGGCACAGTGCTAGGCTCTGGGGATACAAAGGCAATATTAAACAGGTTCTGCCATCAAGGGATTTACTTTATATGAGGGGTAGCAGGGGGAGGTGGTGGTGATTTCAGTATTTATTGTCTTTGGCTCCTTAGTGCATACATGTAACAATACTGAAACACCTGTCCACCTGTCCCCCATAATATATGTGTGTGGGATATATGAAATACTTCATCTGGGTTCTCCTCCTGACACATTGGCACTAGCTGGTTGGCTACCTAGAGGTATAGCTTCTACTACTTTCAAGGTTCGAATCAGGAGTAAGGCTGTGGGTAACTATCCTAACACTAGCTCACAGGTACCCACTGATGGTCTTCCCCTTAAAAATCCACCAGTAGACTCAGTTCTTTAGCATTTGGTTCAGTGGGGGAGGAGGGGAAGGGAGGGGATAGCTAGTTGGTAAAGTGGATGGAGGGCCTGGAGTCAGGAAGACTTGAGTTCAAATATAGCCTCAGACATTTATTAGCTGTGTGACTCTGGGCAAGTCACTTCATCCTATTTGCCTCAGTTTCCTCCTCCGTAAAATGAACTGGGGAAGGAAATGGCAAACTACTCCAATATCTCTTCCCAAGAAAACCCCAAATGGGGTCACAGAGAGTTGAACATTACTGAACAAGTAGCACAGTAAGAACAATAGTTATACCAAGGAGGGGAGACACTCAAGTCAACATTTATTAAACACTTAGGATGTTCGGGGCACTGCGTTAAGCTCTGGGAATACAAATATAAGCAAAGAGACAATCCCTGACCCTAAGGAGCTTATATTTTAATGGGGGAAGACCACACATGAAAAGCATTTGGGGGGGGTACAGATTGAGAAGTTGGGGATGGTCAGAGTCCAGAGAGGAGTGAAGGAGTAAGCATTTGGGAAGGACTGAGTCCTGGGAGGAGCTCTAAAATTGGAATGAGGGGGCCACTGGGGCCTGGAGATCTTCCCAAGTAGGAGGGCACCAAGCTGGAGGCACACCCCTAAGGCTGTTGGGGTATGGTAGAGGAGGCCCCTGAAGCACATACGGAGCTCTGGGAGGAATGAAGGAAAATAAAATGCAGTGGTAAGTGGATAGGGAACCCATATGGCCATGGCAGCTGCAGGGGCCTCAATGTCTCTTTTTTCTCCAGAGGGTCCTTACAAATTCCTGTGACTTGGCATGGGTGATATAGATCACTCTATCATGTAGCTGGTCTCCTAGCTCCTTAAAGATCACAGCATCTTACCCAAGTGGGTCATTCCCCTGCTGGGCCCTTTGGCTGCTAAGCTTGCTCGTCCCTAGGCTCAAATGCTGCTGTTGGACACCATCTGTGCTGATCCCCTTGGGCTTACTCGATAATGAGTAGTAGTGGTGCTGCTGCTGAAGTATCAGGGTACTAGTATGCTTTTTAAGCAAGGGCTATGACCCTTAGCCTAGATTTAGCAGAAGACTTTCTTCTTTGACCCCTTTAAAGCATGTAGGCTGGAGGTAGGAGGTGTCCAGCTTCTCCTGTTCCACCATTTCCCCCTGACTTAGAGCTAGATACCTCATTCAGGGACCCTCCCTTGACTTAATTTGATCAATCCTGATGTAGCCAGTTTTATTTCCCAGGCTGCTTTTGGGATCTGGAGTAGCTAAGAGACAAAGGTAGGGATGAAGTCTGTACCTTAGAGGCAGGTTCATTGTCTTGCTGGCCTCTTCACCTGTCCTGGAACTATTCTGGCCTCTAGGCTCCTTATTAGGTGTGAAACACTTATTTATTTATTTGCTTCTGAAGCCCTTCCCTTTTACATTACTGAAGACTTTTGCCTCTCCCATATTTAAACTTGGCTGAAATCCAATTCTTTGCATATACAAAGAAACTTTTTTGGGGGGAAAGGTGCAAGGAGGCAGTTCATGGGATGAAGTCCAAAGATGGAGAGGTGACCAGATTTTCCTGCTATTACCCAACATTTACCAGTGAATGCTTTTTAAACGTAGCTGACGTTATCTCCACACTATTAAAAGTTGAAAGCAAACCCCAGAGTTCTACTAGTGTCTTCTATACCCTTACCTTTGTGTAAGCTGTACTCATGACAGGAACACACTCAGTCCTCACCTCAGACTTCAAATCTTTCTAGTGAGGTCGATCGAGGCATTTGAATTCTAGTTGGTCATGTCTCAGATGAAAAGTAAGTGCGGGGAGGTCAAAAGCTGCCAAGGCCCCTCTCTGATCCTTCCAGATGCTGGGCACACTTCTCTGGGCCTGGAGAGTTTCTGTTTCTTGGCCAGAAGTCAAAATAAAGCAGTGACTGATGAGGAAAAGACCACCTGGGACACAGGATCAGAAAAGGCCTCCTGTAGCAGGTGATGTTTGAGCTGAGCTTGGAAGGAAGCCAGAGCTTCTAAGTTGGAGTGAGGAGGGAGTACGTTCCAGGCATGGGGACAGTTGGTTCAAAAGTGGAGAATGGAGGAGGGAATGTCGAATGTGAGGATCAGCAAGTAGGTTCAGCTTATTTGGACCCTAGATTGCATGAAAGGAAGTAATGCCTAATAAGTCCAAAACAGTAGGTTGGAACCAGATTGTGAAGAGCTTTGAATGACAAACAAGAATTTGGATTTGAGACTCTTAAGCCAGGGGTAGGGAACCTGTGGCCTTTTATTAAGGGGATTTGTTCTGTGAAGGTTGGATTCAGTCAAAGGGCTGCACTTGAGGACCTAGAGGGCTACATATAGCCTCTAGGCCACAGGTTCCCTATCGTTGCTCTAAGCAATAGGCAGCCACTGGAGATGTGTGAATGGCCCACTTTGTACCTTGTAAGGTGGTTAGACTTTTGAATGTTCTGTTTGTCTGTGAAAAGGTTAAAAAATTATCTAAGTACCTTTTATTCACCCATTCCCTGGACCCACAGGAGAGCCTGCCAGTAGTCTAGAGAGAAGATAAGAGTTTGTCTGAAGCTGGAATCCAGGTTGGGGCCTTAAGATTCCTGCTGGTCCTCAGTTGTGGGTTCTTGGTCCTTTCTGAAAATGCATAACAGTACCCTAGGCTAGGATGTTATTTTTCCGTCATTCAGTTGGGTCCAACTTGTCCATGGGGGTGGGCTTTTCTTGGCTGAGATACAAGAGTGGTTTACCATTTCCTTCTCCAGCTCATTTTACAGAGAAGGAAATTGAGGCCAACAGGGTGAAGTGACTTGCTGAGGGCCACACAGCTAGTTAGTGTCTGAGGCCAGATTAGAATTCAGATCTTCCCAATTCCAGGTCTGGTGCTTTATCCACTATGCCACATAGCTGCCCTAGGCCAGGATGTTAGTTGATCCCAAAGCTGGGGAGAAGTTGCAGAGGTCCTGTGCCAGTTAAGCAAAGCCAGGGAGCTCAGTGGAGTAGCTTTCCCAGCTGTGCATGGATATCAAGAGAAGAGAAAAGACTTTGGGGACCTGCAGCTCTGGGGGTGTGAATTGCCTTGGTCACATGTTCCCTCACTGCACATGTTCATTCTTCCCATTGTGTTTTTATAGAAAGATGTATCCTAGATTTATGGAGAAGATGTCTTGTTACTGCTATTAATGTTGTGCCATTTTAATAAATGCTTTGGCTTTGAGCTGAGTCAAGCAGGTGCTTATTGAAGGTGAATCCATACAAATCCACAGAGTACTTGTGAGTGTGAGTTTCCAAGTACTCCAGAAGGGAGAGTCCCACAAAGCTTCATCAGACCACATAGCAGCCAGGGTTTCCCTCTTTTCAGTCTGGCATATTTTTATACAGAGCTCTGCTCCTGAGAATGGCCCATAGGATCTGACATGTGCCCCTGGGACTTTGAGATGCCTCACACAGAACTCTGTAGGAAGTACCATGGTAGGGATGAGTAGGCCACAAAGTGTAACTAAGGAGAAACTTCCAAGAACAGTGGGGGTTGGGAGGACGGGACAGATAAATGTGGCCTCAAGATCAGGATGGCCAGATGAAGGGAGGAATACCCCCAGTGTATTGGGGGGACCCTCTCCAGTGACTGGGAGGCCATGGATGAGCTGCTCAGGCTGGGCAGGCCCAGTGGAGTGGCATCTGCACTGTTGAAGGGAATACCCTCGAGGAGAGTAGGACTCCATTTGAGTGCCCAGTCATTTCCCCACCTCCATATGTGTTTTCTTTTTATCAGTACAGAATATGCAGTTTCTTTTTACGATTATGAGTTGGGTAGGGGCCATTTTCTCCATTTTGCTACCTCCATAATACCTGTTACAAGTAGCGATAGTGCAGTAACTAGCAGGAGGTCTGTGCAGGACTGCCTGTGCCCACTAATTGCCAACCCCTAGTTTACCTTTTTGGACCTACCATAGCTTCTTCATGTGTAAAGTGAGGGATTTGGCCTGAATGATCGCTAAGATTCCTTCCAGTTTTGCTATGCAATGATTTTATGAAGTAGAGAGAGAACTTGGTGATGCAGTGGGGAGAGCCTCAGACACTTACTAGCTGTGTTAACCTGGGCAAGTCACTTCACCTCTAGCTGCCTCAGTTTCCTCATTTGTAAAATGAGGATCATAATAGCACCTGCCTCCCAGAGTTGTTGTGAGCATTAAATGAGATAATAATTGTAAAGCCCTGAGCACAGTGCCTGGCACTATATAAATGTTAGCTCCTACAATTATTAATAAATCCTGCCTCAGACATTCATTAGCTATATGAACTTGGGCAAGTCACTTAGGCTCTCAGAGACTCAGCTTCTTCAGCTGTAAACTGAGGGGGTCAGATGGGATGTCTTTCAAGGTTCCTTTGGCTCTACATCTATGGTCTTGAGTGCAATCCTGGGGTTTGGCCTCGAATACTCACATACGTGAGACTTGTCTCTGGCCCTCCCATGGTGGGATTGTTCTGTCTTTACTTCTTCCTCCCTGTTACTCCCAACCGTGTGTTGTTGGATTGTAACTGCCCTCTTGGCTTGTGTGCCAGGTAGATCCTTTCTGCTACTCTGGTGAATGTACCTCATAGGTGGTGGGTTTTCATTTCTCTTTACAGAAAGATTGCAGGTTAAGGAGGGGGAAGATGAGAGGCAGCCATTTCAGTGGTAACTAAGGGGATGCATAAATCGGCTTTTGGTTGATTGCAATTCACAGAGAAGTCCCTTATTGCTCATCTTTCCCTAAACAATGTTCATTGGCTATAGTATGCCTTTTCTATCACTGTATTTTTATCTAAAGACCCATAGCTGTTTTACCTTCTGATAGCATTAAAGAGAAAATTCCTCCACAGTTAGAAAACGTCTATCTTGTTACTTCATTAGCACAGATGTGTGCTGGGCTTTACTTTAAGAAAAATCAAGTGCCAATATCCAGATGTGGAAAACTGGTAACTTAAGGGGTGATTTATCTGGGTCAGAAGAAGACCCCTTGCTTTATGAAAGAATTTATCACCGAGTTCCTTTGCAAGTAGACAGCTTTCCTAGTGCGTGAGTAATAGAATGCTTTCTGCTTCACTTGCTTTGGTAAGGGAAGCATCTATCCGTTTTTGAGTCCTGGTGCCCCTATATATGCATTACCGCACCTCTTAACTTAGCTAACCCAACTTGTTCCTTTTGTGTAGGGCTATAAGTGGCTTCATATTCAAATGATAGACATTAGAGTGTACTAGGCGAGGAGAACATTTCTGTTCTTTCATAGAATGAACCAATCTCTCTCTGTTCCCTACCTGGCTAATGATCTGTTCATAGACTAAGAGCCTCCCCTAGTGCCTCACTGAGGTGTGGAGGTGATCTGATTTCCTCAGCTCTTCCAGTGCGGAATATGAGATGTGGACACAAGCGCCTCTGCTTGCAGTGCCCAGGGATGGACCCCTGTCCAGCTGGCAGCTGAGAACGAGGCTGGCCAAGGACAGGAACTGGTGGCTAGCGGGGCTGCAGGTAGAAGGGGTTTGGGGGGGGGCACAGCTGTTCTCTGAGACGATCTAGGAAAACTGTGGAGAGCTTGTGTTCCGTGGCTATGGAAGGAATTCAGGCCCTTGCTCAGAATCTGTTTATTTTTACTTTAGACATAAGCTCACGACCTCCAGAGTAATATAATGTAACCCTTATCTGAGTGGAAATATTGGTACTGCTGTTGCTACTACTACTAACATTTCTGTAGCACTTTAAGGTTTGCAGAGTGCTTTACATATATTACTTCATTCCACTCCCACAACGACACTGTGAGGTAGGTGCCATTATGATCCCCATTTTACAAATGGGGAAACTGAGGCTCAGAGAGGTTAAGGGACTTGCCCAGGGTCACACAGCTAGTGTTGTGTAGCTGAGTCTAGATTTGAATTCAGGTCCTCCTCACTCCAGGACTGGTTCTCTATCCACTATACCACCTAGCTGCCCCTCCTTATATACAGTTTTGCGGCCCCTACTGCTGTTTGTGGTATACTCCATTGTACTAGACCATGGTGCCTCAGGAAACCATACCCTCTACACTATCCCCGTCGGGGTCTCTAGTTAGCCTCTGCTTGAAGACCTCTAGTAGCTGGGAACCTGCCCCTCCCAAGGCGGCCTGTTCCACTTTTGGATATTGCTGTTTGGATTGCTGGAAAGTTTGCCTTGTATCAGACTGAATTTCCACTTATCATTCCTGATTTTACCCTTAGAAGCCAATAAATACCTCTTCCCTATGGCTGCCCTGCCAGTACTTGAAGACAGCTCTTCTATTTTCCCTTTTTTATTCCCTTAAGCTTTAATATCCTCCTCTGTAAAATGAGGCTGAGCGATTAGGACTTGGCTAGCATCAAATGTAAATTCCAGAGTTCAGCGTTTGACTCCTGGATCTTCCTGGTACACCAGCATTGTAATTCTCTGGTCACAATCCTGAGAAGCTTGGTTATCTGGCTTCTTAGCTCGTAGTAGATTAGAAGCTGCATAGGGAGTAAAAGGGGACAGTGGGGAAGGGGTAGAGGGAGGCTGGAGTCGGTCACCATGACAGCAGCACGAAATTGTGGCCGGCAGCAAGAGACACTTGACAAGTGGCCATAGCTTACAGAAGGGATAGCTCTCAGGTGCTATTTAATGTGAGAATAAATAAGCCCTGTAGACCACACTGTCTTATGAAATGTGCACATACCTCACTCAGAGGTAATCAGGGTTCATAATGTTAATTCTGAGTCACAAGGAAAATTCAATTATTTTGTTCTAAAATAAATGTCAAGCAGAGATGGAAGTGGAAAGATTGGTGTCCGAGAAAGGCAGTGTGGTGTGGTGGCTAGCCAACTGATGTCAGAGAGAGGAGGGCAGAGGTTTTAAATCTCACCCTCTGACACCTGCTCAGCGGGTGACTGATTCTCAGCTAGTCACTTACCCTCTGAGATTGGGACGCCGTGGAGAAAGTTGACAACCTCCTTTGGTAGGGGCAGCGTCCTCATCTAGGAAGGACCCTTTATCAGTGAAATCCTAGGACCATTCCCTAGCCCCGCAGGCCTGAATGACTAAAACATGGCAGTGGTATGTAGATACTTAAAGCCACACACTGCAGTTATGGAAATGTACTTATCTCGAATACCTTATTCCCCACGATGCTGGATACATGAGGCTTCTCTGTACAGAGCTGTAAATTTATGATAGCAAGTGCCCTGAAGTTAATTCAGTATATTCTTGTACTTTCCATTATCAATAAACATTTTTTCATTTTTCAGTCTTTAATAGAGCTCTTTGTGAACAGACTGGATTCGGTGGAATCCGTTTTGCCTTATGAATATGATGCGTAAGTATGGCATGAATGATCTGTGTGGTATTGCTAAGCATGTACAAATGTGCATTATCTCTTATCAGGGTGTCCAAATGACACTGTTCCTTCATCCGAATGTAATGGCATCCTTTGAACAAAGGAAGTCGTGAGGGCAATCTCAAGAGCCTGCTCAAACTGAGACACAAATGACAAATGCTGGGCCAGGATTTCTAGCAAGTGATTTTCTATATTTTTCCTTTCTCAGGAAGGTTAATTATAAATTGATTTATAAACATTTGGCTATTTTTTGAACAACTTTGAAAAATGTTGGGTTTGTTTCCAAAATTTCATTATTTTCCTCAAACCTTTTTTAAAAGATCACTGTATCCCATGGTATATAAAAGATGCTTAGTCTCTTGGTCATCAGCATCAAGATGATATGTGATTGGTAATACGGGAGTAATAGTGAATGATTTGTCTTAGAAAAAAGAATGAATTGGGGCAGAAACGTCATTATGACACTCAGGGTGGGCAGAACCAGATCAAAATGTAATTGAGGAATATTTAACAAAATAAATATAGAAAATACCAGAACATGGATAATCTTCCTATGGGAATTTCTAAGTCAGCATGTAGCTGCAGGGATCCTGCAGTGTCCTGGATTCTGTTTGAGCTTGATACCACTGATTCTGAGTCCGTGTTCTCTCGTGTTACTTTGTTCAGCCATTTCAAGTCATGTCTGACTCTTCATGATCCCATTTGGAATTTTCCCGGTAAAGATACTGGAGTGGTTTGCCATTTCCTTTTCCAGCCTATTTTGCAGATGAGGAAACTGAGGCAAACAGGGTTAAATGACTTGCTCAGGGTCACACAGCTAGGAAGTGTCTGAGGTTGGATTTGAACTTGAGAAGATTCAGGCCTGGTGCTCTATCCACTGCAGTGTCACCTAGCTGCCCTGGTACTGCCTTACCCCTAATTATGATGAAAAAAAATTCAAGTCATGCTATCTGATTGTCTCCGTCTAGGTTAGGAGACTTCTTTATATGAGCTATTCAAAGTGCTGTAGTTGGATTTATTGACATGTTGTAATCTACATTTTTAATGTAAATTTTTTAATGTAAATTTACATTTACATAAATTTACATTTTTCTTGCTTCAATTTGGGATCTCTTCAGTAAGCTGGTTGATTGGGGGGTAGGGGGGATGGTAACTTTTTGGTTCTTTTCCCTTATCTGTTGGGATTGATATTTATCATTCCTCAGTGTCATCCATAGAAATTAGTAGACATTTAAAACTTTCTCATGGATTTGTTTTTTGGGTACTGATTTCAAAGCTTATCTTGGAAAAGAGAGAGGCTGACTAGAATTCTGGGCCTTGGAGTTAAGGAGACCTGGCTTCTAGTCCCACCTCTGACACTTCCTGGCTATGTGACCCTTGATGTCTCAAGGCTCCCACAACTCTCTGAGAAGTTGTTGTTCTGCATTGGTAGAGGGAATCTTCTCCATCAATGAGATCATGGATCTGGATCCCAAAAAAGAAAAAACAAAAGGAAAGTACTGGCAGGCACTTTGATGTTTGTTACTTTATTAACTGGGAATAGGATGATCATGCTGGTGCTCCAGCATCTTTAAATGATACTGCAGTTGTTCTAAAACTAGGTTGGAGTTGTCAAATTCAGACATTATCAATGATAAAGACCTAAAGTATATTAATGAGATCTTTGAAATTGGCAAAGCTTGTTGTTCCTGCAGTTGTTCCAAATGAATGCTCTTATCCAAACTCTTTTCCAAGTCAGTCTCAAAAAAAAAGTCAGTCTCATTATTGGAGGATGGTGGGGAGGAAGGAGCTTCCATACTGCATAGTAGTTCATGTCACATAGTACTGTAAGTGCTTTGTTGTTTACGTGTAAGATCATATTTTTGGAGATTGGAGAAACAGTTAATGAAGAGTCTTTAGGGTAATTGTGTGAATTTTAGGGTAGAAATTTAGAGTAATGAGGCTTTCCGCTAGCAATGGAGCTATTAAGCCTATTGGAGAGAGTCTAGATGAATTTAAAGTATGTGTGTCTTAAAGGTAGATTTCTTTCTTGATTTTATATCTTAGTGGAACTCCTATTTTTCAGCTTTGACTTTTGTCAAGATTCAGAAGAAAAAAGGCCTTCTGAAAATCTTGGCCAAGCGCTGTTTGGAGAGAGAATAGCATCGTCGCCATACAAGGTTATCTACCCCATCCTTTGAATCTTAGTTGAAAGATGAAGCCTCTGAAAGCCTCCTCCTCCTGCCTGACAGCACAAAGTCTCCGTTCACGTTCAAAGGAGCTAGAATCCAATGTCGTCAGTGTCATTTAAAGAAAACTATTGAATTATTGGCTGTCAGGCTCTCCCCAGTACCATTAGTGATACAGCAATGCTGTTTTCTTTCTGAACTTTTAATCTTGCCTTCTGTAGGTTCTGCCTATCTTGGGCAGTATAATACGAGGAAGCATAATTTGTTTCCTGCCTTCTTGCAAATGATATGGAGAGGGTGGGAATGGTGCTGAATGGGTGTTTCAGTGGTCACTTAGGGTTACTGCAGGCTGCAGGGAGGTGGTGGGGGAGGGGTGTGGAATATTATATGGCCTTGAAGGGCCCTTTCAGTGCTACGATGCTCAAATTTTAAAATCAAACACGCAGGCTGCCCGACAATCACATTGTCCCTATGATCAAGTGGGCTGTCCTCTCGGTGGGCCCAAGTTGGACAACACTGCCCAGCCGAGCCACAGAAGAAAGCTAGCCAGAGGCAACTGGACTGCAGGCATCTCATTCAAAGGATATAGCTCGTTTTGCAGTTGGTGCAATTTCAGAATGCAGGCTGCCTCCACCAAATGTGGTTAATTAGTTCCATGAGAATGCTGTTTATGCCTGTGCAATAAACAATATGGCACCAATAACCAAAGTGATGCTGGGCTCTTTTGCTGCTCTGGGGTTCAAGTGCCCTCTCGGAGCCCTGATGCTTATTTATTTTGCACCTGGGTAGCCTAGCAGGACAGCATTGGGATGGGCTTGTAGTGTACTCATGATATTAGCAGTAGGTGAAGTGGGATAGAGGCAGTGGTTGGGGTGGTGAGTAAAAGAGAATGAAAGGCCCTAATGTAGTGTCCCTTGCTTTAGCCTTGTTCAGGTGGTTAATGCACTGGATTGGCTCCATGCCCCCATGGTGCCACCCTTATTATCTATTTATACAACTCAAGGTCAGCATCATAAATGGCCCTAAGTGACTTTTTTTGAAATCCTACATAGTTAAAGAAGGTGAATTATTTGGTTTACTGCATGGACCATGATAGAGACTTAATGCATGTGATAAATATGGAGGGGATGTGTATCGATTTAAATTTTTCATTCAAGTGGAAAGGAGAAATAGTTTGTTGGAAGATTGCCCCTATCCCTGTAACATAGTGTTTGTTTTTTGATATTCAGTTGATAAAATGTAGGAAGAAGATTTGATAAATCTCTTAAATCTTTTCTTTCTTTTTTTTTGGTGAAAGTTTGGTTTTAACCATGAAGAAACATGTGTGAAAGTGTGTGTAAAATCTTACGATCCCAGAAATGAGAGTGAAAAGAAGAAGCTGGCCTTTTTAAAGAAAGGAATACAGCTGAACTACCAGCACCACTGGTGAGTTGGCGCTTGTGGGAAGGTGGCAGTGTTGCCTGGCCTCTTAAGCCTAAGGTCGCTTTTACAGCTGTTACTGTAGCTTGATTTTCATGAAATAAAATGAGAAATCCCTTCTTTTCAGAGACTTGCTTCAAAATGCTTGTTAACATGTTTTCTTCTTTTTTTTTTTTGCCCGCAGGATCATTGATAATATGCCGGTAACGTGGTGCTATGACGTGGAGGATGGACAAAAGTACTGTAATCCAGGCTTCCCAATAGGATGTTTTGTTACCCCGAGTGGTAGAGTGAAAGATGCTTGTAACATTAATGTAAGTGTGGCTGGCGAGCTTCCTGTGCCAATGGAGAGATGAGGCCTCTCTCGCCCACTCAGCACCGTTCCTGATAACAACTGACTTTCCTTTTTTGAGCATTATGTCTTTTAAACAAACTACTTAATAATTCCTTTTAAATAAGACTGAGATAGGAACTGTGAGTGATGAGTAGGCCAAGAACTGTGAGTAATAACTGAATTAAAGGTGGAAAACTGGTTATCATCCCCTTCTCTCCAGGCAAGGTTATAATATTTTGTTCTGAAGATATTTCTTTGAGCTTTAGCAACAAAATGTTATTAAGAGCACCGTAGCAGGAGTCAGGAGACCTAGATTCTCATCCATTCAGTGCCCTGCCACTAAATTACCGCGTGCCCTGGGGCGAACCACTTTGATGGATCTCTTTTAAAAAATTGTTATCCCTGTCCAAGGGCAGCAGATTTCTTACGCTTGATATTCATTCATTCCCTTCATTCAACAAAAACTTAGTAGGCAGCTAGGTGGCATAGTGAGACAGAGGGCTGCGCTGAGACACCAGAGTTGGAATCCCAGCTCACACACTTACTGTCTGTATGCTCCTGGACAAGTCACTTTAACTCCTTCAGCCTCAGTTTTCTCATCTGTAAAAATGGGGATGCGGATAACATCACATTGTGGCATCTATGTTAACATGTAAGGATCAAATGAAAGAATAAACGTGACCTATTTTGGAAGCCTTTGTAGGCACTCCAATCACTACTGTGTGAAAGGCATTCCTTAAATGAGTGTGGTGTGTATGTCAAGCCAGGGATAGGGGCTGGAATTATGTTTTCATTTGAAGAAGAAACTCCTTCTACCAATGCAGGGTAGTACCTTCTCTGCAACTTAGAGGCTTGCCTAGAACGCTTGTCCAGGGTCATTAATTGCTAGGATGTGTCAGTATCAGGACTCAAACTCAGGTCTTACTGGTTTCTGACACCATGCCTCAACTAGGCAGCTGGATAGTACAGTGAAGAGAGCACTAGGCCTGGAGTCAGGAACACCTAAGTTCAAATCCAACTTCAGACACATATTAGCTGTGTGACTCTGGGCAAGTCACTCAATTTCTCTTTGCCTCAGTTTCCCCATCTGTAAAATGGATATAATAGCACCTATCTTGCAGGATTGATGTGAGGATCAAATGAAACAATATTTGTAAAGGACTTAGCACAATGCCAGGCACACAGTTGGTGCTATATAAATGCTTATCCCCTCCGTCCCTCTCATATAAAGCTAGCTTCAACAAATTTAGAAAATACCAGTTGGAGAAACACCAGTGAAGGGCCACATTAAGATGCGTCACAATGGGGTTCCTTAACTTGAGATCCTTGCACTGGGTTGGAAAGCCCTTTGATCACTCTGTTATTGCAATCTGACTGACTTCCTTTGGAATCCTTGGGATTTTACCATGATTCTGAGCAGGGTTCCAGAGGCTTCCCTTGGGGGTCATGACGCTGAGGTTCCAAATTCCTGTGCTTGAGGGATTAAGGCTGTAAGCAGGACCAGCTCAAACTCAGTGTCTTGGGGCCCTCCAGATTCTGACTTTCTGTGGAACAAAAGGAGAGAGTCCCTCTTTTACTTGGACAAACTGCTGGTTTGTTTGGTACCCCCAATTCAGAGCCAGGTCTCAAGTTGGAGGAAACCCAGAGTTTCAATCTGGGCTCCAAAGCTTCGTGGTTGTATGGCAAGTCTTGTCACCTCTCAGAACCTCCGGAACCTTTGCTCTCTTGGGGACAGTGAGACCTGTGTCACCTTCAAGCCCTGTAGAAATGAGAGTTTATTTGGGTGACTTTTGTCTGCCCTGCTTTGCTCTCTGTACTGATTTCTATCACATGCGAAGCTTATTGATTCTCCCTTCCTTTGGCAGACTGTGAAGGCTTCAGAAGGCAGCTTGGTAACTTTTTTTTTTGATTTTTTTCTTGAATAAAAATATTACATTCTGTTAAAAGTGTGCTGAACCTCGGATCTTAATAAGGTTAAAGCTAGAAGTGATTTTAGAGATAATCTAATTTATCTGCATGGATTCTTCTCCCTCTTTCTCTTTTTTTATTTTTAGCAGACTCCATATCACTGAAATTAAGCAGGCAGTTCAGATGATTTGCCCTTGCTACTGATAGGGAACCTGAGAGGGGCTTAGGACCTTAGCCAAAAAGCTGGAAACTATCATGTTTATCCCATTCTACTGGATCCATTGAAAACTTAGTAAGAGCAGCTGAAACATAAAGGCCATTCTTTCATAGGCTGTCCCCAAGTCTGGAATGCTCTCACTCCTCACTTCTGCCTCCTAGGACTGCTGGACTGCCTTTGAGGCTCAGTTCAGGTGTGCCCTCCTACAGGAAATCCCCCTTGTGGTACACGCGCTCTCCTCTTCAGATTAACTTGTTTTTGCTTACCTGTTTCCATGTTATATCCCCTAGTACAGCTCTTTTGAAGGTATGGGCCACTGATCCTTTCAGGGGGTCTGTGAGATCAGAACTAGTCTCATAATAAGACTAAGATGTTTTTGTCTCTTATGTGATCATTGTCAGTAGATATAACCCACACAAACAAAAGCTATTGGGAGTAGAGTCCTCAGTAATTTTTAAGAGTGTAAAGAGGTCCTGAGACTAAAAAGGTTGAGTATAGCTGCCCTGGGTGGCTAGGTGGCGCTCTAGTGGATAGAGGGCTAGGCCTGGAGTCATCTTCCTAAATTCAAATCTGGCCTCAGACACTTATTAGCTGTGTGATCCTGGGCAAGTCACTATACCCTGTTTGCCTCAGTTTCCTCATTTGTCAAATGAGCTGGAGAAGGACATGGCAAATCATTATAGTATCGTTGCCAAGAAAACCCCACATGGGGTCATGAAGAGTCAGACCCTGCTGAAAATGATTAAACAACAAGGCTGCCCCAAGAGAGTGTAAACTTCTTGAAGACAGGGACTGTTTTTTTGTTTCATTAGGACAGTGCCTTGCACATAGTAAGCAAGTAATACTTCTAGTTGATTTTTGTTTTCAGATAAAAGGGTCAGTTTGGTGACTTTGAAAATTTCAGATTAATTCCTGTTGCTCTTGGCAACCATACAAACCCCCTGGGGGAAATAGTGGGAAAAAAAATCCGATGTGTTTCAGAGCTCGGTAAAATGAGCAATTGGAGAAAATTCATGAATAAATAGATATTCCCTAGAGGCCACTCAATCCACAAGGCTTTATTAAGCACCACTGTGAGGGATGTAGAAGACTACAAAGACAAGACAATGAATCCCTGCCCTCAAGGGTCTTATGTTCTGCTGAAGAGGAACAACTTAAAAATAGGTAAACATGAAAGTCTACAAGGAGTAAGAAAGGAATAAGAGGATCAGGAAAGACTTCCTACAGTCTTCAAGGGAACTAGAGATTCTAAATAGCAGAATTGAGAGGAAAGGTCGCTACAGAGACAGGAGATAAAGACATGGTGGTGAGACATGGAGCACCAAGTTCAGGTAACAGCAGGGAAGCTAGTGTGGTTGGAGTTTAGACAGCATGAAGAATGTACATAAAGACCAGAAAGGTAGTCTAGAACTTGATTGTAAGGGGCTCTAAATGCTAGAGCAGCTAGGTTGTATTTTCTCCTAGGGGTCATAGAGAGCCATTGAAGGTTCTAGAGCTGGAGAGGAACATGGTCAGTCTTATGTTTATGGAAGCTTGTTTTGGTGGCTGGGGAGACAGTAGATGGAAAGGAGAGGCTGGTGTAGGTCCTATTTGGAGAGTAACACAAAACTTCAGGCAAGAGGAGATAAGTAGAGAGGAGATGTTTGTGAGAGGTTATGGGAGGTGGCAAGATTTAGTGACTGATAGGATATGGGGGAGTTGAGGATAAACACCCCTGTTAGAAACCTGAGTACCTGGAAGGATGGTGATGTCCTCAACAGAAATAAGGCTCTTTGGAGGAAGGAGTGGATTTTAGGGGGAAGGCCATGAATTCTGCTTCAGACATTCTCAGCTTGAGATGCCTTTGGGACATCCATGTGGAGATGCCCAACAGATGGTTGGTGATGTGGGACAAGAGCTCAGGGAAGAGATTGGAGCAGGATATCGGAGGTGGAGAGTCATCTGCATAGGGATGCTAAATGAATCCATGGCAGCTAATACGGTGCCATTAGTGAGAGTGAGAGAAAAGCAGAGAGGCCAGGACAGAGCCTTGGGGGAGACCCACAGTTCTGGGCTAGGGAATGAATTGGCTGATGGCCTAGCAAAGGAGACTAAGCAGTGGTGAGATGCGGGGGAGGAGAGGAGAGGGATGGAGGGAAGAGAAGGTGTGTGTGCTCAGTAGCATTAAATGCCTTAGAGAGGTTGAGAAAGATGAATGAAAACTGGGAAGAAATGATTGGACTTGGCAATGAAGAGATCGTTGGCCACCCTGGAGAAAGCCATTTCAGTAGGAGTGGGGAGGCTAGAAGCTAGACTGCCAGGGGTTGAGAATTGGATAGGAGGTCAGGAAGTAGAGGCAATGAGTACATGGAGCTTTTTCTAGCAGCTTGGCTGTCTGAAATGGGGTTTTCTGCTATTGCCAAAGGTCTTTGGAAGACTAAATCCCAGATAGTTAAACTCTGTGGGGCCCTCCCTGCTCAGAGGGCAAGAATGGCACTTAATACTTTCATTAAATGACTTCCTTACTTCAGAAGACCCCATAATTTCCTTGGTGCAGGTATCCCCACCAAAAGCCCTGATACCTTACCATTCTTTGTTAATTGTGGCCAGCCTTCTGGTAATGAGGCTCCCCACAATTTGGCTGCTCCTTGGATGGGTGGGATGTTTTAGGACAGGACCTGATACAGTCCTAGGAGCCTCTTTTGCTGAGTTTGTGTTGTGTTGGCAGGTAGCCTTTAAGAGCCCAGGGTCACCTCTATGCTGCATTGACACTTTGGAGTGGGACTCTGGTGGAGGAGCTATAAATGGCTGATATGAAATGGCCATCGTTAAAACCAGCCACGATTGGCAATTATCACCTCCTTCAAATGTCCATTGCTCAGTTGTCCTCTCCCACAGGGGAAGGAGAGAGGGAGGAGATGAATGATGTATCTGCTTAGATGAAAATGAACGTTTTTTGGTCCTAGGCTACTTGTTCCTGTGAGTTTGTTTTTTAGTAGAAAACCTAGCACAGCTTAGGCGTAATGTTGGGATTTGCCCAGGGGCAAATCAGTGGTGGAATCAGAGAATGCTTGTCATTGGGGAGAGAGCCAGGCTTGGTCACGGTCCCTCACACACTGTATGAGTACACATAGGAGAAAGTGTTTAATATAGTAATTTAGGCTAAATTAAAATCTCTCTTTATACATCTGTCTTGTTTATGAGTCAATACCATTTCAAAGTTATAGCGATTTTCTTTCATGCACTTGTGGCTTTAATGTATTCCTGTTGGTGTCTGCACATTATGTTGGCGCAGTAAGGCAGCCAGGGCAGCAGAACTGTGGGGTCCCCAAGCGATGGCTCTGAGGACTCAGCCTGGCTAACTCAGAGCCTGCTTAGAGACAGTAGATGAAAACAGGTAGGGGAGGCCAACCCTGTGAGCAGGTGGTATATAGGCTGGCCCATCATACCCTTGTTTTAGAGTTGTCAGGTGAGACATTTTTGTGGCTGTGATGTAGTGGCAGGGTTCTCTTGTTTCTTGCTGCATTCCCCTGTGTTTGTGTCCTGTGTTGTATGTTTTCATGGGAAAGGCTTGGGTGCTGGGCCTAGCTCACCAAAATCGTGGGTCCAGAGGCCACGGAAGGGTTGGGTGATTACAACTCTATCACTAGATCAGTGCCTTGTGAGCCCTGCCCCCCAGAACTCCCACCCCTCCCCCTTTTTCAGTTCTCTTAGACATCTCTGCCTCTTAGGTCACAGGTCACTGACAGCTCAGCCTGGCCGCCCTTTTTCAGAAATCAGTGGCCAGGAGATAGTTTCAGGAGCAAAACTTGCATTGCTCCCCCCCTCCACATTTCTGAATGGCAGTGCATTCCTTCATAACTCTCCTGTGCCTCTTAAAAATTACTTCTGTCTCTAGGGTAAGAGAACATATTTGTCTATAGCAAATATACATTATTCCTCTGCAAACACATTCTAATGAAAGCCAAAAACGGGGGAAGAAGGAAGGAACCTGGGGGAGGATGTTGAGTTTCTCTTGATTGCTGCATAAAATGAGGTTCCTCTATGTAATTTCTGCCCTTGTGCATGGGGGCTAATACTTGATTTTTAGCTGCTGATTGTGGCCCAAGTTTACAAAGTCTGTAAGTTGAGGTGTGTACTGGGGCAGGTAATAAGGGTTAGTGAGCAGGAGGAACAGGTGTGTGCTAAAGTCTCAGATTTATTGAACTCTCCTGTGAAGTCCTGACTTAAGGGAACATAATTTGAACCATATTGCCAAGATGATCGACTTAAAGTGATTATTTATGACTCAAAAAAGGACTTTAGAAAGCAGTGGAGATGATTCCTTTGTGCTGTTTTGGCCCAAAAGGTCGGTAAAATCTTACATTGCTAGGTATTGTCCAGAAGGGGACTCTTAACAGTGCAAGAGACAGTGTGGGATCAGGGCCTTGGAGGCCAGCCTTCCCATTTTACAGCTGAGCAAACTGCAGCACACAAAGGTTGAATAACTCCCCCAGGGCTAACACCTTGTAAATATCTGAGGTGGAACTTGAACCTAGTTCTCCTGCCTCCTTGAGTCTAAGCCTCTACCCACTGCACCAAGCTAGACCTCTGCTTCATCTTTAGATAAAACCATGCTATGGCCCACAATGGAAAATACTGCCCTCAAAAGCTGAGGAAGGTCCATAGAAAAAGACCTAGAATCACCAAATCTCAGAATGTGAAGGGACCTCACCTTCTCAATATCTCTCCAATACAGCCCTCCTCTCCTCTGATAATGCCCCCACCCTGGGGCTGACTCTCGTCACCTCACACCTGGACTATTGCAGGAACTGCTGGTCAGTCTGCCTGCCTCATATCTTTCCCCACTCTAGTCCATCCTCCATTCAGTCATTAAAATGATTTTTCTAAAATGAAGGTCTGATCCTGTCACCTCTTGACTCAATAAACTCCAGTAGTTCCCTATTGCCTCCAGGAGCAAATACAGAAAGTTCTGTTTGGCATGAAAAGCTCTTCATAACCTGGTCCCTTCTTACCTTCCCTTACCCCCTACCATATACCCTACCATCAGGTGGTACTGGCTTTATTGCTGTTCTCCATATGAGATACTCCATTTCCTGACTGATTAATTTCGGTAGCTGTTGTCCATGGCAGGAAAGTTCTTCCTCCTCACGTCTGCCTTGTGACTTCCTCCAAAATTCAGCTCACTTCTTCCCCTGACCCCCTACTATGGCCTTCTCTCTGCCATCACCTTCCATTGATGCAGTATGCATCTTGTAAGTACCTAATTCTCTGTATGTTGTCTCCTCCATTAGATTGGAAGCTCCTTGAGGACAGGCACCTGATTTGTACCTTTCTCTGTATCTTCAGTGCCTAGTGCAGTGCCTGGCACGTAATTGATGACTGATGATCTCCCAGCTGCTAGTGCCCTCCTTTCCCAACAATCCTTGTTTTTATTCTGTCTCTTCCTATACACGCACATGGAGAGGGAGTAAGTTGGACTCTCAGGCCTCTCAGATCTCTTCCAGAGAGGCCAGCCAGCTCTCAATCTCTAATCCTAGGTATTTGTCATCCCACCTTATAGAATGTAAACTTCTTGGTGACAGAGCCTTTTTGTCTTTGCCTCCCCAGAGCACCCAGCTTAGGGCCTGCCTGTCACACAGTAGACACAGAAGAAGTGCTTCTTGATTGCTCTCTCCATGTTATCCACAGGAATAATCACAACAGCGTGGTGAGGAGGGGAGGTGCTGTCATTATCTTGGTTCTGCAAGGCCCTCAGCCTGGGCTTCCCCCTCATCAGGAAGCTCTCATCTCCCTAGTTCTGTTGCTTTGGGACCTTGTCTCTGAGACCTTTGGCCTTCCCAGCCGGAAGTCAGAGAACAAGGTTGTCCCAGCAAACGGATGCCCCTAGACTGCTCTTTGGAGCCCAGTGTTTCATCCCCTTTGTGAAGGTCTTCTCTCTAACTTATGGTGGCTACCCCGAAATGGTCATCTGCAAAGGCTGGGTGATAGAGAATCTCCAGACAGCCCAAGAATTCAGGCTTCCTCAACTTCCTCGAGTTTGGCCTTGCAAATGAGTGAGTGGGAAGCAGTCCCACGGCATTCTGAGCCAGAGGGGCAAGGGCATGTTGGGGGCTCAGTCTCTTTCCTGACCTTTTCATTTGCAGATGAGGCACTTGGTTTCATACTCTTGATGGGGTCAGAAATGATGCATGGAAAATCTGGAAAGGGAACGTTGTTTCCAAGGAACACTTGTGCCCATTGCAAGTCTGAACGAGGTCCTTGCCTTTGTTACCTTCCCCTAGCAACCTGCCAGTTTGCCCAGATCTGAAAGGGGGCCCACCTTTCCATCCTCTCCTCAGTTAGCAAATCACTGGGGGGACACCAGGATGTGTGTGGGCGTGCAAAACAACATTCTGGTAATAGCATTTCTCATAGTTACACAGCCCAGTTAATCCAGATGTTGTCAAGTGCTTTGCTAAAATCTTGGTAGACTATTTCTACATTTCCCTGCCATCCATTAGTCTCATTACCTTGTCAAAAAAGGAGAATTATCCAGGAGGAATTTATGATGCACCTATTATGTGGTAGACCCTGTGCTTACGTGCTGAGACTACACAAACAGAAAGATTCGTGATACTCTCTACATGAATAGAGAAGGTAAGAATTTAAAGGCATACATTTCAAGGGAAAGATGAAAGTTCTGTGGTGGATATGTTGAGTCAGAGATGTCTACACAGCAGGCAGTTGCTGCTCTATGGTTGGAATTCATGAAAGAGGCTAGGGCTGGATGTGTAAAATCTGGGCCTCGTCTGCATAGCGGTGAGAGCTGAACCTTTGGACACTGATGAGAGCTCTAAGATATTGAGTAGAAAGTGAAGAGGGCCCAGGACAGAGCCCTGGGATGCAGCCACCCCTTAAGGGTGGCTTAGGGATCAGGACCCAGCAAAGGAAACTGGGAAGTGGCTGTCAAACAGGGAGCAGGAGAGCCAGGAGAGACCCACAGCAGAAAAACCCAGCAAAGGAAAACAAGGCAGAGGTGGTCAATGATGTCAGGCACCACAGAGGGTCAGAAAAGTGAGGACTGAAACAGTCATCAGATTGATCACTTTATAGATCATTGCTAAGTTTGGAGAGAGCAATTTTAGTCGACAGATGCCGGATAGCTTTTCTTTTCCTCCCAAGAGTTTGGTTCAGGAATTAATAGGATGATAACTTGAAGGGATGGGGCAATCTGATTTAAGGATGGGGGACGGTTGGGCATTAGGGAATAAACCAGTGGATAGAGTATTCAAGTGGTTTAAATAAAGTCACCCTGGTAAAACTTATTCTTGGTGAAGCCATATTGGCTTCTCAGGTTCACTGCTTCTCTTTCTAAGTTCCCAGAAACCAGCCTCCTAATGATGTTTGTATTTTGCCAGACATCAAAGTCAAGCTCGCTGGTCTCCTCCAGGAGTTTTCAGAGAGATCTCTGATGGCCACCCAGCGATGCTATCTGCCAGATCTTTCCATCCTGGAAGATGTGGTTCTTCCAGGTCTATTGAAGTAATCTCACTGACAGTAGCTAGAAGCTGCTTCCTACCCACCCTCCTTACTTATCCTGGGGTCCTTCTCGCTTCTCGCCATTTTTATTTTATCATCTCTATCCAAAGATGGATGTTCTCTTTGAAAGAGAGAACAGAAGCAGTATGCTGGTTAGTTCTCCCTGCCCACCATCAGTCATTCTCATCATTCCATCCCCCATGAACAGTATCCCTTCTTTGATTCTCCTCTTGCCTCCAGCCTAGCTAAGAAGAGGCCCCTTTTTTGGGGTTGTGCTTAGTGTTCATCACCAATTTCAGCTACAGCACTCCTGACCCTTCTTAGAGGATCAAGTCCTTCAGTCTCTTTCTTAGTCTCTGTAACCTGCCTTCACTTTTATATTCTATCTGTGTATGTGTGTGTGTGTGGGGGGGGGGTGGTGGTGTTTAAATGTGAGTTCGTTAATACATTTCCTGTGCATCATCATTGGCTACTTTAGTCTCCCCTTTTTTTCTTCCTTATCAGAATTATTTCTGCCTATGGCATCCGAGTTTGATTTTGAAAGAGCTTTCTGTGCTTTTAAGGTTGATTGGCCTCCTACTTCTCCTTTCTCTGAAGCCCCACCAGGCTGGGGTGCGCCTTAGATAGTGCTTGATTTGTCCCTTTGTTTCTATCGCAGACTCAGTGATGGAGTGTGGTTATTTCCCTCCGAGGTTCTTAAGGCTTCATCTCAGCACTTTCTTCCATCTTGTTGGCCAGAAGCTTGTTCAGAATAATGCTTCCTCTTGTTGCTTTCTCCACCTTTGGAAGGATGAAATTATCATTAAGGCAAGTCAGAAACGTATCATCTGTTCTGCCTTTGGCAGAGTGAGCACACCAGCAGATGCCCAGAGAGTTGAAGTCCCCCATCATTACAATATTGTGTTTCCGTGCCAGGTTTTTTAATCTATTTGCTAAATGCCTCATCTAATGCCTTGTTTCATCCAGGTGGCCTGTAGTGTACACCTAGGAGAATGCTGCTTCTGATTTACGCCCAATCCTCAGCCAGATGCGCTCTGTCCTGTTGCTACTTACAGGTTCCTGGGTTTCCTTATGTGAGTGTGTATGTTCACAATATACCCTGCTATGCTATTACTGCTTTTTAAAGTCTGTTCCGGTCATTCTGGAAAAGCTCTGCCCTTTCTGAACCACGGCTAGTTCTGCATTCCAAGTCTCAGGGAATGCTACCTATGAGATTCAGTTTGTCTTACTGTTAAAATCTCTCTGTCACTCTTTTTAATCCATAATTTGTACATTTTCCTGTACCCGTGACCCTGGGCTTCATGGCTCGTTTTCTCCTTGGAGAAGGAACCATCTCCCTCTCTTCTACTGTTCTTTTTCCTTTCTTTTATCCAGGACTTGCCATTTCCGTGGAGGCCATTTTCTCCCTTTCCCCTCAAATGCTTTTTGGTTTAAAGCTCTTTTGATTAGACTACCTAGGCTCTGGCAAAATAGCTTCTTACCAACGCTTGTCCCTCGCGAAGAGCCTGACATTTCTGTGTCTTAAGTGCGGGTCAAACAATGGAAATCTTCGGTTCTAAGACATCTGTCTTTGCCAGTTCACTTCCCAAACTCTTTAGTAGTAATGGAAATGTCTCTTGGACCCTCAAGATCTAATGTTTTTGTCTGGTACTTCCTAATGCTCCGCATAAGCCATTTTAGATTCCTTCTGATGCTATACTCTGCCCCCACAGAGGGGTCATCAGGGGTCATCCAGTCTTAAAGTTCTTGGAATGCTCTCTTTCCTATCTGGGATCCACACCCTGATACGTTTGTGTATTTTGCCAGGAATCAAAGTCAAGCTTTTTGGTCACTAGCTCTGTAGAGTCCATTACCCCCTTCTGCAGCCCTGTGGCACCCCTGCTGTCACATCAGACCCCTTGGTTTGTTTCTAGTTGATAAATGGCTGCCTTAGTTTACTGTCACCAGAGAGTACTCACCGCACTGCTTTTCTCCCCTCTCTTTGACTATTATTGGATGAGCTCTTACCTGAGGTCACCTCTGTACCTGGGACATCATTTTGGGGAACCCTAGGAGCTATTTCCCCCAGAGGTGGGCCAGTGCCTCCTCCACAGGAAGAGCCTCCTCCTGAGGTCTGGCAGGCCTTCTCTTTCATTCGGTTTCCTGTTTGAAGGCAATCTTCTCTTTTTTTCAAGGGATGTTTCATTCCCCCTGATAACGTGGAGAGTAAGAGCACATTCCTGCAGCCCTTGGGACAGAAGCCAATTTCTACTTTGTCATTCATAGGCCTTCTTTGGTGCCGACACAAACATGGTGCATTCTTAACGAGCATAGGAAAAATTCTTCTTGCCCTTCTGACTTGCTTAAATAAAGTTCCACAGCACTGACTTCAGGTTGGCAGGATATGCTTCCTCTTGCATCTCGGCCCCTCGTTTTGAGGTCCCTCAGCTGCAGTATGGGGCACAGCTCTTCTTGCCTACTCCAGGCCTGCTCTTTGCTTCAGTCCAGTGCTCCTCCTGACCTGTCTTGCCCCCATGCCCCTCCCCCCAAAACTCGCCCTAGGCACAGTGGTGGCTGCTTATGGCTTATGCCAACCCATGTGGCCCACTGATCTGGGAAACACCTTGTGAGACTTCTCATAATGAGATTATATAAAGCAATTTGCAAACTTTAAGGCAATAGATGTGTAGCAGTATCTAACTGTCTATAGTAAGTGCTATATAAAAATTATCATGATGGATGTACATATATATGTATGTGTATGTATTATATGTGTGTATATATATACACACACATATGTAAAGCAATCTACATATCGTTTACTAAGTGCCATGCACTGTGCTAGATGCTTTACAAATATTATCCCATTTGATCCTCATAACAACTCTGGGAGGTAGATGTAATTATCCCCATTTTATAGTTGGGGGAACTGAGGCAAACAGGTTAAATGACTTGCCTAGGATCATCCAGCTAGTAAGCATCTGAGGCTAGATTTGAACTCAGGCCTGACTGACTCCCTCTAGCCACTGTGCCACCTAGCCTCATCAGTTGATTTCTGTGGGGAGAAAGGTGGTAACTCTTGGGTGCAGCAGTCCTTAGATCTGTACCAGCCTCTCTTCTGTGCTGGAGCAACCTGCTGTCATGCTAAAAGCAGGAACCACAGGGCTGTTGCCCCTGATTGTCCAGACTGGCCCACTGTTCTGCTCTTACTGAGCTGATTGTATTAGAAAATGAGCAGAGCTCTCGAAGCAGATGAGGCCTCTTCCACAGCAAAGCAGGATGTTTCCTGCCTGTGTCTGTCTCCTGCCTTGTTTCTTGCTGTAAGCTTGTTCCTGCCGTGTCTTGCTGTAAGCTCTCTGAGTTCTTGGGGGCTCAGCCCATTTTAGGGTTTGGAAACGACACACTCTCAGATCCCTGTATCAGACACTTCCTTTAGATAGCTGATCATTGGGCATAATCCAAAGGAAAGAAAAGGTAGGAGAACTGATTTTGTACAGGATGTTTAAACAGTGACTCCAAAGCTACTTTGCACTAAAATTCAACAATTATGGATTGCCTACGACAAACAAGAAATTGTTCTGATTTTCAGGGACCTCTTGGCATCTCCCTTTAATTGAATTCAATTAATTTAATTGTTCAATTTGATTCAATTCTTTAATTAATTTGCCTTTAATTTCATCTGCTTTGAGATTTTCCCTCTTTTTGTTTGCTCTCCCTTCTGAAGTCTAACTCATAGGATTCTTGTGAGGAGCAAAGGGGATTGTAGAGCTCTGGGCCTGGAGTCAAGAAGACCTAAGTTCAAATCTGACCTCAGACACTTACTTGCTGTGGGACCCAGGGCAAGTCACTGAATCTTTCTCAGCCTCAGTTTCCTCATCTTTAAGATGAGAATAATAATAGTCTGTATCTCTCAGCATTGAGGTAATATATGGAAAGTACTTTGACCCTTAAAATACTTTACAAATGTGAGATATTCAATGTTAGCTAGTTCATAAGGAGCCGTAGAAATGAGAGCTCAAGTAATTTCTTCTGTGGCAGGTGCTCCTTACCTTCTGTAAGATTGCTCTTCTTCTTTTCCTTCTTTCCCCAGCTGCCACCAGAAATCCACCTTATCTTCTCTTTTCCCATTCCTTCCCAAGCCTCTCTTGTCCTCTCCTCTACCTCTGTGACCCCCACCTCTGTCCTCTACCTCTGTAACCCCCACCTCCTCTTCCATAGAAACAATGAGAGACCATCCTTATCCTGCAGGAGGCGCCAGGTAGCCACTTTGTCCACCTCCTCTGTTGGATATGCTTTTCCTATTTCTATTTCCTATTTCTTTTTTAATCTATTTCCTGTTTCTATATACAACATACAGGATTTACATGTGGTCATCATAATGAGAGGCCTCTAGGTGGCACAGTGGAGAAAGTTCAGGGCCTGGAGTCAGGAAGTCTTGTATTCAAATCCAACCATATACTTTTACTAGCTATGTGACCTTGGGCAAGTCACTTAATCTCTGTCTGCCTTAGTTTTCTCAATTGTAAAATGGGAATAATAACAGTACCTACTCCCAGGGTTGTTGTGAGGATCAAATTAAATGATATTTATAAAAGTTCTTAGCACAGTACCTGGCACATAGTAGGCCCTTAATAAATGCTTACTCCTTTCCCCTGTTACCTTTAAGTCCTGCCTCTGTCTCTTACTGGCTGGGTGACTGTCCATTTCACGGTGCTCTCAAAGACTAGTATTAGAGAAAGTGCCAACCTGGATTGGTAGAAGGAGTTTCCTCATTTGGGAGCTTCCTTTCTCAGATTTCAGGTCTAATTCCATTCCCTAGTCTTAATCCTCTGGACATTGAGATCAGTCACTCAACAAGTATTGGGGCAGTACCTTCTGTGTTCCAGACATGGGCTTAGGTAGTGGGGACACAAGGATAAGGAATGAAATCATCTCAATTGGCAATGACTTTCCATTCTACTGGGGGAGACAAGTAGGTATACAAGTGGATACAGTTAAAGACAAGGTAGTTTGAGAGGAAACAAGGGAGGATGCTAGCAGTTGGGGGCTCCAGAAGTGGCTTTGTGCAGGAGATCATCTCTGAGCTGTGTTGTAAAGGAAGAAAAGGACTCTGAGGCAAACGGAAGGATAAAGTGCATTTCAGGCATGGGGAATGGCTTGATGCAAAGGGATGGAGATGGGGGAAAGAGTACCATGTGTTGAGACCAGTTTGGCTGTATTCCAGAGTGTAGGTGTGAGATAGAATGAGATAGAAAATGAGATAGAAATGAGATAGAATGAGATAGAAAAAACAGGTTGGGGCCAGGGTATAGGGCTTTAAAAGCTAAACAGAGAACTTTATATTTTCTTTATAGGCAATAGGGAGCCACTGGAATTGAGTAGGGGAGTGACATGTTCAGATCTGTGTTTAAGGAAATCTGCTTTGACAGGGGGTGGAGGATAGATCAGAGAAGGGAGAGACTTGAAGCAGGGAGACCAATGTAGAGGCTGTTGCAATAATCTAAGAGAGAGGTGATGAGGGCCTGAGCTAAGGTAGTAAATTGAGAGAAGGGGTTAGCTGTGAGAGATGTCATTAAGGTGGAAACAGTGAGATTTGGCAACCCATCAAACATGGGTGTGCCCATTCCACAACCTTTGGGTACAATGGATGGTTTTTAGGGGGTTTTGGTTTTACTTCTTATGGTTAGTGGTGCAGGGAATCTTTTTGCAGGCAGGTTGTTCTTTTTTTTGGTTGTTGTTGTTGTCTATTTCTTCCATCATTCCCCACCCCTGTTGTTAGTCAAGTACTGTCTCCTTCCATGCTCTTCTTCCCCTCCAGAGCAGCCTCTACATGTACCTACTAGTCTTTATTTCCCCGGTCATCTCTCATTTATACCCTTGTTCCTAAGGCACCAACTGTCCTCCGTAATGTTTCTCTAAAGTTGTATTTTTATGGAGCCATTTAAGGACAACTGCAGGTGGCTCGTACCTATACTTTAAATTTATTTGCACAGATAGGAATACTGGCAGCAGCAAAAGCTCTCATTGTAGTTCATTCCTGGGCAATGGCCTTTTAATCATTCTATACAGAGTCCTCAAAGATTTATAAAGAATTATTGTTCCTAATGTAAAATTCCCCTGGTTTCTAGATAATACTTTTGTGACTTTTGCTCCATATGCACATTTTATCTTCTCTTTCCATAAGCTCATTTCCGAAGTATATTGAAATTGATGAATCACACATTTAGCTTAGATAAAAATGCCTTTTGATGCAGCAATTTCTCCTGAACAATTGAATGTCCTTGATTTCGGGATCTTTAGTAGTCACAGACATTTAGTAGCTGTTATCTTACATCTGTACTGTATTCATTTGGGTCACAAAGTATTCAGTATGACTTGGGCAGTGCTCCAGGTCATTTTTTGGTAAGGGATCTAGGACTCTTCAAAAATATTACCCTGGCCTTGTATAGATTTACACTGTGGTTGTTTATTCATTTTTCAGTCGTGTCTGACTCGTGGTGACCCCATTTGGGGTTTTCTTGGCAGAGATACTGGAGTAGTTAGCCATTTCCTTCTCCAGCACATTTTACAGATGAGGAACTTGGGCAAACAAGGTTAAGTGACTTGCTCAGGGCCACACAACTTGGAATTGTCTAAGGCTGGATTTGAACTACAGGCTTGGCACTCACCTAGCTGCCCTATTACATGGTGGTACCTTTGTTTGTTAAACCTGTGTGTCCTGGCATGCTGAAATTTATGTATGAAGCTGCTGGCAGAATCACAGAATTATAGATTTGGAGCTGATAAGGACCTTAGAGGCCAGTAAATTCAAACCCCTTGATTTTACAGTTGTGGCCTGGATTAGGGAAGTAAATTGCCCAAGGCCACACAGCTAGTAAGTGTCTGAGGTAGGATTTGAACTCATCTTTCTGAGTCCAAATCCACTAGCTGTTTTCAATAAGTATGAAAATACTGAATACTGAATCAGTATTCCATTTTTAAGCACTGTTAAATTGGTGGTACTCCAAACAGATTGGCCAAAATGGATAGTCATGAATGAGTGGGTAGTATGTTGAGAATGGGTGAAAGAGAATTAAAAGAAGATAGATATTCCTAGGTTGGCAAATGGTCTCAATCCCAACAGGGCCACTAGAAATCAGGCAGGTAATAGATCAGGCTTTGGGCTAATGGCTTTTTTTTAGGAACAGAAAGAAAAATGGAGACATTGTAGACTTTTCTTTTTTATCTCTCTCTCTTTCTCTCTCTCTCTCTCTCTCTCTCTCTCTCTCTCTCTCTCTCTCTCTCTCTCTCTCCAGTGTTCTACAATCACTACAAAACAACTTAGATTAATTTCCCTCCCTCCCCTTCCTTCCCCCCTACCTTCCTCCTTCCTCCCCAAGATGGCATGCAATTTTATATAGGTTCTACACGTACATTCCTATTAAATATATTTTCACCATAGTCATGTTGCATAGAAAAATTAAAATGAATGAGAGAAATCGTATAACAAACCAAAACGTAATCCAAAAGAAAATGATCTGCTAGATTCTGCGATTGAATTCCATAGTTCTTTCTATGGATGTAGAAGGCATTTTGCCTTAAAAGACCACTGGGAATTTTTTAAGTCCTTGCACTGCGGTGAAGTTCTGAGTCTACCAGAAAAAATCCCCCCACACTGTGGTTGTTGTGTACAAAGTTCTCCTGGTTCTGCTCCTTTCACTCAGCATCATATCATATAAGTCTTTCCAGGCCTCTCTGAAGTCTTTCTGTTCATCATTTCTTATGGCACAATAGTATTCCATTACATTCATATACCACAATTTATTCAGCCATTCCCCAATGGATGGGCATCCTCTTGATTTCCAGTTTTTGGCCACCACAAAGGGTGCTGTTATAAATATTTTTGTACATGTGGAACCTTTTCCCATTTTTATGATCTCGTGGGGATACAGTCCTAGAAGCAATATTGCTGGGTCAAAGGGTAAGCACATTTTTGTAGCCCTTTGGGCATCATTCCAAATTGCTCTCCAGAATGGTTAGATCAGCTCACAACTCCACCAGCAATGAATTAGTGTTCCAACTCTCCCACATCTTCTCCAACATTTGTCATCTTCCTGTTTTGTCATGTTAGCCAATCTGATAGATGTGATCTCAGAGCTGTTTTGATTTGCATCTCTCTAATAATAGTGATTTAGAGCATTTTTTCATATGACTAGATATCTTTAATTTCTTCCTCTGAAAACTGCCTGTTCATATCCTTTGACCATTTATCAGTTGGGGAAATTGTAGACTTTTCTTCTTGGGAAATCAATAAGTTCAATGATTGTTTTATCTTTGGAATTCATCTTGGAGGTTCTAGCAGTTACCTCATCAAGAGGGTCCCCAAGGTTTGCAGAGTTAAATTTTTTTGTTTGTTTGCAGAGGATTTAAAAGAGAAGGAAACTTTGGGTTGTTTTGGAGAACTTCTGTTTCTCAGAGTTGAAGAGAAGGGATCTCAAAGACCATCTGTTTCAACTAATTGCATACCTGCAATTGTATCTTTCACTTGGTTGGGAAGCATGAATATTATTGGGAAAAATCTGTATGCTGAATTCTTGAATGGGTGAACCTGTATAATAGGAAATGTAATTAATTAGGTCTTAGGAGTTCAGGATTATAGCTGGGTCCTGATTAGTGAAAACAATGGATTTTCCCAGAAGTGGTCACATTACTTGAATTCCCACTTGCAGATTTCCATTGGGCTGGAACCAGAGACTGTATTTTACAGAATTATAACTTTGAATAATGCACATTTGGGGATCCGCAACCACTTCAGGGGATTCATTACTTGCACTAATTGTACTGACTAGCTACAGTTTGCTCTGTTAGCAAGTTTATGTTTTTAAAATTCTACCTAGTCTTTGCCTTTTTTTAAAAAAAAATAGTTCAAAAACTGGCAGCTTTTTTTTTCTGTAGAGGTTAATGATGGAAGTGGTGAGAGACTTTCAGAACCAACATCAGTGCTAAATTTAGAGTGTAGTTCGTTAGGCATGCACCTAACGGCCATCTCTGTGTAGGTTTAGAACCATAAATATCCCAGCTGGAAAGGGACCTTAGAGATCCTCCAGACTGATGGATTTCCTCATTTTCTTGAGAAAGAAAATGAGACTCTGAGAGGGAAGGTGATTAGCTGAAAGTCACATAGGTCGACTGATTCCCAGGCCAGGACTGTCTGGATAGCTTTTTCTTCTTCAGCCGATTTCTGGCGGTGGGATCTTTCAGCTTTTCCATCCACAGGGACTTCTCGCATCTACTCTCTGATGAGTAGAAAGCCTCTTGTTTATAGCTCCAAGTTTCCACATCAGGGGGTATGATGGATATCTTTCTCTGACTTTTGTGTACAGCCAGCGGTCGCCACTTCTGCTTTATTGTTTGAGCTTACCTTTTGGTGGAGCTCACCATGATTCTTCCCCAATCCGCATGTGAGATTCTGCTAGCATCTGTTTTGTGGATGTCTTGCTCAGTAGAGTCAGTCAGCTGGTGGCATTCTTGGTTCATGTTGGTAGTGACCTTGCTTTGCCTTGTTAATGTGACATGTGACACTGACCTCTTTCAAGGTGCTTGGCAGGTCATATTAACAGCCATCAAGTTAGACCTCACTACTGCCATACAGACAGAGAGCTTACTACAGTTTGGTTGCCACCAAACTTCACTTACTCTCCTAACCTTTTGGGCCTTGCTGTTTGGTTTCTATAGCATTCTCTCCTGGACTCTTCCTTTCCAGTCTACCCCTCCTCGTCACATTGTTGCTTGAATGTCATATATTTTGGCACTCATTTAAAAATCAAAATCACATTGGGTTTGAGAGTTTCAGTAACCCCTGAGACCACTGAAGCTGTTGCTAGCCTTTCTCAAAGTCAGGATGGGTAATCATGGCCATCTTCTGCTAGTCTCCTGAAAGACTCAATGGTTGTCTTCATTGTATTTGAATGGTTTTTTTTTATCAACTCCACAGATAGCATATATTCTTAGATAGAAGAGTTTGTTGTTTACTCCTAGGTGTGTAGTACAGATGAACATCATGTGTTGTTAAATACTTTTCCTATTGTCATCTTTTTATTTCTGGGAATTATCCCATTGCATCAGTTAAGCAACAGAGGTTCATCTGTGATCTTCCATGTTGTTTTTGTGTGCTTCTAGATCAGTCTTCAGGGTAGTACTATGGACAGTTGGCTACTTGGCAGCTTTAGGTAGATCTCATGGCTTGTTGGGTGTCCTCTGTTGGATCATCAGGGATCCAGGGTCTGGTGCCTTAGCCCTCTGGGTCTGGACTTTGAGACTTTGGTACCAAGGTCATTCAGGGGTGATTAGTCTATGGGACAACTAGCTCATGCTACTAAGCTCATAGGATCCGAATGTCCATGAAAAAAAAAACAATTATTAATTGACCCTGAGAAACAAATGTTAAGCTAACTGGAATGTTCTTGTCAGCTGGCCAGTCCTTTTTCTCTCCTAATGCCTACTCAGAGGTTTATTTGGTCAGAAACATTATGGTTTAGTAGAAAGAATACTGTTATAGGGTTGTAGGTTATTGCTGATTTTATTCTGATTGCAGTTGAGGTTGATTCATTCCTGCTGATATCTAAAAAGATATCTTAAACTCACTGGTGACATTTGAAGTCACATTCCAGGTTGGGTTCCCCAGGGAAAGAAAGTTCCCTATTGATAGCCCATCTACAGCATAGGATATTATTAAATTAACAGAAATCCAAAGTTTACTTTTCACATTTGACATGTAGAAACTCCTAATGTACTGTTGACGATTTTTAACGTTGATACCATTGAAAATTTCTTGAAAGCTTGTGGCATGACATTAGCAGTCATTTCTTTATTGTATCCTTGATCATGGGAGCAAACTTTTCTTCCCATCTCTATGTTCCTTAATCCCATTCCTCCTTCCTCATGTAGAACAACAGAGACTGGATCCAAGGGGAGTGGCTCCAATGTCATTTATTGAGATAGTTTGTTACAGAAATCTAGACAAATCTTCTTGTCTGTTCATCATCCTTCTAGTTTCATCCTCGAATGCCCTTTGGATGATCTAGCTTAGTTGTCCTTGACTTCATCAATGAGGGTGGTTGCCTCTAAGGGTACAGGTCCCAATCCATCCATCCTTCTCTGTTCTATGCACCTCTTCACCATTTTTTCCAATGAATCCTCTATGAGGATTCAGCACATGTGCTGGGGGGGGGGCCTTCCTCTCAGTTTCTTGACATTGCATAGGTATGTAGAGCATATGGGCTCCTTTCCACAGATTCCTCGCTCTTGCTGCATGACCAGCCTACCTTCTTTTCTGTTCGTACAGCTGCTTGTCCTGTACATATCTTCATTGGTAATGTGGCACAGCTTGCTCATATCCACCATGCTTGTCAGCAGCACTGTGATACGAGAGGACCAAGCATCTTAGGAAGTAATGCTGCTTGCTGCTTCTGGATGTGTGACAAAAACCAACTGCCACCTCCTTTATTTGCTTCTCTCAGGAGACCCCATGAGCCATTTGACTGCTACTTCCTTTTGTCTTCTGGTTTTGTTTCTTTCAAGATTCATAGGATTTAGTTTGTCCAATAGTCTGTTTATTGGTTAGTCACTGGTTAAGGGTCTCCCATTTAGAAGTCTTACAGCTAAAACCTGTGTTAATTCTTAGTACCCTGGACCCCCATTTCTCCTACTCTTCCACTGTTGCTGTGTAGGTTGAGGAGAGGCCTTTTGTAGTTTTGTTTCATGGGTTTCCAAGGCCAGAAGGTTCATTAGCTGGGGGCCAGTGGTGATGAACATCTTGTACACTTAGCTAGGCCACTCTTCCCAAGTAGGCATAGTCTGTCATCATGATCTGATTTGAAGCTGTTTGAGTGTGACAAATCTCAGGGCCCTCTCTGCTACAATGAGGCATAGGAGGAGACTTCTGGAATCTGGCAAAGCAAGACCTGAATAAAACTAGACTGCTTTACACAATCTCACTTAACTCCGTTGGTGGCTTGGGAATGAATCAGACAGGATGCCTGCATCTGGGTGTTATCTATTGGGTAAAGAAGTGTGATAGGAAAAGAGTAGCCCATTTGGAACCAGCAGGCCCCAAGTTTGACTTGTGGGTTCCACCACATACCAGTTCTGTCATCTTGAACAAACCATTATCATCATCATCATCAATGAGCATTTAAATGCTTACAGTGCATCAGGCATGGTATTGAGTGCTGGAGAGATAAGGACAAAAGCCTGGTTCTGGTAAATGGAAGATAATCTCTGAGGGAAGGCACAAGCAGTTGGGGGAATGGAGAAAGGCCTCCTGAAGAAGGTAGGAAGCCAGGGGGAGTCAAGAAGGGTAGGTGGAAAGGCCGAGGGGCTGGAAGGCAGCCCGTATTCTGTCACAGAGTCTAGAGATGCAGGGTCATGTATGAGGAACAGTAACAAGGCCAGAGTCACTGCATCGCAAGGGATTCAGAGGGCAGAGAAGGGTAAGAAGATTGGAAAAGCCAGAAAGGGCCAGATTATGAAAGGCTTTAGAAGCCAAAGCGGGGACTTTAGATTTGATCCTGGAGGTAATGGGGTGCTAATGGAGTATATTGACTAGGGGGATAGAATGGTCAGACCCATGCTTTAGGAAAATCACTTGGGCAGCCGAGTGGAGGCTGAATCATGTTGGGGGCAGGCTACTGAGAGGCTGTTCTCTGGGCTTCCCCTTTTGGATTAAGAGGACATTAGACTAGATTACTCTTAAGATCTTTTCCAGAGCTACTTTTTGAATTTCTCTGAGAACAGAAAGTGACCGGGGGTATTCTGGAATGCTGTCCTTAGGGTAAATCTTGGCTTGCTTCCTGTGCTTTGGCTCTTTCTAGGGTAGTGTGCCTTTGGAACTTGTTGGAAAGTTCTGAACTTCCCATGACTCTTAATGCTGAGCAGTCAACAGTAAGTGAACCAGTCACTTGGTATGTTAATGATGGAGAACCATTTAATAGCAGTTGGGATTTGTGCCTTCTGTGGTTTCCCTTTGGCCTAAAAAGAACTCTTAGCATCTTTCTGATTTGCAGTTTTAGATCAAAATAAATAAATAAAATGGCAAGGAAAAGAAGCAAAGCTCCCAACCATTACCCTGGCTCTGTTTTCTCTGGGCTAAAGGAGAAAGTTGAATCTCTAGTGGCAGAGTGGGTGGGTGGGGAATAATCTGTGAATTTCATTTATCTTCAAGAATTCTGTTCCCTCTTTGTATGTGAAAACAAAAGGGAAGTGCTGCTAGTCACTGATCTTAACGTTTGGAACTGAACATCTTAGAAATATTTGTGCTGGAGGTGGGGAGCTAAGAATGGAGGTTATTTCTCCTTGCATATAATCAGTCCATATTGGGAACTTGGGCAACATGGCTCAACAGTGGGCTTTAGAAGGAGGATGGGCCTTGTACTGGATTGCCAGCTCAAGATGCATCAGCAGTTATGTGGTAGATAAAAACAGTCTGATACAATCTTGGGCTGCATTAAGAGGGGTAGAAACCTTACTGGAGGTGGTCATAGGTCAAAGGCTGCCCAGGTAGGGGTTGAACTAGATGCCATCCAACTCTGAGCCTCTGAAAATGTCACTTGGGATAGGAAATAACCCTAGAGAGGAATTCATAAAGCTTTTATGTTTAGCATCCTGCATAAAGCCCTCTCCTAAGGATTGAAATCTTGGGGAAGTCAGACCAAGAGAGGAATCTTACTTTTATGCCCCCCAGCCCATGACCACAAATAAGTTTTCTTCCTTTCTCCAGAGAGGGCTTCATTGGGCCCTATGGAGCTGGAATGACAGAATTGGGTCATAGTCTTCTGACACTGAGGAACCTGCTCATGTCTGTGTGGTGGAGTCCAGGGACCCTGGGCCCCAGAGTCAGATATCTGTAAGCACTAGGTAGCCAGGGATGGGTATTTATTTACATGCTGAGCTTCATTCACTTTTACCATCAGATCTGCAACCTGGCTTTGTTTACTTTCAGTGGTTTATCTGTTCTGTTAAGTACAAAGATAAAGTCTGTAGATTTCACAACCATATTTGAAATAGTCTTTCCATTTTGTTAAATATTTGATTTTCTGGGCTCTCAAGTGATAGTAGAATTAGCCAGCATCTCAGTGTTGGTAGAGCTGTGTTGTAGTCGAACATTTCTACATATTAATTCAGAGTGAATTAAAGGCAAGAAAAAGGACATACCTTTGACCTGGCAATGTCCCTAGTAGGCTGTAAGGAAGTCCAGTGATGATCTCGTACATACCAGAAGACTCCTCGTCATGAGAGGAAAGAGCTAGAGACGGTGGATGCCCATCAATGTGTGTGAAGGTCATGATGTATTATTATATAGTAAGAAGCAACAAATATAAGAAATTTGGAGAAACATGGCAAGATTTGTATTAACCGATGCAGAACCAAGAGAACAATATTCATAATGACTGCAGTGATGTAAAGTGAAAAGATCACTAACAGGAAGTGATACTCTGAGTAACTGAAAAGCCAGTGAAGGTCCCGGAGAACAGATAATGGAACATCCATTCCTCCCTGAAGGCAGAGAGGCGGGGGACTGCTAGGACAGAATGTGGTATGTATTGTCAGATGCAGCCACTGTGTCGGATGTTTTAGCTTAATTGTTTTTCTTTATCACAAGGGAGGATGCAGTCTGGACCAGGCAGTGGGCGGGTTGAATTGACTATGTTGTAAAGACAGAAGGCATCAATAAAATGTATTTTTTTCCCCAAGACTTAGCCAGCAGCTTAATTTATAGGTCAGTTGCGCATGATTGCTTATAGATTTAGAGCTGGGAGGGACCTTAAAAGTCATAAAACTCGGTTCTCTTAGTAGCTTTGGATAATGTAGCTAATCTTATTTCTTATTATAATTAGACCTTTTGCTTGTAGGGAAAACTGAAAAATGCCTTTAAACAGTCTATTTTTTTTCTTTTCTGGCAGTCTGAATTTAACAAAAAAAACACGTTTTACCTCTTCAATCATGTTGACATCACGATTACATATCACAGTGCAAAAGATGAAAATTGGCCTGGAGCACGGCTGGTTACTGCTAGGCTTGAGCCGAAAAGGTAATTTTAAGTGTGTGGTTTTTTAATTAGATTAGTTTAAAAAAAATATAACAGGAACACCGCAGGAGTTTTTTAATATAGCCTTTTAAATAAATGCAAAAAATAAAGTAGGGTGAAAAAATGATTAATGACCCCACTTGCACTTAAGAATTGAATTTCTGCCTTGTCTGGGAAGCTGGCCTTAAAGCACCCCCAGTAGTAATGGCCTTCACCCCCTTAATCTTCTCCTAGCAATTTCCTTTTACCTGTCATTGATTAATCACCTGTTGTTTTATCTTATGGTTATTTCTGTGTCATATTCCCCTAGAATATTCCTAAGTTTCTTAAGGGTACAGACCACACATTCTCTGCATTTTGTAATGCTGGTGTCCCCCAGTGCCTCCCAATGCCTAACATGAGTTAAAATCTGTTGAACTAAAGTAGGTCTCTTTTGACTTGACAAGTGAAAGTTGTGTGATGATAATTATATGTGTATGTATGTTGTTGTGCAGTACTTTTGACCCCATTTGGGTTTTTTCTTTTGGCATGGGTATGGGAATGGTTTGCCATTTCCTTCTCCAGCTCATCTTAAAGGTGAGGAAACTGAGGCAAACAGGATATAGGGACTTGCCCAGGGTCACACAGCTAGTAAGTGTCTGAGGTCAGAGGGAAATGAGTCTTCTTGACTCCAGGCCTGGAACTCTATTCACTGCGCCCCATGTATATGTATATGTGTATGTATATGTATGTGTGTGTGTATATGTATATGCCTATGTGTATTTGTGTATATAGGGCAGCTAGGTGGGTGGCACAATGGAAAAAGCGTCAGGCCATGGAATCAGGAAGACTCATCTTCATGAGTTCAAATCCAGCCTCAGCTGGATTTTAGCTGTGTGATCCTGGGCAAGTCATTTGACCCTGTTTGCCTCAGTTTCCTCTTCTGTAAAATGAACTGGAGAAGGAAATGGCAAACCACTCCAGGATCTTTGTCACAAAAACCCTAAATGGGGTCACAAAGAGTCAGACACAGCTGAACAGCACTATGTGTATATATGTTTATATTTCTATGCATATATAAGTATATATTTATGTCTGGAGCATCCTGAATGTAGATAGTTAGCATAGACTTGGTTAGGAAAGGGAAGAGATACTTTCTGAAGGCTGACTGAGGTTAATTGACAGACCCCAAGAACATTGGCTTGGGAGTTGGCACCCTGGAGTTTTCATCCGTGCTGAGCTTCGTGGTCTTGTGGAGGTTTCACTTACCTCTTCTGTAATCTGAAAGGACTGAACTAGGAGAACTCTAGAAACATACAATGTTAGTGGAGCCTGGGGACAGAGTAGGGTGTGTGACTTGGGCAAAGGCAGGCAGTCGGTTTGTGGCAGACCTGGGGCCTTCCAGGCTGGCTTTTTCATGGTTCTATGCCACTCCCAGCCTGGTATCACACTGATTCTCTCCAGGATGTCTTTTGGTGCCTTGCACATTGCAGGCATTCACGTAGCAGCCAGTTCTCACAATGGGATTCTGGCTTTTTTCTGCTTACCTCCCCAGTCCTGTGCAGAGCTTACAAGGTGAGACTTTTAAGATCCTGAAGGGCAGACCAAAGACAGGGAGCAAAGCCTTTTGCTGGGAAAATAATTTTTCATAAAGGAGGCAGATTTGTTCCAATGCAGCAGGAGATGGACGTCAACCTCTAGAGTCTGGGGGTAACTTTCTTGTGAGCACTGGACATGTTTAGAACCTCTGCCATTTATGATATTCAAATATTTAAATGCAGAACAAAATGGAAGACCACGGTTCAGTCTGTCATTAGGAGTTTCTTTAGAAGCATCTTGGTAGCACAGTTGAGTCAGAAAGACCTGAGTTCAAATTCTACCTCAGATACTTCGTAGCTGTGTGACCCTGGGCAAGTCACTTCACCTCTTTCTGCATCAGTTTCCTTATCTGCAGAAAAGGCAATAATAGAATCTACCTCCCATGGTTGTTGAGAAGCTAAATAAGAAAATATTTGCAAAATGCTTTGTGAACTTCACAGCACTTTATGAAAGTTATTATTATCTTAGTAACTATATAGCAGAAATTTCATAGAATCTGTTTTTAAAAAAAAATCTCTGTTTTTCTCCTCCTTTCCTAGCTATAAACATATGGATGAAGATCAGCTAACTTGTGAAGGCTCCCCTATGGAAATACCTGGGGAATTTACCAAGAAGCTGAAACTGATCTATACTTACTCTGTGAAATTTGAAGTAAGTGTGCTATTCTGATGCTAGCCAGGTTCTCCTGCCTCTTTCCCCCTTTGTTGAAGATGTTACTGCTCAAGCTTTCTTGAATCTTTGTCACGTGACATGATTATAGCACATCTGAGGGATCCAATGTAACAGGAAAATTTTTGCTAAGACGTTTTGGAAAGGACAGCTGAAAGGTGGAAAGTCCAGTGGGGCAGCATTAAGCACCCAAGAGTGAAGGACTAGTACCTATGAGGCTGTCACAAAGTCAAACGAATTGTGTTTGGGGTAGAAATCTGATGTATGGTTTTGGCTTGAGAGTTTGTCTTTACAGAGTTTCTCAAAAACTCAGTGCTGGCTTATCCCACATCCTAGGGGATAGTTGGGTTAACAGGAGTCTTGTCAATGTAGGTGTGTGTGTGTGTGTGTGTGTGTGTGTGTTTGTGTTTGTGCATGCATGTGTGCAAGCAGTGTGGCGACAGTTGGATATTCAGGAGAAAAGCTGCCTTGCTGTGACTGTGACTCCTTTTTTTTTAAACAATAACGCTTGGAAATGCTGTTAGAAGGACACACCAATGTCAGATGTTGATAGCTAGAAGGCATGAGGTTCCACTAGACTAACCAATCAAGAGGTGACATACAGGAAGTTGTATTTTACCCTAGTTTTCAAATATGAACGATTCAGATTTTACTCACAGTTTAGTGACAGTTTACTCACATCTTCAGCTCTGACTCATCCATGCAATACACAGATATAGAACTCATAAGGCCAGACCCACTCCTGTGTCGAATGGTCCAGAATGTAATAGAAGCCAAAAGTATGCTAAGCTTTTGCAAGTTGCGTCTGACAGTTGTTACTAACAGAAGGTCCGTCTGTGGTCGGTCATATGGCTTCCTATGTTTGTTTGTTTTAGGAGAACAATAACATTAAATGGGCATCTCGATGGGATTACATTTTGGAGTCCATGCCTCATACCAACATCCAGTGGTTTAGGTAAGTTTTCTGTGACAGAGAAAGCATCACTTCAGAGTGGAAATTTTTAATGTATATTTCCCATTAAGGCTAGAGTTTTCTTAGCCTTTGTTGCGCCATGGACCTCTTGGCAGTCTGGGTAAGCCTATGGACCGTTTCTCAGAATAACATTTTAAATGAATAAACCAAAACACAGGATTACAAAGGAAACTAATTATATTTGAAATACAGTTATCAAAATATTTTTTAAAACCCAAGTTCATAGGCCCTGGGGTAAGAACCATTCCTTTAGGGAATTCATAAATCTGGAGGGAATGCAGTATAAACCTCATAGACTGATGGAGATTTTAGCTTATCATGGAAGACTGGAAAACTGGACACCCAGAGAAGGGAGAAGAATGAGTTGAGAAGGGCTAGGGAGCTGTCTTCTGTTTTCCCCGTGGGACATTTGGTCTGGGCTGTGATCTACAATATGGTAGTTCAGGGAGATTCACGTGAACGAAGGATCATAAGAACGGGGCCTCTTGGCCTGTGCTATATAAACTGCAAAGTGATCTGGTCTAGACTTGGGCGTAAGGCCTGTAGAAGCTAGGTAGATAGAACCCAGGGTTCAAATCTGGGGAGTAAATCACCAAAAATAGATTGAGGAATCTAGGCTGTGGCCCCTGTGTGTACATAATATCGATGTGTTTATATGCATATGTTTCTATATCTGTACCATGCCTACCCTTCTGGTAGGAGTAGTCTATGGCAGGTGAGTAGGTTTTGCTGAACTGAATGTACAGTGTCATCGTGGACTACTTCCAAATGATGGTAATTGGCCTGGGATTCTGGAGCTGCCTCAACTTGACATCAGGGGTAGGGCAGGAGGGGCTGGAGGGGGCAGTTTGTCAGCAAAGTATATTGGCACCGACAGGAGCAGCAGTCCATCTCAGAGAGTCCTTGCCTTCTTCTCCTTTTCTCCTTGTCAGTACAAGTGGGAGGGGCCAGGCTCGTAGACAGGTAGAACTGAATTCTCTATTCCACTTGAATACATACACTGGCTGCCCACTGCCTGGACATGCCATTGTTTTCTCCCGGCATAAAGAGGTCACCTACTTTTTGCCACTTCCCTGGCCAGCTGTGTTGCCTCTTGGGCAGCCCTGTTTTTAAAGGCTCTAGTTCTCTGGGTCTGGCCTTTGGAAGAAGAGAGAACCACCCCCTCCTCCTTCCTTCCTTTCCTTCCCTTGGTAAGTGGCAACCCTACACCTTAGAAGCCTTGCTTTGGTAGTGCCCTAGAGTTGTTTTGCTATACCTTCTGCGGAACTGTTCCGAGCTCTTTTATTTGGCTGGTAAACCACCTGTCCAGAGCGGTTGTCAGAGGCAAGTACTTCCAGCTGGTCTGTGGGCTGCCAGTATTGATGCCATAACAGCAACTATGCTTTGGCTTTGAGCTCAGGCTGATGAATGTCTTCATTTGCCGACAGCTCTTGTTCTCAGGATCCTTATGTTTGGGTGTCTCATAAAAAGCAGTGCCAAACTTTTGACTAATTCTGCTCAAGTTTTTTATAAACCAGCAAATAGAAGTTGATAGGGAAAATAGATCACAGCGCCCTGGCCCTCAGTCTATGGACTGAGTAAATTTGAGAACCCTAGGAGTAGAGTGGTCATTTCCTGGTTAGCACCTTGAGCCCTCGCTCTCAGGTCTGCCAGCAAGTTTAGGTAGTATTGGGCGAATCCAGTTAACCTTTTTCGATCAGAGGACTCCTTCAAGAAACAGTTTTTATATCTTTTTGCAGCAGTTCTTTTTTGTTATTTAGTATTTTATTTTCCCCCAGTTACATGTAAAAACAATTTTAACATTTGCTTTTAAAATTTATATCTATTTTTTAAAGGATTTTCTCCCAATTAAAATAAGCAAGGATGCAGAGTTGCTTTAGAAAAGGGAGGTTTTTTTGTTCTCCTTAGGCAGCCAGTTTCATATACTCAGGTATCTCCTTTCATATGACCTTTTGTGAGAAAACTTGAAATCATATGTATATCAACAGATATCAGACTTAGGTTTAACCCTAACAAAGACTGAAGGTCTGGCTCAAAGTCAGGAAGAAGAGGTCTGGGTTCAAGTCCCAGGGCTAGCCCTGTTCCCCCCCTCCCCCATAAAAAATCACTCCATCTCTCAACTGCTAGTCAATTATTGATCTGCCTTGGGAAAGGGAATTTCTTTACTGGTGCTTCCTACATCCGTAAGATTACAGATGTATAAAAAATTTGTGAATCCAAACCCAGGAAAACTGACTCAGTGTCTTTCCTTTACACAAACTTCTGTTGTTTTGTTTTTAACATAGCAAATAAGAAATTAAAATGAGTTTTTTAAAATTTTTTCTTGTAGCATAATGAACTCCCTTGTTATTGTCCTTTTTTTATCTGGAATGGTGGCCATGATTTTGCTAAGAACTCTCCATAAAGATATTGCAAGATACAATCAGATTGATTCAGCTGTAAGTAAAGCCTGTATAGATGTTATTGAATAAGATTCTGCTGGGTTAATTTTCCTAGGAACCGGGAAACTGTGATCTTTGCTTTTAGAGTAGAATGCCTTCACTACTACCCAGCACGCACTAGTTACACGCAGGAAATTTTAAATGACTTTCTTAATCTGTGTTTACCTTGGGGGGCGATGAGTAAATTGTGAGTCTCAAACAATGCCTTGGAGCTGAATAGATAAAAACGTCCAGGTTGAAGCAAATCTATGGAGACTTGATATATATAAAGAACTACTTGGTGGGTGTCATTAGGTTTTCATAGGGTCATAGGTCATGGAGGGTTGAAAGAATATTGCTTTGCAGAAATAGCACAGTTGAGCCTGCTAGATTAATGCAGATGCAGAGCACTAGATATTTGGTTCGATGAAAATAAGCTTCTGTTTTCACTTTGTGACTCTTGTGATGACCTGTAGAGCCTCATAGTTTTCATTTGTCTGAAAGAGCAGCAGGGGTGGGCGGAAGCATGCTACCCACCTCTGGACTCCAGGTGCACAATGAGGCATAGATTTTTGGACATGGCCAGTGTGGGAATTTGCTTTACTTAATTATGCACATTTATTACAAGAGTTTTCTTTTTCTCTTTCTTTTTTTGTTTAGTTGGTAGAGGGTGGGGTGGAGAGGTGAGAGTGAGAGAAAACAGATTCTTGTTAATTGAAAAAAATCTCTAAATTTAATTTAAAGAAAGATCAGTGTGGGGAACAGATGTGTTGTTACCTTTAATTCCTTTAGTATGTCATTATGGCACACGATGGGTTGCGCTTCATCAGAAAAACAAAATTGTTATTCTAGGCTTTGTTTAGTTAATGTGCCCTACCTAGCATTCCAAACTGATGCCAAGTTCTAGCGGAAGGACCTGGTGACAACATGCTGTAGTGCAAGTCCGGGAATCGGGAGCCCAGGCTTCTGATCTCATCTCAGCCACTTAATAGCCGTATAACCCTGGGCAAGTCACCTCCCACCCAACACCCAAGGGCCTCAGTTTCTTTATCTGTAAAATTAGGGAAATTAGTGCTCAGTGATACTTTTGGTCCCTTTCCATCACTAATTTTATGGCTAATGAGACACTTGTTTCCAGTTTATCTGTCTTTGGAGGAAGATTTAGTTTCACATAATTTTCAGAATCTAATGCATGCCAAATTTCTGAGGCAGCAACTTGTATATTTGTCAAAGACATTTTCTCTCATGTGTGTAGGAAGATGCCCAAGAGGAGTTTGGCTGGAAGTTGGTTCATGGAGATGTCTTTAGACCTCCAAAGAAGGCAATGTTGCTGGCTGTGTTCCTGGGTCAGGGAACACAAATTTTCATTATGACCTTTATTACGTTATGTGAGTAGCATTTTGAAATTGACTTCCTTAGAAATAGCATCAGAAGTAGGAGACTTTTTGTTGCAGCTCTTGAATGTCCAGTATTGGAAATCCTTCCTTCCTTCCTTCTTTCCTTCCTTCTTAGATGCTGGGGAAATGATAAACTTAAAAAACACCTTTTTTTCCCTGAATTTAACAAAACATTCCCTCCAAAAGGAGCACATTTCTCTATACAAGTGAAACAGAAAAAGAGTTCTGTGTGTTAAACCACATATTACAATTTTGTGGTTTGCTTTTTTAAAAAAGTATATGATAGATTCAACATGTTACTTTCCAAATTGCCAGGCTTATATGTGTTTCCTTCTGCCCTTCTCTTCTCTGCATTCTAAAAAAATGCTTCAGTGATTCTCTTTTCTTATGGAAAATGCTATAAATGAAATAAAATGTTATTATTGACTATTAAAAGTACCGAATAAGATGTTTAAAAATAGTTATTAAGAGCCCTTTTTAAAATATTTTTTATTTTTTAATGTATACTTTCAGCCTCTCTCTAACCCCTCTTGCCCATTGAGAAGGCAAGCAATGTGATAAATGAGTTCTTTTTAAAAAAGTGAAATCCATATGACTTAGACATAATTCGGATACAATGCAACGATGTAAAAGCTGATGAACCATTTCTTGTGACAGATTCATTTTTGCATATTGTTTATCATAAAACTAAACCTGTTGACGGTTAGGCTTAGCTAAATGTGGCTGTATGTTTACCTTAATTTCTTAGCTTAACACTTTTAATTCTTTTAAATATCAGTGGAATGCCCTCTGTAGTGGGCTTGTAATTGGTGAAAGATCTCAAAATTCCTTAATTTGTAAGCCCAAAAAGAAGCTTGCCATTTTTGTGGAGGGCTATGGTAGGGCCAAGTGCAAAAAAGGGGGCAAATGCCCCCTGTCCCCACCTTCTCTTTGTCCTCTTCTCTCTCCTTCCTCCTAGGTTTTCAGATACCAGTTCCGTTTTTTGTATTGTTGTTTAGGCTTGTATATTCTTTGGATCTGAAGAGGATTGTCCTTTTGGTCGCCATTATTTCTACCTTGACTTTTGTCCTCTTTTTTCTTACATCTCCATTTCTCTTTTAATTTTTTGAGAGAAGTAAGTTATTGCTAGAATTTATGATATTGGTTAGGGGTACCACAGGGGAAGTATTTTATGTAAATTTGACCCTCCAGAGTAAAATTTGAACATGCAACTTCAGAACTTGCCTTGCTTGCTTTAAAAATCCTACTTTTCCTTACCGAAAAAAAAATGGTGAGAGGTGAGTTAAATTATTATAATTTGTTTGAAGTACCATTCACTTATCAGCCCCCTGAGAATATCCTTTGTTGCTGCTGCTTATAATGTGAAATCCTAATCGAGTTACACTTAATTTACTATAAAGCACTGTGTAATTGCAAAGTGATTATTTTCGCCGGTTGAATATTCTTTCTTCATGCCTTTAGTTTTAGCTTGCCTTGGGTTTCTTTCACCTGCCAATCGAGGTGCATTAATGACCTGTGCAGTTGTACTGTGGGTCCTGCTGGGAACTCCTGCAGGCTACGTGTCTGCTAAGATGTATAAGAGTGAGTATAGCCAGGTTTCTCATTCCGCTTACTTGATGTGTTCAATGTCGGGATTAAAGGGCCTTAAAATAGCATTTTTCAAATTCTAAGTCAATAGGGGAATTGTGGTATAGCTATGGGAATGAAATTGTACCTTTGTCAGTATAAAATATTTGGAAAATAGCTTAATCAGGTTTCTTGAGTAACGATGCCTTTTTCCATTTCTTCCTCAGCATTTCGAGGTGAAAAGTGGAAGACGAATGTTTTGCTGACAGCACTGTTATGCCCTGGGTTAGTGTCTGAGGTGCCATCTTTTGGAATTGATCCTTTTTGGGGGTATTTTGCCTTGGAGAAATCATTATAGATAATAATGAGGAGGCGGTGGAGTGATTAATTGCCCCCATGTACTCTGAGTCGCTCTTTCTATTATTTCTGTGTTCTCTTCATTTTTCTGTGCATCGAACATCTTGCCTCTAGTAAGAAGAGTTATTGGCTGTGGTGCTTGGGTGTCATTTGGAAGTTTCACAAACTCTCCGATGCCTTCTGTGTCATATTGGAAGGGCAAATCATGGACCACTGGAAAAATATTTCCCTTGGTGCTTTTCCAGTGCCTGCCCCTGCTTGTTCTGTGTAACTGGGCTCTGGTTTCTGCCCATCTTTACTAATTCCTGGAGCTGGCTTGGAAAAAGTGCTTTAGTGCCAGAACATGACCTTATCAAAGGAAAGGCCCTCAGGCACTAGCTAGTCTGAGCCCCTCATTTTATAGATGAAGAAACTGAGGCCCAGGTTGGGGCAGGGACTTGTCAAAGGTCACACATAGGATCCAGAATCCATGGAGTCTAAATCTTTCGTTTTACAGAGGAGGAAACTGAGGGAGGGAATGGGACTGGTCCAAGGTTATAAGGCAGATAAGTAGCAAAGGTCTAAAATCCAGGTTTCCTTACTCCAGTAATAAATTAGTGATCCCTCAAATGCCAAATTCTATCATGTGTTTTTAAAAGTAAGGCTTTACCTTTCTCAAAGCAGTTCTTCTCAGGTCATTCTTCAATTTGTGCTAAAACAAATTCTCCCCCATCTTTGTGGATGGCATTCTACCATGAGGGAGGAAGAATTTGGTTCATCTGCCAATTAGAGGAGCTCGTTGTGGTGGGTGACTCAGCCTTGATAAGCAAAGCTGAGAGGCCAATTTGCCATAAGGGATGCACAAGACACTGGCTCCTGTGGTTTCATGGCCTCCTTTTCCTCTGAGTTTGTTTAGGGGCTGTGGGGGCAGAGTACAGGGACTTGAACAGTGGCCCTTTCATTTCAGCAGGATGATGGGGCCCCTTGGCAAGAAAGTTTCTTTTGGGAGGGGGTTGGGGCTCTGAGATATTCCTACAAGTCAGAAACATTAGCTTCTCTTTCCTAAATTTTCAAGGAAAACAGAATGAGCATGTGGCCTGACCTGAGAAAAGTGTAATTCTGGTGAGTTGAGAAGGCATTTGTTGTCCATGATGGCCTTCCAGAGTTCAGTTGCCTCCAGGATGTGCCTTTTCTCAACCTTAATCGCAAATTGATCACAGATCCATAAATACGAGGAAAATCCATATTGTTGTTTCCAGAGGCCCACCTGCAAGAAGCAGGAAACCCACCAGGAGCTCTTCTGGTCTTAAGCCACTTGTAGAGAATTGGATTCAGAGTCAAACTTGTCAAGAGAGAGACATTTCAGAAGACTCAGAGGAAAACAATGACTGTGATCAAAGGGGTGGGGATCAGAGAGATCCGCTATCTCAATAGAATATAAAGTGCCTGGGTGAAGAAATTCCTCTGATCCATGCAGATGGGCAGCTTTTTTTGATGACTTAGAACTTCAAAGAATTCCCAGGAGTATTGAGAGGTTAGGTGACTTCTCCAGGGTCACACTGCCGCACTTGATAGACAAAGGATGGTTTCTCCATCCATCCTTTACCCCCCTCCAAGGGAATAGAAGCTAGGTAACATGAGGTCAAGCTAAAGAAAATAGAATTGTTGATGTGCCTAGACTAGAGAAGGAGTCATTGCTTTTGAAGGAGAATGCTGGCTGTCTGGTTACCTCAGAGCAAGGCCAGTTAGCTGAAGGGAAAATTCATGAAGAACAAGGATATTTTTTCTTTTCCTTTTTTTTTTTGAGGTAATTCGGGTTAAGTGACTTGCCCAGAGTCACACAATCAGTGAATGTCTGAGGCGGAATTTGAACTCAGGTCTTCCTGACTCCGAAGTCCTTCACTCTTATTTACTGTGCCAGTGCCACCTAGCTGCCTCTGTAAGGTAGGGAAGAGGAGTCAGATTAAGGACAGCAGAGGGATGGGCTAATGTGGATGTGGATGGGGATGAGGGAGCAAGGAGTGATGGCCAGGAAAGGGAAATTCAGCTGAGGCAGCCTATGACCCAGAATCCTAGAGCTCCTGAGAGGAGCCAGTGGGCAGTGGATTGTCCCACCCTTCGCAGCGGTAAAGGGAAGGTCCATATGATGCTCACCTCCTAAGAAGCAGATAGTGAGTGTCTGGTCCTGCTCGCTCATCAAAACAGGTCAGTGGAGAACAGGAGTGTTGCTGGCTATCAAGGAGTAAGGTGTGTTTACAATACCTTCCATTCCTTGTTCTGTGGGAACATGAACCAGAAAGACAGGCTAGTGGCATCCTGTGGAGAGCCATAAGTGGCATGCTGAGAAATTTAGATTGTATCCTGGAGACCATGAGGAAAGAAGGCACCACTGAGGTTCCTTCAAGGCTTTGGAGCAGGAGAAGTGACATGGTCAGAGGGCAATTGCTTTGGCAACCATGTGGAGGAGAGCTCCTGGAAACAGGGAGGCCAACTAGTAAACTGATAAAACAAGTCAAACAAGAGGTTCGAAGACTCAGAGTGAAGGCAGAGGCACCATGAGGCGAAAAAAGGGGATGACTCCCGTAGGTGATGTGGGATCACGGGACTTGGTGGCCGATTGATTGTGGAGAGTGACGAAGAGGAAAGAGTCCAAGATGACTCATGACTTTGTGAATCTGGGTGCCTGGAGAGAAATCAGGTATTTGGTAGAAGCGATGAGTTTCGGAAGACTGATGAGTTTTATTTTGGACATGTTGAACTTGAAATGTTAATACAGTGTTGAGGTGATTTTGAGGTCATTTATTTGGCAATCAGGAAGGGCTTAGGTATGTAGATCTGGAATACATCTGTATGTAGGTCATCATTGGAACCATGGTAGTAGCTGTCACTAAGGAGGGAAGAAAGGAGGCCCTGGACAGAGCCTCTGCTTAGAAGGCAGGAAACAATGGCTGAACCAGCCAAGAAGTGGTCAGACTGGGCAGAATAGCCAAAAGGAACAGGGTCACAGAGGCCAAAAGAGGAATGAGTAGCCAAGAGAGCATGATCAGCCAGTCCACACGTAGTTCTATTACCTACATTGTGCCAAATACTGTACTGGATGCCAGGGATACCAGTACAGAACTTTTTCCTGACCTCCAGTCCCACATCACCAGCTACCATTGGATATTTCAAGCTGGGTGTCCCACAGGCATCTCAAACTCAGTATGTGCAAAACAGAGCTCATTATCTTTGCCCCCAAACCTTTCTCTCTTCCAAACTCCACCATTATTGTGTTGTTTCTTTTTTGGAGGCAGTTGGGATTAAGCGACTTGCTCGGGGTCACACAGCTTAGTAAATGTGTCAGAGGCTGGATTCGAACTCAGGTCCTCCTGACTCCAGGGCCAGTGCTCTATCCTCTGCACCACTTAGCATTCCTTCTCAGCCATTGTTGTTGAGGGCATCACCATTATCCTCCCAGTCACTCAGGTTGGCAGCCTTAGTGTCATCCTGGACTTTGCACTATTAGCCCAGATGTCCAATCTACTGCCAAATTTGGTTGTTTCTACCTTCACAACATCTTTCCTATGTTTGCCCCCCTTCTCTTCTCGAACAGTGCCACCTTCTTGGTGCAGGCCCTCATTAGCTGCTCACCTGGACTAGCACAGTAGCCACTGCTTCGCATGCTGCCCAGCATGTACTGGGTGCTTCTTAAATGCTTTTTGACTCACTTGTTTGTCTCCCTGCTTTGAAGCCTTTTCCCTGCTCTAATCCTTCTTTTACTCAGCTGCCAAAGTGATTTTTCTAAAGCATCGATCTGGCTGGGTTACCTTTCTCCCCACCCTCTCTACCAAATAAACTAGTGGCTGCCTGTTACAAATAGAAAGGCGTCTGGCATTTAAAGCCCTTCCTGACCTGGCCTCTCTCAAGACTCTCATGTCATGCCCCACCCCCACTCCCACCTCTTCAGCTGATGACCTTACCTCATACTTAACTGACAAACCTGAGGCTGTTTGCCTAGAGTGCCCTCTTGTGCTCTGATCTGGATTTCACATCACTCAAATATACCCCCCACTCTCTCTCTTTCTCCAGCCTCTGATGAAGGGGTAACCTGTTTGCTTGTCAAGGTCACTCCTCTATACTTACTTTGATTCCTTCTTACCATTTTCAGCTGATTACCCACCCTGGGCTCTGGACTCTCCAATCTCCAATCTCACTTTCTGCTTTCCTCATCAACTAGCATCCTCTAGCTCTCCTCCCCTCCCACAATCCTCCTGGTCAGTGTCATACTTTGTTGAGTAGAGAGGCTTATAGAGATCGATATGACAAGATTTGTCAACTGATTGGTTATGTGGTGAGAGTGAGAAGCTTTCAAAACTGGATACTTAGGAGGATGGTGGTACTTAAGACCAAGGCTTCTTAAACTTTTTCTACTCTCAATCCTTTCAGCACTTCTTAAACTGTGGGTTGAGACCCCACAGAAGTGCTGCTAGACAGTAATAGGGAATTTCTGAAGAGGGTTGGATTTGGAGTAGTGGTGTTGAAAGCTCCAGAGAGGTCAAGAAGGATGAAGCCAAAAAAGGTGTGAAGAGGTGATGATGATGGTGGTGATAATAGCTAACACTTATTTCTATAGTACTATAAGGTTTGCCAAAGCTGCTTCCCTCACTGGATTGCTTGCTAACTTCAGAAAGAACAGTTACAGTGAGAATGGGGATGGGAAGCTAGAAATATGCAAGATCCATAGGAGCTTATAACTTCCATAATATTCACCTGCTTCTGTGCTCTCTCACTGGTCTGGGAATTGCCTTCAAGGATGCAGTCCAGTGAGTCAACAAGCATCTATTAAGCTCTTTCCATGAGCTAGGCACCTCTGCCAGGCCCTGAGGCTACAAAGAAAGCCAAAGACTAGATCCCATTTTGGTGGGAGAGGCAACATGCAAACAGCTCTGTATCTATAAGATAGATGGCAATATAGATGGCAGCCCATTCGTGCCCAGCCATCCTCTGTTATTCTGGCCCCTGTCCTTCCCGCCATGTGTTAACAGCAGGACTTTGGCATCTCTTATTTCATTTGAAGCCCCTTATAACCTTATGAAGTAGGCAAGGCCAGAATTATCACCTCCATTTCGTAGATGAAGATACTGAGGTTTGATGATGTTAGGTAGCTGCCAGATTGTCTGACTTCTAATCCTGTACTCTTATCATTGCTTGATGCTAGCTCCAAGGAAGGGCTTGAGAGCAAAGCAGTCCTTCTGACTGACTGATGGTGCTTTGAAACTCCTTCACACAAACTGCTAAGGCATTCAGCCTTTGATTCCTAATTGGGGAATGGAGGGCTTTTTCTTCCTTGAAGGACTCTGAAGCATTAGTGAGCAGGTGAAGAATTTCCGAAGAGACAAAGGTTCTTCTGAAATCCCATTTGGCCTACTAGGCCAGCCCCGACCATGGACCCTCATCAAGTCTTTTTGGGTTTCCAGAGGTGATTTGGGGATGTATGTATCAGCGGTGATTTTTTCTCTTCTAATTTTAGTCTCTGGGGAACACAATTGGGATGACCTGGGCTCAGGCTGCCCTGGGATTAGTAGAGCCTGGATGTGCCCATGTCCTTTTGTCCCAAGCTTCTTCCAGGAGGAGAGACTGCCCTGACTCTTGTCAGTTGGCAGATCATTTCCTTCCCCGTATGCCCTGTTTTATCCCAGGCATAGATTGAACCTTCTCTCTCAGCTCCTCTGAGCTTAAGCTAACTCTCCTAGCTTTCTTCTGACTTCCAGGTCAGCTCCTGGATCTGCCACACAGAGCACATTGACCACAGATCCCTTCTTTCATGTTCTGGGTTACATCCATACACTTGTTGTTGCCATGTGCCCATTGCCTGCTGAACAGTACCCCCTTTTTAAGGATGAGAATTTGAGGAGAAGCTCAGCTGGGCCAATTCAGACAGGCATCTGGACTGGACTTGAGCATAGCTTTTTGATGGTCAGAGTTGTGGAGTCCATGTGGGCTCTAGTAACCATGAGGATGAGGATGGTGCCTCATTTTCTCCATGGGAAGGGAGGGAGGTCACAGATAGATGCAAGCCACCCAAGATCTGGCCAGATGTGAGGGAAATTGGCACAGCTACCCTGGCCCCTGGATCATCCCACTGAGTGCACAGCTCCAGATGCAACCAGGTGGATGCAGGGAGTGTGGCCCAGTGGGGAGGAGGAGTACGAGAGGGGCTTGGGAAGGGACAGGAAGAGAGAGCAGAAGGTGGATTTCTGGTGGTTGCTGGGGAAAGAAGGAAAAGAGAATACGTAAAGGAAAAAGGAAAGGAAAGCTGCAGAAAGAAGTTGGCTGTAGTCCCAGAAGAAAATGTTTTGTCTGAGGTAGAGAGGAAAGAAATGGGAACCTCGAGGAATATTAATGAAGGGAAAGGGTAATAGGTAGAGTACAAATGCAGCTCGGGTCTCAGAAGTAGGAGTGTGTGTAGCACACACTGGGGAGGTGGTGGTAGTGATTTCAGCCCCAGAAACAAAGGAAAGAAGAGGGATTTGGAAGAAAGCATTAGGAGCTGATTAAGTACATATGCCCCCACTGGATCTGCCTACTGCATAGGAAGGAAACCTAGACATGACATCTGGAAAAGCATTTGTTAAAATGTGGTGGTTGTAAACTTGTGGACTTTTGGGACTCCATGGGCCAGGGAGGCTTCTGGCTGGACCCTTCAACTTCTGTTCTCAACCCAGACCTCCAGGACATTCCCACCACCTTAACCAGTGATTGGAACCCCAGTTTATACTGGGATTCCCTGCCAGATTCATCTCTTGACAAAGCTGTCTTAAGAAATCAGTGAGTGCTTTTGACCCTCCCAGAAGTTCCATGCTATAGACGGTGTAAATATACTTTGTGCCTCTTTATTAAATGGGGAAACTGAGGCTGAGAAGCTTTTAGTGATTTCGTTGAGTACACAGGGATTGTGAGGCAAGATAATGGAATGTATGGAACGCTGGACTTGGAACCAGAAAGAGATCAGGACTTGACCTCAGCTTCACGCATTTACTGGCTATATGACCTTGGGCCAGTTATTTCCCCACCTTGGATCTTAGAGGGGGTGGCCTCAATTACCCAGTTCCTTGATCCTTTGCTCCTCTGTTAACAGGCAGAGCTGAAACCTGAATCTCAGATTTGAGTCTTCTTTTTCCATTCTTAGTCCATTGTCTCTTTCTGCTGTATCATGGTACCTGATCCAAAGCCTTCAGGGGGCTCTTCATTACCTAGAAAATAAATGGCAAATTTCTTGACTTTGACATTTAAGGTTCTCATCATTTGGTCCCATTTCAATTTTTCAGTGTTGTGTCCAAATATTATAGTCATTGAACCCTTCACACTCGTCTCACTAGGTCCCTGAACAAGAACATGCATACTTTCATCTCGGTTTCCTTAGATAAAAGCTTCCCTGTGCCCATTTTCCCTGATTGCTCCCTCCTGTGCCCTCCTTATCACTAACGCTCTTATGGCCCTTAGTAGATTCTACCTGTAACTTGGTACAGTGGAAAGAGACCTAGCTTTGTCAGAAGACCTGGGTTCAAATCTTGCTCTTGTAGCATACTACTGGTGTAACCTTAGACAAGGTTCCTTTCCCTGGGCCTCAGTTTCCTCATCTTACAAGTGAGGGGGTGGGCTAAATGACCTCTGACATACCTGCTTTAGAGCCAGGATTCTATGTATGACCTTGAGCAAGTCCTTTCCCCTGACCAAGTCTGTTCTGTCAGATGAGAGGGTGGACTTCGCTGGCCTTGGAGGCTCCCCTATTCTAGCCTTGGTGTGGGCTCCCAGTATCCTCTCTCCTAAACTAGATGGTAAGGTCACTAGTATGGGCTGCACCCAGGAGGGATGTTCTCTTTAGTGTTTCTCAGTGATGATAAATTAGAGACAGTGTTCCCTTTGCCAAGGCTTTAAGACTGATGAGTAAGGATTGTTCCGATGAAAAGATTTCAAGAAATGGAAAGAGTTGATAAAGATCCTCTAAAAAGAATGGAAAAATATAAATAAAATCTGAAGGCTTAACACAAAAAAGAGCAAAGTGATGTTACAGGAGAGACAGAATTGTGGCTTGAAGATGGGACAGTGATGACCAAAAAAATAGGAATTTCAGCAGTTGCATGGAATTGAGGGAGTTGTTTGTTGTGCTAAGTGCTCAGGTTACAAAGAGTGGCAAAAACAGTCCTTGTTCTCATGGGGGAGACAACATGTAAATAACAAGGTCCAGACAAGGTCTCTGCAGAGTGACTGAAAGATCATCTCACATGAGAAGGTGTTAGTGGGTGGGGAGACCCAGAAAATCTCTTGCACAAGGTTTCTATAGAAAGCCTCCTGAACTAAGTCTGGAAGGAAGCCAGGGAAACTACGACACATAGGTGAGGAGGGAAGAGCATTCCAGGAATTGGGGACAACCAATGCAAAGGTACCAAGGTGAGAAATGCGATGTCCAATTTGAGGGACAGCTGGATTGTAGAGTGTGTGAAGGGCAGGAGAGTATAAGAAGATTGGTTGTAAAGGGCTTTAAATGTCAAGTAGCAGATTGAGTATTTGTGCCTGTAGGTAATAGGGAGTCATTTGAGTTTATTGAGGAGAGTGTGTGACATAGACCTAGGAAAATCACTTTGACAGCTGAGTGGAAGATGAACTGGAGAGAGGGAACACTTGAGGCAAGGAGATCAGTGAATTATGAGCCTCCTGCAGTAGTGAGGACTGAGGTGATAAGGGCCTGAAGAGCCTGTTTATGTGAGAGCGAGAGAAAATGATGTATGTGAAAGATGATGCGAATGTCTGATGATAAAATCTGCAGCTGATTGGGTTTGTGAGGTGAGCAAAAGTGAGGAGTTGAGCATGATGCTAAGGTCTGAGCACAGGGGTACCAGGAGCATGATGGGAGGGGAGGAGAGATACCAGATGAGAACTGGAAAGTAGAAAGAATCAGGATCCCAGAGGGGGGCAATCTGCTGCAGAGGACAAGAGGGGATGGGGTCAAGGGTTCATGTAGAGGGGTGGGCTTTGACAAGCTGAAGGGCCTACCTCTTCAGAGAAAATAGTGAAAGAGATTTGGGGGAAATGTAGCTGAATGATGTGAGATGATGAATAGGAGGGAAGAACTGAGGGCCAAGGATACACACACACAAATCTAGAGCTACATTGCATCTCAAAGGCCATCTATTCTAACCACCTCATTTTACAAAGGAGGGAACTGAGGCTTGGGGAGATGAAGTGACCTGGCCAAGATAGTGGACAGGATTCTAGATGTAGATCTGGAAGAGAACTTGGAAGCCATCTGGTTCAACCCACTAATTTTACAAAGGAAACTGAAGCCCAGGAGGTGAAAGTGACCTGCCTAATGGAGATCATGAACAGGATCCTAGACCTAGAATTGGAAGGGACCTCAGGCCATCTGGTTCAACCCACTCATTTTACAAAGGAGGAAACTGAGACCCTGAGATTTGAACGCTTTAAGCACTTTTCCCCCCTGTACCATATACTATCTTTGGAGAATATTCCCTCCCCCTCCAAAACAAACATGTTGTATGGGGAAAAAAAAACCAGGGGTACTTCCTGAATATAATAACTGTTTATTTGGTGCCTAATGTTGACAAAGTACTGTGTTCACAACAGCGCTGTGAGGGAGCCAGTAGGAAGGTTATTATTTCAATGTTACAGATGAGGAAATAGCCTCAGATTGAGTAACTTGGCTATGGTCACAGATAATTAAATGTCAAAGCATAGATTTGAACTCAGATCTCTGAACTCCAATTTTAATCCCATTTCTACTGTATTTCACTCCTTCCTCCTTGACCTGAGTTCATAGTTGCTGGAGCCTTTTAAGGGTCCAGTTGCACTATGACCTGGGCTTTCTAAATAAAGCAAGCATTTCTGTGAGTTAGCTTAAGATTCATACTAAAAGGAGAAAAAAGGAAGAATAGATTTTTACTTAGTCATAAAAATAGCCTGTAGGACATATTAAGTGTATTACCATGTATGTTCTGGGCAGATGGAGCCATGAGGTCACTTACTGTGGTAAGAAGCAGGGCAGGCCAGAAGAAACAACCCAAGAAAAACCAAAGACAGTTTGAGTTTCTTCAAGGTCAATGAGGTAGAATGTGATATTTGTGAGGAGGACCTTCACTGATCTTTTTGGAAAAAAAGTCCATGCTAGGAGATCCCTTGGTTGAAAACACTTGTATCTCCCAAATAAAGCTGCATTCTCCCTGCTTGAAGATGAGACTTTGGGATGCTCTGTTCTGTATGGTTGGTGACTCTAGTCCTCAGTCATGATGCGGGATGGGGTGGAGGGTGAAGGCTGGGAGGGGCACACAATCTGATCCTTTGGTGTTACCAATGAGCATGGGTTTGGGTTATGGGAGGCAGCAGCCCTTTAACCTACCAGGCTACATTATTCCCAGCTGTTAGACTCTGAGCTGACTGGAGACTGGGAACTAGATAGAGGACCTTTCGGGGTTCTCCACCTCCACATTCTTGACTTTGTTTTCCTACTTGGTTTCTCCTTTCTGTTTTTTCCTTTGTCTTCATTTAAATTAAAAAGTCCCTGTAAACTGGTGCCTTGCACTGTAAATTATCTGACTTTAAGTCTCTACAATGTAGTTAATTGGCAGATATGATTTGATACCAGTTGAAAGCATGACCTTCCTACCACTCATTGCCTCCTTCCTACCTAAAGCAGTTTTGGCATTTGTATCAAATGTACCTGACATTTTTCTGAAACTACTTTCTTAATCCTTTTTTTTTTAAAAAAAACCTTTTTCCCCCAGTATCGTCTTTGCTGATTTCTTCATCATGAATCTTATTCTTTGGGTGAAGGGATCATCAGCTGCCATCCCCTTTGGTACCCTGGTTGCCATCCTTGCCATGTGGTTCGGCATTTCAGTCCCCTTAACATTTATTGGCGCATATTTCGGATTCAAGGAACAGGTAAACTTTGGTAATGTTCATTTGACCATTAAATAACATCTGAAAAGCGTCATCTTTATTGATGTATTGCGGCAGTTGAGGTCCTGCCTTCCAGCATCCGGGCCTTCACTGCGGTGCCAGGTCCTCCCTGGAGCTGTGCTGCTGACGCAGATCCCCGCCTCTCTACGCTTCAGGTGACAGTCTTCATGAGTGGCTGTGGCTGAAGAAATTCATCATCATTCTACTGATGAGCCTCTCTCAGTTTAGCTAGGCTGGTTCTCTGATGAAAGACATATGGTCCATTGCCCAGCTTATAGGCAGAGCTTTCCTTGCCAGGCTTGTGCTCTGATGGCCTGATGCTTTTGAGCACGGGGTCACCTCCACACTGTGAAGAGGCATTGCAGGAAGACTTTAGGGGATACATGAATGATACGGACTTTTTGGGGTCTCTAGATGCCCATCATTTCATCCCAATAGGGAAACTTTACTGCTGCAGATAAGTACCCCTTTTGTAACTTAAGAGTCTTAAAGATTTGCAAAGAACCATGCTCTCCAAAGTGGGGAGTGTTAGAATAACCCCAGAAGGTTGGTGGCTTGATCTCCAAGGACTGTGTGGTTAACCAATGAGAGGATAAGAAGAGAGGTCACCTCCTACCCTTCATGGCCAATCATGGGTTTGTCTCCAACACAGCTACCCTACCTGCTAGGTAGGTAGTTAGCTGGGAACTGGGCAGGACCATAGTAGGTTCCCCCTGGGACTGTCTGTGATGACTAGTTGCTGGTGAATAAGTCCTATTCCTACTCCTCTTCCTGCCTTTTTTGGATTTTTTTTTTTTGGTGGGAGTGAGTAGTACAGGGTAAGCAATCATGTGGTTTATGATTATCTGTTCCCCCCTAGCCCTACCCCCACCCCACCCAGGCCCCAAGACCACCCCTCTTCTAGAATTCCCTATATCTGGTGAGGACACCACCATGCTTCCATGGACGTAACTCGCCAACCTCAGTGTCATCCTCATCTCCTTACTTACCTTTAGTCCGTGTGACCAACTCACTGCCAAATGTTATTGTTTTTACCTTCCCAGTATCTATTGTATCATATCCTCCACTTTTCCTGCACTTTTGTAGCCACCATGCAAGTTCTGGACCTTCTAAGTAATTGGTCTCTCTGCCTCAAGTGTCTTCCCACTCTGATGCATCCTCAATTGAAGCAATTTCGCTGCAGCAGAGTTCTGACTAGTCACTGCCCTGTAAACTCAGATCCAATATCACTTCATCTTTATCTCATCCTTTTGTATAAGTGTTATAATGTCTCTAATCCTTCACATGGTAGTTTATGTAGGTAACTTATCAGTAAGTCAGTATATACATGGGAATGCATACCCAAAAAGTTTAACTGCTAGAGATTAAGTGATCAAGTGGCTTGCCATTTGCCATTGTTTACAAAGCAAGCATATGTCACAGGGAAGACTTGACCAGGTTTTGCTGACTCCAAGCCTGGCCCTCAATCTTTGGTGCTGCACAGTTTTTATGTGTATACCTACGATAGAAAAATTGCTGCCCTTGGTAACACTGGATAGCAAATAATTTGGAAATGTTTTGAAGAAATACTTTTATTTCATCAAAGGTAGTTGTTATGTTTCCATTTTTCCAAATATATTAATGTACTCCCCAGATTATGGAATTTTAGCATCTTCTTTCTGATGTAGCAATATTAAGAAAACATATTGTAGGGAAAACTGACTCCTATCAACCCCAGAATGTAATAGATGTATACAGTGGGCAGATGGGCCAAAGGACAGGAGCCAGAGAAAAGAGGCCATTGAAACAGTCCCACGGATGGGAAAGGAGAGCGGGAGACTAAAAGTACAAATCTGGCCAGGTCATGAAATAATTAGCGAAAGAAATAGCCAGAGGCTGCTGGGAAAAACTCTGGAAAGCCAGTCTCTGGAAAGCCAATCTCTGGAAATCCAACGACAATGTTCAAGTGGGACCGTAACCTGGCTGGAGGACATAAAAGAGCAGGTTGCATTTCGTATCATCTGGATATCAAGTAGAACGTAATTCTCAAGAAAAATTCTTTGCCAGTGTGAACTGTTGTCTGTTATGATAGGTTACTGATTGAGCTTGGGTAATCAGTCCTATGAAATCGAAATAGGGATTAGGTTGTGATCGTTGGCCTGTTCTAGACATTGCTTCCAAGAATGGGAGCTAGAGAAGATAGTAAGCATTTGGTGTCTGGGGTTTTATATGTTCTAGGATTGTCTGTGCTGATTACTTTCTCTACAAAGTTATTTTAATTTCATCCCATGCTGGTTTTCATCTTTAAGCCAATTGAACACCCAGTTCGTACAAATCAGATTCCACGGCAGATCCCTGAGCAGTCCTTCTTTACGAAGCCTTTGCCTGGCATCATCATGGGCGGCATTTTACCCTTTGGCTGTATTTTCATTCAACTCTTTTTCATCCTGAACAGTATTTGGTGAGTATTGATTCTTGTTCATTGGAGACATTTTTTAGCTGTTCCTTATTATTTACCGAATTTACTATTCTTGTGTTTTGGAGAGTTTATCCATTCAGCCACATTGTCTAGAAATGAGCTATTACCCCAAAGTGGATTTTCTAGGCCCCTAAGGCTCAGCCCTCAAAACCCTAAGACTTTTTCAGGGAGTTGATATTATTTCATATTCTTTTAAAAATATTTTAAAATGTAATTTTTCTTTCAAAGAACAAAAATCCATCTTCTCTCTCTTCCTCCCACACACCCTCTCCATCCCGCCCCCGCTGAAGAAGGAAGAAAAACAAAATCCTTGTAACACATGCAGATCCCAGCCCCAAACAACAAGACTTTTACAGATATCTTTTGGATTGAAATCTTTTTAAAATGCGAACAGTGGACACTGAATATATAGTTTCACCTTTTCTTCATGATTCAGGGTCATCACAGCATGTCACTGCTTATTTGGACCCTGCAACTTTGGGGTTGCTTTTTGGTTTTGTCTTGAGGAGCTGCCCCTCTAAAATGTCAGGTTTCCCTTCTGGGTTTGGTAGACCTGCTTCTAACAGCTCCCCACCCCCCTCCCCTTTCTTATGTTCTGCTTTTAATCTGCAGTGGCCTGAAAAAATCCCTTCCCAGAGGTTGTTAGAATTACATGTAAATTCAGAGTCAGTAGCTCTGAATGAAGGCATGGGGGCCTCTCCTGCAGAGTGTGTGAAAGGGCTTTAGTTCCCTGGCTTTGAGTTATGGCCCAAGCTCCAGGGCCTTTTTGTTTACTTCCTGGTTCTTGGCTGGGTTTAGGCTGAGGTTGCCAGGAACTGGCTAAGTGGGGGGTTCCTACTATAGCTGGATTTGTGGAGATTGGGGAAAAGGTGCCCTCCTATGGAGCGCTGGTGTGTATGGAGATGCCCTGTATGGCTGCCTCATGCCTTTGCCCCAAGTAATGTTAGCAAGCTCACACTGTGTGCCCTTAGAAACGGGGCCTAATCATATTCATTGAGGGCCCACCTTAGCCTGAGCAGCTCATAGGAGGTACAGAAGGTACAGGAGGTACAGGAGGTAGATTGTCCGCAGCGACAAAACCTGTAACGTGGCTGCGCAACAGATGATGGCAATGGTATTCCAGATATTTTTGATGGAACAATCATTTTTTAAGCCAAAATGGAGAAATTCCTTAGAATTTAGTTTTTCTTGCCAATAAAAAGTATGTGCTTTGGTTTTACTTGCCATGTAAAGAAATTCCTCTTATTCCCCAGAATGAGACTATAAACTTTAAATGTGATTTTTAAAAAATGAGGTGTGCATTTAATGGTTTTTCCCTCATCCCCAGAAGGCTATTTAAAATTTGTACCTCATATCCCAATTTAGTTAGTTCTGCGCTACCGGAGGGGGATAGCAGTAAATATCAGCTGGAAATGGGGAGGGGCAGGCAGCCAGGGAGAGGGGTGGGCCGAGAATTGGGTCCCCAGTGTCCAGGTTTCTCATTAGGTTCTAGAAATTCTTTTTTGTGATGATGAGAGTGCTGATCCACCGAACACCCGAATCAGCCATCGAAGGCTCCTCTTTCCCTCCCTGTCTAAATGCCCAGACAACAATGGCCACTGCTGCAGTTTGCAGCCTTCAGTAGCACTATGTTAGGTCCCTTAGGATCTGGTATGTTCAGAATGACTGATAGAAATTGGCCTGGGATTAAAAGTCAAGCATAAATAATCCTGGCACTGGGTGTGTGTGTGTGTGTGTGTGTGTGTGTGTGTGTGTGTGTGTGTGTGTGTGTGTGTGTGTGTGTGTGTGTGTGTGTCTGTGTGTCTGTGTGTCTGTGTGTCTGTGTGTCTGTGTGTGTGTCGGTGTGTCGGTGTGTGTCTGTGTGTCGGTGTGTCTGTGTGTGTCTGTGTCTGTGTGTGTCTGTGTGTGTCTGTGTGCGTGTCTGTGTGTGTCTGTGTCTGTGTGTCTGTCTGTGTGTCTGTGTCTATGTGCGTATGTGTATGTGCGCGCGCGTATGCGTGTCCCAACTCACCTCTTTTTCAAACTTCCCTGTGTCTGCTGCAGACCCAGGTGCCCCAGAGGCACTCCGTCCTCCTTGTTCTCCCGTACCCCACGTGGCCAATCAGCTGTCAGATTCTTCTGTGTTCACCTCCACAATGTCTCCTGCATCTGTCCCATTCTTTTTGCTCCCATGGCTCACTACCACTCCCTGGCCTAGATTTTTGCAGTGGCTTCCACAATGACCTCCCTGCCTCCTAGTCTTGTTCTTCCTACCACCTTTAGCCCTTAGCCTTTCCTGATTCCTCCTGACTTTGAGTACCTGACTGCCCTCCCCAGACTGCCTTGGGTTGAATTGCTCTGTAGATATTTGGATGAATTACTTCTATATTTTTGCTGAGTATATTTTTACATGTGCCTGACAACCCCATTCAGAGAAGGGATTATTTCATTCCCAACCTCAAGCTCCGTGTACATACAAAACACATAGTAGGCACTTGAATGCTTGTTGATCTGTAGAGGGAAGGGTCCAGGGTGAGGGGGGTGGGCATGCAGCACAGTATTGTGGAGAAAATGCTGGACTTCAAGCTAGTCAGGAAGACCTGGCTTCCAGTTCTGTCTCATGGCAGCTTCCATGAGCCTCAGCAAAGTCTCTGGCCCTCAGGGATCTCTCCAAGACTCAGTTTGAGAGAGGTTGCTCTCAGTGGAGGCAGTTCCTATGCTGAAGTCACAGATCCCTGGGGTGTGTGTGTGTGTGCGTGCGCGCGCTTGCATGAAAACTAATGACCATTTACATCTCTCTGGTTCCTTCAGTATCTAATTTGCATATGTGTATTATTTATGCCAGTATGTTTTGTACTAAATGTATATTTCTAAATACCTGTAATGAGAGTCTATGTATATTTTGGCTTTCACATTTTTCGCTTAACATTTTAATTCTTTCTCATACATTGCTATAAACCCAACACTTGTCATTTTGAGTAGCTGTAGACTCATATTCCATCATGTTAATGTACCCAGGTTTGCCTGACCATTTTATTCGGCACATTTGCCTCATATCTAGTTTCCCCCCATGAATATAGTCTCATAGGTCATTAGAGCTGAGGCCAGAGCTCAGTCATCGAATCCAACCCATTCATTTTACAGATGAGCAAAACCGAGGCCCAGCAGAGAGACTGTGGCTCTTGGAAGCTGGATGAGGAGGCAGTGGCTTGGGGCCAAATGTCTTTTGGATCTTTCCTTTGGTCTTATTACTACCAGGAGGTGAATGACTGGCCCCAGGCCTGAGCCCCAGAGCTCCTCTTGATCATCCCATTCTCCTTAGGAGACTGCCTTCCCTCGCTCCCCATTATCACTCCCAGTCCCTCAGCTTGACTCCTTCCTGCCTTTCTGCCTTTATCTCATTCCCCTCTCTTTCCCAGCCTTGGTATCTGCAGTTGAGCCTTTGGGGACATCTCCATGGAAGGCCCCCTTCCCCTCCCCCAGGGCCTTGATTCCCTTTAGAATGCTTAGCGTGACTCACTCTGGCTGCTGCCTCCTTCAGGAAGCCTTCCCCACTCTCCCCCAGGCCAGTTGTTAGTATTGATTTGTATGATGCTCTATATTTTTCTTCCTTACACTCCTCTGGATCCATATTCTGTCCCCTTTCCCAGTAGAGTGTGAGCTCCTTGAAGCCAGGAATTGTTTTATCTTTGTCTCCCCTGTGCCTTGCACTTATTTCTAATAAGTGTTTGATGTTTGTCGGTGTATTCCTTGAATGCTTTTATATACGTATGTATGTACATGATCTTATCTGTTTGTCTGTGTGTGTGTATGTACATAAAGAGAGAGCCAGATCTCTCTAGCAAGACTGAACCAGTTTCAGCACCTGCCTTAATTCAGCAGCCTCCTGGTTACCTCCCAGCTCCACCAATATTGGATTTTGTCACTGTTGTTTTTGAGAATTCGAGAGATGTGTTAGGGTACCATGGTGGTGTTTTAATTTTCATTTTTAAAAAATCTTGCTGGCAACCTGTGTATCTTGAAAATGTAAGTCAGAAATTGCACAGTTGTGGCCAAATCACTCATACAACACTGGCAAAGCCCCCTGCTGCCATCTACTTGCCTGTGAGATGTCTGCCTTCCTGCAGTCCCCAGGATGCCGCCCACTGACTTTCTGTTGCATCTTTGACCTGCTAGGGTTTAGCATCTGCAATTTTCCATTTTGAAAAGTGACTGTGTCTCTTTCAGTAGGCAAAGCCTGAATGCTACTGATCATGATGGACTTTAGGTAAGAACAGAATGGGGAATAGAAGTGGGGGGGAGAGAAAGAGAGAGAAGAAATTGAGAAAGAGGGAAAGAGAGAGACAGAAGAAATTGAGAAAGAGGGAAAGAGAGAGAGACAGAGAAGAAATTGAGAGCAAGGGAGGAAGGAGACAGAGAGAGAGAAGAAGTTGAGAGAGAGAAATGGGGAAGAGAGAGAGAGATGGGAAAGAGAGAAAGAGAGAGAAGGAGAGAGCGAGCAGTAGCAAGTCAGTTAGACGAGCATTTATTAAATGTCCACTATGTGCCAGGCACTGTGCTGGACCCTGGGAGTGTTGGGGCTATAAAGACACAAGTTATAGCCCCTGCCCTCAAAGTTCTTAACACTCTACTTGGGGATAAAACAGGGAGAAAGTTAAATTTATATAACATTTTAAGGTTTGTAAAACACTTGATATGTGACCTTTCTGGTCCTCACAGCAACTTCAGGTGCTATCACTGTCCCCATTTTACAGATGTGGAAATGAGGACAACAGAGGGGAAATGGTTTGCCCAGGGTCACACAGCTAGTAAGTATCTGAGGCTGGATGTGAACTCCGGTTTTCTTGACTCCAAGTCCAACATTCTAAATAAACTTAAGAGTTGAACCCTTTGACCCAGTAATATTGCTTCTAGGACTGTATCCCAAAGGTACCATAAAAATGGGAAAAGGACTCATGTGTACAAAATATTTATAGCAGCTTTTTGTGGTGGTCAAGAACTGGAAATTGAGGGGATGCCCATCCATTGGGGAATGGCTGAACAAGTTGTGGTATATGAAAGTAATGGAGTACTATTGTGCTATAAGAAATGTTGAGCAGGCAGACTTCAGAAAAACCTGGAAAGACTTTTATGAACTGATGCTGAGTGAAAGGAGCAGAACCAGGAGAACACTGTACACAGTAACAGCCACAGTGAGCCAGGACTCTTTCTATTAGACTTAGCCCTTCACAGCAGTGCATGGACCTAAAACATTCTCAAAGGTCTCTTGAGGCAAAATGCCATCCACATCAAAGAAAGAACTATGGAACTGGATTGCAGAATGAAGCAGACTGTTTTTTCTTTTATGTTTGGTTTCGTTTAGTTTCTCATTTTAATTCTTCTATGCAACATGACTAATGTGAAAATGTGTTTAATAAGAATATATGTGTAGAACCTGTATAAGATTGCATGCCATCTGGGGGAGGGAGGGGGGAGAGGGAAAGAAAATTTAAGACTTATGGAAGTGATTGTTGAAAACTGAAAACAAATATTAATAAATTTGGAGGAAAAAGAAATAAATAAAAAAAATTAAGAGTTGAAGGGAAGAGGGAAATAAAGCACTAACCACTAAGGGAGCCAGGAGTAACTTCTTATAGTAACTGGTACTTAAAATGAGCCTTGAAGGGAGCTTGGGGTATAGCTTCCAAGGGGCAGAAGTGAAGGAGAGTCTGGGCACTGAGGTGGTGTTTCCCTGTTGTATACAGGGAAAAAGCTAAGAGCTTGGTTGCTGCATAAAATACACAAGCAAGGAAGAATGTGAAATCAGTCTAGAAAGGTATCCAACTGATATGGACTTTCAGTGCCATACTTAGGTGTTTGTATTTGATCCTAGAGGTAGTAGGGAGCCAGTGAGGCTGCTTGAGCAGGAGAATACCATAGCCAGACTTATGCTTAGGGCTGTCCACTCATCTGGAGGCAGGGAGGTCAATGAGAAGGTCATTGCAGTAGTTCTAAGAAAAGCAGATGCAGAGTATATCCAAGAACAGGAGAGCCAATTTAGCAGCAGCAGAAATGGGAAACTGATTTTCCTCTGATTACTGATTAATTTCTGTTTTGATCATAACACTGATTTCATGAAAGCACATGTGTGTGTGTGTATGTGTGTGCGTGTGTGTGTATGTGTGTGCGTGTGTGTGTATGTGTGTGCGTGTGTATGTGTGTGTTTTCGAGGTTAGAGATGGATTTCCAAGTTTATACTGTTTGTTTTTGCTTTTCAGGTCTCATCAGATGTACTACATGTTTGGCTTCCTTTTTCTCGTCTTTATCATTCTTCTCATCACGTGCTCAGAAGCCACAGTCTTGCTTTGCTATTTCCATTTGTGTGCGGAGGTAAAGACCAATCTCCTTTGGTTTCCATATGCATTCAGAGGGCGTTCAGACGATTCACAGTTTGGTGGTGGAAGTTTTTGTTCTGAAAGTGATTGGTGTACTCCAGAGGGGGCGAAGGGCGGGGGCGCTGGGTAGAATGCAGCCAGGGTCCTCAGGCGCCAGGCTGATAGATTTTCTTAATGCTATCTTTTGACTCTAATGCAGTTATGTAGTCAAAGCTAGACATGGTGAATACAAACAACGCTGTTCTCTCTGGCTCTTGCTGCTACCTCCTATTAATCCTCTAACATGGAAAGATAAGGGCTTGTCTGATATTGCAGGTGTAAAGAATTGCACCTCATCGCCAGAGACTCCATTGTGAGGCCGCGGGGGGGCGGGGAGGCCACAGCAGCCTAACCAGGCTTATAACATGTGGAGGGCTGGCCATCTGCATCTGGAGAAGGGATAGTCACATTGATGGATTGATCTACATTCTTGAAGCCCATAGAATTCCCCTTGCTCTGGCCTCCTAATTAGCTCCCGAGGGCTTTTTGTGGGTCAAAATGCTCTCTAAACCTTTGTCTACAAGCCCATGGGCCTGTCTTTGGGTTTGTTTCTTTTACATTTACTCGTCAGCATAGGCCAAAGTCAACAATAAATTGATATTAATAATATTAGCAATGTAAAGAAAGTAAGAGTAGCATGTTTTCCATACGAATTTTGCATTTGTTCTCCCCAAGGTCCATGCACACTCACTTGGAAGGGTGGACCTTTGTGGCGGTCCATGTAGCTAGGTCACCTCCATGCAGTGAATGTGTGTGACCGGAGGGACCACTTCTGCCTCTGATGATACATATGCCTTTGTCATTGCTGCTTCCCATCCCAAACTGATACCCATCATCCCTTTCTCTCCAGTCAGTGGCCCTTTCAGCTCTTCTGCCCAGCCCAGCAGAGACAGCTACTCTTTGCCTCCTAAAAATTGCAAGACACAGCCCTTTCAGGCCTTTGATACCTTTAGCAGTTGCTCAGCCTTGCCTGTCTTTCTTGGCCAAGGCCTTGTTTCTAGAGCCACTAGGAACTTGTTTCTGCATCTTTTCTTTTCCGGAGTACCATAGCACAGTTGAAAAAAATAAACAAACACAAAATCAGAAAATGTCTTGGCAGCCTTTGCCAGGTTTTGAGGAACTAATTTTCTCACCACCCTGCTTCTGTGGTACTAGCATCTACCGGGTTCTAGCATTTTTTTTGAAGTTAAATATTATTTTGTGCCAGTAGCTTAAAGATGAGCAGGAATGGGAAAAGTTGGGATGTGATCATTTTAAGTAAGAATTTCTAAAATATTTTCCTCCTGTGACATATTCTTTAAGGGTGAAAACACTGGCCAACCCTAGGTATTATATTTTAGCCACTTAATATTTCTGCAGAGCTTAAAGCATCGCATGAGAGGGTTTTTCTTTTTACAAATTGTGAGGCCTTTCACACAGTAGGTGGGTTTGGTGTTTGTGGTCAATCCCTTTCCACCCAGATGACCCTTTCCTGTTCTGCTGTGTTTCAGGATTACCATTGGTGGTGGAGGGCATTCCTCACCAGCAGCTTTACAGCCATTTACCTCCTCATCTATGCAGTTCATTACTTCTTCTCAAAACTCCAAATCACAGGGACTGCTAGCACCATCTTATACTTCGGGTATACAATGATCATGGTCTTAATTTTTTTCCTTTTCACAGGTAAGTGGAGAAAGGGCATATAGATTTAAAATACTTGGAATAGTCCCGAGAGCAGTTAATTTATGGAAGGGCAATAGTGCAAAAAGCCTCCTTTCAATTAGTTCTGTAATAGTGTGGAAAGTTCTGGAAAAGGTTATACTTGGAAGCTTCCAGTACTTTGCATTCAAGCCCACCCTGCCTCCTTTAAGCCAGGAAATGTTCTAGGTCACAAAGGCTTGTCCATGTTCCATTTTGTTCTTGTATCTTACACAAAAATTCACCTTTGAATAGAGGCCAACTGTGAAAATTAATTGAAATGAACACCTTTTAAATAGAGTAGAAATTATTTTTATTTGACCAGATTGAGAACATAAATAGGAGCTTTGATATGCTTGGAGCTATTTGGGTTCGAACTCATCCCTTCTTTCCTCTTCCTCCCCATTTCAAAATAACTGTATTATGAAACTTAACTTTATATAACCAAAGTCTTAGTGATCGATATTCAAACCTATTTACAATAACAAATCCCCACAAACATAAATGTCAGTGTAATTTTATCAGCAGCTCCCTTGAAATGCCTTCCAAACTTATTGTATATTCAGAAAAATGAAAAAAAAACCGATCTCCATTGTTTTTATTACATAGTTATAGCCAACTGTTCTGCCCGGGCTTTTTGTTTTGCATACTCTCAGAGAGGCTTTCCATATTTCTTTTGAGTTCTCCTATTTGTCATTCTAAATGACAATTCTAGTACTCAATTGCATGATGCCAAACAGTGGTTTGTTCCGCCATTCACCAACTGTTGGGCTTTTAGGGTTTTGTCTAGCTTTTCACTATTGCAGAGAATGTAGCCATAACCATATTTTCACAGAGATAATTCTTTAAATTTATTTCCTCATGGAAAATGATTTCCAACACTAGAACGACTGGATCAAAGGGTCTGCTGAGGTTTATGACTTGTTTTGTACGGCAAAATCGCTCTTCAGCAAGTCTGGGTACCTGTTCCCTGCTGCCTCACCAAGATCGTTGTCATTTTTATTTTTGCCAGTTTGATGGGGATCAGGGGATACCTCAGAGTTGTTCAAGTTTATGTTTCTTTGATTATTAGGGAGGTGGAACATTTTCCCGAAGGTTATTTTTTGGTTTGGCCTTTTTCTTTTTTTTCTTACGCTCTGTTTTTCCTCTTTTGTAAATTGCCTGTTTATATCTTCTCACCATTTTTCTATTTGAAACTAGCTATTCTTTGCCTTGATAGATTTCTATTTATTCCCCATAAATTCTGGATGTTAGGCTTTGATCTAGTCTTCACTGTGAACATTTTTTCCTAATATTTTCTTTTTTTTTTTTTTTGCTCAATTAAACTGCTTTTCACAGTACAACATCCTCATATTTTAATGTACCTGTTTGTCCCCTGTGAGGTTATTCCCTTCACAAACACAGATTACAGTCCTTCTACACCTTGTCCTGCTATAATTTTCTTACAACAAACCTTCTCTCTAGGATTTGGCCTCCCTTGGCTGATTATCCTCCATTTCGGCTATGTGCAGCACTAGGGGCCGGCTCTCTCGTACGAGTCCTTTGTTCTTGCTATCTGACTGGCCCCTTCCTCCTCCTCTCTTTTTCTTTTTCTTTTTTTTTAATTTATTTTCAGTGTTCTACAATCACTACCATATAACTTAGATTTTTTTTCCCTCTCTCTCTCTCCCTCTCCCCTCCCTCCCCGAGACGGCATACAATTTTATATAGGTTCTACGCATACATTCCTATTAAATACATTCCTTCTCTCTTTTTCAAAGCCATCCTTGATATACTGATGTCACTCAATACCATTCTTGGACATGAGTCATGGACAATAATGTGCTGCAGTCGACTCACTCACACTAACCACGCGTAATAATTGAGGTGCCCTCCCCCCAGCCCTGCCAAGTCTAGCTTGTACAAAACCTGACTGCGGTCAAAAATTGTCCCCTTAGGAAAGGGGAATGGCAGCAGAAGCAACACAGTGAAGCGTTCATCCCCAAACCTTTATTCCAATTGGAAGGAATGCTTTAAAAAAGTCATAGTATATTTATTTATTAAGCTGCATAATTATTTTTCAGTGGATTTATTTTTCCTTTAAAAGAGCTTTCATTTCAGGGACATAACCTTGCATTTGGACCACCATGATAATCATACCCATCTAACTAGTTCCAGCAATTTCTTCCTTATGTTCAATTGATAAAGATTTATTTCCTGCCTATATTTGGGATAAATAGACTGGTGTATTTTCTGCTTACTTTTTAAAAAAAATATTTTCAAACCCCTCATTGGACTAGCTGGAATTTCTTGTGATATGAAGTAAAGACCCTCCCCCCCCCCTTTTTTTTTTACCATCTTTCCATCCAGATCTCCCAATAGCATTTTATTAAATTATGATTCCTCTCCCCAGTGTTTGCTATCAAAAAGTTAATCAAACACTCACCTTTCCTATCTGTTTGATTCTATTTCTGGGCTCTCCCCCATGCGTTTCGAGTCGAGGCTGCGTTGTGTACCGAAGCAGCGTTTCCCCAAGCTTGTCATTCTCAGGTGCACTTGGAGATTAGCAAGGATCTGTCAGAAAAGGGCATTGAGCACTGGGGATGGGGAGAGTGGGCCTGGTGGAAAGAGGATTAAGAAGTCCTAACTTCCAGATAGCCTTGAAATACATTAAGGAGAGATGGCAGAAGGTTCCTTCATCATCACCTGGTTCATCCCTCTCACTTCAGAAAGAAAGAATTTGGTACTAGAGAAGCTCTGAGGAGGAAGGTGACTGGCCCAAAGTCACACAGCACCTTTGTGGCAGAATTCCTAGTAGACCCAAGCCCAAGAAAACATCTCTCCTTGGACTTAGATAGACCTCAGTTTGGGGTTTTCCTCTTTAATGATTCAGTGTAACACTTGAATTAATTTTTTTAGAAATTCACAATTTTCCCCCTTTTTCTCTATTAGTTTTAAAAATTTTCTTTTTCAAATAAATTTTATTGGCATTTAAAAAATTTCACTAAAAACTCCTTCCAGTATCTTTCTGCCTCTCCCTCCCAGAGACCTGTCTTATAAAATAAATATTAAAAGAAGAAGAAAAAAAACCCAGCAAATTCAATGAATACATTGAAATAGACTGAAAAGATATTCAGGATGGCAGCCCATGGACCTCCCACCTCTACAAAGGAGGGAGAGGGTGGGGGCGGCTCCTCATAGCTATTCTTTGACTCACTGTAATTTTGAAAGAAAAATAGTGACCGTAGGGAGCAAAGCAGTTGAAAATCTTTAGCTAAAACCCAGCTATTATACAAATCCCCCTCCTAGCATTGTCATTGATTTTTCATTCCTCAGTCATTTTAAAATGAAAAGTCAGCTTGATTCAGTTTTAAATTATTAGAAAGTTAAAATGGAATTGTACTCAAAAGCCTACTTCAAACTGGGCAAATGAGAGCAATTCCAGGGGGGAAAAGCCCTATAGATTAGTTAGAAATGCATTAATTATATTTTGAACAGAAAAATAGAAAACAAAGCATGCCTGTGTACCACTTTCACCTACAAGATGAAAACTGGTAGATTTAAAAATAGAAACTTAAACTTTTATAAATGATCTTCATAATTTTAAGTGGTTCAACCTTCTGTAATGACACCATAGTGTGTTTGGAGATAAAAATAAGATCCAGTCAATCCTTATTTTTAAAGTTAAGAATTTGCCCTTTCTTAAAATTAGTACATTAGGTATTAAGTTATAACAATGGATTCAGTTCCTGTTGTACGTCAAACACATGCCTTTGTTTCATGGTGATAACCTATATATTTGATGAGAATTTTGCTTTGAGTGGGATTCTCATGAAACACATGTGGTTAATACCTAGACTGGACTAGCACATGGCTGTGATTTGCGGTGGTTATAAGATTTTATTTGAGACTCATTGAAGCCTTGCGTTTTAAGAAAAGACTTCAAAATAATTTGTCCCATTGTGCTGTTTCACAGCCATAAGAAATCAGAGTATGCTTGCAGAAGCTGACAGCAGCATGTATTATGGCTTGCAAACTCAAAGACTGTCAAGGATTTACTCCAATTTGAGACACCTTAGATACTGTCGGCCTGTAAGCCTGTACGCAGTGATTGTCAATTGGCGAGTTTGGCCTAATGACCAACTCACTCTCTCTGGTTGAATAGCAAATTCAGTGTTTGTATGTGCCCACATGACTTGTTAGGTATGCACAGTGAGAGTCCCTCAAAAAGCCCCTGTTCCATAATGCTTTTCTGCATTGGGTGCTTCTGCTTAAATTGTGTGTAGAATCTGAGTAGCAGATGAGAGCTGAGAAAAGAAGCTAATCTACCCTGGAAACCATGTGCCCAGCATAGGGATGGCATGGCATATCCGGAGAAACAATGGGTATGGAACTGGAAGGCCTCAGTCCAAATTGTAGTTCTGCCAGAATTGTGGCCTTGGGCAAGTTGTTTTTAACAAAATCTCTGGGCCTCAGTGTTCCTACTCTCTAAAATGGGGTGATCCATCCCATAACTCATGGAACTGTCTGTTGCTGAGACTCAAATGACATAATGTATGGGCTTAATAATCTTGAAGCTGTGTAAATGTAAGTCCTTGCTTGGTGTCACCTTTCCCCCCATCTTGTGATGTTTTTTGGAATTGCAACATTGAAGGAAAGTTGTTATTTGAAATGAAAACAGGCTCTGCTTCCAGATATGCTTTGCCTCACCTCATTCTGCTCGTACTCCTCTCTGTCCTCACAGGCCCTCTCAAGACCAGTCTCCTCCATTGGAAGCCTTCCAGGCTTCTGCAGAGGAGGGAGCCTTCACTCACCACTTGGACCCAAGCAGTGATTATTTCCCTGATGTGGGCATTTTGTGGGCACGTCTCCTTTCTACCCCTCCTAGCTGGGATAGTCGTCCTTGAGGGCAGAAATTGTGATTTAGGGTTCTTCTCTTCCCATAATACCCAACAAAGCATGAGCACTGACTGCTTATTGAACAGACTAGAGTGGGAGGGCTTCTTCTCTGGCCCAGGGGTTATTAAAGGCCCACATCCCTTACTCAGACCCACCTTTCTTCTTTCTGTCACTGTGCCACTCATTCACAAATATTAACCAAGCACCTGCTAGATGCAGAGCACTATGGGGGCAAGTCATAGATACATTAAGACAGGACCCCTGTAACCCCAAGGAAATTAATGATCTCATAGGGGAGATAAGATAATGGCATAAATATATTCTAATGCACTGACCCTGGAGTCAGGAGGACCTGAGTTCATATTAAGCCTCAGAAAGTCACTTAACCCCAGTTGCTTTCCTCAGTCCCCCCAAACAAGCTAATAGCCATCAATCAATCTATCTATCTGTCTGTCTGTCTATCTATCTATCTATCTATCTATCTATCTATCTATCTATCTATCCATCCATCTATCTATCTGTCTCTATCTATCTAATCTATACACATATGATATACTTTTTTTTTCTAATGGGGATTCCATTTAGGTGAAATAAGGAAGTATGAAGAATTTGGAGCATTTATGAGGGAGAGAAAACTTTTTAGGGGCAATCAAGGACGGCTGTGTGGAGGGAGTGGCAGTTGAGCTGGGCCTTAAAGCATAGGTAGGGTTTCAAGGGTGGAGGAGAGGAATGGAAGGAAAGGGAATTCCTAGCATGGGGAACCAAGGAAGATACTAGAGAGTTGGAAGGGACCTTAGAAACCATCTAGTCCAGTCCCCTCATTTTATAGATGAGTAAAACTGAGGCCCATGGAAGCTTCACCAGGGTCACCCAGGTGCAGAAGTGGCAACTGGAGGATTTGAACTCAGGTCCTCTGACTCCAAATTCAGTGCTTTTCCCAGTTTATCCTTTTGTCAGACCTTGTAAATGTTTGTGATGAGGATATAGCCATTTGGATCTGTTTAAACCGATTGGGATTCTTCAGACATGCACTCCTTTACAATTCCTTAATTAAAGAGGGTTGTGTCCATCTGAAACTGGACACTTGCTATTTGGGGTTAAATGGAAGATGCAGAAATGATCATTTTGACTTCCTGAATAAGAGATCTTTCTTTGAGAGGGAGCAGCTGAGCCTTAGTGAAGTGAAATCCTGTTCCTTCTGCGGGCTAGCTGGAAGATCCTGGGCAAGTCATTTGCACCTAGTTCTTGAGAGCTAGGCAACTCCAAGATCCTGTGATAAAGGAGGTCTGTCTCCATGGAGAGGGTCTGGGGGCTGGAACAGGAGCACTTCAGAGAAGCTCCATTGTTGGTCTGTTTTAGTTGATGGCCTAGGATTTTGCTATCTTATAGAATAATAAGAATAACATCATTTATGTAGTACCTAAGGTTTGCACAGCACTTAAGTAGTAATCATAATACTAGCTAACATTTATGTTGTGCTTACTATGTGCCAAGCACTGTATAATTATTTATTATCCCATTTGATGCTCATGACAACCCTGGATGCTGTTATCAACCCCATTTTATATTATTTATTTTATAGATGAGATATATATTTATTTTATAGAGGTGAAGTGACTTGCCCAAAGTCACACAGCAAATCTAAGACTGGATTTGCACTCAAGTCTTCCTCATGTCCCTCCCAGACCTCTGTCCATGGTACCAGTCATGGAATTTCCTGAAATTGTCATTCTCTAGTGTATAAGTCCTGAGCTTTTGGGTATCAGCGGCCCTCTTAGAAATTGCCATGCTTTATGTTTTCAAGAAAACAATCATGATTTGTAAGAATTGCTAGTTAACCAAGATATTTTTCATCTCATTTCAGGGACCATTGGATTTTTTGCCTGCTTCTGGTTTGTTAGCAAGATTTATAGTGTCCTGAAGGTGGATTGAAAAGTCGCTGAGAGATCTCTCCAGTTGTCCTTGCTGTCGAGTTCTTAAAGAAATGTTAACTGTTTAGTGAGGAAACCTTATTTTGAGACCTCAGAGCTGAATAGTTTATGTGGCATAAAACACCGTTACAGGGGAAAAATGCCTTTGGGGGGATGCAGGTTTATACTTGTTATTTTCTTGAAACAATTTTCCACTGAAAGGGTTTAATTTAAAACAGTAGAAGTGGCTGAAAGTCAGTTTCTTTCCAAATGAACATGAGGCCGCTGGTATTCTAGTTTCACTGGTTTCCCCCTCTTCCTGTTACCCCTCCACCCCCAGCCCCTTTTGTTCAACACAATTGGCTACTCCATCAGAATGATGAGCTAGTGATCCTTATGTCAAATGTGAATTTTCCTAATGTAGAAATTGACCATGTCGTTTTTTCCCCCCAGCCCTTTGTAGCTTGGAGATTCCATTTGTTTAGCAAGATGTTAGAACTGATGAAACAGCAAACACTGCTGTCTTTGTCATTCAATAAAACTTCATACCTCTAGCCTCAGGGCCTGGCCTGTGTTTGTATTTGGTTACTGGTTACTCTTCTTGTGGATTTGGAGAAGCTGTAGGTTTAACCTGTGTAAGTAACAAGGAGTGAGCAGACTTGCTTATATTTCTGTGCTTAATCAGAACACTTGGCTGTCATGCCCCCCTCTCCCCCCGCAACAAAAAACGATTGAGGTGACTGCTTTCAAGATTATTATGTTTTGGCTTTTCCTAAATAATACTTTTACAGTGAATCTTGGTTTATTTTTAGACTTTGGGGGAATGCACTTAGGTACATATATATCCCTCTAAAGGTAGAATCCTAGCTATCTAAGAAAACCGAATGGGCTTATTTCTCGAGGCATAGTGAGTTCCCCATGACCAGAGGCCTTTCTTTGGCCCCTTTCAGGAATGTGGCAGGGATTTCATGCTTCAGGTTGGTCTATTATAGATTATAGGTTAGTCTATATGATGCCTAACATCCTTTCTCAACTCTTAAAGTGTCTACAAAAGTTGGAGCCACCCACTTAATCCAGATATTTGGACATCCCATTTTACAGGCAGAGCAGAAAACCGACTGAGGCTCTCCCAACCCCATGTTTGTCTTCTGTAATGAGTCCTGGCCTCACAGGGGGCTTTGGGGCCCACTGACTATCTACATTAGCAAAAGCAGACCCTTGGTATACTTATTCCCATCCTATTTCCCCACTTTCGGCCCATGGGCCTTTCCTTTTTCAGTCCTCTGAAATCCAAGAAGATGTGAGTGGGGAGATGGTTGCTGGGGCTGGGGTGGATTGGGTGCAACTGATATGGCCCATAATGTTGGATACTGGCCAGATTCCTGATACACTTACTAGATCAAGGTGTTTGTTCCAGCTGTGAGAGAGGGAGGGAGGACTTTATCCTAGGAGTTGCCCTTCTAATTGAATTAAGAGAGGTCAGGGCACCTTTATTTGAGGAATTTTCCTTTATTTTTCCCCTCTGAAGCAATGCCCATCAGGCATGCCCATTATCTAAGTGTGGTATACACCGAGCATCTGTTTTTCAAATGCAGTCAAAATGAAAGTCTCAGCCACTTCCAATTCAGATTTGAAATTAGACTTTATTGAGTTTACAGAAGAAAACAGCAAAGATAGTGTAATAGTATATTTAAAGATATAAGCATTACTTAATCTACTTTAAATACATTCTTCAAGCAGGATTCCATTCTCTGTCCAAGAAAAGTGTGCTGAAAACCTTTTATAAATGATTCCATTAAAGCAAGCCTACTGCTCTTTGACAGAGTATACCCCTGCCTACTGGGCCAACTTAGCTAGGCAAAACGGCAAAGTGGGCAGCATGGCATGTGAAAAGCACTCGACTTGGCCTCGGTTCATGCCCTGTTCCGTGGCTAGCCCAGTGCTCAAGAAATGGAAAAAGGTGATTTGGGTGTGAAGGGATTTCTTTGGGTAGAAGGGAGGTAGGATTGCCCAATTTGTGCCGTTGAGATATACTGTGCCTTTGGGAGCTTTGTCCCTACAGTTGGACTGAAATTTGTGAAAAGGCACTTCTATTACAAACATATTTTTAACATCTTTAAAAATTACCAAAAAAAAAAAAAGGAAATGAAAAATCCACGTAGTAAAGAGCATAAACGTCTGTTATTTTCTGGCTCAGAGAGCCTCATGTGGAATTTGGTTCTAAACCCAGGTTTTTAAATTGAGGAGGACTCAGTGGAGATAGAAATCGTTTTTTTTTCTTTTAAACCTAGCAGTTGCAAAAATCAGCGAATTCTCTTTTTTTTCTTATGTGATGCAAGTGATTGAGAGGCCAGCCATGCCCACCCTCATTTGTAGGACCTCCCCATTCACCTTGCATTATGCCTCTGTGTGTGTGTGTGTGTGTGTGTGTGTTTGTATGTTTTTAATACTTTAGAGAAACTGAGGTGTACATCACTAGTGCAGGACAGGGCTAGAGGGCTTGTGTGCTCCTTGGGGTAGGGAGAAGAGAGGAAGAGTCAAAGGGCTCATATGGTTTTTCAGGGGACAGGGGAGCATTTTAGGTCTCACAGACCTCCCCTGCTTCCATTACAGGTGGGAGAAATGTTAATATAAGGTAATAAATTCCAAACATCTGGTTGGAGTTCTTACTAGAATTCAGTGGCATACTGTAACCCAATTCATGCCAGTAGGGCCACTGCATTGTTTCAGTGATATGGGTAAGAGTGGTAGGCTGGGGGGAGGTTGTGGAGGGCATGGTTTTTTAAGAGTTACCAATGATAAAAAGGCAAGTTTAAGAAAGTGAATTCCTGGGGAATTTGTTGAGCTATTATGATTTGTCATGCCCAATTGTTTTCAGGATTCCGAAAGCTAGGCTCGATTGGACAAGCTTTACTTTGGACACATCTCTCTGTTGGTCAAGTGCTAGATGGACAGATGTTGACTGGGCCTAGGCAGTGCCAAGTCGTCTCCTGGTCAGGTGCCCCCAAGGGACTCCTTCCAGGAGGGAAAGATTGGACTCGGCTGTCCATTTTGTTGTGCAGTCAATGGGAGGGGATGGTGGGTGACAAGTGCCCATTGTGCTGTGGACAATGCCGGCTAGGCCTTCCATCGACACTTGTTAGCTCATGTTGATAACCAGTTGTGTTAGAATGGGGTTTCACCTCCGTATTTAGCCAGTGTTTTAAACCTTGGGGATAGCCTTCAAATGACACTAGCCTCTTAGCCATACTTGAAACCCCTTGTACTCTGTTCGGTACACATTTTTAAAAAAACAACTGAGCTGTTCTACTCCAGAAGTTGAGAAATGATTGAACCCTCCTGTCTTCCAGGAGCTCTCCTTGCAAGATGTGTGTACACTGCCCATATAATAAAGCGACTAGCTACACGGACACAAATTCTAATATTTAGCACCTTCATTGTCAAAGAACATTTATAATAGTAACGATAGTAATAGTAACATCGATAGTAATAATAGTAATTAGTAATAACAATTCACATTTATATAGTGTTAAGGTTTGCAAAGCGTCTTTTCTACATTAGCTAGTTTGGGCCTCACAAACACCCCAGGGAAAGAGATGCTACAGTTGGTACCCCTAGTCTACACAAGAGGAAACAGGCTCAGAGGCAAAGCAGCTGACATGCTTAAGGATATATATATATATATAGCTAGCAAGTGATGTAAGGGATATTGGGAGGCAGTATTTGAACCCAGGTCTTGTTGCCTCCAAGTCTTTGCCATTCTCCTGTATCATGCTGCCTCTCTTGTATAGAAATAGTGAAGCCCCAATCGTAAGCCATGCTGTTGACTTCAACCTTCTAGAACGAGAGATGTTCCGTAATCAGGGGACGAAGCAAACCTTAACACTTTGAAAATTGCCGTATTTCCTGGGGTGTAGTCTCCCCTTGACACTGTGACTCTAAAAGGTGGCAAGGGTTGGGGGGAGGCAGCTTTATCTCCAGCAATTTGGAAAAGCCAGTGATTTTTGATAGACCCATCTGAACCAAATAGGTGGCCAGCCTGTGTTCTCAAACATTCCACCTGTCCAGGGGCCAGCCCCAAGCTCAAGTGGCAAGCCACCATGGTGGAGGGGGCTGTGTAAGCCAGTGATTAGCTCCGTCCTCCCCCATCTCAGCAACCGGTAAGCAGCAGAGAGGCTCCTTCAAGCCTTTGCTCAAATAAGGAAGAAAACACATTTTGCTGGAGTATTCCCCCTTGGCAGCAGGGCTGCTATTTCAAAGCAGAAGAAAAAAAATAACCCAACGACAACCTAAGTATGAGGGGAAATATATCTCGATATTTTTCATCTCTAAATGTGCATTTGTGGGAGGGGAGAGGCTACTGAGCCTTAACTATAGTGGTATTAGTGCCATTTTTGCTTCATCCTAAGAATCACTGAGAATTTTGCTTTTTTGTCACACTCATTACCATAAGGTTTCTGCTCCAAGTGATGGGGCACTTTAAACATTTCCAAGAGATTTTTGGCAAATCTAGATGAATTCCTGGATTAGAAAATCATTGAGCTGGAAAGATTTGAGATATCATCTTGACCAACTCCTTTATCTTGGATGAGGAAATCAAGGCCCAGAAAAGGGAAATGACCTGGCCAAGGTCATACAGGTGACCTTAGTAGAGGTGAGATTGAAACCCAGGGCTTTTGACTCCAAATCCAGCACTGGGGGAAAAAAAAGAGTCCAATCATTTAAATGAATCTCTTGGTCATTTAGATATGACTTATAATTGTATAGATAGCATTTTGGGATGAATTAAGGGGGCAGAGTTCAGTTTCTACCCTTATAAGTCAATCTTTGACCAGAAAGGTCATTTTGGGCTGGGCAGGTGGGGAGATTTAGAGCATCTAAGCCCACCATAGCAGAATTTCAGCAGGACCCCAAAGAGAGGTGGGTCCCTGCATCTCTCTCAACTTCTCCCAGCCTTTCAGTACCATCTAAATGTGTTGCACACATCTGGACTGAAGCATTATTTCAGGTTGAGCAAAGACAGAGTTTCATTTTACTGCCCTTTCAGTCTCTGAGTCTCAGTTTTCCCAGTCTCTAAAATGGAGATAATACTTATATTAGAGGCCTCATGCTTGTGGTGAAGAAAATGCTTTGTAAGCCTCTAGATGCCATAGAAATGGGAGTGATTTATTATCATTCTTATCATTATTCTTAGAATTTGATGAAAAGAACCATAATTCACTCTCTCAAACTCTTTGCAAGCCATGCCCACTGCCCCTGCCACATCTCTAGATAGCCACTTGTGTATGCAAAATTGCCTTTTTCTGGTAACCTGCACACATAGGTTGCTGACAAGTCGTTTACTTCCCTGACCATCCAGCTGGTCCACCTCCCAGATTCCAATCTCTGTATCGCCTTCACATTTCCCCCTCCTTCCTCTGTCTCTCTCCTCACTTACTGGAAAGGTCATGGGCTTTCAGGGACTTGCAGATCTCACTGTCAGCTTGAAGGTAGCTCCTCAGCTCCTGGGGCCCTAGAGGTTAACCGGCGATGTCTGTGAATCCTCAGTTGGTCCTAGGTTCAGAGAAAGGGAAGGGGCAGCCTGCTTGGGCAGGCAGGTGAAGTTTGAGAAGGCAAGTTGCCAAAGAGGGTGACTGACAGGCACAAAGCACCAGCCACTGCTATTACAGGGATGGGGAAGGAAGGGAAACTTGGGGGCTCGCAGAGCCCCAACAGAGGGTCCCTCATCATTCGAAGTAGGGACTCAACTGTTTTCCTAAGCGTTTTCGAATAGCTTGTGCGTTAAAGCGGCTCTTATACCCAGGCAAACTAGATGCTCTATTATTTTTTTATTAAATACATAATCCTAAATAAAATAGTTTTAACATCTATTCTACTTCCTCTATTTGGAACTAATGAGATGTTTAAATGTCCTAAGAGGCCAAAATATGAAGCCTTAAAACAAATTATTATACAGAATCACAAAAGCCTTAAACGAAAAAGAAAGGCGTTGGATAGACTCACAAAAAGCCTTTTAAAAAAATAAAAGAAAGTCATTACATAGCCTCACAAAAGCCTAAAAAAATAGAAAGCCATCAGACAGCCTCAAAGAATCTTGAGGCTGGAAGGGACCTCAGAGGCCACCAGTTCCCACTTATTCCAGTCTAGGAATCCCCTCAATCAGGGAATGGCTATCCGTTGCTTGAAGCCCTCTATGAAAGGGGAGCTCACTACTTCCCGAGGTAACCCCTTCTCCTTTGGGTGAACTCTGTCAGGAAAATCTTCCTTACATTAAACTGAAATCTGCCTCTTTCCAGTTACCATCCAGTGCTTCTAGTTCCCCTGGGGCCAAGTAGAATGCGACTAATCCTTCCACATGACAGCCATTTTGTGGGGAGCACCCCCCTCCTTCACCCAATCTTAACTTCTCCGAGGTAAATATCCTTCAAACATTTCTCTGATGACAAAAAAATCAAAAGACACATAGCATCATGGATTGAGGGTTGGAAGAGATCTTAGAGGCTATCTGGTCCAACCCCCTCATTTTACAGATGAGGAAACTGAGGCCCACCGAGGTGTAGTGACTTGCCCAAGGTCACACAGCTAGTAAATTGGCAGAGCCTGCATTTCAATCTGAGTCTCCAGACCTTCAGATTCAGAACTCTTCCATTATACTAGCTGCCTCGTGAAAGCCTGGGAGGCTAAACTAACTTTTTTTGTGCTCACCTATTTTCAAATGACAGAATATTGTGCGCAGAAAAATTTTCTAATGTTGTTGGTGATTTTATTGGATCTAGCACATACTTGTTCGGTAATAAAAAAATGGCAGCAAAGCTGAATCTTATCAGATCAAAGGTCCTTTTTCTCAGCTTCACACGTGAAAAAGGTCTTTGCTTTTAACCAAAAGATCTGTAATGTACATCTTTCCCATAATTAAAAATTCTATTTATGAAAAGAATGAAAACTGAATAAGACTATGGGGAAAAAAGCCATGTTAAAATTAAATCACTGACTTTCAACACCATCTGAGAATGTCAGGTGCATTGTTAAATGGACCCAAAAGGGGGGAAGGGTTGGAAATCTGGTTCTGAATTGAGGGTGGTATGGAAAAGCAAGACAGGCAGTATGCCTAAATGGCTAGAGAGAGTCAGCCTTGAAATCAGGAAGCACCTCTGACATATACTGGATGTATGATGGGGGCAGGGGGATGGAAAGAGAGAGATGGGAGAGAGAAGAGGAATAAAGAGAAGGGAGAGAGAGTCAGGAGAGAAGGAAGAAAGGAAGAATCAGGGGGAGAGGAAAGAATTGAGGAGAGAGGAGTGGGAGAGAGAAGGGAGAGGAAGGGGAGAGAGGAGGAGGAAGGAGAGAATCAGGGGAGAGAGAAGGAGAAAGAGGAAAAGAAGAGATAGAAAAGTGGAGAGAGGCAGGGGAGAGAGAAGATGGGGAGAGAGAGACGGGAGAGAAAGAAGCAGGGGAGAGACAGATAAGGGTAAGAGAGAGAAGGGGAGAGAGAAAAGGAGAGGAAGAGAGAGGATGTAGGAGAGAGAGAGGAAGAAAGAATCAGGAAAGAGAGAGAAGGGCAGAGAGGGGAAGTAGAGAGGAGAGGGAGAGAAAGAGGAGAGGAAAAAGCAGAGGAGAGAGACAAGGGTAAGAGGAAGGGGAGAGACAGGAGAGGGAGAGTGAGAAGGAGAAAATAAAGAATCAGGGAATAGAGAGAAGAAGGGGGAGAGAGACGGGAGAGAAAGAAGCAGGAGAGGGAGAGAGTCAGGAAAGAGAGACAAGGGTAAGAGAGACAAAGGGAGGGGGAGACACAGACAGACAAGGGGGAGAAAGGTGGGGCAGAAAGGAGGCAGGCAAAACATTTTTTCTGAAATGGTTTTTGGCAGTTGAGTTTTTAAAATAACAAGTGTTTCAATTTCAGCAAATGCCATAAGAATGTGAATAAAATACAGTGTACCTAACTGGATATTCTGTAGCCCAAGTACAGTGAATCTAGAACAGCATCAACTATAATAAACAGCTTTGAATCACAGTATCCCTATCTTGGGTTGGATAGGACCTCCCAGGTGATCCAGTCCAACCCCCCCATTTTACAGATGAGGAAACTGGGGCTTCAGAAAACGTGAGTGACTTGCCCAAGGTCACACCGCTCCAAAGAGGAGAAGCTGAGATTTGAGCCCAAATCCAGCCCCTTTCTCCTCTGATCAAAAGATGGGTCACTGGGGCCATCTATTCCCTCAGGTACTTTTGGGGACAGGCAAATAAAAGACCAAGATGACCGTGCATTTAGGAACTGGAGCAAGTGCTACAACAGTTACTTGGTTTTGTCTTTTGGAAGCTTAAAAATCCAAGAGTAAACTTCAGTCCCTCCCTGCCCCTGTCTGCATGATCACAGATCCCGAGTTAGCTTAGTTTTCCTGGACATATCTATCCCACATCCTCAGGTCCAGCTAGCTAAATACCATTTCATTGTTTCCCTCCAGCTGCTGACCACTGACAAAGCGACCTCCAGCTGTTCACAGCCCAGCTACAGAGCTGTTTACTTCTTTCCCCGGAGGAGTTCCTGTCAGAATCAGTGAGGAGGGATAGATACAGAGCTATGCAAATGATCGAGAACTTAGCCAGTGGAGGTCTAGCATCAATGGTTCTCTAGCGTGAGTTCTAACGAGATATGTGAATCTCGTAAGGATGGGGCTCAAGGTTGGCAATATTGCCATGTCTGTTTTGTGACCACTGAATTGACCATAGTCTTTCAGTCAAATTGTTGTGATTTGTCTTTGTTCCCCCCGCCCCCCACCCCACCAATTTAGTTTGGTTTGGCATGGTCATCAGGGACCCAGATGATCGGGCTGACCATTTGGGGTCCACTTGACCTCAGAGTGATCTGGCCTATGTAATCGGAATAGGGACAATGAGGCATAGACTTAGCCAAAAGGTTTTTCCCCCCATGCTCTGTGTAACACAATATTCTCCTATATTAACCCAAGGGAAGATAAAGGTTTTTTGTCAAGGTTTTCCCAAAGCCCTCTCCTTTTCCAACAGAAATGTCCAGGCTACGTTTAACTGGAAAGGTTTGAATTCCAGATTGAACTGGGAGCAGATCCTGGGGCAGTAAATATCCACCCATTTGCTCCCCATTCTGTTCTCTCGGGCAAGGAACAGAACAAGGCTAACAATCCCCCTGCCGGGTGACAGCCTTTCCAATACATTTCTAGCTCCTTCAAGCAGTCTAATCCCTCCAAACCGCTCTAGGTGTGGTTTGACCAGGGCAAAGGACAACAGTAGGATCACTACTCTGGTCCTGAACATTGCCCCAAAGGTCAGAAGTCTTAACTGCCACATCCTACTGTTGACTCACAATGAGCTTAGAGTCCACAAAATCCCCACATCTTTTTTTCCCCAAAGAACTGTTAGCCACCCTTCCCCTCCCCTCTTGGTCTTGTAGGTGATTTTTTGAATCCAGGTGTAATATTTGCCATGAATCTATAATACCGTTCCCCAGATTTAATTCAGACCCATCTTTTAGTCTGTCAGGATCTTTTCATAGCCTGACTTTGCTATACAACATGTTGGTTCTCAGAGTTTGGTGCCAGCTGCAAATTTGCTAAGCATACCATCTACGTGGTGCTATAACATTAGTTACTCACCAGGGAATGTCATACTTTCCCCTCCGATGTCATTTCAGACTCCCTCCTCTCTCTCCCTTACCTGCTGGGAGCTCGGAGGCTATTAGGAGCTCTGCAGGAGGAAGAAAACAGCTGGGGATGCATGCAAGGGGCCTTGGCGTCCCCTTGGTGATAATTCGGCACCCTTGGGATTTGTTTCCCAGTCCTGCCCATCACTTTACCTCTCTCAGTTCATATTTGTGATGGTACAGTCACCAAATCACGTTTCCTAATGAGAGTCTCATCATTCTTGTGGGCAGTGCCAACAATGCAGGACTTTTGCCCTATCCCAGTTCACATCAAGGACTGCGTTAGCAGAGGTGCCTGTTTTCTGAAACAAAAGGGACCGGCAGAGAAGATTTAACACAGGCTTATTTGAAAATTCAGTTTTTGTGCCTGTAAGTCCATTAATGAAGTGGAAAAGGAGAAACCTGGAGTATTTCCCTTTTCGACCTCATTCAAATAGGAAATAGGAGATATTTTTCAATAAAGCCCTATGGGCAAGTCTCCAAATTTCCCATTTTTTAGGGCATGACTTTAAGCCTTACCCATTCCACAAAAACAAGACAACAGTAAATGAGAGCTGATGGTGTGCTTCCCTCCCTCCCCCTTTTCAATGGACAAACTTCCCAGTTTATGTATGTCTTGGGATCTTTGTCCACTCTTTCTGATGCTGCCAGAGCTTCATAAAACCTTCCTGGGATCCTGTTCCCACACTGAGCCTTCAGCCGTGACTCAGTTGCCTTCTTCCGTGGTTGGCCCATTGGGCTGATTTCAAAAGCCCTGGAAAGAAAAGTTCACCTGGACTGATGAGTAATTTTACCTATCATTCATCTGGCAGGTAGTCATCACATGCCCACTGTGGTCCTGGCTACCCAAAGTCCTTGTGGTCCCTCCCAAGTTCCTTTAAGGGAACCCAGGCAGACACAATGGAACTCCAGGAGTAGGCAAAAATACTGAGCACAGTTCTGAGATGGAAAGTCAGTCTGTGATGATCTATCTCTAATAATTTGGTGTTTAAATATCTTGGAGGTGGGGATGAAGGTTGGAGGGGTTGTGGGGAGGGGGGGGAGAGAGTCCTGCTCAGAGTCCCAAAGTTTTTGCTCACAGCATTAATTCTCCCCCGGCCTCCTCCATTCTTAATCAACTAATTTATTTTACAGAGGTAACGAAGTGTTTTTAATTGTCTTTGCCTGTGTCAAGATTGACCAGGAAACTGCTCTTGAGATAGCTGGGAATCTAGGATTTCCAGGCTGGAGTCAAAGAGAAGTGGGAAGGAAAAGTTCGGCTCTCGGTCATCGTCATCGTCATGGCAAAGTTGTTGTCGGTGCTGGAGTTCTGGCCCCGGGGTGGCCTTTTGCAGAACAGCCCAAGCAAGGCCAAGGTGAGCTCTTTCTTGATGCTCTTGTGCATGTATCCATAGGTGTAAGGGTGGAGGCAGCACTGCAGAAAGAAGAGCAGGGAGATACAGGAGTTGACCCAAGGAGGGGCTGCTCCCACCCCAGCAGAGATGGCAGCCAGCATGCAGTAAGGTCCGATGCACAGGATGAAGGAGGCAATGATGACAAAGATCACCCGGGCAGCCTTGCAGTGGTAAGGGTTGGGCTTCGCAGGGCACCTCTGGGGACTGGCCTGGAAGGATCGAGGGATTGGGATGATGCCATCGCCATCCTCCTCCTCTTCCTCACTACCCTCTTCTACAGCAACACTGCTCTCCTCCACTGGTTCCTGCAGGTTTCGAGGCCTCATGGGATGCACGAGAGCATTCTGCCTTCGGGCTGCCCGGAACACCATTCCATAGCACCCCACCAGGATGGCCACTGGGCAGAGGAAGGACAGCAGGATATTCAGGATGGTGTAAGAGACGCTTGAGCTCCAGACAACAATGCACAGAGAGCTCTCCTTGTCAAAGTCAATCTCCCCCCAGCCAATTGCAGGTGGTGCGCTCTGAATCAGACTGATGATCCAAGTGCCAAGGATGAACATACCTCCCCAGGTGGATGTCATCTTGTTGGGATAGGACAGGGGGTAGATGATAGACAGGTACCTGTCGATGGACACCACAATGATAGTGTTGATAGAGGCATAGGCAAAGAGGTGCATCAGGGTAACCATAGTCGTGCACAGATTTTGGCTGAGGGGCCAGAAGGAAGGCAGGGAGCCTGCCACCACCCATGGCATCACCACGGCTGTCTGGAACAGATCTGCGATGAGGAGGTTGAGTATGAAGCGGTTGGCAACCTGCAACAGCTGGGGCTTCCGACGGAACACGAGCAGCAGCAGGGTGTTCCCCAGGAGAGAGACGCAGATGAAGGAAGAGAGGAGAGAGATGCGGACTATGCAGTGGAAAAGGCTGATCATCGAGTGTCCCTCACTGCCATCGCTACTGCCACTGCTGTTGCCACTGCTGTTACCTCTGTTAATGCTGCTGTTACCTCCATTGCCACCACCACTGTCACAAGTGCTGTTGCTCGGATCTCCGGGGAGATGAGTGGAATTACTGAGTTCCTGGGACAGAGACATTGTTCCCAAACTCTTCTTTATGTCACGTAACTGCACGGAGTTCTTGTCTAACGAAGCGTAATGCAGATGATGTTCAGATGCCAGAGGATCCCTTTTCCATGTCTGTTTTCATCTAAGGTCTGAAGGAGAGTTTAATGTTCATTCCATGGACCTAAACAAATGTGTGGGAAGAGTTACCCATCCATGAGAAATGGCCTTTACCTCCTCTAATTGCCTCCTTTCCCGAGAAGGGACTTTACTGATGCAAAACCCCTAGGCCCAAGACAAGCCTTTGAGATGAATTCAATTGACACTGTGGTCACACCATATCAGTTATTGAGGAAAAAAGCAGCACCCCACATATGCTATCCTTCCTTAACAGGTTTAACTTGCCCTTTTCTCTTCTGGTACAGTACTGCAGTTTACCATGGAGACCAGCTCTAACTGTAACACTGGCTCACATCGATTTCTTGGTTTCTCATTATAACAGTACCAACTGAAGAATGCAGGGAGGAAACAGGCTGCCAAATGTAGGGGAAACTGGTAAAAATGAAGAAGTAGCCACGGACAGCTGGGGAACAGCTGTTTTTCCCCTGTGGGGCAATTAGCAGGCATGGGGGGGAGTACACACCACGGGGACCCTGGAAGTGCCCCGCGCGGTGGGATGGGTCCCTGTAGAGGGGGCAAAAAGGGTAAGCAGAAGAAAAAGGGGGAAAAAATCCATCAGGTACAAAGAAAAATGTTAACAGTTACATCATAGAGTGGAATAAGAGCTCATATATAATATCTAGTTAAATTTCAGCTGCTAAGAGAGGCAAATAGTAAGAGGCAAATAGTTAATAATAAAAGAGGCAATTAGTTAACACTAACCTTTTGCGGAACATGGCATGGTCCAAAGCCCAGCTCTCCACGGAAATTTGGGTTTCACGTGTAACCGATGCTAGAAGCATCCACATTCCTTTATCAGGCAGGAAGAATAACAACTAAAAATCTTTCCCCTCATGAGTTAATATAAATGGGATTACCTGTTGATGCCCCGCTGTTAGATCGGCTTCGCTCTTCCTTCCGCGCTGATGAAAAGATGCTGGCCAGGGCTCCCTCCTCCTTTTTCGTCCTTATCCCACGAGCTTTTCAGTGAGACTCCAGGCTGAAAGATAAAATCCTATCATGTCCTCTCTGGTAGTAAGCAGCTTCCTTCGAGTGTCTGGATCTGCTTGGCTAACAGAGAGAGCTGTCTAGCAGCCGAGGGGGCTGAGCAGAGTGGCCAGCTCTGGACTTAGCCACTGTGCCGTCGCTCGGCTCTTTAAGCAAATGCCAGCCGCCTTCTGAGTGGGGAAGGTAGCCTCAGCTGTCAGCTCACTGATCACCGAGTCTTGCTTTGGGAGATGCGGCTCCCGTGACTGCCCTTGATTTCTGTGGGAGCTGATGCTTCACTGAGAGGTAGCCTCGGCTCTACCCCACTGTGGCAATGACAACATTTGGGTCTTGGCAGTTAGAGCCATGATGTCACTGTGAGGAATGACCTACCAAGATTTAGGTCCAGAGCAGAGGGAGGAGGGAGCAAGTGTGTGTGGGGGGTCTCATTTGGTTTTAGGGGAAGAAAAAATTTTGTCCTTTTTAAAATGGGGGCTCAGGGATATATTCCTGCCTTTTTTTTTTTCCTTTCTGAGAGCCCGATTCTGATAGACGCTGTAAGTTGGCTTGCAAATTAAAATCTCTGCCTGCATTTAAAATACTACCTCTGTTACTGACTACCTGAGTGACCTTGAGCAAGTCACCTCCACCCCAAACCCCCCACTACCTGTATGATTTTCAGCAAGTCACTTTGATCACTTCTCCTCCCAGAGCTCAGTGGTCACTGGCTACCTGGGTGACCTCAAGCAAGTCCCTTCCCTCATTTCTCCTCCCTGGCTCTCAGGGGGTCTCAGCTGTCATAGCCGGGAGCCGATGAGGGACTTGTCTTAGAGGATCCCTGAGGTCCCTTCCAGCCTGAAATCCTAGGATGAAAAGAATGCTAGCCGATGTTTGTATAGCAGTTTACAGGCTGTTTTACAGTCATTTTCTCATTCGAGTCTCACAATAACCTTTCCAGAGAGGGACCCCAGACATTATTAACTGTTTTATACTACAAGGAAGCCGCGGCTCAGAGGGGTAAATTTTGCCTGTGGTCACACAGCAAATGAGGGTCAGAGGCAGGATTTAAATTCGAGTCTCTCCTCACTTTAAGTCTTATGTTCATAAGACTCAAAGCTGAAAAGGGACCTCAGAGACCATCTACTTGACCCCCCCCTTCACCCGCAACACACACACACACACACTTTACAGGGAAGGCAACTGAGGCCCAAGGAGGTGAAGAATTTTATTCAAGGTCGCACAGATAATAAGGGGCAGAAATAATTAGAACCTTGGACCTCCGCCTCCAGAGTTAGGGCTCATTCCATTGGACCCCCTTTCCAGTATAGCCCAGTGATGATCTGTTATTTACCCATCGCAATCACTCTATTACAAACAATATTAAAATAATAGATTGTCTCACACATATCGATTACTAACAATACCATAATTTCTCAAGGATCTGTGACTTCTCCGGTATAGCTACCCCCTCCACCAAGGCAGACGCAGATCTCTCTCCAACCTGGGAGGGGGTTTTTAAAAGACACGAAGGCAGTGCGGTGGAAAGAACGACCGAACAAACATTGAATTAGGAGTCAGAAAACCTGAATTCAAACCTCAGCTCTTCCACATGCTACCTACGGGACCTTGGGCAAGGCATTTCCCCTGCCTCAGTTTCCCCCTCTGTAAAATGAGGGGTTGAACCAACTGGCCTCTGAGGTCCCTTCCAGCTGTAGATCTAAGCTCCTATTGAATATCCAGCAATACCTTAAAGAACTTGGATTTCACCAGAGTAGAAACTCCCTCCACTTAGGCTGATTACAAGCCATCCACAATTTTATGGTCTTAGAAGTGGTCCGAAGCTCAGAGAGGTTAAGGGATTTATCCATTGCCACACAGTTCAAATACCTCAATGCTATCTGCCCCTCGTTGCAGGTGCTGCCTCTGCAGAATCACATTGCAGTCTCCCTAACTTAACGGTTGCTCTCAAAGAGGTGCCGTGGACAAAATTTTGGGGCTTTGGGGCAAGCCAGGTGCCCGAGCTTTCCTGCCCTTAGCCGGATGGCATATGAAATCTTTTCCAATCCTCCTTTTACAACCTTATTTCACAGCGCTCCCCTTCAATCCCTGTACATTGAGTCAAAACTGGCTTTAGCAGCTGTCCCCCCGGCGCATTCACAGCTCGACCCCCGCCTCCGACCCTCTTCCCCTGCCGCGACTCCCCGAGGCAGCGGCTCCTTACCTCTGCCTGTTGAAAGCTGCTCTCCCTTCCCAGCTCAGCTCGAGTTTAACCTCTCTCTCCAAGGCGTCTCCGATTCTCTCTGCTTACTCCCCAACTGAAAGTGATCACTCCCGCCTCTAATTTTCCTTCTTTCAACAAGCTTTGAAGTTCCGGCTATGTTCTATAGGCACCGGGTTTTCAGAGAAGACAATAACAGCAGCAAGTTATATTGGGACGTCGACAGAGGCTACGACAACAAGAAACAGTTTGCCCTCCCAAAGCTATGGGGAGGGACTCGGATACAATTAAGGACAGGATAGTTGGAAGAGAAAGAGAGAGAGAGAGAGAGAGAGAGAGAGAGAGAGAGAGAGAGAGAGAGAGAGAGAGAGAGAGAGAGAGAGAGAGAGAGAGCTTTGTGAACTAGGGAGACCAGGAAAGGCTTCCTATAGGAGGCGTATCACGTTCCTTCAAGGGTTGTTGTCACTCAATGATGACCATGGTCCTTCTCCCCCTCCACCCCCGAATTTTTTCTCTAAGACTGAAAGTCCTTTGGCTCTCTCCTTTTCTCACTGATCTTGACCTTGTGTTTGTATTATATGTGTCTAGGTATAATGTCATGATCGTGGACTTGGAGAACAGGTTCTAGATTTAGATTTCACATTTAGCATTTATGATCTATGTCACCTTGGGAAAATCACGTAATCTCTCGGCCTCAGTTTCCTCTTCTGTAACATCAAAGGATTGGACTAGAGCATCTCTGAGGTTCCTTTCAGCTGTAAAGCTATACTCTTATGTGTGACTTATGTATGACTTTACCTCCATGAGCCTCAGTTTCCACATCTGTAAAAAGAGAGGCTTGTACTAAATGGTCTCTGAGGTTCCTTTTAGCTCTAAAACGATGATCCTATATGGGATCCTTCCTATCTCAGGATTATCTGGTCCTTTGAGAGCAAGGTCTGTCATTTTTCATATCTGTATCCCCAGCCCAGAACCCTGGGGGCCTTCTGTGTCATAGGTGCCCAAAATGTGTTTGTCAAATTGATGTGCTGACAACCCTCGGAGAAATGGCAAGGTGTCTGAAATTGCCACCAACCCAGGAAAGGGCCTCAGCTCCATAAGATGGCTATCTCAGTTGCTGACTTTTCTTTGATGTTCTTCGGTTTCCCCAGTCCCTTGAGCTCCTCGGCTAATCGACAAACCTGTTTATTTTTTCTGTGTATGTTTTTGCAGTTTCTGCTGAGTGGCCCCACTATGCCAATAGGTTCCACTTCATGACTCATTTTATCAAGTAGCAGCAAAACATCTGGTCTGTTGGCCAGCCGAGCATCTGGTCTGTTCCTATGGTTCTATCCTCGGACAGCTTATAGCAGTTATTTTCTAAAATATTCTTAGACTGAGAGTCCCCCTAGTAATTCCTTTGTCAACCCACATTTTGAGGGCTAATTGCTGTTATTAACCTCCATGATAATCATCTGTAATAACAATAATTAAGCTATTATTTATAATAGCTTGCTTTTCAGGAGCATTTTAAAAGTTTACAAAGTGCTTTCCTCATAACAGCCCTTTGAGCTGGGCTTACAGGATCATAGATGACAGCAAGAAGGAACCCCAAAATCATCATGGCCATTTTCTTTATTTGACAGAGAAGGAAACTGAGGCACAGAGTAGGGAAGTGACTTGCTCAATGTCATACAGGTGGGTAACAGGGATTCTAACTCAGATATTCTCACTTGTTAGTTTTCTTATGGAGGCTATTATTTTCCACATTTTGCAGAAGAGAAAACTGAGGCTCACAGCAGTTAAATGACTGGCCTACAGTCAGAAATCTAGCAAGTAGAAGAGCCAGGATTCCATCCCAAGTCTTTTGACTGCAAACCCACGCTGCCCTTTCCACTTCATAATGTTGCCTCCAAGCATATGCTTGTGCAGAGAAAAGTGGAAAGGGAATAGTTGAGGTGGGGATCTATGGGTATTGCATATCATATACACAGGCAGACACAACTAATATATTGGTTTTGCTGAACTGCTTTATTCTCTTTTTAAAATCTTTGTTACAAGAGAAGGTTCTTTGGGTAGGAGAGGGCAGAGGGATATATTTGAAAATAAAGATCATATAAAAACAAATACTACCAATAAAAAGAAGAATTTTTAAAAACCTGGGAAGCAAGTCCTCTTCATTTCCAATTGTGTTTTGAGGTGATTCATATGTTATACTTAAAAATATATAGCAGTCAGGCTGCATGGCATATAAACCCTGCTACAGAATGGCAACAGGTTGACTTCATAGGAACCAGAGAAGAAAGTCATCTTCTTGAATAACTTACCTGAAACTCAATAATGATCAATGTAAGTATTATGCTGTGTTTCAATAAATCAACTTTTCTGCTACAAGATGGGGAAGGTATGGTCAGCCAAACATTTTCCTGAAAAAGATCTGAGGGTCTTGGTAGATTGCAGACTCAACATGAGTCAGTGGGGTGATATGGCACACCCCCCAAAAAGGTAAACTGAGATCTTGAGCTTCACTAATTGAGGCACAGCCTCCAGGCGTAAGGATGTGATCGCCCTGTTGTGTTCTGTCCTGGTCAGATCACAGCTGGAGTACTGTGTTCAATTCTGGGTGCAGGTTTAAGAAGGTACAGGTTAGACTTGATGACTTCTGATGTCCAACACCAAATCCAGTACTCTTTTCTCTGCATTGCAGTGAATTGACCTCCAAGGTCCCTTCCATCTCGGTATCTATGATCTTAGGCTCCTGTGATGTAAATAACAAAACCAAGCTGGCTTGATTATGTGGACACAGCTTAAATCCTGGACTCATTTACACACCATTCCCCCCCACCCCCCCACCCCGTGGTACTTTAAATGCTACACGCACACTGACTTCTTCATTTCCTAGAATCGTAGAATGTATCAGCAATCCAGAGGGGGAAGCTGTAGCAGGGAGCAGCCGGGGAGGGGGGTGGTATTTGAAGGGGGGTCCTGCACTGAACAATTGCTAGGCTGAGAAGCAAAGAGACACTGCAGTTGTGATAGAAGGAGAAACAGTCCCCAAGTCAGGGGAGAAGGGAAAGAATCCATAATGTCAGTTACAGGGAAGGGAGCAGAGAGCTAGGGCAAAGCAGCACACTATATAGACAGCCATTTCCTCCTACAGCACAGTGAAAGCATGCCTGTCCTATACCCCAAGGAGATCACAGACACAAAGAAAGGCTCCACGTACACCGAAATATTCATAGCAGCACTTCTCGCCCGTCGCAAAGAACCGGAAACAAAGTAGATGCCTATCGACTGGGGAATGGCTAAACAAATTGTGGTACATGGATGTAATGGAATATTACCGTGCCCTAAGAAACAATGAATATGATGAATACAGAGAAGCAAGGCAAGGCATATGAAAGGATGCAAAACAAAATAAACAGAAACAGGAACACAACAGCACAATGACGGTTACAGTGGAAATGGAATGAAAAAAATGGTGCCATTATAATAGAGCAATCGAGCAACATGTGTTAGACTCTGGGGAAACAAAGTCAAATATGAAACAGTGCCTGCCCTCCCATAACTCACATTCTATCATGACCCAGTGCCCGTCCTCAGTTGGCTTACATTTTATCATGCTGAGAAGAGATGAAAAGATGCACCTTCCTTCCTTCCTTCTTTGCAGAGGCAATGGACTATGAGTGCGGAACATGATATGTTCTGTCAGATTCATTTGATGTGTTGGCTAGTTTTGCTGAATTGTCCGTCCCCCCCTTCCCCTTTTCCTTTTTATTTTTTGTTACAAGGAATGACTCTGGTTGGGGGAGAAGGATACATTCAGAAATGAAGGTGATGTAAAGATAACAATTATCCATAAATTTTAAAAAGGCAGAACTAAGCAGAAGCAGAGCAATATACATGATGAGTACAGCAATGTAAATAAAGGAGCACTAAAATGAAATTGCATTCTGAGTAAGACAAAACAAAACAAGCCCCCCCCAAACTCAATAACAGACCCAGAGAAGAGATAATGGAAACTACCTCCTTTGTAACAGCAGAGAGACAGGAGGCTACAAGAGCCAGATGTCATGTACATTGTCAAACAGGGTCACTATAGTGACCGGCTTTTTTTTTTTTTTTTTTTTTTTGCTTAACTATTATTTGCTACAAGGAGAGTTTCATTCTGGGGTAAGGGAGTGGCAGTGGTGATCACTAGAAATGACAGGGATACAGGAGAACAAAAGACACTAAGAAAACGTTTTCTTTTTAAAGAGAGGAAGGAAGAGAAGAAGAAGGAAAGAAAAAAGGATGCTGCTGGCCGTAGGTCAGTGCAGGAAGGTGATGCTATGACCTGTACGAGGATGGAAACATACTGAGAAACGGGATCTGCAAGTGTATGCACGTTCATCGGCATCTAGCTGATACCAGGAGAACCAGTCAATTCTCTGTCAGTCCTCAGTGCTTTACCGACACTGTAGCTACCCTTGGTGGTATCTAGCTTGGTGGATAGTGAAAAGGAAGAGGGAGAAAGGAAACTATCTGTGTACATACATACATCAAAGCAGATAGAACAGATAGCTACTGCACTGCAGGGAGAAGAAACATTGGGGAATGATGAGGAAGAGCTTGCCCACCCGAGTACTTGGCTGGGTGCAGGTGGCCCTGTACCCCCAAAGAGGCATGGCATCCTGCCTTCTAAGGAGGGTTTAAGCTGAAAAGGAGAGGATGGGGGAGGGGAGGGAGAGAGGAAACTCTGTCCTCGGTCCATTAAGCTAGTTACCATAGAGAGAAGCTGCAGTATAGAAAGCGTAGCCATTGAGAAAACCAGCAGTTTGCAGGAGACAAGCCCAGCAGCTCAGAGGAGACAAAATGTAAGAAGGGAGCTAGAGTAACCCCTGGTTGCAAATATGCACCAGTGCCCAAAGTTTAGGCAGCAAAAAAGATGAAGAGGTCTTCATGATCTGATGGATCTCTCTGAGACATAGTGGGATGAGCCCCAGTACTAGACTGTGACTCCTTATTCAAAGGAGACAGGATGGGTAGAAAAGGCAGCCGTGGTGTGTGTGTGTGTGTGTGTGTGTGTGTGTGTGTGTGTGTGTGTGTGTGTGTACGTGTGTGCACGCGATGGGGAAGGGGGAGACAGTAAGCATCACACATGGCAAAGAAGGCAAACTTGGGAACAAGTCTAGTAACCAGATCAAGGTTGGAAGTACGGCGGAGGCAGTTGGGTGAAGATCAGTGGGAGGAGAAATAGAAGCCATTTTGTCCTCCGGTATAGTACAGATCACCTGGACAGAAAGGGAATATATGAGGTCAGGAAACACATCACAAGCCTGGCACAGAGGCATGATATATTGGTGATGGGGGACTTCTGTTTTCCAGACATCTGCTGGAACTCTCTCTCTCTCTCTCTCTCTCTCTCTCTCTCTCTCTCTCTCTCTCTCTCTGTTTTTCTCTGTCTTTCTCTGTCTCTATCTGTCTGTCTGTCTCTGTTTCTCTGTCTGTCTTTCTCAGTCTCTCTCTCTGCCCAAAGCAGGGCAGCTAATAACTTTTTGACTTGCCTTAGGGATAATTTCATTTTTCAAAAGGGAGAGAAATCAACAAGGGGAAAATCGATACTATAAAAACCGGGAGGATCTGGTTGCTAGTGTGGTAATGAGAGGAACTTTGGGGGGAAATGACCACTTCCTCCTAGAATTTGTGACTGAAGCAAAGAAAGCAGGGCATAGTCTCACATGAGCCCTAGACTTTGGGAAAGGAGATTTCAAATAGTACCGAGGATAAGGTAAGAGTTCGTGGACTAAAATGCTTACAGGGGAAGTCAGCTCTGAAAGGATGGGAAATGTTCAAGAATAAGATTCTGAAGACACAGAGGGAAACAGCAAATCGGATAAAGGTATAAAGACCAGGTTTAGATAATTTCCAGATGACACAAAAACTGGAAGGGAGAGCTAATATGCTGAATGTCAGAGCCAAGACATGAAAAGATCTCACTAGGCTAACACATTGGGCTGAAACTGTTAAGATAATTTATGAGGGATACACTTTGGCTCAGAACAATCAATGTCAGCAGTGCTATGGGAAGGAGGGGCTAGATGGCAGAAAAAGATCTGGGGGTTTTAGTGGACCAGAAGTTCAGAGTCATCAGTGTGATGTGACAAGCAAAGGGAAGCATAGTCCAGGAATAAGGAAAATAGAGTCCTGCCATCATCTGCCCTCTCCAGATCACATCTCAGAAAATCAGAACTGGAAAGGCCAACTTTGGTTTCCCCACCCCCAATTTCCCCACCTTACAGATGAGGAAACTTCGAGCTTTCCTTGAGGTCCCACAGGTAGTAAGGTGCAGAACTGGGATTGGAGCCCAAGTTCCCCACATCCAGGGTGCTTTCCTCACGACTGTGCCGCCTGGGGTATTGTGCTTGGTCCTGGGTGTCCAGTTTTAGGCAGGACGTTTCTGAGCTGGAGAGTGTTGGGAGAAGGGCAACCAGGGTTAGGAAAGTCCTTGAGTCCAGGCCATCTGTTGATGGTGCTGCAGATGTTTAGCCTGGAGAAGAAAAGACTGGAGGGAGAGGGGGAGGGAAGGGAAAGTAGGCATGCTAACTATCTTCCAATAGCTGAAGAGCTCTCTATGGAAGAGGGATTTGATTTGTTCTACTTGGCCCCAGAGGGCAGAAGCAGGAATAATGGGTTGGAAGTTGCAGAGAGGCAGATTGAGGACTTGATGGAAGGAGAAACTTCCCAATCAGTAGAGCCATCCAAAAGGAGAATGAGCTGCCTCAGAGAAATCTGGCAGCATAGACCCGGCTCAACATCTGGTACCCAGAGTAATGGTGACAGCTCCAGTCCCCAGCAGATAATATTTTTCTTTCTGGATTCAGGCATTGCTTTATAACAGCTCATGTATAAGAATGAGTATTGAATGGTTAGTGCAGACCCGACCCCATCCCCCCCCCCCCCGCCCCACCTTGGCGCCTTCCATGGCTAGTGGAGGTGGCATGAAGACTCAATGCGTGTTTAGCCAGGGTAATTTATGTTCTGCTCACCATAAGGAACACCGAGACTGGCTGACATCAGAGAGCAGTGGAAGCAATCAGTATAGGGCCCTGGGGCCCCTGGGTTTACAATACAAGGACAGATTCATCAACTGCTCCCAGGTGCCTGCTTTAGATTTCTGCGGCTGCTGGCTGTCTTGCTGGAAAGAAACTGCAGAAAGAGCTTGAAATAGATTCTACCGAGAAGAAGATTGTGTATGTCTTTTTTTTTCCTTTAGGAAAATATTTCTGTCACGCTCTGATAGCAGTAATAGAGAGAAAGCCATCCCTATCGGCTCAACATTTTAATTGGATTAGTAACTCTTTTCCCCTCCCCGATAGAAAAAGAGCCAGAAAAGGGAAGAATATTCCCAAGTGGCAGCGACTGGGAGAGACAACAGGGAGAGAGGGAGGGCCTGGGATGCCAGGTCAGGTTGGTCTCTGACACATACCGACTGCCTGACCTTGGGCAAATCTCCTAACCTCTCTGGGCCCAAGGCAGCTCTCTAAAAGTATAAGAGACTACTGTCAATCTGCCTCCGTGGAGAGACTTTGCATGCCCACATGGTACTGCTGAAATCACTGTTCGAGATGAGAAGGAAGCTTGCTTGGCTGTGGTAGGAGAGAAAGAATAGTGATTTGGGGACAGGAAAACTGGGTTTAAGTGGTACCTCTGTCCCTTACTGGCTGTGTGACCCTGAACAAGTCACTTTCTCATAGGAAAAATGAGGGGGTTGGACCAGACAGCTTCAAATGTCCCTTTCAGCTCTAAATCTATGATTTTATGACCCTGGGCAAATTCCCAAACTTCTCTGAGCCTGAGTTTTCTCATCTGTGAAATGAAAAAGATAATAATATGTGCACTGGTTACCTTATAGTGTCAAGTGAAAGGGAAGTGATCTGTACACTCTAAGGTGCTGAAAGGAGGTTTTATATATATATATATATATGTATATGTGTGTGTATGTATATATGTGTATATATGTATATATATGTATATGTATATATATGTATATGTGTATACACACATATATTTGTTGTTGTTCAGTCATTTTTCAATTGAGCCTGACTCTTATGACTCCACTTGGGGTTTTCTTGGCAAAGATACTGGAGTGGTTTGTCATTTCCTTCTCCAGTTCTTAAACTATTGCCACCTAAATGAGAAAAGGTAGCTGAGAGGGTCACAAGGAGAGAGCAGATTAGGAAAGGACCTTGATCAGAGTATCAGTTTCTGTGTCCACCAAATTCACTCAAGAACTGGGAGAAGAGCAGGATGGTGATTGGAGGGCTGACCTGGGAGACAGGAAGACCTGGGTTTTAGTCCCTTCTTGGCCATATACTGGCTGTGACCCTGGGCAAATGATTTTACCTTTTAGTGACTCAGAGCACCCTCTGAAGTTCTAAATTTCAGACAGTGGAGGGAGTTTCCATTAGCCATTAGAATGTGATAAAAAATATTATCCAATGTGAGGCTTATATCAGTCCTGACTGGCAAGTACCAATGTAATTCCTACTTTAGAGCTGAGAAAATGGATTTGATGTAGAGAGAGGTTAAGTGACTTGCCTCTAGGTCCACAGCTAGGCTACTAAGTATGGATGGCAGGATGTGAACTCAGGTCTCTCTTGACTCTAAGTCCAGGCAGGACTTAGTCTTCTAAAGTACCTGCCCTTTCTACAAAATGGAAGGTGGGATTATTAGGGACAGTAGTTCTAGGAGAGGCAGTGGCAGATGACAGATGGCAAGCTGAACTTGAAATCAGGAAGTTCCAGTTTTGCTTTCAAGACCTCAGTTTCCCCATCTGTAAAGTGAGGAGTTTGGATTAGGTACCCTCTGTGGTCTCCTTCCACTTGTAGATCTAGGATACTATGACCTACTTAGGGTCCCACAGCTAACAAACAGGTTACAGGAACAGAAATCATAAAGCCACAGCTGAAAAGGGACCCCAGAGGTCATGGAATCCAACCTTTCATTTTATAGATGGGGCAGTTGAAGCCCCAAGCTCATAGAGGTAGGAAGTAACAGAGAGGCAGTAATGGGTTAAGAGCCTGGGTTCTCTTTCCACTGTATCAAAAAGTCAGTGGATCTCTCAGTGCCCCCAGGCAGCTGAGTCAGTCTGCAAGTTACAGGGGAGATGACCATCTGCATTGGTGGAAAGAGTTTCCACAATGGGCATTCCCCCACACCAATGAAATCACAGGAACAAAATCAGTCAATCAAGTCGGGCCCATGCCTCCCAAACCTGCCATGGAAACATCATGTTTACCGTCACGCTTCCTTCTTCCAGTTGACTCCTCAACCAGTTGTGAGTTTAGGGTCAGGAAGAAGGTAGGCCAGATCCTTGTATGGGAGTGCCACAAAATATTTCTCAGAAAAGGAAGGAAAGTGTCCCTCCAGATAAGCCAAGATCCATAATTATCCTAAATCCAATTTCTACAATGCTTTGAGTCTTGCAAAGTGCTTTCCTCACATCTGTGAAACTACCAGAATTGTGATCTCCATTTTATAGAGGAGGAGAGCAAGGCTTCAAAAACTTGTGACTTGCCTAGGGTCAAACAATTAGGAAGCATCTGAGGTAGACTTCCCAGTTCCAAGTTCAAGACTCCATCTACCATCCTAGCCGGTCTCCCATCATCAACCTGTTCTCCTCCTGGAGCCTGCAGATGTTTCTGGGAATGGGCATAGATGCTCCTAGGAGGAGCTGTGAGTGATGGGAAACACATGGTAGGAGGAGCCTGCATACTTGACCAATTCTGTGGGCTGGAACTTGAGGGTGAGTTTGTCTCACTTCAACTCAAGTTTCAGCATGGCCCAGAGGCAAGGGATCTGAGTTGAGAGGCAGAAAGCCTGGTGTATAGTCCCAATTCTACCTAGAAGCAGTTGCATATCCTTGGGTAAAGCCCTTTCCCCATATGGACCTCAGTTTCCTCACCTGTAAAATGAAGGGAATGCACTAGATGATCCTCTGGTCTAAAGGGCCCTTCCCACTCAAACATTCTAGGATTCTGGGCATACTCAGTGATGCCAAGCAGCTGTTTGGTTGGAGGGGGGCAGATCAAGGTCAAGGACTGGGAAAGGATTCAGTCTGTTCTCAAGCTTGGATGGCCACCTTTTCCTATCAGCAGGCTCCTGCCAAACATGTTACCCTGGTCATGGGAAAAGTGCTGGGGTGGGACAGACTTGTCCCACCATAAGGATTGGTTTTAGTCCTTCTATTGTGTAACTGAAAGCGTTTTTTAACAGTCCCCCATTTCTGGTTTGGGGATTAAGTGGCAGGGCTAGTAAGCCAAGTGCTATGTTGGAGGACATGGCGGAACAGTAAAAAGGGAATGGGAGGATCTCCTTTTTACTTAGCCCTGTATACCAGTCTCTGGCAGAGCCATCACTAGCACAGGACAAACAGGGTTTGGGCAAACTTGAGGCAGAGCATGCTCATGCCTAACTTCAATGTTTTCTGTTGTTGAGTGATACAGTCACCACCTCCAGGCTCCCATCATTGTGGTATCTCTTTTGTGGGCCCACCTTCCTATTCTCCATTCTCCTGGCCCTTGTGGGTATGAGTACCAGACTCTCTGGGAGACAAGCTAGCTCCTGTCCTGGCATGACTTCGTCCATAATTGGTTGTCTTTTGTGTTACTTCCCTCCCCCGCCAGGTGCAGTCATGGCTAGTTATAGCTCTGGGCTCTCTCTCTCTCCGTCTCTCTCTCTCCCCCCTCTCTCTTCATTCTTTCTTTCCTCTCTCCCCCCCTCCTTTCTTTCTCTCACCCCTCTCTATTTCTCTCTCTGTCTCTCTCTCTCTCTCTGTCTGTCTGTCTCTCTCTCCATCCCAAATTTCACTGTATGAATCTGCCATATAGAATTATAGCATTTCTCTAGCAGAAAGTGTCTGGGGGCTCTGACCAGATAATCCCTTCAGGTTCCTTTCGGTTCTATGAGTTTACAAATTACCTCCAGCATGAAGTTATCAGCCAGCGACCTAATTGATATCCAGATTTGCTTTCACCTGCAAGAACATTTCCCTTTGTGAATCAGCCCAAGAGCGGATTAATTTAAAAAGTAATGAATAATAAGATAAGTCTCTTCCCTTCTCTGGGTTTCTGATCTCTAAGATCCCTTACAGCTGTAAGTCTAAAGGTCTAGATTCTGTAACAGAATGTGAAACCCGGGTTCCTACCAGGCCTACTCTCCCAGCATTCTAGGCCAAAAACATTCTTTTTTGGGGGGGAGGGGCTGGTGGGGAGGTGTGGCTGGGAAATACTTCTTTGGCTGGGAAATGGGGAGGGGAATACATGGGTTTCTGTTAGGCCAGCCAAATTTGATGGAGAGCAGCCAGGAAAAGGAGCAAGCAACACAAAGGCTCAATTGAGGGGGAAAGTATGTCCAGATGCAACATGGTGGCATTTGTGAGGGTGAAGACCTGATTTGAGCTCAGAACAGCTTGGAAAAGGTGTTGACCTAGAAACGACGAAGGGACTGTGAGTAGGAAAGGAATGCTTTCCACTACTTGCCTCTTGTTGGAAGGAGAGGGACAATTCTTTCTCCCCTCCCAAGGAGGGTGATGGTAGGCCAAGAGACAAAAAATAAGTATCAAGTGGTGTCCTGGGCTTCTGGGATTTGAGGCCAAAGTAGGACTGGACCCATCAACCTAGTATGGACTCCCTCTTTCTGGTCTTAAGAAGGAGACTCTTTAGGAGACTAACCATGGGTGACTGTTGGCACCCATATAGAACCACTCTAGGGAATGCGACTTTTAGGAGACTGGGCTAGGAGAAGAGCTTTGGCTCTTCCAGGGTTATTGGAGGGTGAAAACTCAAGCCTTTAAAGTCAAAGCTTCTTGGAATCCCACAGACTAGGAGGAAAGGGCTGAGTTAATTGGACTTCATTGTGGCGGCCTGGAGCATCGGTTTAGTATAACGGATTTCCCTTTGTTCTTGACCCTGGAAACATAGAGGGAGTGGGGTAGAGATTATGAGCTATGGTGCATCAAGTGTCAAAGCCCTCACTGGGCCTCGGGACAGGGGTAGTTTGGGGGCAGGGCAAGCTCTTGGCTGACCCAAGTCAAGCACTTTGCTTTTCTAGAGCAATGCACCATTTTTGAGAGCTGGTCAGTGTTCAGTTAATAATAAGAAGCCACAGAGACAGGGGCTGGGACAAAAGCAATGTATTTGTTTGATGTAATGAAGGAAAAAAAAACCAAACAACCCCGAGGACATAGATTTAGAGTTGGTACCTTAGCAACCATCAAGTTCAACTCATTCTACAAATGAGGAAACTGAGGCCCAGAGAAGTTAGGTGGTTTGCCCAAGACAACACAGCTAAGAAATGGTGGAGTCTGGATTTGAGCCCAACCCATTTTCCAGTGTACCGTGGACAATTCTAGGCTCTAGAAGCGTGTTCTAGGTTTAAGCTCTGTCTCTAACACATACTGGCTGTGTGACCCTGTGTGACCTGTCTTAGGCCCGTGGGGGCCACTAAACCATACAGAAGGATCCCTATGGGGCCACATACTGACTTAGTTTGAAAATGTAATGCTATCTATCTTTTGTTATTGTCATTGGGAAATAGTTACATTTTAATCTAGTCCAAGTCAGAAATGTTGGGGGAGGCACATGGTCTGTAGTCAGCAGCTCTGCGTCAGACACCTCTGCTCCAGGCATTCTCTCCAGACTAAAAATCACAGAGAAGATGCCAACCTGATCTGGGAGAGAAAGTTTCCTCCCCAATGAGTTCCCAATAAAATCACAGGTCTGGTCTCTCTTCTTTGGATTCCATAGGCTGTAAGTCAAATCATATTTATATTTATTTATTGGCAATTGGAATTAAGTGACCCGCCCAGGGTCACACAGCTAGTAAGTGCCAAGTTTCTGAAGCTGGATTTGAACTCAGGTCCTCCTGACTCCAGGGCTAGCTGCCCCTCAACAAATATTTTTCAAAGGGCCTACTTTAAGACCAAGGGCTAGGGATACAAAGAAAGGTAAAACCCAACCAAAATGAGCTGTTCCTCTCAAGGAGCTCCCAGTCTAATGGTGAAGGTTACACAGAAGATGTGATCTATATTGATGGAAGAAGTTTTCTGACTGGGAAGTTCCCTTTGTTGATGAAATCCCAGGTTCATTCCACATTTCCTTGGAATCAGAAGTCTTCACTCTGAATCCCTACTCTGTTTGGTACTAGCAGTGTGGCCTGGAGCAACTTTCTTAACCTCTTTGGGTCTTCCTTTCTTCCTCTACAAAACGAGGGTCTGTGAAATAACCCACTTCTAAGCCGCCTTCCGGTTCTGCTCCTTCCTAGGGATTCAGAAGATGGGTCTAATAGCACCTGTCCCCTGCCTCCTTCCCCTTTCTGGGTTTTTGTGAGGTGCAAATGAGATAATGTGTGGAAAGTGCTGCATAAATGCCAGCTATTAAATTAATTACGTGAAATGAAAGGAAATTAAATGTAACTCTCTTTTCAGCCTTTGCCGCATTAGGCTCAACTCGTGTGTTTCCCTGATAAGCTGGAGGCCCAATACGCTTGCCCACTGTTGTTTTTCCCTTCTTGAGTTTCTGGCACTGTGCCCAATCCTTATTGATGGGGAGAATGGTTTGTTCTTCTGTACTGTCTGACTCCAGAATCCTGGTGTCAGAGGCTCCTTCCTGACACCAAAGTGGGGGGTCAGGTGGCACTTGGGGGCCTGCCACTTCCCTGGCACATTGTCTGCCTAGGTAGAACCCCAGAACTTAGGTATCTGCCCCCACCCCCAAGGATAACCACCAGTTACCCTTATTAGGATGAAATGTCATGAGACTCAAAACATAAACATTTTCTTTGCAGAGGCTCAAGAGCTGGACCCAGAGTCAGAAAGACCTGAATTCAAATCCCACTTGTAAATTACGAGCTGTGTAATGATGGGCACTTTGTTTGACTGCTCTATGCCTCAGTTTCCTCAACCTGAAAAACGAGGATAATCATACTCATAATACACATGGTTGTTGTAAGGCCCTATGTCAATGCCAGTTTTTATTTGTATTCTAGCATCCAAGCCCATAGAAGGTGGAGAGGTCCCCAGTGGGCCACCATCCCTCCAATGACCTCCATGATAGCCCCAGGGTTAGTGCTTCCACTTGGGGCTCCCCTTAAGGGTCTCTTGGACAGGGAGCCTTTGCAGGCACTATGCTGTGTTTTTTTTCCTCTAGATAGCTCTCCTTAGGAGCCACCAGTCACTGGTCCCCCATGTGAAACTGTCCTCTCGGCTCCCTTGCTGACTCTCCCAGTTCTGACACTGTCCAGCAGATGGCAGTCATTGCCTTCCCCTGAGGATCAGCTCTCTAGCAGCTGGCACATATGGAACTACTACTCAGGAGTCTACAGTCTCTGTTTACAACTCACAAGCACACCTCAGTGCCAAAGTCAGTGTCTGAGGGCCTCCATTCCTTTGAAAATTCACTTTGGGAATCCAAAAAAGCCAAGCAAAGACAAATCCTCTTTTGTGCATTGAAGTTTCTCATCCTGTAGCCTTTTCACCCAAAGGTCTGTATCCCTTCAGTGGGTGTTTTCCAGTCACGGTGAATCAGTCTCCTCTCTTCCAACTTCATGATATAGGCTGCTCTATGATGTCAGCACCTCCCACTCAGTCTTGGGGTCATAGAGGCACCCCCTTTCTCTCCCCATTTAGCTTTCTGTGCCCTCTATCTGCCCATGAGACATCTGGGTGGAATTATTCAAATTACTCTGGGGCTAGAAGAGATGACAACATGCATCTCTTCTCTTTGGATGGAATATGGCAGATCTGGGCAACCTGTTGGTTGGTTTTGCTCAGTTGCTTTTTCTCTGTTCCATAGGAAGTCTCACTTCTAGGAGTGGTATGACTATGATGTTATAATGAAAGATATTAATAAAATTTAAACAATTTCATTTTACTTTTACTGAGGCTTTTCATCTTTATATCAGTTCTTCCTGCATGTATGCCTCCTTTTTCTTGCATCCAGTTATCCATCTCTAGTAACAGATTTAAAAAGAAAAAGAAGCAGAGTATGAAATATTCCACACCCATAGTCCCCCACTTCTGCAAAGAAGGAGAGAGGTACATTTTCTTGCATCTTTTCTAAGCTGGATCATTACATAATTACATTGGGTGAGTTTCCTTTCTTTCAGGTCTTTCTGTTTACATAGTTGTAGTCATTGTGTAATTGTTTTCCTGGTTCTGCCAATTTCACTCTGCTTTGATTCATAAAAATGTCCCCATATGCCTCTGAATTCTTCTTATATGTAATTTTCTTATAGCATGGTACTATTCCATTATGTTCATAAACTGCAAAATTTTTTTAGCCACTCTCCAATAATGGGCATCAATTTTATTCCCAGTTCTTTTCCACCACAAAAAGTGCTACTATAAATCTTTTGGCATATATGGAATCTTTTTCTGTCTTTGATTTCTTTGGGGTGTAGAACTATTACTGGGCTATCTGGGTCAAATGGTATGGACATATTAATCACTTTCTTCCCATAACTGCAACTGACTTTCCAGAGTGTTGGACCAATTCACAGCTCTACCAACCACTGTATTAGAATACCTTTCTTTCCATAGCCCCTCCAACATGAACTATTCCCATCGGTTCTCATCTTTGCCAATTTGCTGGGTACGATATGAAACCTTCAGGTTGTTGAGATGTGTTGTTCTTATTATTAATAGTTTGGAGCAGTCTTTCATAAGATTGTTAATGGTTTGCAATTCTTTTGAGGATTGTTTGTTCATATTTTTTTTACCACTTATCATTGGGGATTGGCTCTTGGACTCTTATATTTGTGGGATATCATGTTTGTGTAGATATCTTGGGTCGCTGGAATGGCTGTGATAAAAGGGTAAAAAGTATTAATAGGACTTTAAAAAGAAAAATTAAAATTCACTTCAAAGACAAAAACACAAATTACCTTGAGATAATCTCATTGAGCAGGTCCAAAAAGGATAAAGAGAGTCAGAGCCAGCTTTCCTGGCACGTGCACCCATGCCAACAATCCAGCTTGTGCTTAGGGTAGATGGGACAATCAGTACTGACAACAGAGAGTAAGTAAAGCTGATCAATTCTGTCTTATCTGTCAAGTACAATGTTCTTCAGGAGGAAAGACAGGCAAAATGGCTAACAGTCAGCCGACATCCAATATAAGTAGGGAGGGTGGGAGGGAGAGAGCACCTAGTTAATTTTGATGAAGTCAAATATTTGTCCTAGGGGAACCATATCTTAAGGTATGAGGAGAGATGGAGTCTATTTACTCTGGGCCAGTGAACTTGACTCTGATTGTTGACAAACCTCAAAAATGTTTCATTAAAGTGTTAGTGAAAATCTAGAAGATGAAGCAATGATCGCCAAGAGCTAGCATGACTTTATCAAAGACAAGTCATGTCAGAATAAGTTCATTGCCTTAAAAAAAAAGTTTCTGCCACAAAAAATACTGCTATAAATACTTTGGGATCTGTGAGACCTTTTTGATGTCCTTGACTTCTTTGGGGTATGTGACTAGAACTGGGATCTCCACGTCAAATGGTATGGCTATCTTGGTCACTTTCTACCATAATTGCAAATCATTTTCCAGAATGGTTGGACCAATCCAGAGCTCCACCAGTTGGAGATGCCCGGCTTTCCACACCCCCTTCAACAATGACTTTTACTTTGCTTTCCACAAGGCCTCTTTGGTCCCTTGACTCTCTGTTTCTCATTTCAGATGACTCAGGGTTCTATCTCCATCTTCCTATATCTCTCTAGAGGAATGAAGGCTTAGACTGAGGATGGGGGTAGGGTGAGTAGAGAGGTACCTTTATCTCCCAGCTGTATCCTTTCCATGCATTTTCTTTGGGTGCTGTTCTCCTTTATTTCTGTGTATAATGTATAATCTTCTACATCTTTGGTTTCCAGAAGAGGATCAGATCCTGCCCAACCTTGACTCATGTGATTGAGGTAGGGGCTTTGCCTAAGAGCTGTGGGGAATCTGAGGAGGGATACAGCTGGGAGGGGCAGAGGAGGAAAAAAGCCATCAAGGAGGAGATGGTTCATGAGACCCTGAAGGTCAAGTGAAGAAATTCACCAGGAAATAATGTGCTGGGAATACAGTGCTGGCCTGGAAGAAGGCTTGAGTAAAATGAGAAAGAGTTAGTTCAATGAGATTGGAACATAGGATGGATGAAGAAAAGTGGTATAAAATAAACCAGGAAAGGTAGATTAGAGCCAGACTGTAAGGAGCCACAAAAAGGAGTTTACTTTGTATTCCAGAGGCAATAGGGAGCTATGGAAGGTTTTTGGACAGGGGAGTGACAGAACATTTCATCAAGTAGATTATTTTGAGAACTATGTGGAAGATGGATTGAAGAGGGATAGAGTCAGAGGCATTTAGGGTTAGAGTCAGAGGCAGAGACTAGTTAGGAAGCTGCTCCAGTGGTCCAGGGGTAGAAGTGATCTGGGTTTGACCTAGGGTGGTGACTGTGAATGGAGAGAAGGGGACAAGTGTGAAAGGTGTTGGAGAGGTAAAGTTGACAAGATTTGGCAACTGATTGCACCTGGGTGGGGGTGGGGGAGTGGGGGGGGTGAGGGAGAATGAGAAAGTGAGGATTCCTCAGAGGTTGTGAACTTGATTGAGTGGAGAGATGGTGTTACTTTCAACAGAGATAGGGAAGATGGGAAGTGGGACAGATTAGGGAAGAATGGATGGATAGATGGATGAATGAATGAATGAAAAGCATTTATTAAGAGCCATGCCAAGCAGTGTGCTAAGTGTTGGGGATGTGAATACAAAATGGACTGGTGGCCAGGGAAGGGTGTTTTGGTCTACAAAGTCCCAGGGACATTTGAGTGGAGGAGTTAATTAATACTGATCCATTTCAGAAATAATGGCAGTGTTGTTTTGATTCAAGTATTTGATATGTTGTTTGAAGTTCCTGCAGCTGCCAGGTGGCTACATCCAGACTGGTAATATCTAGAAGTTAGAGGCAGCAAAGTGGCACTGCAGTGGATAGAGTGACAGGCCTGCAGTCAAGAAGACCTGAGTTCAAATTTGGCCTCAGTCACTTACTGTGTGACCCTAGGCAGATCACTTCACCCTGTTTGCCTCAGCTTTCTCATCTGTAAAATGAACTGGAGAAGGAAATGGCAAACCACTCCAGGATCTCTACCAAGAAAACCCCAAATGGGGTTACAAAAAGATGGACATGATTGAAAATGACTGAACAACAGCAAAAAATTCCAGCTTTCCCTTTCTATGGCTAGGGAAACTGAGACCTAGAGGCTAAAGTTACCTTCCCAAGGTCATACAGGTGGCAAAGTCAGAATTTGAACCTGGATCTTCTGACTTCCAATCCAGGGCTTTCCCTGAAGAAGCAGTGTAGTACAGTGGGAAGACTGGTGGATCTCCAATCAAAAGACCTGGGTTCAAGTCCCAGCTCTGCCCCTTACTGATCATGGGCAAGTCACTTAAATCCTCTGGGCCTTGGTTTCCTATGGGGGTGTGGGGTGTTGGTACAGTGAATTGAGTGGGTTCAAATGTTACCTCTGGCACTTATTAGATATGTACCCCTGAGTAAGTCACGTTCTCTCTGAGCAGAAATGATGGTTAAGGTACAGTGCTTTATGAGGCGATTTGAACAGTGACTTCCTGGGATGTGCTTGGCTGGCCTAGACCAACTCCTTGCACACCTGAGTATCTCAGGAAGAGGATGCCACGGCTCATTGGGCTAATCTTGGGGTTTGCAGGAGTGTTTCATGCTGGAACGGGGGTGGTGCTGAACGGAGGAGGGCAAGATACTGCAGGGAAGGGGAGGCAGTGATTCTGATGCTGGGGTGTGTGTGTGGGGCGAGTAGGAGATAAGGAGGGGAGCCTTAAGAGAGAGTGGGGAATGAAGTTCGTGTTCTGTAGGTGGGGTGGGCGAGATGATTCATAACTGAAGTACAGATGACCTCACTGGTTTGTTACGGATGCTAGCAGTGGAGTCTACCTCGTATGAACCCTCTTCAGATTTGGGGTTTATTGGCATCTCATCAAATTGATGTCTCCTGTGCAATTTTTTTCCTTCCAGCTTTGGCTGGCTTTACTTTTTCGCTCAGGACTCTCACCTGCGCAGTCTGAAGCAGGGCAGGGGGCCTAGGGTCCACCCTGAAACCCAGATTCAGGCCTTCCCCTTCCCCCACCCGCAGTGTCTTGGCTCAGGTGGGAGCCAAGGCGCCCAGCTGGCATCAGAGGGGAGGAGGGGAGGGAAGAACGCCAATTCTGTGGGCATAGCACCATCTGGTGTCCAAGACATGTCGCTGCAGCCCTCGCCCTCCATTGACAAATACGATCGGCCTATCTTAGTACAAGCACGACATGGCTGCTTAGTTACATGTAGCGGGGAGGGAGGGGGTGGGAGTAGGGTCTCCTGGGTCACTTTCATGGAAAGGCTGCCATTTAAAAAAAAGGGCAAAACAATTTTCATTGACTATTGATCTGGTTGCAGGACGGGGGGGGAGGGGGGCTTGGGTGGGGGGTTGGGAGGCAGGGGAGGGCGGTAGTTGTGGGTGACTGGCAGCGGCGGTGAGGGGGTGTTGATCCCTTTGTTTTTCCCCCGGGGACGAGCCTTTGCCAGCCGGTCACGTGGGGCCAACCTCCATTTTGTAGCTACAGCCGCAGTGGCTGCGGCGGGCTGCGGATGTTGGGGGGGGGGGCACCCCCTCCCGCTGCCCTTGACTGGGGACAATGCAGTTTGATCAGAGAGAAAGAGACAGAGACAGAGAGAGACAAAGAGTGATAGAGGGAGAGAGACAGAGACACAGACACAGACAGATAGACAGAGAGACAGACGGTCAGACAGAGACGGAGAGACAGAGACAGAGAGAGAGTGAGAGAGAGAGAGAGAGAGACAGAGAAAGAGAGTGAATCTTAGAGTGTCTTAGCAACCGCCATTACATTCATTCCCTGGGGCCAGCCCTGGGGGTCTTCAGCTTTAACACTGCTGCCACCTGCTGGTTTAATGCCATTATGGCGAGGGAGCTACCAGACAAGTTAAAAACAACCTCTTTGGAGAGAGGTCAACCTGAATTACCCTCCCTCTCCCCCGCTCCCCCTCGTTCCTATTCTACTCCCTGAGGGGTCTTCACTGTTCCACTCACCATCCTATTTGCCCCCTCCCCCGTGAGTTGGCACAGCCCATACCTTGGGCTTTACTGGGCACAGTGTCCCATGCAGACCAATTCGCCCAGCACCTTAAAATCACCTGGGCCTTAGGAAAGTTTGGGGTGCAGGCTGGCTGTGCCCAAGTGCTTGCTGCCAACAGCATTACTTTGGGATTGTCTCCAATCATAAACTACATACATATTGATAACAGATATACTGGGTTTGGACTGCAGCTGGGTCACTGCCAGATTTCCTTTAATAGGCAATTTGTTTCCAATTTTGGTCCCTGGGGATCTGTAACACTGGCCTTTATTTTGCCTAAGCTCCCTTCTCAATGATTCTGAGAGCTCTTTGCTTTCTCTTAATGAGTCTTGGACCATGCTGAGTTCCTAGACTTAGTCTATTGACAGAAGAGGAAATGATGATTTGCAGGTCAGGGAAGACCTGTTTCTTCAAGCAGCCTGACCCAGAGCTTCATCTGGCTTCAGAGATGGCCGGAGACAGGGAGCAGCGGCCCCCAAGGAGAACTCACAGAGTAGTGGTGTGGGTGGACGTCAGATAATGGAGGGGAGCAGTAAGTATTGAAACTATCTGGTGCTAGTTTAAAAATAGACTATATTTAGAATACTAGAAAACTGTAAAATACCAGCTCCATGGAAGGGTTTAGATAACTTGCAATCAGAAAGGAAGCCATAAAACAGCCTGGTGTCCTGTAAATACCAGGTCCCTCCCTTACTCAAAAATCTTTCCTGGTTCCCTATTGTCCCTAGGATAAACTATAAACTCTTCAGCTTGGCATTGAAAGCTGTTTATAGTCTGGTTCTTAAGGTACCTTTCCAACCCAGCCTCTAAGATGTTCCCCCAACTGACCTTCCATGCCTTCCTTCATACAGGTCATCTGCCTTGTCTATGATGGGCTTCTCTACTCTGACCTTTATCCCTTAGAATCATTGACTTCCTTCAAGTAATCCCTCCCTTTTCAGTTCTTCCTGTATTTATTTATTTGTCATATGCAGTATCCTCACAATAGAACTTAAATTTTTTGAGGGCAGTGATAAGGAAAAAAAACAGAATCAAAAGAGTGGCTGAGGTTTGTCCTTCAGTCTCCATTTCAGTGTGTGTGTGTGTGTGTGTGTGTGTGTGTGTGTGGTGGAAACAGCAACTGGGGGATCAGAAAAAGCCTTAGATAAGAGATAGCACTTGATCTGAGCCTTGAAGTAAGGCAGAAATTCCAAGAGATGAAGGCAGGGAAGGCATTTCAGTCATGGGTAACAGCCTGTGCAAAGCACTGGAGCAGGAAATCAAATATTCTGTATGAGGAATAGCCAACAGGCCAGTTTTGCCAGAACTTCAAGTACATGAGGGGGGGCAATGTGAAATTAGTGTTGAACAATAGGCAGGAGCCAGATTGTGAAAGATTTTAAATAATGCCCCACAGAAGAGTTTGGATTTTATCCTAGTGGTAGTAGAGAGCCACATCATCTTTCCTGGGCATTCACATTGATTCATCTCTTTAGACAACTCCCCCTTTTCCCCCACATCAGAATCATTTCTCGTTCAGAATATCTTTCTTGAGAATTTCTCATCCCTAGTAATCTGACTGGCTTTGAAGACTTCCTGTCTGTAGGTTCCTGCCTATCCTTCCTCTGAACTCCTTGAAAATCCTCCCTAAATGGAGGATGTGGGGCATGCTTTTCCTGAATTTCTTCTCCTACTCCGAAAATGGAGTGGTTACTTTCTCCCCAAGTTGCCATCCTTCTTCCCTGGCAACCGGTTTCTCCTTATTGTTGAGAATTGGACCCAGCAGAGAATCTCACCCTGTTGGTTTTCTACCTTTTCAAGGATGAGATTGTTTAGGGAAATCAAAAAGTTATCAATGGCTGTTTTGGGGAGAGAGAGAAGAGAGAGAGAGAGAGAGAGAGAGAGAGAGAGAGAGAGAGAGAGAGAGAGAGAGAGAGTCAGTCCAGCAGATGTACTTGAAGGGCTCTCCAGTCAGTTTTGCAGTCTTTTCCCTGAGTACTTCTCTGTCTCCTCTTTCTGTTCTGTTTTCTATCCCAAAGTCTCTCACTTTCTGAAAAAATGTTTTCTAGATCCTACCATGCCCTTAGGCTATCATCCTCTATTTCACTTTCCTGCCACCACCCAACTCCTGGAAAAAGCTGTCTGCATTCATTGTCTCTCCTTCCTCTCCTCTCATTTTCCTCTTCTTCATTAGGTGCAGACCAAGGGCATGGTGGGAGAGTGTAGATCGCAGCCTATTTCCAGTGCTGGTCTATCAAGAAGTAGTGGGGTGGTGGTGGTAAGAGATTATATCCTCAAGGAGGGTAGACTAGGAATACACATGAGCACCTGCCCTCAGGGACCTCCCATTCTACAGGAGACAACAGGAGCACCAATATACCAATCTAAGACAGGTACAGAAATAAATGGTCATTTTGGGAGGGGGGCATTAACAGTTGGGGGAATCAGGAAAAGCCTTTTGGAGGAGGTTGATGTTCAGTTAGTTAGATGAGACTGGGAAACCAGAAGGGAAGAGGGAGGGCATGGCAGGTATGTTGGACAATTTGGTCCAAGGCATGAAGACAGAAGATGAAATGTTATGTCTGGGGAACAGCAAGGAGCCAGTGTGGCTGACCTTATCCACTGTGGGAGGGAGAGTGATGGGGAAGTAGTTTGGCCATGGGCGACTGGGGCCAGATTGTGAAGGCCTTTAAATGCCAAACAGACGAGCTGGCATTTGATCCTAAAGGCAATAGGAAACTACTGAAACTTTTTGAACAAAAAGGAGACATGCTCAGACCCATACTTTCTGCCAATCACATTCCTAGCTGGGTAGAAGTTGGTGAAGGGAGAGGCTGCTTGTAGGAAGCCTTAGAAAGGAGGGTACTGAAATAATCCAGGCAGGAGGTGATAAGGCCCTGAACTAGAGTGGTGCCAATGTTGGTGGGGAGAAGGGGATAGATGTAAGAGATGGTACGGGGCTAGAAATAACAATGTTTGGAAATGGATTGGATATGTCCACTAAGTGAGAGTGAAGAGTTGAGAAAGATTCTTAAGGTGTAAACCTGGGTGCTTAAAAAAATACAACAGTGCTACCCTTAATAAGAACAGGGAAGTTTGGAAGACAGGAGTTTTGGAGAAAAGAGAAGGAGATTGGCAAGTCAATAAGCATTTATTAAGTGCTTACTGTGTGCCAGGTATTATGTTAAATACCTGGAATCCAAATACAAGCTAAAAGAATGGCAGTCTTTGCCCTAAAGCAGCTTACTTTTTAATGGAGGAAGGGAGCTGGGGGTGGGGCTAGGTAATGGGGGTAGAAGGTACCTTGCCTGGAGCATGGTGGAGAAAAGTCCTATGGAGATGAGTCAACAGTACAGCCTAGAGAGGAATAAAGAGTTGGTTGCCCTGGGCCTCCTCAAAATGGAGGTTTGGGGAAGAACTAGCCAATAGAATGGAGAGGCAGCAGGGGTGGGAGGGTACTTCCAACAGGAGAATGAGCTTCCTGGGTGAGGAGGTTTGTATGGCATAGTAGAGAAAGTGCTGGGGGGCATCCTTGAGAGGAAAGGTCTATTTGGACATGTTGAGGTTGACGTGAGGCATCCAGTTGGAAATGTATGGCATATGGTATGAGAAGTGGACTGGTCACATGGATGGGGGGAGATGGATACAGAGGGTCTGAGGAGCAACCAGACAGCATGGGCAAGGGTACACAGGCTGTGTCTCATGCCAATGGAGGCCATCCCCATATCATCTGAGTACCCGTAGAGTCATTGAAATTCTGGGCTGTAAAGTAAACTGACCCAGCCAGACCTCTGAAACTCTTTATGAAACTTTCTATTTCAATGAGTACTGTAAATGTTGCCCAGAAAAAGTCAGCACCAGAGATGCATGAAATATTACACAATCTTCTAAAATGTCCTCTTCCCTTTCCAATTCCCTTGAGCAAATCCCATTTTTTGTGTGAGAGCTGCTATTTTTTACAGAGGCGAGCATAGTTCTTGTCTGCCACGCAATGGTAGATTTTGATTAGATATTAATGGATGCTATCACTGCCACGTTTAATAATGCATGGAATGTACTCATGCATTTAATATGAAATATGAAATAAAAAAGATTAATTTGCTAAGTCTCTTTAAGGGAAAAGATCCTTGATAGGGTCCCAAGTAAATAAGTGATCATTGAGGGACAGGAATGATCACATATTATAGATGAGGAAGTAGATGTCTGAGAATTGAAATGATTTGCAAGAAGAAAAACAAAACAAAACAAAACCCCTAACAAAAACCAAAAACCAAAAACCAAACCCTATCCCCCTCCCCCAAAACAGGAGAAGCTCAGAGGTCTTTGACTTGGATTATTTCTTGGCATTCTCAATAATATTGCCTTTCCCACTGGAGAATTTTATAAATACCCTCCTCTAAAGAGTGCAAAGAATTAGATTCTATAGCCTTTGGCTGGAATGGAAGAGAGAGAAAGAAACAAAACACCTAGACCATTATGTCTGATCAATTTTCCAGGAAAAGAAAAGTGAGTATTTATTTATTCTGAAACCTCAGCCGACTGTTCTCTCTGCCCCTAGTCTCTTCTTATTCTGTTTTACTTTGTACACTGCTGCTTAATTACTTTTCTTAAAGCACTGATTTTGTCCTGAGACCCCTCAGCTCAAGAACCAATAATGACTCCCTATTACCAGTTTAGATCAAGTCCCAACTCCTCATCCTGGCTTCATAAGTTCCATTCTCCAACTCAAAGCCTTCTCTGGTGGTGGGCTTCCTTGTCTCCTGAACATGCCATGTGTGAAGCTCATTGACTTGTTCCACAGCTTAACTCTTGGGGGTCCTGCAGAATCTGTGGCCATGGTATTGTCTAAAGCCTCCCTGTGGAGAGTAGGTTTAATCTGGGACATTCTGGTGCAAGCCATTTATATGTTCATTCAAAAACCATTCAATATGTGCTTACTGAGTACAAGGCACTGTGTTAACTGTGGAGCACAGGAGGAGGTAGGCTCAAAGTGGGGCTGGGCAAAAGTATGGTGGCCAGAGTTCCAGATAAGGTGGGAGTGATGGGTAAAGTGGGATGTGAGGTTGGTAGTAACAATTACTGATTGAAGAGCTGAATGTCCAGAGGCAGAAGGGATGCCCAAAAAAGTATGAGGGGAAAAAGATGAATGGATCAGACCAGGAGCACTGTCAAGTCCAGGGCAGCCAACAGAAGGTGAAATCTGCTGTTCAGGGCTCAAGGGCTTAGTATTGGAGTACTGAGTTAGCCATCTTTTTGTGTTTGCTATTTCATTGGCCAATGTGAGGGTGAGTGTGGGATGTGTGTGTGTGTGTGTGTGTGTGTGTGTGTGTGTGTGTGGTCCTAGCACTAGCACAGGGTCTAGCACATCATAGGGATTAATCAGTCAACAAGTATCTAGTAAGTGTCTACTATGTTCTAGACCAGGGATGGGGAACCTTCCACCTCGAGGCCACATGTGGCCCTCTAGGTCCTCGAATGCGGCCCCTTGACTGAATCCAAACTTCACAGAACAAATCCTCTTAAGAAGTTCTGTAAAAGATGTAAGATGGGTGCTGTAAAACTTGGACTCAGTCAAAAGACTGCACCTAAGGACTTAGAAGGTCATATAGACTGTGGGCTCCCCTCCCTGCTAGGCACTGTGCTAAGTGTGGGAGGTACAAAAGAAAACGCCAAAAGACAGTCTCTGCTTTCCAAAGAAATTTGAAAGGGGAGACAACATGCCAACAACTGTGTGCAAACAAGAAATAGACAGGATGAACTGGGGATTCATGAGTTGATAATCATGAGTTGATATCAAGAATTGATAATCATGATGTCATGAATTTATAAATGTTCAATTGAGTTAAGCCCAGCCACACATATCTGGGCCCAGTCTTAGGAGAATACCTGGCACATAGTAGGCACTTAATGAACGTTTACTGATGGCTCATGTATCGTTGGTCTGACTTCTCCCAGACCCTCTAGAAAGTTCCTCCTGGGCTGCCCCTGCCCTCATATACTTCCTCAAGAATCAATGAATCTCCATCATGGTAGAAGGTCTACCCTTTCCCTGATTGCTTTTTCTAGACCAAGAGGTTGTAATGTGAGCTTCACAAATTTATTATTTGAATGTTTAGATAACTGTATTTTAATATCATTAATTTCCTTTGTAATCAGATTTATTCTATTTTATGCATTTAAAATCATTCTTCTGAGAAGGGGCCCATAGGTTTTAGCAGGTTCGCATACCCACCAAAGTCCTGCCCAGTTCTCCAACGCAGGTCTACTCAGTGTACCCTGAGGCTCATTTTCATCCGAGCCAGGGGCTCGGACAGTCTGATCAGCTCTGGATTCATTCTCAATTTTTCTTTCTCCCACTCAGGCTCGCACAGACCAGAGAACACCCAGAAGGGATGGATGCTGTCCTTGAGATACAAAGGATGTGACCTATGTTCTGTGGGCCCACCCACAAGGAAACGTATGCACTCATAAGATGGTGGGTGAAACTGAAGACCTATCTGGTAGTCAGTCTCTGTGCTGGGTTTTATAGCTATAGTAACACCATTTCTGGATGAGAGGAGTGAGTCCCTGGGTGTGTGTTTGTGGGGTGCGGGGTCTGATTGCCACTGCTGATGGTAGGAGATCATTCTATAATGCAGAGGCCACTAGGTGACAAAGTGGATAAAGCACTGCTCCTGGAGTCAGGAAGACCTGAGTTCAAATCCAGCCTCAGGCATTTTTTAGTTGTATAATTGTGGGCAAGTCATCTAACCTCTCTTGTCCTCAGTTTCCTCCTCTATAAAATGGGGATAATAACAGCATCCTAGGGTTCTTGTGAAAATCAGTAGAAAGAATACTGCCTCTGAAGTCAGAGGACTTGGGTTCAAATTTTATCTCTGATGCTTACTGTCTGTGTGACCTTAGATAATTCACTTCACCACCCTGGGCCTCAGTTTTCTCCTCTGTGAAAAAAAGGATGAGTTTAGCTAGGAGATAGCATATGAAATGCTTTGTTAACTTTAAAGAGCAATAGATATGGCTATATTAATAAAATAAAGGGCTATTATTAATGAATACTTAAGGAATTGAATTCAAGCTTAACAGTTTCTAAATTTGAAAGGTAGAAGTGGATAGTGACATGGATTGGGAGTTTGGGAACATCGCTAAACCTTGGTTAATAGGGTTTTATGGCCATTTGCTAGGTCTATAAAAGAAAAGACAAACAAACAGAGTCCAATTGACACCTGCAGGCTTGTTAGGTTCCCACAGGCCCATAAAATGATCTGTGATTAAGCACTTCAGACCATGTCCTGCAGTCTGACTGGTACAAAGTAGCTCCTACTTTCCTAGGATACAAAATCTTTTGGTTTCAATCTGTAGATACTTTCTGGGAGATGAGGGTTAGGAGGGAGTACAGACAGGAGTCTGTCAGCTCAGACCTCCAGGGCTGTGGACTTTGCTGCCTCAGACCCCCCCCCCCCCACTACCCTTCTTAGGGCAGAAAACAGGGACGAATTTTGTGGTGGGCAACCCTCCTGGATATTGGCAAGAAGTCAAGAAAGCATTTTCCAGCCATCTGGCCTGGCTTGGGGCAAAGAGAGAGCTGCCTTCATTTACCCTAAGAGGAGAGCAGCCATAGAAAATAGTGAGCAGGCCAATGTTGACTCTATCCAGCCCCTGCAGTACTCAGAATTATGTTAATAGTTAACATTTATATAGCTACATACTATCTCATCTGATCTTCATAACAGGTCTGGGAGGTAGCTCGATTGTTATCTCCATTTTACAACTGAGGAAACTGAGACAGGGAATGGTCAAATGATTTGTCCAGTACCACCCAGCTGTCAAGGGTCTGAGGCATTTGAACACAGCTCTTTCCAACTCTGGGTACAGCACTCTGTTCATCCCACCTCACCCCACTTGGCTGCCTCAGTCCACTGAGATTCATTTCATTCACTCCAGCTACCTTTAAGCACTTAGCTACTGAGTGTCCTCCTTCTCCCCCAAATCCACAGTTGCTTTATTTGTCTTTCGTCCCCCTCTAGATGAAAGTGGGGTTCATGTGTGCATCATCTCACAGTGACTCTTGGAGAGCTCAAAATGTAGCTTGCGTTTCCTCAGCTAGTGATGCTTTAACTGTACATTGCTTCTCTTTCGTCCTATCTTTTACCCTTTGGTGGGGAGGGATCATAACTACTATGCAATCATGCTTTATTCACATACAGGAAAGGGAAAGAGAGGAGAAATAAGTCTTTCACAGCTTGCAGATGCCATTCAAAGTGGAATGAATAGCCAATGTTCATAGTGGACCACAGACTGAATTACCAAAACAGTGAGGTTTTGTTATTTTTAAAACTATTGTGAGGCTATGTTGGAGTGACAGGAAGAAAACATATAATTCTTGTACCATGTCAGCACTGATTAAGACTTTTAGAGTATTATTTTTCATTTTGGATTCAGATTTTTCAGTTGAAAGAAATTATAACTAGAGAAAAGGGCAAGTTATTTTGACTTTTTGTCTGAATTGCTTAGATCACTATACCTGGGAAGGACTGGCTTTATTTCCAAACAATTGCATGGGGTCATACTGGGTTGGAATCTTGACTTTGACGCTTAGGTAAATTACTTAGACTCTCTGACCTTCAGTTCCTCATCTTTAAAATGAAATCAATATGATATACATCTGATCTTAGCAAGTATGATCAATGCTTATTAATTGAAAAAAAATTTTAAAATGAGGGGCCAAAACTTAATGACCTCTGAGGTCCCTTACCGTTCTAAATCTATGATCTAATGATTTTGTGGCCCTATGATGTAGTACTGACACGCTGGGACCAATCCAATATGCATTTATTTTTCTATTTATTTAAGATTTTTTTTAATATTAGAATTTTATTGATGCCTTTTGCTTTCGTATCACAGTCATTTCTAGATATGCTCACTAACCCCACTCACTCCCACCAGTGAGATTTCCAAAGGGAAAAATGAATTCAATCCAACTGATGTATGGACCATACCTGATAGCATATGCAACATTATTCATCCATAGGCCCTGTCCCCCACCCCACCCCCTCTCCAATGAGAGGAGAGAGATGGATTTTCCTATCTTTGTTTTGGGGCCCATATTGGCCATTATAATTACATAGCATTCAACTTTAATTTTCTTTTGATTTTCATTCCAATAAGCATTTATTAAGTGTTTTGCCATGTGCAAGACGCAGTTCTAGGCTTCAGGGATATAAAACAAAAGTAGTCCCTGCACTCAAGGAACTTACATTATGCTGGGGCATGCAACATGTACACAGATCAGTATGTGTGTGTGTGTGTGTGTGTGTGTGTGTGTGTGTGTGTGTGTGTGTGTGTGTGTATGGAGAGAGAGAGACACACACACACAGAGAGAGAGAGAGACAGAGAGAGAGACAGAGAGACAGAGACAGAGAGACAAAGAGAACAAGAATGCAGTAAAAACTATTGATCATGAAACACTTCCCTCAGGAGGTGAACGATGAGCTGAGCTTTGATGAAAGTTAGGGATCCTAAGAATGGTGGTGAGGAGGAAATGCATTCCGGGCAGGAGGGACAGCCTGGGCAAAGGTACAGAGGCAAGAGGTGCAATGGCGAGTTTAAGGAATCACAAATGAATCACTTTGACCGTAATGTGGAGCACATGAAGGGGAATAATGTACGATAAGCTAGAAAAGGCAGTCCAGAACCAGATTGTGAAAGGCTTTACGTGCTAATCTGAGGAGCTTATATTTTATTACAGAAGGCAATAGAGAACCACGGAGAAGGATAGTTACATGGTCAGATGTGGGTTTTAGGAATTTTATTTTGGCAGCTATAGGTTGGATGGACTGGAGATGGGGAGAGCCTGGAAGCAGGAAGGACAATTAGGAGGTTGTCCAGAAGAGAGATAAGGTCCAGAAGAGAGGTAAGGAGAGCTGCTACCAAGGCATTAGCCACGTGAGTGGTGTTAATGAGACTGGTAGGTGAGATTTTGTGGAGGTGGAGTTGGTAAGAGTTGGTAAGTATGGGGTGGGGGGTAGTAAGGGAAAAGGGTGAGTCAAAGAGGATGCTGAGATTGTAAATCTGGGTGACTGAAAGAATAGTGCCGACCTGAATTCAAATTCCTCCTCAGATGTGTATGCTGTGTAACCCTGGACAAGTCACTTAAACCCAATTGCTCTGCCCCCAACAAAAAAAAAATAAAAAAGAAGAAAAGGAGGGAAGATAATGAATTCCTTGACTTTTGAGCTCTTTGTCAAGGTAGTTCTCTGCTTCCAGTGGGGGTGGGAAGTGTACTTTCAGTCGCTTGATCCCCCCACAATCTGTGGGCCTAGAGCTCCAGAAACAGAGACTGCAGCTACCCCTGCTGCTGCTGTGGCTGCTGCGGGTTCCTCCACTCCCTCCCGCCTCTTCCTCCCTGGGGCTGGGATCGGACCATTCCACTCTCCCACACTGATCCCAGAGATTTTTCCCACTGACCTTCCAATTTATTCTCAGCGTTTTGGGGTCATGAAGTCTGGAAACCACCACAAGTGTGAGAGATTCAGTCCCCCAAGCTCTGCTCAGATCCCTAGTGTGTACTCGTGGTCCACACTAGACTTCTCTCTGCTCCCAGTGATACTTCCTGGTGACCTTTTAGGCTGTCTTGGGCTGGAGATTTGCTTCACTCAATCATTCTGTGGGTTCTACAGCTCCAGAATTTGTTTAGAGCCATTTTCTACAGGCATTTGGTTGGGCTTGGTGGGAGCACTCTAGAAAGTCTGTGTTGTTACTCTGCCATCTTGGCTCCACTGATAATGAATTCCATATTGGACATGCTGAGTTTGAGATACCTACAGGCTATTCAGTTGAAGACATCCAATAGTTACCTGGGTGACTCAGGACTGAAACTCAGGAGAGAAAGGGTTCAGTATAGAGATCTGAAAGTCATTTGCATAGAGATGATAATAACCAAATCCTTGGGAACTGTTGAGATTCCCTGAGAGAGAGAGAGAGAGAGAGAGAGAGAGAGAGAGAGAGAGAGAGAGAGTGTAGAAAGAAAAGGGTTGAGGATCCAACTGAGAGGAAGGCTCACTTTGGCTGGAGGAAAACCAGGTAAGAGCAAGTGAGCATCGAAGAACAGAGGGTTGTTGACAAAGTCATGTTCTTCAGAGAGGGTGGGAAGGAGAGAAATAGACCATCAGCAAGAGCAACGAAGAGGCCATGATCAATGCTGGAGAGACTAGGTTCTGTTGAGTGATGAAGTCAAAAGTCAGATGGCCAGGGACTGAGAAATGAATGAAGGAGCACAAGTAGTATAGATAACTTTTTCTAGGAGTTTGGGCATGAAAAGGAGAATATTATCAAAGTAGACAGTCTTTTACTTTTAATTTAGTTTTTAAAAATTCAGAACCCAACAAACATCAAACAGAAGTCACATTCCCTCATACAAAACAGAACAGAAAAAGAATTCCTCACAGAACTAGGAATCTCCACTGTACACAGCTTGCAAAGTAAATAGATAGGCTTAAAACACAGTAGTGATAGTAACATAAGCAAAAACTTTATGAGACTTCTCCAGAATCAAAGGAAATAGAACTAGTTGCTGCTTAAATGGCTTCTTACTTCACTGAAATAATGTATTTTTTATTATTAATTTTATTTATTTTCAGTGTTCTACAATCACTATCATATAACTTAGATTTTTTCCCCTTTCTTCCCCCCTACCTCACCCCTCCAACCCCCAGACAGTATACAATTTTATATAGGTTCTACACATATGAAATAATGTATTGATGGAGAAGTTTGGAAGACCCTAGCTACTAAGTAGCATTTTATGGTTTCTTGATTTCTTTACATATCTATTTGATCCTCACAACAACCCTGAGATGATAATCCTATTGTTATCCTCATTGTACGGGTGAGGAAACTGAGGCTGTGGGGAAGTTAAGTGACAAGTCCAAGATCACACAGCTAGTAAATTCTGAGGCAGGATTCAAACTTGGGTCTTGCTGACTCCAAGTTCAGCATAGAGTGCATTGTATCATTGAGCTTCCCATGGGCTTCTCTCAACCATAGGGCTGACATCTTGGATTGTACAGGGTATTCTCAATGAATGTCATTTACTGGCCCCAACCCATGACCTGAAAAGACCCAAGTGCAAAGATCATGATACTTGGTGGAAGTGTGAGGACATTCAATGGTAAGAGGTAAGGAGGAATGCTTGGGGAAGCAACAACTTCTCCTCTTGGAAATATGGAACTCTTCCCATTGGGGACTGCTACTGTCAGAAGACAAATGAATGAAAATCTCAAGTATGCAGCGCAGTCAATGTTTGTACCCCTAAAAGGAAAAGAGCCAGAAATTCTACCCCTAGAAGGAAATATTTTCATTGGCCACCTCAAGTTCTTTGACTCTGAAAGGGACTGAACGGGACTGATTGCTCCTACCCAGACTGCCCTATGGGACCTCTAAGAACCCTCATTTTGGATGGTGGCCACATGGAATGTCCTCTTAAATCAGGGGAGAAAGAATGAGGAAGTGAGTCAGTTTCTGGGATGAGAAATTTCCTGATCAAACTGAGGCTACTCCAGCCATCCATCTCTGGGGTTTTTTTTTTTGCTCCCCCTCTGGTCCTTTGCTTTCTTCTTGGCTCACCCTCTTCTAACAAAAAAGTTGTTAATTTGCCTCAGGACTATTGCTGTTAGTCCAGACACAAAGAGGGAGAGAACTGGAGCTGACTCATAATTGTTTCTCATAATTAGCAGGCATGGGGAGGGCCTTTCGGGAAACGTTTGGAAAAGTGTGCACTTTATAGCCTAGATGTGCTTTATTCCCATTTCGTGTCCAGTGCAAAAGTTCATCGATCGGTAGGTGCCCTCGTTAAATAAAAATTACAGCCAGTAGAGGGCTGAAAAACAGGTGAGCAAAGTGTCCTCGAGCCCTGGGGAAATGATGGAAATGCCTCACATGCAAGTGTCGATCTGTTTTTCTTGAGGATCATTTTCTTTTTCCTTGTCCTGTCTTCTAATGATCCAAAATGTTCACTTTGCAAAGCGGAGGTAGGCTCCCAAAGACCCAAAGATGGATGAAGTGTTGAGATCCCAGGGATAACGTAATGGCTTGCACACTGTGAGCATCTGAACACAGTCTTCGGGTGTGTGCATGAGGGTCCACAAAAACTCACTTTCTGCTTGAGGCCCCAGCCCTTTGGATGGCTAGAAAGGGATGTCCCAATTTGTACTAATCATTCTTTTGTTTCCTTGTGGTGGGAAAGTATTTTTTTAAACCTTCATTATTAAAAAAAAAAGTTTGGTTGATGGCATTTATTTTTTACATCATAGTCATTTCTGGATATTCCTCCTCTCATTACACACACACACACACACACACACACACACACACACACACACACACACGAGTCCTACTTTGTAATAAACCAAATGAGATAATGTATACAAAATACTTCAAAAACATTAAAGCACTATGGACATGCTAGCTAAAGTCAAACAAACAAACCAAAAACAGGTAAGGAAAACCAACTAAAGTAGCAGTCATGTTGGGTGACTTTTATCCTCTGTGCTCTGGCATCATTACTCATTAACATTACTCCTTTCTTTTAGTGTTCTTTTCATTTACGTTATTTTAACTTATGTATACATTGTTCTCTTGACTTTATTTTGTATTGGTTCATACAAGTTTTCCCGTGTTTCTCTGAATTCTTCATATTTATCCTTTCTTATGGCACAATAGTATTTCATTACATTCATGAACCTTTGTTTGTTTGGCCATTCCCTAATCAGTGCTTATCTACTCTATTTCCAATTCTGTTACCATAAAAAGTGCTGCTAGGAATATTTTGGTGTACTAGGGTGGGGGCTTTTCTTTCTGTCCTCACTTTTTGGAGGTACATGTCCAGCCATGGGATTACTGAAGTAAAGGGCATGTTTGTTTATGATTTGTTTACTGACTTTTTGCATAATTCCAAATGCTTTTCGAGAACATCTCTACCAATGATGTATTAGTGTGCCTATCTTTCCACAGCTTCTCCAGCATCAACTTTCCATCTTTTGTTCTTTGGGGATTTTCTGGGTATGAGATGAAATCTCAGAGCTATTTAAATGCTATTTCTCTTATTATTAATGATTGCAAGCCTTCAGTGGAGAGATTCAGAGAAGTTGTTCCCAGTGTGCTGCATGTTTTGTTGACAAGATGGGAGTAGCATAGTTGTATAGTCCTTGAAAAGCCTGACCACTGACCATGTTATATACTTTATATCTTTTATATTTTATATACCACACAACTGGAAAATACTACATTTCCTTATACAACTGTAATCAGAAAGCCTTCACTTGCTAGCATCTGGAAAAATCACTAGATGGGAAGTCAAAAGTCATGGGTTCTAGATCTGGCACTTTCCCAAACTGCTTCTTGACATTTAAACTCTTTGGGTCTCAATTTCCTCATGTAGAAAATAAGAATACATAATAGCTACCCTGCCCATCCCAAAGGATCACTGTGGAAATAAATATGAAATAACATATGGAAAAGAGCTTGGAAAAATACTCAAGAGACACAAGGTGTTATACTCGTTGTCTAGTTACTGAGTGTAGTACATGGGAATAGCAGAGAATGGGGGATTATTCACTTTGGAATTGAGTCTCAAGTTTTTTTGTGGACAGTAGCTGGGAAAAGAACAGTTTAGCCATGGAGAGGACTAATTGCTCCTGTGAAACACCATTTCTGAACCATCCAGCACACATCTGTGAACCCTAGGAGAAGTGAATGCAATCCCATTGCCAGATGGTATTTAGGAGTTGAATGGCCGAGAGCCAAGTAGCTGCCAGTTGGTTGTTCACACATAGTAAAAAAAAAGTCATACTACATTCATATTCCACTCCATCTTTCTCCTTCATGTTGGTAAAAATTTTATTTCTTCCTGTGAGGCAGAAACTGCAGTCCACAAGTGGTTATGTGTGATAGAATATCTAGGAAATGTAAGGAAGGGACAGATATGGGAAAGGAAGGGGGCTCTCTCATTCTGTGTTGTTAGTTTACTAAATCTCTGTTTTCACACTTAATTAGAGAACCGAGACTTCTGGTTAATAGAATATTCTATTTGATGAAGAATTTTTTTCAATATATAATTTATTTATTTTTCAGTTCTTAACATTCACTTCCACAAGAATTTGAATTCAAAATTTTCTCCCCATCTCTCCTCACCCCCACCCGTGGACAGCCCACGCCTCATCTATCCCTTCCTCCAGTCTATCATCCCTTCTATTACCCACTCTTCTTCCATCCCCCTTCCCCTCTATTTTCTTGTAGGGCAAAATAGATTTCTATACCTCATTGCCTGTATAGCTTAATTTCCAGTTGCATGCTAAAACAATTTTTAACATTCATTCTTAAAGCTTTGAGTTCCATATTCTCTCCCTCCCTCCCCACCCACTCATTGAGAAAACAAGCATTTTAATATAGGTCATACATGTGTAACAATGCAAAGCACTTCCATAATATTTATGATGTAAAAGACTAATCACATTTCCCTCTGTCCTATCCTGCCCTTTGGGGCAGCTAGGTGGTGCAGTGGATAGAGCACCAGTGCAGGAGTCAGGAGGACCTGAGTTCAAATCTCACCTCAGACACTTGATGCTCACTAGCTGTGTGACCTTGAGCAAGTCACTTAACCCCAATTGCCTCATCCTGGGTCATCTCCAATCATCCTGATGAATATCTGGTCACTGGATTCAGATGGCTCTGCAGGAGAAGTGAGGCTGGTGACCTGCACAGCCCTCCCTCACTCAAAACAAAGTCAAGTGCAAGTCATGTAATCATTTCTCTGATGGCATGGTCTTCTTTGGCAACGCAGGATGAACACACACACACACACATCCTGCCCTTCATTTATTCCTTTCTCTCCCTTGACCTGTCCTCCCACAATAGTGTTTGCTTCTGATTATCCCCTTCCCCTTGCCTTCCTGCAGGGTAAAACAGATTCCCATATCCAATGGAGTGTGTATTATTCCTTCCTTAAGCCAAATCCCATGAAAGTAAGGTTCAATTATTCCCTTTCATCTCCCCCCTTCCCCTCCATTGTAGAAGCTCTTTCTTCTCTCTTGTATGTGAGATGATTTGTTACATTCTACCTCTCCCTTTCTCTCACTCCTAGTACATTCCATTCAACAGTAAATTTTATTTTTTTTATGTATTTTCCCTTCATATTCAGCTCACCCTGTACCCTCTATGTATGCATATACACACACATGCATGCATACATACATACCTACACACACCTACATATATATATATATATATATATATATATATATACACACACACACACACACACACACACACACACACACACACACACACACACACACCCTCTAACTACCCTAATACTGAAAAGGTCTCATGAGTTACAAATAATATTTTTCCATGTAGGAATGTGAACAGTTCAACTTAATGAGTTCCTTAAGGCTTCTCTTTCCTGTTTACCTTTTCATGCTTCTCTTGCTTCTTGTATTTGGAAGTCAAATTTTCTATTCAGCTCTGGTCTTTTCAACAAGGATGCTTGAAAGTCCTCTATTTCATTGAAATTCTATTTTTTCCCCTAAAGTATTATACTCAGTTTTGCTGGGTAGGTGATTCTTGGTTTTGAACCTATCTCCTTTGATCTCTGGAATATCATATTCCAAGCCCTTCAACTCCTTAGTGTAGAAGCTGCTAAATCCTGTGTTATCCTGATTGTATTTCCACCATACTTGAATTGTTTCTTTCTGACTGCTTGTCATAGTTTCTCCTTGACCTGGGAACTGTGGAATTTGGCTACAATATTCCTAGGAGTTTTCCTTTTGGGATCTCTTTCAGGAGATGATCAGTGAATTCTTTCCGTTTCTATTTTACCCTTTGGGTCTACCCTCAGGGCAGTTTTCCTTGATAATTTCTTGGAAGATGATGTCTAGGCTCTTTTTTTGATCATGGTTTTCAGGTAGACCAATAATTTTTAAATTATCTCTCCTGGATCTATTTTCCAGGTCAGTTGTTTTTCCAATGAGATATTTCACATTATCTTCTATTTTATCATTCTTTTGGTTCTGCTTTGTAATTTCTTGGTTTCTCATAAAGTCATTAGCTTCCATCTGCTTCATTCTAATTTTTAAAGAACTATTTTCTTCAGTGAGCTTTTGAACCTCCTTTTCCATTTGGCTAATTCTGCTTTTTAAAGCATTCTTCTCCTCATTGGCTTTTTGGACCTCTTTTGCCATTTGGTAAGTCTATATTTAAAGGTGTAATTTTTTTTGTTGTTGTTGCTTATTTTATTTATTTTTAATTTATTTTTATTATTTTATTTATTTTCAATATTCTACAATCACTTCCACATATCTTAGATTTTTTCCCTCCCTCCCCCCTTTCTCCCCACTTCACCACTCCCTCCCTGAGATGACATACAGTTTTATATAGATTCTACGCATACGTTCCTATTTTCACTTACACTTTAGTCATCTTGCATAGAAGAATTAAAATGAATGGGAGAAAGAATAAAATAAACCAAAACATAATACAAAAGAAAATTATCTACTTCATTCTGTGAATGAATTCCATAGTTCTTTTTCTGGATGGCATTCTGCCTTAAGAGACCATTAGGAATTTGTTAAGTCCTTGCATTGCAATGAAGTACTTAAGTCTATCAGAAAAATTCCTCGCACACTGTGGTGGTTGCTATGTACAAAGTTCTCCTGGTTCTGCTCCTTTCACTCAGCATCAGTTCACATAAGTCTTTCCAGGCCTCTCTGAAGTCTTCTTGTTCATCATTTCTTATGGCACAATAGTATTCCATTACATTCATATACCATAATTTATTCAGTCATTCCCCAATTGATGGACATCCCCTTGACTTCCAGTTTTTGGCAACTACAAAAAGTGCTGCTATAAATATTTTTGTACATGTGGGACCCTTTCTCATTTTTATGATCTCTTGGGGATACAGTCCTAGAAGCAATGTTGCTGGGTCAAAGGGTATGCACATTTTTGTAGTCTTTTGGGCATAGTTCCAAACTGCTCTCCAAAATGGTTGGATTAACTCATAGCACCACCAACAATGAATTAGTGTTCCAGCTCTCCCACATCTTCTCCAACATTTATCATCTTCCTGTTTTGTCATGTTAGCCAATATGATAAGTGTGATGTGGTATCTCAGAGTTGTTTTGATTTTTCTCTCTGTAATCAATAGTGATTTAGAGCATTTTCCCATATAACTATAGATAACTTTAATTTCTTCCTCTGAAAACTGCCTGTTCATATCCTTTGACCATTTATCAATTGGGGTAAAGAACTATTTTCTTCAGTGTGCTTTTGAACCTCTTCAAAAAATGTTTCAGTGAACTTTAGCATTTGGCTAATTCTGCTTTTTAAAGCATTCTTCTCCTCATTGACTTTTTAAACCTCTTTTGCCATTTGGGTTAGTCCATTGTTAAAGGTGTAATTTTCTTCAGCATGATTTTGGGTCTCCTTTAGCAAGCTGTTGACTTGCTTTTCATGATTTTCTTGCATTGCTCTCATTTCTCTTCCCAATTTTTCCTCCACCTGTCTTATTTGATTTTCAAAATCCTTTTTGAGCTCTTCATGGCCTGAGACCACTGCATATTTTTTGGGAGGTTTTGGATGTAGAAGCCTTAACTTTGATGTCTTCCTCTGATGGTAAGCTTTGTTCTTCCCCATCTGAAAGGATGGAAGAAAATACCTTTTCACCAAAAAAGTAACCTTCTCTAATCTTATTTTTCCCTTTTTTGGACATTTTCCCAGCCATCTACTTGACTTTTGAGTCCTTTGTCAAGTGCAGAGTATACTCTGGGGACTTATAAGTTCTCAGTTCCTCCAAGGTGGCACAATCTAGCCTGTGCTCTGGTTTGGGAGCAACCACTAACATTCTTTTCTGCCCAGGATCTGCAAGTAGGATTCTCTCTCTAGACTCTCTGCCAGCTCTATCATGCCAATGCTCCTCCTCCCTCCAGGACCGCCACTCAGGACTGAGACCCAGATTGGCTGCTCAGTTCCTCCAGGATCTTTAGGCTAAGGGCTCCAAAAATGGACGCTGCTGCTGCAATGGCTGCTGCCGCCCTGGGGCTAGGCCTAGGGCTGGACCAAGCTCCCTTCTTACCCAGGTGAAAGAGCTTTCTTACTGACCTTTGAAGTTGTCTTTGGAATTTGTGAGTTGAGAAATCTGGGAACCGCAGCTGCTACCTGTGATTTAGCGCCTTGAAGCCTACTCCAGTCCTGTCAGTGCCACATGGCCAAGGCTGGGGCGGGCTCCACTCTGAGTCCAGTGCAATAGACCTTTTCTGTTGGCCTTCCAGGCTGTCTTGAACTGGAAATCTCTTTCATTTCAAGTCATTTTGTGACTTCTGCTGCGCTAGAATTTGTTCTCTCTTTCAACGAATTATTTTGTTCAGTGAGCTTTTGAACCTTCTCCTCCATTTGGCTAATTCTGCTTTTTAAAACGTCCTTCTCCTCATTGGCTTTTTGGACCTCTTTTTCCAGTTGAGTTAGCCTCTTTTTAAAGCTGTTATTTTCCTCAGCATTTTTTTGGTTCTCCTTTAGTAAGCTGCTAACTTGTTTTTTAAGGTCTTCTATTGCCTGAGATTAGTTTAAGTTCCCTTTGGAGACCCTGGAGGCAGAGGCCTTGACTTCCTCTGACAGTATGCCTTGTTCTTCCTCATCTGAAAGGATGGGGGAAAACACCTATTCCCCAAGAAAGTAACCTTCTATGGTCTTATTTTTTTCCCCCTTTTTTGGGCATTTTCCCAGCCAGTTACTTGACTTCTGAGTTTCATCTCCACAACCACCTCACCTCCAGTTCTGCCAAGTCAGCACTGGGGGCTGAGATTCAGATGGGCTGCTCCAAAGCCTCAGGGGTTTTAGGCAGGGACAGGGCTGCTATTCAGTGTGAGATCAAGATCAGCTGCTCAGGTAGGGGCAGGGCTACCACACAGGGTTCAGTCCCCTCAGGGGGTTTACAATGAGACCTTCAACAATGGATGCGGGCTCCTGCCTGCTTTGGGAGCCCCGTCTGCTGCTGCCTTTACTGCTGCCTCCTGAGGAGGCCTGAGTTATGGGGACACTCTGCTCCCTTCTTGGCCAGCCGAAAAGACCCTCTCACTGACCTTTGGCTCCTGTGGGTTGAGGGATCTGCGGTGCTGCTGGAGATTCTGTCCCTGAAGCCTGCTTGGATCTGCTCCTTTTGGTACTGCGTGACCAAGGCAGGGCTGGGCTCTGCTCAACTTCTGGTGTGCCACAGACCTTTCCCGTTGGTCTTTCAGGTCTCTCTGGGATAGAAATCTCCTCTACTCCATTGTTCCGTGGCTTCTGCTGCTCTAGAATTTGTTGAGAGTTCTTCTTTACAGGTATTTTATGGGATGTGGGGTAAGAGCTAGCATATGTGTGTTTCTACTCCACCATCTTGGCTCCACTCCCCTCTTGATGAAGAATTTTATACACACATACAGAGAGAGAGAGAGAGAGAGAGAGAGAGAGAGAGAGAGAGAGAGAGAGAGAGAGAGAGAGAGAGAGAGAAAAGAAGAAGAAGAAGAAGAAGAAGAAGAAGAGAGAGAAGTTATGATTTCATTATAAAGGGAAGTCATGGATAAGAAAATTCCCTTCAACAATGCACCTTCTCCATAATTTCTAGTCTAGCTACCTAGAGCACTTAGTAGCATAATGATTTGTCCAGGGTCACACAGCCAGTACGTATCGAATGCAGGCTTTTCTGGCCCCAAGGCCAGTTCTCTACACAACACTCCAAGAATTAATATGTGATAAAACTATTCTTATCACTTATGCTATGCTGAATTACACTGCCTCCAGTTTCCTCTCCATCCATCTTTGACACAGTTACTAAAATCATCTTCCACATTTTTGATCTTGGGGAAATCACTTCCTTTGGCCTCATCTAGAGTGATGGGGTTGGACTGTGAAACCCCTCTTTGTGTCTTCAGAGGGAGAAATCTTAGATATAGGCACATAGTTAATCCAGGGCTACTGGTGCATTCCTCTTTGTCTTTCCCCATAGCTTGATCCAGGCATTCGTAGGTACTCACTCAGAATGCAATAAAAATCAGCTTATCTTTATCTGGTGACAAAACCTATTGTAAAGCTACAGTCAACAAATAAAAAAGATTTAAAGAGAGCAGAAAACTCCTGAGGATAAAGAAGCCAATTTGCCAGGCAGTGGTGAGACAGAAGAGGGGGATAATGTGCAAATGATCAACAACTATATGAAAAAATGGTCCAAATCACTAAAAATAAGGGTTTTGTGAATTAAAACAACTCTAAAGTTCCATCTTATACTCTTCAGATCGACAAAGATGACAAATTAGGAAAATGGTAAGTGTAGGAAGTGCATGTATTGTTGGTGAAGCTGTGAATTGGTCCAACCATTCTGAATAGCAATTTGGAACTAAGCCCCCAAAGTCATTAAACTGTGCATCTCCTCTCCAGCAGTACCACAACTAGACCTATATCCCAAAGAGATAAAAGATGCAGGGAAAGGATCCCTGTGAACCAAAATGTTTCAAGCAGCACTTTTTGTTATAGCACAGAATTGGCAACAAAGTAGATGTCCATCCATTGAGGCATGGCTGACCAAACTATGGTAAATGAATACAATGGCATGCAATCATACTATAGGAAACCATGAAAGGCATGGATTCAGAGAAAACTGGGAAGACTTGTATGAACTGATACAGAGTGAAGTGAGTGGAGCCAGGGGATCAACTGATACCGTTTCAATAATACTATGGAGGAAAACAACTGTGAAAGACTTAAGAATAATGATCAATTAATGGCCAACCATGACTCCAAAAGGTGCCAGTGATACCAAAGAAAGAAGAGAAAATAAGAAAAGAATATCATTGGAACATGTATTAAAAATACACGGAAGGAAATTCAGAAGCGAACACAGGCGAGCAGGCCAATTTTGGAACTATGGCACCAGAGGCAGCTAGGTGGCACAGCAGATAGAACATTGGACTTGGAATCAGGAAGACCTCTCTTCAAACCTGGTCTGAGACGCTTGTTAGTTGTGATACTGGGCAAGTCATTTAACCTTTGTTTACCTCAGTTTTTTCAACTGTAAAATTGGGATCATTATAGCACCTACCTTGTAGTGTTGTTGAGAGGATCAAATGAGACAATTTTTGTAAATAGCCCTTGATGCAGGGCCTCGCACATAGTAGGAGCTTAATCAATGCTTGTTACTGTTAAATTTATTACATACTTCAAAAGCACACAAACCTTATGTAATAGAAAATTGTGATTTTGTATATAGTTCTTTTTCTTTTCTTTGTATATAGAAACGATCATGATTGCTGATGTTTGTCAAAATAATGATAATAATGGATAGTGAAAGCACTAACATGAACCAATAGTGCTGGAACAAGGCTCCAGTGATCTTATGAGAGGCATCATGAATAGTAGAAAGAATGTGAGATCTGGAGTTAGGAAGACCTGGGTTTGAATGCTACCTCCATTATTATCTCTGTAGCCCTGGATAAGTCACTTAACCTCATTTGCCTCAGTTTTCTTATCTATAAAATGGGGATCACCATACTATACCTACCTGACAGGGTTGTTTCAGGGATCAATTAGGGAGGGAACAAGCATTTATTAAGGATCCACTATGTGCCAGGTACTGTGCTGAGCATGAATATTATCTCATTTGATCCTCACACTAATCCTAGGAGATGAGTGCTGGTGTTATTTTAATTTTACAGTTGAGGAAGCTGAGGTTGGCAAGGTAACAAATAAGTGACTTGCTCAGGCTGGATTTGAACTCAGGTAGTCCTGATTCTAGGCCCTGTGCTTTATCCACCAAGCCACCTAGCTACCTCAGGGCTCAAATGAAACGCTTTGCCAGTCTTAGCCTGCTATAGAAAAGCTATGGGGAGAGATGAAAGATATATCTTGCCTTTCCTTACAATATCTCTTTCATCTCTCCCTACTGGCTCCTGTCTTTATGTAAAATGTAAGCACCTTGAAGTCAGGGACTGTTTTGTTCCTGTCTTTTTAACCTTAGCCCAGTGAATGCTGGGATTTGGCTGAATGGTCTTGGAGTGGGTGCAGGTGTTGCTGATGAAAGGCTGAGTAGTAAGCTACCTTTCTTACACTGCTATTACACTGTTTGGTCCAGGTCTACTGATTAGAAGGGAGGAGACTCAGACCAGGTGGTTCCCACAACTGGCAGTAACCATTTGAGGGCCTGCTTTGCAAGTTGGAGACAGACAATGTCTCTCTCCTACTGGTCACTGAACTCCAAATATGACTGCTGACAGTGGTCTTCATGCTGAATGAGAAATCTGTTAACAAAAAAGAGCAAACTGGTACAGTTTCCATTCCTGCTGACTTAACATGGCTTCAACAGGTGAGTGAATGTTCAGTGATGCTAAAGAGACCACCCGCTTGGAATGGGTTTCAGGTGGGTCTGTTAAACTTCAGGGCAATTATAATGAATAGTGGGCTTGGGGTTTGTAGCTGGGCCTAAAGGGGCTTCCCAAAAGAATCCGAGGAACCATCCAGTGCTGAAAGCAATGAGCCATTTTGTTTGGAAGCATTAAAAGTTGTTTAAAAAAAAGACTGATCTGGGTAGCTGGGTGGATCAATGGATAAAGCACCAGGCCCAGAGTCAGGAAAACCTGAGTTCAAAACTGACCTCAGATACTTACTAGTTGTGTGACCCTGGGCAAGGTACTTCACCTCTGCTTACCTCAGTTTCCTCATCTGTATAATAGTACCTACTTTGTAGGGTTGTTGTAAGGATCAGATGAGATAATTGTAAAAAGCACTTAGCATGATACCTGGCACATAGCAAGTGTTAGATAAATATTATTATTTTTCATCTCATTTGTTTTCACATCACTTCCCTATCTCCTAGAGAGTTATAAATAAAAAAGAAACAAGTTAGCTCAGCAAAACTAACATATTGAAGAAGTATGACATTATCTGTAGTGTTCCACACTCATAGAAAGAATAGAAGGGAGGGGGCTTCTTCTACCTCATCTTTGGGTTAAACTTGCTCCTTATAATTTAGCTACACTCCGTTTGACTTTGGGCATGTTTAAGGGAAGGCCATGCAGCTTAATTGGAGGCACCCAAAGGAGCCCCATGAGGGAAACAGGGAAATGTAAGAAGGGTACTAGGGCAGCCCACCAACACTGCCCATTGGAGCTGGGACTGACACCATCATCCTAGGGCAGGCCACTGACCTGCCACTCTGGGGCTGAGACCAGCACTTCCAAACTAGAGCAATCTGTTGACGTTTCCGCTTCAATGGGAACCTCACCTATACCTCTCAAGCTCAACAATGAAAGGGCAGAGGAGAGCCCCAATTAGGGATATTGCCAGGGAACATGAGGCATTGGTCTTCAAGTCATAGTCTGCCATGGTCCACCATGCTATAGCCAAGAGGAGCTGCTTCCAGGACTGGCCACATAGTTGCACCAAGTTTTCCCTAAGTCTCCTGGGAATGACTGTACTCCAGGTAGCCAGGTAACTTAAGCAGCTCTTCTATTTGAGGAGGGGTGGGCTTCCTACCCCTCAAGTCACAATTGGTGAGATGCCAATCAGCCAGGAAATGGGAAGTTTCTAGCCCAGAATAGAAGATTACAGACATGGAGGTTTCCAGAAAAGATTGGCAGGGTAGAAGGAAGGAGGTACCAAATCATGAGAGAAGGAGTGGCTGTACTTAGGGTATAGGCAGTTTGTTGGATGGAGGAAGAGTAGGACAGAAAAACAAACAAACAAACAAACACAGGTTTAGGAGGAGTACAGGAAGAGGCAGTGTTGTATAGTGGGTAGAATGTTGGACTTGGAGTCAGGAAGACCTCAGTCCTAATCCTACTTCAGACACTTAAAAACTGTATGTATGCCCCCAGGAGATTCATTTAACATCTCTCTCTGAGCCATAGTTTCCTTAGATTTGACCTCAAACGTCCTTTCCAGCTCTAAATCTCAGGTCCTCTAAGTATACTATCCTACGAAGCCTGTATTCAGCAATGTGTCTCCTATATACATACAGATGGTCAGGAAACGTCTATTGAATGAATGAGAGAATGAATGAACGAACAATTATGGATGTTTGCAGATCAAATACTCTTCCTGTGAAAGATTACATTGCATGTTTAACTTCTAGAGCCTCTACCACCATCTAATGGACATACAGTGTCATGAATGAAACAAAACAGATATGAACAGAACAGTAAGATTACAGAACAGAAAGTAAATTTCTGGGTAGCATTACATTGTTCCTATAACTCTAATCTTGCCATAGCAGAGTATGTAGAGGGGGAGGGAAGGTCAAAGGCTACTGAACCACTTGACTTGGAAATTTATGGGCTGTATCTGGAATGAAAGCTTTGGCAGCAGAATTTATCTGTTGGCCCAGTCTTCTGCTTGTTGGCTTGTCGCCCCCCACTTTTCTCAGGATCAATTGTCCCCAATGTTTCCTAAAGTAGCAAATGCAGTTGCGAAAACAGATTGGGAGTTTCAGCTTCTAGGACTCACTAATGTTAATTCATATCACTGAAAAGAATTGTGAATGAATAATGGCTGACATTTTCATAGCACTTTAAAGCTCTCAAAGCACTTTATGTATGTGATTTTGTTTGAGACTCACAACAACCCTGTGAGGTAATTGTTTAGTCATTTTTCAGTCATTTTTGACTCTTTTTTGACCCCATGTGGGGTTTTCTTGACAAAGATACTGAAGTGGTTTGCCATTTCCTTCTCCAACTCATTTTGTAGATGAGGAATTGAGGCAAACAGTGAAGTGACTTGCCCAGAGTAGGTACAGTTATTTTTAGACAAACAAACAAACAAACAAAACCCAGATGTGAACTGATTGCCCAGGGTCAGATAGCTAGTAAATGTTGGAAATGGAATTTGAACCCAGGTTTTTCTGATTCCAAGTCCAGTCCTCTAACCCCTAAATTGTATGTTCTACTGGGAAGAGGATTGGAATTGGAGTCAGAAGGCCTAGGTTCACATCCCATCTCTGATACTTACCACTCATGTGACTTTGGGAAAGTCCTTTATCATCCTGGACCTTATTTTCTCCTTCTATAAAATGAGGTGTTGGACTATGTGGCCTCCCAAATCCCTTTCAGCTCTAGATTGAGGATCTTATGATTATCTTAAAGGAGAATGGGTTGCTTCAAGAGGTAGTGAGCTCCTTTTCACTGAAGGGTATCCAACAAAGGTTGGATGACCAGGTGTCAAATGTGTTTTGGTGAAGTAGAAAGGACATTAGATCTGGAGTCAGGGGGTCTGGGTTCAAATCGCAGCTCTACCACTTACTACTATTGGTAGGATCTTGGGCAATTTGCTTAATTTCTCTTGTTTACATCTCAGTTTCCTTACCTGTAAAATAAGAGGGCTGAACTAGAGGGTCTCTATGATCCTATCCAACTTGAAATCTGTGATCAGATGACGGGAGTGGGGGGGAATGTTCTTTTTTTGGAATATGAGTTAGACTAGATGGCTGCTGAGGCCCCTTCCAAATCTGAAATCATGCTCTTCTGTGACAAGATCTAGAATGATTGCCTCACAGATTGCCTGGCTGTCTGTCTAGGGGAGAGGATGCATTTGTTCCTGGACCCCAGGGAGGACCGATCTAATCAGGATAATTTGCTAAGCTCCCAGACAACGGCTGTGGCTCTGTTGCTGTGAAATGTGTTCTTTTTTGTTTGCATTTTTGTTTGTGTGTTTCTCTCCCTTGCTTTTCAGACTTTCCAATAATACCTACATTTATATAGCACTTTTAAGGTTTTCAGGATACAGTGCTATGTGGTAGCTAGGAAGTCAGCCTGGATAGCAAGGAAATCAGGGTTCAAGTACCCTCTCTTATGTGTTCTAGCTTTGTGACCCTGGGTAAGTCACCTCTTTCAATGTCCCAGATGTGGACCTGTGTGGGCAGGGGAAGTTTCTTGCTCACAATTCCCTATACCTATGGCATCATAAGTCTGGCCCAAAGAAAAAGCTGGTAAAAAGGCTTTTTATCCATTATCTCCTTTGATCCTTACAAAACCTCTTTGAGTTAGGTACTAGTATTATCCCCGGGGCAGCTAGGTGGTGCAGTAGATAGTGCACAACTGCAGGAGTCAGGAGGACGTGAGTTCCAATCTCACCTCAGACACTTGACACTCACTAGCTGTGTGACCTTGAGCAAGTCACTTAACCCCAATTGCCTCATCCTGGGTTATCTCCGGTCATCCTGATGAATATCTGGTCACTGGATCCAGATGGCTCAGGAGGAGAAAGTGAGGCTGGTGACCTTCATAGCCCTCCCTCACTCAAAACAAAATCAAGTGCAAATCATGTCATTATTTCTCTGATGGCATGGTCTTCTTTGGCAATGAAGGATGAACACACAGTATTATCCCCATTTTACAGGTGAGGGAACTGAGGCTAAGAGGAACTTGCCCAGTGTCAGCCACACAGACAGAATCAGAGGTGAGATTCTAACCTGTTTCCCTGATAACAACAACACAACAATGGTAACATTTGTATAACACTTTAAGGTTGGCAAGTGTTGTTGGAGCCTCACAACCATCCTGTGAGATGGGGTCTCCTCATTAGGACCCCCATTTTACAGATGAGGAAACTGAGGCCCAGAGAGATTTAATTGGATCGCCCAGTACTAATTACTAGTACTTACCTCACTAGTGTTTGAGGTAAGATTTGCACTCAGATCTTCCCGACTCTAGTCTGGCCTTCTATCCACTGTGCCACCTTGTTCCCTGTCCCTGGGTTTAGCAGTCTGTCCATTGAGCTGTGCTATTTGGTACTTTCTGCTCATTACAGCATGTCTATAATTGGCAATCACACTTTCTTCTTCATTCAGGTGTCTGTCAAGGGCCCAAGGATCATAGGTCGACTGATCTTGGAATAGTCCGAATTACAGTCTCCTCCCTGAAAGGCCCCCATTCTCCAAATCTGTTCTCTTGTTTCTCTGCCCGGGGACACGTGGAACTTGGCTGACTTGTTTGTACCATGAGTTAGTCTAGCCCTGTTTGTTGGAATAAGGCATCCAGATCTGTATGGCTAGCGTCATATGAGAATCATTTGGAGGAAGGAGGGATATTGAACTTGGAGAAGAAAAGACTTGGAGGGTGAGGTGGAGATGGATAGAGAATTGGACCTGGTATCAGAAAGACCGTTCAAATTTGGCCTTAGATGCTTACTAGCTGTGTGACCCTGGGCAACTCATTTCACTGCTGCCTGCCTCAGTTTCCTCATCTGTAAAAATGAGGATAATGACAGCATCTACCTTCCAGGGTTGTTGAGAGGATAAAATAAGATATTTGTAGAGTGCTTTGCAAACTTTAAAGCATTAATAAATGCTAGTGATTATGATTATTACTGTTGATTTGAAAGGATGTCATGTAAAAGAGGAATTAGGCTTGTTCTGCTTGGCTCCAGGAGGACAGAACCAGCACCAGAAGCTGCAGAGAGGCAGATTTCTGCTTAACCTAAGGAAACAGTAGAAATTGACATATCCCAACATGGTGTGGAGTACCCGGGAGTAGAGATGGGGAAGGGGAAGTAGCGGTAGGGAATTCCCAGTGACTCGAGATGGAGGACAACTTCTTGGGGATGTTGTAGGTTAGGTAGGGGATGCTTTCAGCAAGTCACTCTGAACCTCCCTGGGCCTCAGTTTCCTCCTCTGTAAAATGAAGGGGTTGGAGTAGATGGCCTCGGAGGGCCCTACAGCTCTAGATTGAAATTCTACTATTCTTCCAATTCTGTCATTTGGAATGAATGCAATGCATCCTTTGCCTGAAGGTAATTGATCCACGAGCCTGTATCTTATTCAGCAATGTGGTTGAGGCTGTGCTCAGAGTGGTCCAGGTACATCTGTGCAATAAATATACTAGAATATTGATCAGAAGGAACCCAAGAGATGGCATGAAATATGCATGCAGGCTATGTGAATGACAGGCAACTGGCAGCTGGTTTGCCACTGGCCATTTACATCCCAACTACCACTTGGCAAAGGGGGCCCACTCTTTATCCTTCCTGTGTTTGCAGATACATGCTCCACTGAATGGGAATAGTTGTTTATTGCAGCAATTCATAAACAGTCGTAAGCGGGTCAAACTGAAGGTGAAGTAGCAACAGAATAGGCTTTTGCCTGTTTTTCCCCTGAATCACTGGGTAGCCAGCTAGTCATTTGAATGCAAAAGTCCCAGTGATAACTGCCATCTTAACCCAGGGCACCTGGTTCACAGGGAAATATGGGGGCTTTCCTAGTCAAAGGGCCCAACAGTTACATGGAAGAGCCAATGAAAAGCTTGTTGCCTGATTCAGAGATGACCCACCTGGACCTATATCTTTTAGCCATGGATCTTGGGGAAACAAACCTAGTCCAGTATTTATGGGGAAGAAGGATAATTCTAGAATGGCATTCAAGGCCTGCAGCACGATCTTTTGCCTCTACTCAGAGGTAGCAAAGCACTGGCCTTTGAAGGGAGATTGGATTTTTGGATCTGGCTAAGTCTAGGGAATCAGGTGAGCAGTCAAGCTAAGGAGGGGACAACATGGATCAAAGTCGCATGGGCTGATGAGGCTCATCAACAAACATGTATTATGTGTCAGGCACTGTGCTAAGCACTGGGGATACAAATAAAAACAAAGACAGTCCCTGCCCACAAGGAGCTTATGATCAAATGGGGGAAAGAGAACATACAGGAGGAAGTTGAAAAGTGGTATGGGGGAAGGGGTAGGAAGGAAGTGAGAAGAAGGTAGAGAAGGGATCATCAGCTCCAAATGGAGGCGCAGGAATGCTGGAAGCAACGACAGAGTCATTGGAAGAAGTACATAGCCTCCCAAGGGGACTGTTAGGAAGGGACCAGCTGTCATTTGTCTGTGTAAGTGCCAGAGAGGCAATGGTGGTCATGGTGGATGGAGGGGCAGCTTTGGAACCTGGAAGACCTGGATTTAAGTCCAGCTTCTGACCCTGGGCAAATCATTTAGACTCCTAGTGGCCCAGATAATTCATTGAGATTTTAAACTATGGGCAAGTTGTTGTTCTGCATCCATGGAGAGAATTCCCACAGGAACTGGGGATTTAAAAACCAACATGGAACAGCTCCTGCCTTCAAGAAGCTTGTTTTCTTCTTAGGGGGCCAGTTATAAAAAATATGCATCAATGAGTAAATACAAAATAATTAAAGGAGGGAGAGAGTACTACCACCCAAGGGGCTCAAGGAAGCCTTTCTATAGGAGGTAGCACCTGAGTTTTGCCTTGAATAAAGCTTAAAGATTCTGAGAGGTGGTGATGAGGAAGTAGGGCATTCCAGGCATGAAGGACAACCTGTGCAAAGGCTGAGGTGAGAGATGAAATACCCAGTTTGGAGAACAGAGGAAAGGACAATAGACTGGAGTCTCATAGACTATCGAGTCTATAGACCATGAGAAAAGGAGTACAGTACTGGGGCACAGGTTTTGGAAAGGTAGACTGGAACTAGTCAATAACGAAGGGCTTTGAATGCTGGTATTTTATCCTGGAGGCAATAGGTAGCCACTGAATGTTTGCATGCAAAGCAGAGACATGGTCATAGATGTGCTTCAAGATTATTTTAATGTTCCTTATATTATCCAATTCTGCCTGTCTTTTAAAACATCAGTTCACGGGAGCATCACTGCCTTGTAGATCCACCTTTCAGCCACTGAAAAAGACTTAGGAGACCATTATCTGCTTTGGAGGAACTATTCTATAATGGAGTATTTGGGTTTAGGCTAATACCTTCCTTCTCCCTTCTCCAGAAAATGAGGGAGGTTGGGCTATTCAATCTTAAAGGTCCCTTTCAGCTCTTGCTCTCTACTTCTCAAAAGGTCTGGTAAGCAAGAAATGCCACTTAAGGATTGGTCCTGCTGTAGATGGAGAGAGAAGCATGAAGAGAAGACTTTATCCTGAGAGAGGATGTATAAGGTAGCAGAGTGAATGCCGGAAGACATATGTCTAAAACCTTCTTCAGTCATTTACTAGTTGTATGACTGGGCAAGTCATTTAGCTTCTCTGTGCCTCAGTTTTCTCATCTATAAAATGAGAAGTTTGGACTCAATGAACCCTAAGGCCCTTTCCAGCTCTAAATTCATGATCCAACGGGTTTAGTAGACAGGATTAGCACCCCAGGCTTAAAGCTGGAAGGAAACTTAGAGGTCTTTGAGTCCAAACCTCTCATTTTACAGAGGGAGAAACTGAGGCACAGAGAAAATTCACTTAAGGTCACAGGAACATAGGTTTTTTTTAGAGCTAGAAAGAGAAATGAGGGACTAGCAAGTAGATGGTAATAGAAGCAACTAGGTAAAGGCCATGTCAATATTCTTGTGGTGATAGGCTACAAATCTAGGGGACTCAGGTCTATGCCATTTTGGAATGAACCTGTGTTCTCCAGTTTCCTATACAGATGCGTCCCTTTTTCAGGTATGATGAGGACAATTGATTAGTTTTGAATGAATTATTTATATGGTTATGGTTGTGGGCTAAAAGCTGGTATTGAGCTCTTCTCTGGTGAAGTCAGAAAGATCCAAGCTATTCAGCTGTGAAACATATACACAGAGATGCTTTGACGTGTAAAGGTGATCCGCAGAACTCAGACTGGCCCCAAATGTCTCCAAGACAGAGGGTTAAAAGGGTTAAATTGTAATTGGCAAGTTTTCCTTCCTCCCCAGGCTTGGGGTTTAATGCATTTGGTCAGTTTTGCCTGAAAGCCCAGAATTGTTGTGTCTGCCAGTAATGAGGCTATCTGAAGTTAGGCTCCAGGGTTTTAAATATGGATCACTATCACATTTCATATGTAGATAGTGAGTCTTTGTTGATCCTGGAGCTTAGGAAGAGCTTAGGGGTAGTAGACTTGGGACCAAGGGGTAATAATTAGAGCTGGATATGATTTGGACTTGGAGGGCCAAAGAAATGCCCTTGTGGTGTTCTGGGAGGAAAACTACAGTTTTCTAAATGTCAACTGGAAAACAATTCATTGCAGCGGTAGGGGCTAAGGTGGGGGGAATGTCTGATAACCTGTCAGAGGCTGCCTATATTTATCTGGGTTTGCTGAACTGTCCTTTTTCTTTTTTTCTTTTAAAATATTTGTTATAAAGGATTATTCACTGGGAAGATGAAGAGGAGGGATGGATTTGAAAGAGAATGTGATCTAAAACCAAAAGGATTCAATTAAAAAAATGAAAGTTGGTGGAAGGAACACCTAAATCCCCTTCCCTGAAGGAACATCCTCTTAAGGAAGAGGTCAAATTGGAACACACTGAACTAATGCAGATGGACAGGGACTAGCAAGAGGTTTTTGTCTTTATATCTGCACGGCCTAGTTTGTTCCTTCTCCTGCATAGTAGGTGCTTTAAAAAGGGAAGTTCTTTGAGGGCAGGTACTGTATCTTTTTTGTCTGTGCACCCCCACCATCTAGCACAATATCTTGGATATTTTTGTGAAGGGGAGAGGTGAGGTGTCCAGGCCTGTGCGGTCAGTGGATAGGGCACTCCCAGTGTGGCAACTCCCTTTATCATTGCAGATCAGCAATTTGTCACTGTCTTACAGCCCCAGAGAATTGCCTGGGGTGGGAGAGGTCAAGTGACTTACCCAAAGCCACACAGCCAGCATATCAGAGGTAGGACTTGAATCTAGATCTTTCTGACTTCCCAAATAGAAGGTCTGGGATTCAAACCCAGGTCCTCTGTCTTTGAGGAACTGTATACTACAATGCTTTTTGCATTTACCTGGTTGAACATAAGCTGCTACAGGGTAGGGAGTAGTTGTTTGGGGTGAGAGGGTATAGGGGGTATCTCTGTCCCTGGAAACTTGCATTTGGGACCTCACAATAGGAGGCACTTAAGGAATGTTTGTTGATTGACCAATAATAAGTAGTCATACCTGTTGTCATTTGCATAAAAAGATTTTTATAGGAAGGAGGCATAGAACCAGGAGGTCAACATGGGGGTTTAGTACCCAGGTCCACGAAGCATAGTGATGACTCTAACTTCAACCACCACTAATGATAAATAACAAAGCATGGGATAGAGCAGAGAGGACTGCCTTTGGAATCAGCAAGACCTGAGTTCATATCCTGCCTGTGACACATTAGCTGTGTGACCTTGGACTAGTCACTTTTCCTCTCATTGTCCCAAGCAACTCTCTAAGACCACATGCGACAAATGAGGCAATGGAGGGAATTTCCACACTGGGAGTTAACTGCAATGATCCGATCATAGATCTAGCTTCCCCTCTCCCGGAAAAACCTCAGCAACAACAAACCAACAAAGGTATGCAAAGCTCTTTCCCTGTGCGGTAACTGTGTCGTTCAACATATACTGAGAGCTTAATGAATTCTTTATTAATTTATTCAAGTGAGCAATAGTGATTGAACGTTTTAAAGTTTGCATAGCGTTTCACATTTATTGTTGCCTTCACAGAATATGGGGTCTGTCCACATAGTTAATGTCCGAGGCAGGATTCGAACCCAGACCTTCCTAATTCCAAGTTTAATAGCTTTACATACCCTTTTACCTCTTGGTTACTTCCTCAGCATGGGAAACCCCTCCCAGCCTGACAATTCCCTTCAGCAACACAGATCAGAACATGTCTTTTTGTAAAGCAACCATAGGGAAGGAAGGCTCCTGAGGCACAGAGAGGTAATGGAACTAACCCAAGGTCATTCAGCTAGTAAAAGTTGACACCACACATGGCCTTTTATGGGGTTAATACCATTTTGTGAATACCTTTCAATGGATTTTGATATTTGTTGATTTCCAAAGAAGGGCTAAGAAAGAAAAAGAAGCAAACACATTTGTCTGTGAGACAGGCAGGACATCACCTGGCCGCCTGTCTTGTTTAGCAGTTGATTCTGGAGCCCTGAGGCAGTGTCCAGTCATATTTCTGCCCATGTCTTTCAAATCTCATGGACTATTGAGAAGGTCTTGGTGGTAGAAATGACCACAAATCCAGCAGAGTGAAGATGGAAAACACTGCTAACCTCCTGCCAGAGAGGTGATGTACTTAAAATGCAGAGAGACAGAAACAGACAGAGGGAGAGGGTGATAGAGAGACAGAGGGAGATAGAGGGAGATAGAGAAAGAGAGGGAGACAGAGAGAGAGACAGAAAGACAGAGGGAGAGAGACACACAGAGAGAAACAGAGAGACAGGGAGAGAGAGACAAACAGAGACATAGAGAGAGAGAGAGAGAGAGTGTCAGTAATTTTCAGGCATCACTAGAATAGACATTTATTTTGCTGGATTCTGTGAATTTGTTGTGGGGACATGCTTCATCTCTGTATCTCTATCTCTGTGTATCTCTATCTCTATGTTTCTGTCTGTCTATATACTAATGGATCTATCTACCTATCCAACTTTCTCTCTATCTCTCATCTTCATCCATTCATTTATTTCATCTAACTGCAATTGTGAGGGTTGCTATGGGAGGAACAGATTATAAATGCTTATAAAAATAAATAACTTTAAAAAAAAAAAGAAACTGAAGAACTAGGCTGTGAATGGAGGCGGTTTCTTAATATGAGTCCCATGTCTGATTGGGAAGATTGGAGATAAGGCAGAGCGAGAAATGAGGATACCAAAGGTTCAGGAAAAGCTGAACAGAGGAGAGGAGATAATAAGAACGAGCAACATTTCTATAGAACTTTAAGGTCTGCACAAAATACTCTGTGAACATCATGGTCTTTGGGCCTCACAGCAAACCTGTGAGATAGGGCTGCCATTGTCATCCACATTTTACAGATGAGGAAATTGAGACTCAGAGGGGGTACAGTGACTCCTCCAGGGGAGAACAACTAGAAAGTGTCAGAGGCAGGATCTGAAATTGGGTTTTCCTGAATCCAACTCCAGTGTAAACAAGTACCATGCTGCCTGAGGGCAAGGTTGATACTCATAACCAAATAATAGTAGCGCATGTGTTCTTCCTTCTGCCTCCTATTACCTGTGTGATGATGGATAAGTCATTCTCCCTCTTTGGGCCTCAGTTTCCTCCCCTGTAAAAAGCCTAGGTTGGCCCAGTCTGGTAAAGTCACTTCTAGCTCTGTTTATAAGCCTCTGATTATTTACTGAGCACCCAGATTCCATTTGTTATGAGTTTCATGAGACACAAAGAGGGGAAAGCAGCGGAGGCAGATCTGTTTTCCTTGGAGGTAAAGGAAGCTAAGAAACAGGGCCTTCTGATGATTTTTCCTTGCAACAGAGTGTTGTTTTTATCCATTTTGGAAGCAATTTCATTTTTTCCCTTTCAGTTATTATTGAGTCTGAGGAGAAAGGTGAGAGCGACTTCGCCACATGAGACTCTGTCCTGAAGCTTTGTCCTCTGTCACTCCTCAGAAGTCCAAACAACATTGCAGTGGGAGAAAGAATTCTCTATCCCTTGGGAAATGCACACCTGCCCCTCCCTGGGAACATCATAGACAGTCTTACTTCTTCTTCTTCTTCTTCTTTTTTGACTATTTGATGGTGAGAAGACAAAATCAACACGCTTCAAAGAATCATACAATTCTTGGTTTAGGGGAAAGTTTTAAACTTAGTTCGTGAAGGGGAAGCCAACCCATGGGACTGTCTCAGTTTTGTTTTTGAAATAAGTCGTGACTGTACAAGTTTTGGTATATGACTGTGAAGGGATAATACTGTGCTGTAAGAAATGATAACTCAATAATTTTAGAAAAACTTGGAAAGACCTGCATGGAATAACGAAGAGTGAAATAAGCGGAACCAAGAGAACACTGTATATAGTAAAAGCAATGTTTTTTCAAGAACAACTTGGAACAAATAAGTTATTTTGTCTATGATAAATACCCAAATTACCTGTAAAGAACATATGAAGAAAGATGCTACCTGCATTCAGAGAAAGAATTGACAAATAGAAGTATGTATAGAATAATTTACATACATATATACACATATACATACATACATACATATATATATATATATATATATATACATATATACACCTATTTGTGTCTAATGGTAGCCCTCTCTAGGGTTGGGGGGCAGGGAAGAAAAAAATTAAAAAAATAAATTTACATGATAACTTTGTTGTATATTTGGAAGGAGTACCGAATATTGCATGGTAGGTTTGAAGCTTCATGTACAATCATCTTTTTATTGTAATGTTATGGAAATCTTTATTCCATAAATTAAAAATAAAAAAGAAATTAGCCATGGGGGCAAGAGCCTACTAGGGCCAGTGAAGTAATCTAGGTGACTTGAGTCCCCAAGGCCAACTGGTGGGACATGGTTTTGATCTCTTCTAAGAAAAAGGGCTTCACAAAGAAAGGACACCAGTATTAAACAAAACGAAACAAGGCAAGTAACACCTTGGGGCCTATGAAACATATTCCTTCTTCATTTTTGTCTCCTTACAAATCTTTCCTGTGTTGGCCCTCTCTGTGGTATTCTGGCCCTGACTCTGGCCTGGCCTTTGTCTGTGTTGGGGCCTCTTACTTTGTGGCTCTGTCTTCTGATGGCCTGTAGAACTTCGACTGGTGTGCCTCTGCTCAGAGGCTAGGGCTTCATCCTTACTACTGTGGAACCAGATGTTGTCAGCTTTCTTCCCAAAGCTAGGACTCCAGGGCCCTTAGAGTAGGCAAACATCTTTCAGCAAAAGAATAGACATTAGCTCCTACAACTGTGCAGGACAATAGGTACATATATAGGAGTCTGAATGTAATTCATATGAATTAATATAAATCATATGATTTGTCATATGAATTTATCATATAATTTTAGATCTAAAGCTAGAAGGGACTTCATGGACCCTCTAGTCTAGTCCCCTCATTTTACAGAAGAGGAAACTGAGACCCAGGCAGGAGAAGAGTCTTGCCCTAGGTCACACGGGTCTTGACCAAGGCAGGATCTGAACAGTCAGTCACCATGTATTCGTTATGTGCTTATGATGATAAATGCACATCCTTTGACACCTAAGCCAATGATCCTCATACTGCTCCAACAGATAAATAAATACAAGACACACAGAAAAGAAATTCAGTTGTTTCAGCAGGTAGGGAGCTCTAACTTGTGTTGGGGGAAACCCAAAAGGCACCATGTGGGGGGTGATAACAGAGCCAGGCGCTGAAGGAAGCTAAAGAGTCAAAGATGTGGAGCTAGAAGTGGCAGAAGGCCTGGGTAAAGGTCACATCATGGATGAAGAGCAGTTAGAAGGTCAATTTGTCTGGAATGGAGAGCAGATGGGGGAGTCATAGGAAATAAGACCAAAAAGATGGGTGGGAACCAGTAGAAAAAAAGGATGGCCTCTGGCATCAGAGTACCTCATCTGTATGACCTGGGGAAAGTCACTTTCTCTCCTTGGGCCTCAGTTTCCACATCAGTAAAATGAGGGTTGAACTAGATGGCTTTTAGGTTCTCTTTCAGCTTTAGCTAACTGGGTACCTAGCAGTCTGCTATATCTCAGAACTCCTGAGCTCAAGAAATCCATCCACCACAGCATCTCTGAGTTTTCAGAGGCTGTCTGTGTGAGGCAGCTGTGGTTGCCTGTCTGAGGAGTCAGATGACTAGTAGGCTATTTCCTCCAGCCCTAGATATATAGTCATTGAGAACTGATGGACCACTGGACGTAAGTATGGGCTGAGGCTCAGTTGGTATGGAATGAAATGAAATGAAAATAAAAGTTTCTCCCAGAACTAGACAACTCAAGGCTTTTTTTTCTTAGAATTTTCATTTTAGCAAAGAAATTGCTTTAAAGAAGCATTTGGGAAAATTCCTCTAATTCTTTGGTGAGCGGACTCAGAGAACAAAGTCAAAACAGAATTCCAGAAGGCTAAAGATGTCAAACAAGTGAACCAAGGCTACCACCACTACCAGTATTTAGAAAATCTGAAGTGATTAGAGCCACATTATCAAATTTGCCAGGAAGAAAGCACTTAGGTATGTGGGGAACATACAGCCCAATTCTAGCAGACCCCATCTGGTCCACTATTGTGGCCTTGTCTTGCCTTCCACAAAAGTTTGGGGGGGCACCCCAACCCTCAAACCAAGTCCCAGGAACATTCTTGCTCTTTTAGATTTATTAAATTGTGGTTTGAGTGTTGTGAAGTGGTTTTACTAGGCCACAATGAAGGCAAAGGAGCCCAGGACATATACAATGGAGAGGGAGATGAGCCATACCTGTGAGGAGCAGTTGAAGAAGTATAATAAGCCTTGCAATCCCTCTGGAACAGGCCAGTTTGGAAAATGCCCAAACTATGCTCTAAAGGTTTCTAAATTGTGCATACTCTCTGAACCAGACCTATACCCCAAAGAGGGAAAGGACCTCGTATGCACAAAAATATCTACAGCAACTCTTTTTGTAGTGACAAAGAATTGGAAATTAAGGCAGTGCCCATCTGTTGGGAGAATGGACAAATTATGATACAGGAGTATAATGAAATTCTATTGTGCCATAAGAAATGATAAAAGGGATGATTTCAGAGAAACCTAGGGAAGACTGATATAATGAGGTTCTGGAATCACTTTCCCAGAAAAAGGTTGGCTGTATGTTTCCCACAGGTCTCTAGGGGGTATCCCTGAGGGTCCCTGGGAAGTCTTCCTCTAAATCTTATCAGTTCAAACACTCATTCTGTAGGGTTCTTTTCATTTTTAACTGTCAGTGATTAGCACACTAGTTCCATTTAATCAATTAACATCAATTAGCTTTTCCCAAGGGACCTTTACTGCAAAAATGTAGCAAGAGCAGAATCTATAAACATTTCTCTCCATCCCCTGGGGGCACACTGTCTCTTGGTTTGAGTATGGTCAAGATTATCGAAAAAGAAAGGGTACAAACTCAAACAGATGGGTCCCAACATTGTTAGTTTCATTGTGGATATAGGTAGCATCATGGAGAGATGTCTGGAATCAGGAAGACCTGAATTAAAATCCATCCTCAGACACTTTAACTGTGTGACCCAGGCAAGTCATTTAACCTCTATTTGCCTCAGTTTTCTCAATTATAAAGAGGGAATAATAACAGCACCTTCCTCTCATAGTTGTTGTGAAGACCAAATGAGAAGATATTTGTAAAATTCTTAGCACAGTACCTAGATCATAGTAAGTAAATAGGAATGTTAGCTATTATTAGCTAATTATTATTAATTATAATTAATAATTAGCTACTAAAATACTCTTTAAGTAGACATGGAAGGAGGGTATTGGTGGTCTGTGACCATATAGCAGGGAGCACATTATATGGAGTGATCTGCCAGCATCCTTCCCTACACTTTATATACTAACTCCTCCATTTTCTCCACGGTATGGTGGGCTTATAGGGGCAGTATCAGTAACTCTACCTCCTCTTCTTGAAATCTGGATATATTTGCTTCAATTCAACTTTAGTTGAATTTGGGATTATTCATTTATCCTTCTTTTCCAGCATAGCAGGGGGCCCAACTTGGCCAGCCTTACTATGAATTCATTCTTCTTGGTTACTGGTGAGAGCTTTGTTGCCTTGTGGCACCATGGATCTTTTGTGAGAAGATGTCTGACTGGCACCTCCATAGCCTGAGGCTTTAGCCTGGTTGAAAGTTGAGTCCTCCTAGACCTAGAGGCAGAGATCTGTTTTTGATGGCAGACCAGGCTGAGGGTATAGCCTCTAAAGTATTGTGGGGACTGCCTTCCCCAGTGCTATTTCTTGTGGTGATGACCCTGGGTAAGTGACTTAACCAATCTCTCAGTGCTCCAGACATCTCTCTAAAGTATCCATTATAGACAAGTTGTTGATCTTCATGGACAGAGAGAATTTCCATACCAAGGAGTTTGCTAATATGATGCTATCACAGGTCTGGACCCAAAAAAGGCATTTTTAACTTTTATTTGTTTCCTTCACATACAATATCCTTGAAGTCCTTTTTTAAGTTTCATACCAGTTTATTACATTTGTATTTTTTTCAATATTTAATTTATTTTTGTTACATTTTGAGTTCTGAGCTGTCTCCCTCTCTCTCAACCTTGCACTAGAAAAGGTCAACATTTGACACACACACACTCATACACATGTATACAGACACATACCTATATGTATACACACACATAAATATATATATGAGATACCATACAATACATACTTCCATATATCAATTTATTTCCTTGGAGATCTATAGTATCTTCCTTCGAAGGTCCTTTGTAGTTGATATGAATAATTCATATTACTCAGAATAGCTTAGTCATTCACACTCTTCAAACAAGACTTCTGTTTCTATATACAACATTCTCTTGGTTGTGCTCATTTCACTCTGCATTATTTCATGCAAGTCTTTCTAAAATCAACCTGCTTGTCATTTTTTACAGCACAGTGGCATTCCATCACAACCATATACCACAACTTATTCAGTCCAGTTGATGGACATCCCTTCAATTTATTTTAGAACATATAGGTTCCTTTTCTTTTGCACTGATCACCTTGAGAAACAGACCTAATAGTGGGTACACATAGTATACAGCACACACTCTTTGGGCATAAGTCCAGATGGCTCTCAAAAGTGGTTGGATCAAATTCACAGTATTAATATCCCAGTTTTTCCATATCCCCTCCAACATTTGTCATTTCCCCCCCTCTATTATTGTAGCCAATCTGAAAGGTATGAGATGATACCTCAAAGTTGTTTTAATTTGCATTCCTCTAATCAATAATGATTTATAGCATTTTTTCATATAACTATGTATAACTTTGATTTCTTCTTTCAAAAACTGCCTGCTTGTATCCTTTGACCATTTATCAATTGGGGAATGACTCATATTCTTATAAATGTGACTCAGTTCTCTACATATTTGAGATATAAAGCCTTTATACAAGAAACTGTCTATAATTTTTTTCTCCCAAATTTCTGATTTCCTTCTAATCTTGGCTACATTGATTTTATTTATACAAAACCGTTCAAAATTTTATTTAATCAAAATTATCCAGTTTACATCCCATAATGTTCTCTATCTCTTATTTATTAATAGATCCTTCTCCTATCTATAAATCTGACAGGTAATATGTTCCATGTTCTTCTAATTTACTTATGATATCTCCCTTTATGTCTAGGTTACATATCCATTTGGACCTTAGACAAGTCATATAAGATATTGGTCTACATCTAGTTCTGCCAGACCACTTTCCAGTTTTCCCAACAATTTTTACCAAATAGTTCTTGTCCCCAAAGTTTAAATCTTTATGTTTCTCAAACATAATGTTAGAATAATCATTCACTACTGTGCATTATATATCTTCTCTATTCCACTGATCCACCATTCTATTTCTTAGCTAGTACCAGACAGTTTTGATAATGTAATGTAGTTTCCTTGCTTATTTCTTTTAATTAAATCTACTTTAGCTTTCATTTTGTCTGAGATCATGATTGCTACCCTTTCTTTTTTTTTCAACATCAGCGGAAGCACAATAAATTCTACTCTAGTCTTTTTTAAAATATATTCATTTTATTTATTTTTAATGCTCTACAATCACTACCATAAAACTTAGACTTTTTCCCCCTACCTACCCCCCCCTCCCCAAGACAGCATGCAATTCTATATAGGATCTACACATACGTTCCTATTGAATACATTTTCATTATATCATGCTGTGTAGAAGAACTAAAATAAATGGGAGAAATCATATAACAAATCAAAACATAATACACACACACACACACACACACACACACACAATGATCTGCTACATTCTATGATTGAATTCCATAGTTCTTTCTCTGAGTGTGGAAGGCATTTTGCCTTAGAAGACCATTGGGAATTTTTTTTTAATGTCCTTGCATTGCTATGAAGATCCAAGTCTACCAGCAAAAACTCTCACACACTGTGGTTGTTGCTGTGCACAAAGTTCTCCTGGTTCTGCTCCTTTCACTCAGCATCAGATCATATAAGTCTTTCCAGGTCTTTCTGAAGTCTTCTTGCTCACCATTTCTTATGGCGCAATAGTATTCCATTATATTCATATGCCATAATTTATTCAGCCATTCTCTAATTGATGGGCATCCTCTTGATTTCCAGTTTTTGGCCACCACCAAGAGAGCTGCTATAAATAGTTTTGTACATGTGGAACCCTTTCCCATTTTTATGATCTCTTGGGGATACAGTCCTAGAAGCGATATTGCTGGGTCAAAGGGTATGCACATTTTGGTAGCCCTTTGGGCATAGTTCCAAACAGCTTTCTGGAATGGTTGAGGGTCAAACATTTTATCTGAGAGTGTCATTTTGCCAGCTGGGTGCTCTGACTGGTACAAGGAGCTCCGCTACTTTGTCTTTAATTAGGGAAATCATGTGGTCCCATGCCCATCACAACATGGCATCACTCTTCCATATTGGCAATGAATGTGCTCACCAATGTGCTTGACCAGGCTCCGCATTGAGTCCAGTGTCAGCAGAGGGCTCCCTGCAATCTTCCTATGCTCAGTAGCCAAACCCCAGCAAGGCCTTGGGATGAAAGTTCTTGGAGCCATGATAGCCACCCACACTGCTGCCCTAGGGCTTGCCATGCTTTGCCTTATTCTGCCATCTTCCCATAGTTCCCTCTCTCTGAAGTTTTACTGCAGCTTTAACACCCCCTAAAACTTAAAATGGCACTAAGCCCATGGTGAAAAGATCAAGGGAATTCCCTGAACACACTAATGAGCTTACCGGGAGGTGATCCTTTGTTGGGAACTTTTGAAATCATCTTTGCAATACAGAGTAGGGACATGTCTACTGCTATGTCGTCTAGAGGGCCAATGACATCTTCTGAGTCTGCTCAGAGACTGGGGCTACCTCCAAGATACATTGATTGACTTGCACTCTTGAGAGGACAGAACTTTCATTTTGGCCCATGAAAATGAGTGCTGGCTGTGGAGGCAGAGGTCCTGGATCCAATCCTGACACTAACTATGAGACCTTGGACAAGTCCTTTCCCCTCTCTGGGTCTCAGTTATTTCTCTATAAAATGAGTAGTTTGGAATAGATGAACTCTAAAGTCTGCTCCCCCTCCTACCCCCTCCCCCCCACCTCCCAGTTCTAGATCTAGAATCTTTACTGAGGATCCTTTTCCCTTTGCCACTTTCCTTCTGGAGAAATCCTGAGTCCCCCCTCCCTTTAACACTTCACCTCAACATGACATCTGGTAAGAGAGCTCCAGAATTTTCAGAAGTAATTACATATGGTAGACACTTACTAGATGTGCATTGCATTTAATTGGTTGCTGGCATATTTTTAATTTGTATTCAGATTCTTTACATGGGTCTATATTTCACTTTTCAGCAACATCTGATTTCTCTCTGCCTCTGGAGATTTGGGTCAAGGTTCCTTGGTGTCTAGCCTTGGTCAATTTGGGCTTGAACTGACCAGCATGCATTCTGTGGCCTTTCTTGCTGGATGAGAGGCAGACAAAGTAACATACAGAAAATATGCAGGTGACTTCATACAGTGGAAAAGAGTGCAGGGTTTAGAGTAAGAGGACTTGGGTTCAAGTGCTGGTTCTTTACCTCTCTGGGGCTCAGTTTCCTCCTCTGTAAAATGAGGAAGTTGGACTAGATGGCCTTGGAAGTCCCTTGGGGCTTTGAAGAAAACTAAGAAAATGTGAGTTCTTAGAGTTGAGCTGATAGATGCTTGGTTAGGCAGTCTGAGGGGCTGATGGGAAGGACCAAGTTAAAGATGATGTAAGGATGGGTCAAGGGCTAGGACAGGGCAAAGGCAGAAACAAAGACTGAGATTCTTCAGGAAGATAGACTTAAATCTGGAAGGGACCTCAGAGGCCAACTAGTCCAACCCTCTCATTTTACATAGGGGGAAACTGAGACCCAGGGAGCTGAAGGGATTTGTCCAGGATCACACAGATTTGAAGGGGTGGATCCCTCATCGAGTCCTTATTCTCTGCTTTCTAAACCCAGTATTTTTCTCGCTTCATCCCTCACTCTCTCCTTCCTAGCTCTGGAACTGGTAAAGAGGGCGAAAGTTTCAGGGGATGGCTTGTACCACAGCAATTGCATTCTCATTGTTTTTTCTGTATTGAAATCATACATTCCCAGTGTTTAATAATAGGAACAATTATTGCAGCCAACTGTGATCATAACATCCACTCTAGACACTGAATTTGTTCAGCAAATGTCACGTCCATAATGATGTTATTTTCATGCATCAACACAAAATACCTGGTGCAGTCTAATAGATCACTAGACAACATTGTGGTTTTTTTGAGATTTTAAAAAGGATTGATGAGGAAAAATGCATGAATGGATTATTACTATTATTGTTATTATTTTTATTATAATAGCCGCAAAGTCTCTGTCATAAATGATTCAAAATACTCATTCAGTTCCACTTGGCATTTGGATTCGAAGTGAGTGTTTGAAACCAATAGGTTTTGTAGCAAATGTTGTTTTTCTTATGTTTTCTGGATTAACTTCAGAACATGCAACATGCCTTTGACATGTGAACCATATTCTCTTGTATACTGTATTTGGATAGGGGTGAGATGTGTGTATATGTGTGTGGGAACTTGTGCAATGTGACTGCCACAGTTTCCTGTTTTCCCACCAGAGGTCTCTCTCTTCTCTTTCCAGATGGAAATCAAGCCAAATCTCTATTTGGTTCATGAGGGAAATAAAGGTTCCAAAGTTCCTTTCCCTTCTTTTCCTTTTTCTTTCCCTTTTCCCTTTCCTTCTTCCTTCCTTCCTTCCTCCTTCCCTCTCTGTTTCCCTCCATCCCTCCCTCTCTCCCTTCCCTCCTTCCCTCTTTTCTTCCTTCCTTCCTTCCATCCTTTCTTCTTTCCTTCCTTCCCTCTCTTTGTTTCTGTTTTTCTTTCTGAAAAGAAATACCCTCAAGATGAGTGAGAAGGAGGAATTTTGGACCTTGTATAAGTACGATGATACATACTTCTGGGGAGATTCCCCAAACACCCCTCTCTCACCCTCATCAATTTTATGAGGCAAATCTAGTTGGGGGGAGGGACACCCTGAGGAGGTCCAGGGGACGCTAGAATTCTGGTAGATGCCTGCTGGTTGTGCTGTGGTCAGAGGAGGAAGGAGGGTAGGTTAGTGGCCTAGGATGTGGTAACTGGGGGTGCCAGGGGGTGGGGAAAGTGAGCCATATGGTTGCTTCTTATTTTAATTAATTATTCTTGTCCTCAGTATTGTACAACCCCTCACAGATTCTGCAGGCGGAAAGGGGATAGTGGAGACTCAGAATCACAGGATTTAGATTGTCTATATATTATAACTTGATTGCTTTTATTTGAAATCTGAGCTCCTTGTTCACTATATGCTATTGAAGCAACTGAATCTTGTTGAGGGGGAAGTTGCAGGTAAACGGTCGCTGACTTACAGCTTCTCATTGAGGGGGAGAGCAGGGTTAATTTATTTTACATCCAAAGACAAAAAAAGACAGTATTTCATAGTAATCTGTTATCGGGCTTGTAGTAAGTATTTGCAAAAAGGGACAGAGATAGGGTAAGGTGTGGACCTTTCATTTCATTGATATAGGGACCCACCAGATGAATAACCTACATTTACAATTGATAAACTTAGAGAGTTGCCCTAAGCACCAAAGAAGTTAGGTGACTTGCCCAGGGTCATGCAGACATCATATTATCAGGGGAAGGAACCTAGGTTTTGTTGGTTCCTCTCTTTTTGAAAAGAAGATCAACATACTTTATGCTTCAATGTCTGCTGTGGTAAAGTTCTATGAAGTTCACTGAGAAGAGCTTGACAAACATGCGTGTGGGATTTTTGAGCACCCTGCAATGTAGTTCATTGGAATCTGGTGACTTGAACTCATCAAGGACAACTAGATGCTCTCTTACTAGCTTTGAATTTACTTGGGTTCAACTCTCCCTCAGTTATTTCCATTTTATCCTTCCAAGGGTGAAGATAGATAATTTTCCTTGGCAGAGAAAGCAATTTGAAACAAGTTGAGTAGTTCATTGATTTCCATCTATATCATTCATTCAAACCATCTCATAGATCTTGAGCAGGGATTCCCTCTCTAATCTGAGCCTCTTCTTGCCTCCTAAAACAAACCTTTTTGTGTTGTTGTCCTTGGAATTCTTTACCAGCTTAGGTAAGATTGTGTTTTTGCCATGTGGATATAATTCTTGAGGGTTTCCATTCCATCATGGGCCAACTTACCGGGGAGAATTTTCATTTTATCCATGATTTCTTACCTCTCTCTTCTCCCAGCCCTTTCAAATCTGCTCTTTCCAAATGTAGGTCTTATTTCACACCAAACAAGGCTTTCTTCTGTACTCTCTCAAACTCTAAGCTGAAGTGGTCGCTTTCTCCCAAGGTTCGCATTATTTCTGCTCCACTAAGAAGTGTTTTCTCTTTGTTCATCAGAATAAGGACTCGAACAGCATTCTCGAATGAAGAAAAACAACAAAAATAATTTTACTTTTATTTTTTATGATTATGAACTCAACAAACATGAATATTTCCTTACCCCCAAAAACAGAAAACAGAGGATTGTATGTGGCTTCATGAAGTTCTGTTACATATGGCTTGGTTTTTTTTAAAGTATATATTGCTTTCATCTCTGGAGGTCTAACACTGCTCTGCTTGTCTGGGTCCACTTCTGAACTTTCTTTTACATTTTTCTGCATATTTTAAAATGTTTCATTGATGCTTTTTTCCTTATTTCCTTTCCTTTCTATCACCATTTCAAAAGGGAGAGAGAGTGCAAATAACTGGGAGATTGGGAAAGCTAGAAAGACTTTAGGAGGTGCCACTTAAGTACCTTCCTTTGAAGGAAATGGGATTCTACCAGGGGAAGGTAAGCAGGGAGAGCGTCCCAACGTGGGACGTGCAATGGTACAGAGGCAGGAGATGATTACATCTCATGTTCTGACAATAGTTAGCAGGAGACCTGAATGGGAACAGAGTATATCGAGGGAATTAATGTGAAATAAATAATAATAGCAACAATCGTAGCCAGCATTTATGTAGTGCTTTTACAAATAGTATTTCATTTTAACCTCATAACAGTTCTGGAGAGGTAGGTGCTATTATTATCTTGATTTTACAGATGAGGAAACTGAGGCAGACAGTCTATGTGACATCGTCCAGGGTCAGACAGCTAAGGAAGTATCTGAGGCTAAACTCAGGTTTTCCTGACTCCAAGCCTGGTGATCTATCCTCTGCATCACCTAGTTAGAAAGGTAGGTGGGAGTTGCATTATCGATTATTAAATCACCACGGCTTAGAAAAGTAGGTGGAGTCACATTGTATGTTATATCACCAAGTCTGTTCATTCCCTTCTCCCTGACTGGTGTCATTATCTGATCACCTCTTGTTTTGTTAGCAAACACACTTACTGTCTGGAACAGGGATGGGGATTCTGATTTAGGCAATGAGGACTGAGGACCTAGGGGGTCACATGTGGCCTCGAGGCTGAAGGTTTCCCACCTCTGGTCTTGAAGCTCTAGGAAAAGCAAGTCCAAAGGTGTTGGGGAAGGATTTTAGACTCATACCAAACCATTAGGTAAAAAAGATCTCCTGCGTGCATATTCAGATAGATTTGAATCTAAAGATGTCTCCTGGCTTCCCTGACTACCTTCCCATGGTCCTGATGCCACATTCAGGTCATGTCTGCACTTGCTGCACACTGGATCTCGATAACCTCCCCTTGGTGAAGTCCTTTGTTTCTGTAGCTATAGGGAGTAAGCTTCCACTGGTGCCCTTTAACCCCAATCTTCGGAATAAGAGAATGTGGAACTAAATGCACTCTCTGAGCCATTCATTGGGCTCTGGCTAGTCGGCTATTCAAAGTGCTGCCTTCCTCAGAAGGGAGGTTTCCTTCAAAGTGGATCTCACCACCAGAGCTGACAATTGTTCACGAGTCTGCAATGGGTTTCTTTTCCCCTCTTAACTAGATTGTGAGGGAGAGCAACAGCATGTTGAACCTGGAGTTTGGAAGACCAGGGTGCAAATCTAGCTTCTGAGGCTTATTAACTGCATGTCCATGTGCTTCAAGTAGTTAACCCTTTTGAACCTGGAGCATCTATTTAAGACTCTAAGATATAGGTGAGACAGGACCTGCATTGGGAAAATCTCAGCTCTCCACAGCTTAAGGCAACTCCATTGCAGCCTAAAATTCAGCAATGCCTCTGTTTTGGGTATATTATATTTCAGTCAGTTTCTCATATCCTTTGTTAAATATTTACAATAGCTTTAATGCTTCTTTGAAAAATTGCATATGCTCTTTGCTTTTCCACTGTAGGAAGTGGGGCGGGAGGAGGATGGCAAGAGATGGAGGGGAAGCATACAGGGATATGGGACCTGGGAGTGTTGTGGATAAGGATTCCAGCTTTTGTGTCAGTATTGAGAGTGACAGCCTTGTGTGGGCTGTGTCTAGAATAAGAGGACCCAGGATTAAATCCTACATGTATGATCTTGGACAAGTAACTCTTCTTCTAGCCTCACCTTTAAGATGAGGGAGTTGAACTATTGATCAGTCAATCCATCAGTACTATTAAGCTCCTACTCAGTGCCAGGCACTGTGCCAAGTGCAGAGGACATAGGGACAGAGGCTGAAATGATTTCTGCTTGCAAGGTATTTACATTCTAATGAGGGAAACAGGCTTCCCCCCCAAATATATGCTGCATAAACATAAAATTGGGTAGCTAGGCAGCATAGTGGATAGCGTGTAGTTCCTACAGAAAGGGAGACTCTTCTTTGTGAGTTCTGATCCAGACTCAGACACTTCCTAACTGTATGACTGTGGGCAAGTCACTTCACCCTGTTCGCCTCAGTTTCCTCATTTGTAAAATGAGCTGGAGAAGGAAACAACAAACCACTCCAGTGCCTTTGCCAAGAAAACCCTAAGTGGGATCACCAAGAGTTGGACAGGACTGAAACAACTGAACAACAACAAATACAAAGTTAATTTATGTCACACACACACTCCCAGTAGTTAAACATTAGGTAGTTTAGGAGGGAGGGCACTAGCAATTGGGGAGGGATCAGGAAAGGCTTCCTGCAGAGACATTTAAAGGGAAAGAGGGTCTCTATGAGGCAGAGGGAAAGACGGAATGCATTTCAGGCACTGAGCCCTATGATTCCAGAGAACATAAGCTCATGGAGGGCAAGGATGTGGTACCATGGAAAATTCTAGAGTCACAGGACTGAATTTCAAATCCTGTCTCTTCCTCTGCCTCTTACTATCTGTGTGACTTTGTAAAAGTCCCTTCCCCTCCCTGGGCCTCAGTTTCCTCCTCTGTAAAATGAGGGAGTTGGATTAGCTGGCCTCTGAAGTCCTTTCTAATTCTAGAGCTAGGAACCTATGAGAACCTTCCCTCACTTTCCCTCCATGGGCCTCACTCAGTTTTCTCTTCTGGAAAAGTTGAACTGGCTGGCCTCTAAGGTTCCTTCCAACTCTGCAAGTATGGGACTATAACAATTTCATTTTTGTCTCCCTCTCCTCAGCACCCACTACCATGTCTGGCTCATAGCAGGCATTTAAAACATTTATTGCTTTATTATAAAACTGTTCTATGAAAGTTATTTTAAGTTGAAAAGAATAATAAATTGGCCAATATTTGTAGTTTCTACAAGATAGGCATTATGGTCAATGACTGATGAAACAGAATAAATCCCCTGAAAAGACCTATTCAGAGAGAGAGAGTCATTAAAGGAAGGGAAAGCTAGTCTAAATACACATATGCCTTGTTTTAAGAAAGCTCGATTGGCTTTTTTTGTCTAGCATTAGCTATATAGGTAAATAATAGGTAAACTTGCTAGGTAATGGTTCATATTTCAACTGCTTACTTTACAAAAGGAGTCACTACAGAAAATTTCCCTAGGAAAATTAAGAATATTGTTTGATTCCAGAAATTCAATTTATTCTGCAGAGAAAGAAGGCTGGATTTGGAGTTACAGTATCTGAGTTCAAATTTCCACTCTGCCACTGTGTGAACTTGAATAAGTCACTTCAGCATCCTCTACCTCAATTTTGCTATCTATAAAATAAGAGGAGATATCCTCTGAGGTCCTTTTTATTTCTACTCTAAATTTCTTGTCTTTCCCAAAACCTTAAACCCAGTACACTCTGAAGCCCATGTATTGCACACCAATAGGTCCCTGCCCAAACTCCACTTACTGACTGTTTTCTGGACCCTCCTGGCTTAAGAGTGATTATCAATAGTAACTGTTGCTCTTTCCCTCCCAGCTTGATTTACTTTTATATTTTTTCTTTTGCTCATTAAAAGGGTCATTCTCTGATTACTTCTTAAAGTCTATTCACCGAATGGGCATCACCTCACTCTAAGTGAGTACCTGAGTAGGGCTTAGCCAAAAAAGGTCAAGGTCTCCCATTGCTTCCTGGGCCATCTCTAGTCATCCTGATGAATGTCACTGGACCCAGATGGCTCAGGAGAAGAAAGTGAGGCTGGTGACCTTGCATAGCTCTCCCTCACTCAAAACAAAGTCAAGTGCAAGTCGTGTCATCATTTGTCTGATGTCATGGTCTTCTTCGAAAATGAAGGACAAATACACAAAAAACCAAAACCAAAACTCTAAATGTAAGATCTTAACCTGGGGTCCATGGATCCCCCCCAAGGGGTCTCTGAAGTTGGATAGAGAAAAATACGTTTTTATGTCCACTAACATCCAACTGAAATGCAGCATTTCCTTCAATAATGAATGTAGATCTACTCTAAATGTAGGATTCAGATGTACAAATTTTGGGGGAGCGTTTTTGTTTTATAGAATGAGACATACCGGAGAGACCTGCTGATTCAACAGGATTTAGGGGTAACAGAAGTGTGGTTTTTATTCATCCTCTAAGGAGCAAACTTCAGAAGGGATTCGTGACTAGGATATGATAGAAAAGAAAAAGGAAAGCACAATACATTATGAAGGTCACTGAAGAAAATTTGGAATCCTTTCTGAGTTTATTAGCTAATTCAGAATGAGAGAAGTTCCTCTTTTGGCATGTAGAAACTCTGAATGTCCAGAAATTGCCAGCGTTACAATCAAAGTGGTTCTTAGGACCACAGACTTAGAACTAGAAAAGACCTTAGAGTTAGTTGAGTTTTAGAGGTAAAATTAGGGTCGGGTGACTGTGGTTTTGTCCCAAGGTGTTGACTTTAGAGGGAGCTGATAGCATCTGCTGGCTTTCCAAGGCACCTGGTGACCAAGAATAATTAATTGAAATAGGAAGCTATGAGATTAGCCATGATATCAACCAACATTTGTTAAGCATCTATGATTACACTAGGCACTTAATTGACTGCTCAGGTGAACTCTACTCCCTCCATGTTCCCTTAACTGAGGGCCTGTCTCCTAAGAGCATAGGCTCATAGATCCAAAGCTAGAAAGGACTGTGGAGGCCATCTATTCTAGTCCTCTCTTTTTACAGAGGAAGATAATGAGGCTCAGAGAGGTTGTGATTTGGCCAAGATTATATAGATAGTAAATGGCAGATCTAGGATTTAAACCGAGGCCTTCTGACTCCAAATCCAGCGCTCTTTTCATGGGAACATGTTGGCTCTCTATGGATACAACTTGTGGTGCTTTCCTCGGTCAGATAGATTCCTAGTTATGGATCTGTTGAGTTGAACACCCTCCCCTCCACCACTGAAGCGACTTGTCCAACCTAGTGACATGACGGAGTTGAGATTCAGACCTACTACCTCTCCACCATGCTGCTTTTCTACGTTTGAAAGGTGTTCCTAGCCTTGGTCATCAAACTAACATTGCCCCCTCCCCCACCATGGGGAACCATGGGTGGCCTCCTTATCCACTGGGCTGCTTTCAGAGATAGATGAGGCCTTTCCTCACAAAAGGCCAGATACTATTTGTTTCATGCTCAGAAAGGATGGTTTTAAGTTACCTTCCCTGCCTTGACCAGACCTAAACTTACTTGATCTGGCTACAAAAATTGTCCTATGGAAACATATTGAGCTTGTTAGCTGCGGTACTCCCCAGCCTACACACACATACAGGCCTGGACAGCAGTTTGGATCATATACCCAAACTTTTCAGACCAAGAAATATGTGCTAATGGGTTCTAGAAATGTGATAATGAGATAAAAGGAGCTTTCTAGTTAGATTTGGAGAGGCTAATTAAATTCCCATTGACAAGTCAGCACTTTTGGAAATGCGACTTTTGGTTAGATAACCTTAATTAAATTTCCACATTTTGCCAATACTGTATGGTTGGCCTTAAAACACGGAAGACAAAAGTTGAAACTGGGGGTGGGGAAGGCAGGTGGTGGGAGACGCCCCCTTCCATCTAAACTAGAAGACTTTTGGTTTTCTAAGGAGCTAATTGGCTTGAATTTGAGACATTTCAGGGCCCAGTTCTTTCTCCTCAATCCCCATGGCTGAGTGTTGAAGGGTGGTTTTAAATTATGACCTCTGTGGAGGCCATAAAGTATTTCAGTACATATGTCTCAGAGGAGATGTTAGGTGGGGAAAGTAAGAGGCAGGCCTGGTAGCCGCTCTGCTCAGGTCACTATGTGGGAAACCCCTGGGTATGCTGGCAAAGAATTAGGACCTGCTGTTGGTGATCCTGCTCCAAGTTAGTTCATAAATATGTCAAAAGCAAGGGAAAAAGACAGTGAAAGTACAATTTGGAGATGAAATCTCTGTGCTTGCTTGGAAACCGAAAGGGATTTATTTCTTGATCTCCAAGCACAGGGCTGATTTGTGTTGTGGCCGGGCAATCTGAGCAGGAATTGCAAGCTTGGAATTGAGAAGGGAGGCAGTGCGATGCAGTGGTAAGAGCTTGGATTTGAAGTTGGATGACCTGGCTTCTGACTTCATCACTCCTCTCCAAAGATAATTGCTAGATGGAATGGCTTCTTCTCATTCCTCACCTATTATGACCTCCCTGTAGCCTCAGATTTTATGATTTACCTTCTTTTTTTTAAAAATCAAGTTATTTTATTTGTTTTCTGTTCTACAATCACTTCCATATATCTTAGATTTTTTCCCCTCCTCCCCCTCCTTCATCTCCACTCCCTCTCTGAGACAGTGTACAATCTTATGTAGGTTCTACACATATATTCTTATTAAATATCTTTTCACCTCAGTCATGTTGCATAGAAGAATTAAAATGAATGGGAGAAACCATAAAATGAAACAAAACAAAACAAAATTTAACAAAAGAGAAAATGGTCTGCTTCATTCTGTGATCCAGTTCCATAGTTCTTTCTCTGGATGTGAAAGGCATTTTACCTCAAAAGTCCATTGGAAATTTTTTTAGGTCCTTGCATTGCTATGAAGGACTAAGTCTACCAGAAAAATTCCTCACATGCTGTGGTTGTTGCTGTGCACAAAGTTCTCCTGGTTCTGCTCTTTTCACTCAGCATCAGTTCATATAAGTCCTTCCAGGCCTCTCTGAAGTCTCTCTGTTCATCGTTTCTTATAGCACAATAGTATTCCATTACATTCATATACCACAACCTGTTCAGCCATTCCCCAATGAATGGGTATCCCCTCAATTTCCACTTTTTGGCCACGACAAAGAGAGCTGCTATAAATGTTTTTGTACATGTGGGACCCTTTCCCATTTCTGTGATCTCTTTTGGGATACAGTCCCAGAAATGATATTGCTGGGTCAAAGGGTATGCACATTTTTTTACAGCTCATCATGTTTATTTATTTATTTTTAGTTTTCAACATTCATTTCCACAGAATTTTGCGTTTCAAATTTTCTCCCCATCTCTCCCCTCCCCCAGCCCCAAACACCATGCATTCTGATTACCCCTTCCCTCAATCTGCCCTCCCTTCTATCACACCCCTCCCTTTCCTTATCCCTATCTTCTCTCTTTCTGTAGAGCAAGATAGATTTCTATACCCTATTACCTGTATTTCTTATTTCAAAGTTGTATGCAAAAACAATTCTCAACATTCATTCCTTAAACTTTGAGTTCCAACTTCTCTTCCTTCATCCATCCCCTCCCATCCCCACTGAGAAGGCAAGCAATTCAATATAGGCTATATATGTGTAGTTTTGCCAAGGCTTCCATAATAGTCATATTGTGTAAGACTAACTATATTTCCCTCCATCCTATCCTGCCCCCCATTTCTTCTATTCTCTCCTTTGACCTTGTCCCTCCCCAAAAATGTTTACTTCTAATTACTCCTTTTTCCCATTTGCCCTCCCTTCTATCATTCCCCCCCACCCCACTTATCCCCTTCTCCCCTACTTTCCTTTAGTGTAAGATAGATTTTCATACCAAATTGAGTGAGCATGTTATTCTCTCCTTAAGCCAAATGTGATGAGTGTGTAAGCTTGATGTTTTCCCTCTCACCTCCCCCCTTTTCTCCTCCATTGAAAAAGCTTTTTCTTGCCTATTTTATGAGATAATTTGTCCCATTCTATTTCTCCCTTTCTCCTCCCAATATATTCCTCTCTCACCCCTTAATTTTATTTTTTTAGATATCATCCCTTTCTATTCAACTCACCCTGTGCTCTCTGTCTCTCTGTCTCTCTCTCTCTATATGTATATATATATATATATATATATATATATATATATATATATATATATATATATATATATATATATATATATATACACACATATATACATACATACATATATGTGTGTGTGTATGTGGGTGTATAATCCCTCCAACTACCCAAATATTGAGAAAAGTCTCGAGTTACAAATATTATCTTTCCATGTAGGAATGTAAACAGTTCAACTTTAGAAAGTCCCTTATGATTTCTCTTTCCTGTTTACTTTTTCATGCTTCTCTTGGTTCTTGTGTTTGAAAGCCAAATTTTCTATTCAGCACTGGTCTTTTCATGAAGAAAACTTGAAAGTCCTCTATTTCGTTGAATGACCATTTCCCCCCTGAAGCATTATACTCAGTTTTGCTGGATAGGTGATTGTTGGTTTTAATTCTAGCTCCTTTGACCTCTAGAATATCATATTACAAGCCTTGTGATCCCTTAATGTAGAAGCTGCTAGATCTTGTGATATCCTGATTCTATTTCCACAACACTTGAATTGTTTCTTTCTGGCTGCTTGCAATATTTTCTCCTTGACCTGGGAACTCTGGAATTTGGCTACAATATTCCTAGGAGTTTCTCTTTTTGGATCTCTTTGAAGAGATGATTGGTAGATTCTTTCAATATTTATTTTGCCCTCTGGTTCTAGAATATCAGGGCAATTTTCCTTGATAATTTCATGAAAGATGATGTCTAGGCTCTTTTTTTGATCATGGCTTTCAGGTAGGCCCATAATTTTTAAAGTATCTTACCTGGATCTGTTTTCCAGGTCAGTTGTTTTTCTAATGAGCTATTTTACATTATCTTCCATTTTTTCATTCTTTTGGTTTTGCTTTGTAGTTTCTTGGTTTCTCATAAAGCCATTAGCTTCCATCTCCTCCATTCTAATTTTTAAAGAACCATTTTCTTCAGTGAGCTTTTGAACCTCCTTTTCCATTTGGCTAATTCTGCTTTTTAAAGCATTCTTCTCCTCGTTGGCTTTTTGGACCTCTTTTGCCAATTGAGTTAGCCTATTTTTAAAGGTGTTATTTTCTTTTTTAAAAGTTATTTATTATTTTATTTGTTTTCAGTTTTCTGCAATCACTTCCATATAACTTAGATTTTTTCCCCTTCCCTCCCCAAGTTGGCATACAGTTTTTTATAGGTTTTATACATATATTCCTATTAAATACATTTTCACCTTAGCCATGTTGCATAGAAGAATTAAAATGAATGGGACAAATCATAAAACATACCAAAACATAATACAAAAGAAAACGATCTGCTACATTCTGTGATCGAATTTCACAGTTCTTTCTCTGGATGTGGAAGGCATTTTGCCTTAAGAGACCATTGGGAATATTTTAAGTCCTTGGATTGCAATGAATTTCTAAGTCTACCAGAAAAATTCCTTGCACACTGTGGTTGTTGCTGTGTATAAAGTTCTCCTGGTTCTGCTCCTTTCACTCAGCATCAGTTCATATAAGTCTTTCCAGGCCTCTCTGAAGTCTTCCTGTTCATCATTTCTTACAGCACAATAGTATTCCATTACATTCTTATACCACAATTTATTCAGCCATTGCTCAATTGATGGATATCCCCTTGATTTCCAATTTTTGGCTACCACAAAGAATGTTGTTATAAATATTTTTTTACATATGGAACAAAGGTGTTATTTTCTTCAGCATTTTTTGAGTCTCCTTTAGCAAACTGTTGACCTACTTTTCATGATTTTCTTGCATCACTCTCTGTTCTCTTCCCAATTTTTCCTCCACCTCTCTTACTTGAATTTCAAAATCCTTTTTGAGCTCTTCCGTGGCCTGAGACCATTGCACAACCATTTTGGAGGTTTTGGATGCAGAGGTCCTTACCCCTAGGTCTTCCTCTGATGACATGCATTGCTCCTACTCATCTGACAGGATGGAAGAAAAATATGTGCTTACCAAGAAAGTAACCTTCTATTGTCCTATTCTTTTTCCCTTTTTTGGGCATCTTCCCAGTCAGTTACTTGACTTTTGAGTCCTTTGTCAAAAGGAGGGTATAATCTGTGGACCTGTAAGTTCTCAGTTTCCCCTAGGTGGCACAATCAAGGGAGAGGAGTTTGCTCCTCTTCTGGCCTGCGCACTGGTCTGGGAGCAACCAAAAACTTTTCTGCCCAGAATCTGCGAGTAGTAGAATTCCCTCTCCAAAGCTGCCTCCAGCTTTGCTAGTGGTGCTCCTCCTCCTCACCCCAGGGCCCAGCTCAGGGCTGAGATTCTGATCAGCTGCTCAATTTACCCAGGGGCTTTAGGCTGAGGGCTCCAAAAACTAAGACTGCTACTGCAGTGGCTGTTGCAGGTGTGTTCCCTTCTCATCCAGATGAAAAAGTTTTCTCACTGGCCTTTGAAGCTTTCTTTGACATTTGTGGGTTGAGGGATCTGAGAATCACTGCTGCTTCTGAGGATTCCATCCCTGAGGCCTGTTCCTGTCCTGTTCCTGCCAGTGCTAAGTGGCCAGGGCTGGTCTGGTCTGGGCTGCATGGGCTGTGCTCTGTGCCCCATGTGATAGACCTTTTCTGTCAGCCTTCCAGGCTGTCTTGGGCTGGAAATCTCTTTCACTCTGTCGTTTTGTGGCTTCTGCTGCTCTAGAATTTGTTTAGGGTCATTTTTACAAGTATTTTGTGGGCTGTGGGGGAAGAGCTAGGGTATGTGTGTCTTTCTACTCCGCTATCTTGTCTCTGCCCCTGGGCAGCTTTCTTACCCTCCCCTCCTCTCCATTCTCAGCTAAGAGCCCTCTTCCTATCCCCACACAGCCTGAACTGGAAGGTACAACAGTGGCTATGTAATTCAACCCATCCTCCCTTCCGACAACCCAGACAAGTGGGCATCCAGCCTCTGCCTAAAGACTTTCAGTGAGAGGAGCTCACAGTCTCCCAGGGTTTTACTTCAGGGCAGCTCCTACTGAGTGATTTTCCATTCTTTTTATTACGAATTAACAGTCATCATCAAACAGGAACATTTCATGGTGCAATGGAGGAACAAGAAAGGGGGGGTATATAAAAATTATATTCTCCTACATGGAAGGGAAAACTAATCCTTTTTCCCCCTAAGCATTTAATAAATTTAGCAGAGTAGTAACAGTTGCTTAAGCCTAAATCTGCTTTTCTGAAACTCCCATCAGCCCTTGGAGGTGCTGGGGTGGGGGCATGCAGTAAGCAGGATAAGTTTAATTTCTCTTCCACATAACAGCCTGTCAGATACTTGATGACAGCTTTCCTATGTATCTCGCAGAGTCTTCCCTTGTCCATAGTTCCTTCAGCTGTCCCTTCTCTTGGACACCCTGGCTACCCTATCTCTGAATTCTTCCCAATTCACCCTACCAAAATCTGACAAGCCACCCTTGTCTTATCACAAAATCTGATGAATTTCAAAAGAATAACCAAAATTCCTTTTGTCCTGTTAAGCTTTCTTAAGTTTGATCTTATTGGAGACATAGTTCAGTGCTCTAAGCACTGTACCATAATTCCTCCTGCTAATTCCCTAGGATAATATAGTCTTCCTTGACACTTAATCTTTTTTTTAGTAGCTAAAGCCTTGGTCCAGAAATGAAATCTTACTCCTGGTCACAGTCTTGTGAACAGATGTTTACTTGCCTAGAAGCCCCTGTTTCCAGAGATAGCCTGAGTAAGAGGAATCTGGCCAGGGCCCAAACCACTCAGACCATGCTGCTATCCAGAGCCACCTGCAAGTCTCCCCAGTACTGTTCCTGCGTGCCTTCATCCTCACCTCCTTCAGGATCTCTCTGTATGATGTGGAATTATCCTGGCCCCGAGTCCTCCCCTTGAGTACCTGGCATCTTTTAGTCTGACCACATGGGGAAGAAGAGGTGTATTTGTGTATGGAAGTAATTTTCCACATGTGGCCCCACCTGCAGTCTCTCTCCCCTCTCTCCTTAGAGTTTGTCTCCCACTAGGCTGACACTTTGAGCTTTATAATGTATTTTAAAATCAACATTTAATCTATTCTTAGCCAGTGCTTCTAATGGCTTAAATAATGGTTGTGGCCTATTGTCTCTAGGAGACCAAAGTAAAAATGGATATTTTGATTTCATTTAGTAAGCTTTTATTAAGCACCTACTGTGTGTGAAAAAGGGTCACAACACCAACATGATATTGAACTGTTTTAACTGTATTGTTTAAAATAATTTTAGCTCTGATTTTGAAATGTGGTCAGTACAGAACTCCTATGGTATGGGGAAGTAGCACTGGTTTTGGATCTGCCTCTGGTACTTACTACCTGTGTGACCTTGGACAAGGCCCATTGACCTTGCTGGGTCTCAGTTTCCTCATTTGTACAATAAGGGAGTTGGCCCCTGAGGTCTCTTTCAGATCCAGATTTATGATCCTAAAAATCATCTGTATGTTTATACTGTGGTAAATGAGTTAAAATTATCTCCAAGAAATATGACATCTCTAAATATTTTTTGAGGGAGTGGGGGTAGGGGAGAGGGGTCCAACTCTGGAATTTTGTCTTTATATAGCTTTCAGTTGCTTCTTCTGAGCTCAGAGAAAACAGAGATGGAGCTGGTGACCTCACTGTGGCATCTTACCCAGGTAGGGGAAGGATGGTTCCATGAAGTTGCCCCATTCTAAGGCATCAGGCTAGTATCAGTTGCTATTTCTCCATGAGGAAGTGGAAACTCCTTTTACCAATGTAGATAGCCAATTCAGCTGTAATTTATTCATTTAATCTATATTTTAACTTATTTTTCAGTTCTTAACATTCACTTCCACAAGAATTTGAATTTAAAATTTTCTCCCCATCTCTCCCCACCCCCACCCCAGGACAGCATGCACCCCCTCCACCCCTTCCTCCAGTCTGTCTTCTCTTCAATTACCCAACCTTCTTCCATCCTTCTTCTCCTCTATTTTCCTGTAGGGCAAAATAGATTTCTATACTCCATAACCTCTATAGCTTAATTTCCAGTTTTATGCTAAAACAATTTTTAACATTCATCCCTAAAGCTTTGAACTCCATATTCTCTCCCTACCTCCCTACCCACCCTCACTGAGAAAACAAGCATTTTAACATAGGTCATACATGTGTAACAATGTAAAGCACTTCTATAATATTTATGTTATAAAAGACTAACCACATTTCCCTCTGTCCTATCCTGCCCTTCATTTATTCCATTCTCTCCCTTGACCTGTCCTCCCACAATAGTGTTTGCTTCTGATTTTCCCCAATTTGCTGTTCTTTCTATTATCTTCCCTCTCCTATCCTCTTCCTCCTTGCCTTCTTGAAGGGTAAAATAGATTTCCATAACCTATGGAGTGTGTTTTTCCTTCCTTAAGCCAAATCTTATGAGAGTAAAGCTCAATTTCCTTTCATCTCCCCCCTCTTCCTCTCCATTGTAGAAGCTCTTTCTTCCTTCTTGTATGTGAGATGATTTGCTGCATTATAGCTTTCCTTTTCTCTTACTCCTAGTACATTCCATTCAACAGTAAATTTTATATTTTTAGGTATTCTCCCTTCATATTCAGCTCACCCTGTGCCCTCTGTCTATGTGTATACACACATACCTTCATATATATACATATATACACACATATACCCATGTACATATACATACTTACACATATATAATATACACATACATACATACTCAAATACACCTACATATCTATATTCCCTCTAACTACATTAATACTGAAAAAAGGTCTCATGAGTTACAAATAACATCTTTCCATGTAGGAATGTAAACAGTTCAACTTTAAGGAGTTCCTTAATGCTTTTCTTTCCTGTTTACCTTTTCATGCTTCTCTTGATTCTTGTATTTGAAAGTCAAATTTTCTATTCAGCTCTGGTCTTTTTTTTAATCAGAAATGAATCAGCCTTTAATTTATAACTTGATAAAGGTTTATATGACAAAACTAACTTGCATGTCTACAGGATTAGTGTTGCAGGTAACAATGATGAATTTTACATACACTCTCTCCCCTCTCCTCCCAATCCATCACAATTTGATATTAAGGAGTCAAGATTCTTAGGATAATCATTTCAGTTTTTTCTTCATAATAGTTGCTTAGACACTGATTAAAAAATAGAATGCTGAAAATAATATTAAATTAAATTTTATTACTTCCTATAACACATTTTCCAAGAACTTTGGGATTCACTCAATCAGCTCTGGCCTTTTCAACAAGAATGCTTGGAAGTCCTCTATTTCATTGAAATTCCATTTTTTCCCCTGAAGTATTATACTCAGTTTTGCTGGCTAGGTGATTCTTGGTTTTAAACCTATCTCCTTTGACCTCTGGAATATCATTCCAAACCCTTCGATCCCTTAGTGTAGAAGCTGCTAAATCCTGTGTTATCCTGATTGTATTTCCACCGTACTTGAATTATTTCCTTCTTGCTGCTTGTCATATTTTCTCCCTGACCTGGAAACTCTGGAATTTGGCTACAATATTCCTAGGAGTTTTCCTTTTGAGATCTCTTTCAGGAGGTGATCAGTGAATTCTTTCCATTTCTTTTTCACCCTCTGGTTCTAGAATATCAGGGCAGTTTTCCTTGATAATTTCTTGGAAGATGATGTCTAGGCTCTTTTTTGGATCATGGTTTTCAGGTAGACCAATAATTTTTAAATTATCTCTCCTGGATCTATTTTCCAGGTCAGTTGTTTTTCCAGTGAGATATTTCACATTGTCTTCTATTTTCATTCTTTTGATTTTGTTTTATAATTTCTTGCTTTCTCATAGTCATTAGTTTCCATCTGCTCATTCTAATTTTTAAAGAACTATTTTCTTTTTAAAAATTTTTTAAAAAATTATTTTATTTGTTTTCAGTTTTCTACAATCATTTCCACATAATCTTAGATTTTTCCCCCTCCCTCCCTCATCTTCCTTCCTCACTCCCCCCTTCCTCCTTGAGATGGCATGCAATATTATATAGGTTCTACACATACATTCTTATTAAATACATTTTCACCTTAGTCATGTTGCACAGAAAAATTAAAATGAATGGGAAAAATCACAAAACAAAAACAAAACATAACACAAGGGAAAATGGTCTGCTTCTTTGTGCTATCCAATCCCATAGTTCTTTCTCTGGATGTGGAAGGCATTTTGCCTCAAGTCCATTGGGAATTTTTTAGGTTCTTGCATTGCTGTGAAGGACTAAGTCTACCAGAAAAATTCTTTGCACACTGTGATTGTTACTGTGTACAAAGTTCTCCTGGTTCTGCTCCTTTCACTCAGGATCAGTTCATATCGGTTCTTCCAGACCTCTCTGAAGTCTTCCTGTTCATCAATTCTTATAGCACAATAATATTCTATTACATTCATGTACCACAACTTGTTCAGCCATTTGCCAATGGATGGGCATCCCCTCCATTTCCAGTTTTTGGTCACCACAAAGAGAGCTGCTATAAATATTTTTGAACATGTGAGACCCTTTCCCATTTTTATGATCTCCTGGGGATACATTCCTAGAAGCAATATTTCTGGGTCAAAGGGTATGCACATTTTTGTAGCACTTTGGGTATAGTTCCCAATTGCTCTCCAAAATGGGGGGATCAGCTCACAGCTCCATCAATGAATTAGTGTTCCAGCTCTCCCACATCTTCTCCAACATTTATCATCTTCCTGTTTTTTCATGTTAGCCAATCTGATCAGTGTAATGTGGCACCTCGGAGTTGTTTTGATTTGCATTTCTCTAATCAGTAGTGACTTACAGCATTTTTTCATATGATTATAGATAGCTTTAATTTCTTCCTTTGAAAACTGCCTGTTCATATCCTTTGACCATTTATCAATTGTGGTAAAGAACTATTTTCTTCAGTGAGCTTTTGAACCTCTTCAAAAAATGTTTCAGTGAACTTTTGCATTTGACTAATTCTGCTTTTTGAAACATTCTTCTCCTCATTGAGTTTTTGGACCTCTTTTGCCTTTTGGGTTAGTCTATTTTCAAAGGTGTTATTTTCTTCAGCATTTTTGGGCCTCCTTTAGTAAGCTGTTGACTTGCTTTGCATGATTTTCTTTCATTGCTCTCATTTCTCTTCCCAATTTTTCTTCCACCTGTCTTACTTGATTTTCAAAATCCTTTTTGAGCTCTTCCATGGCTTGAGAACACTGCATATTTTTTGGAGGTTTTGAATGTAGAAGCCTTGACTTTGATTTCTTTCTCTGATGATATGCTAGGATGGAAGAAAATACCTTTTCACCAAGAAAGTAACCTTCCATAGTCTTATTTTTCCCCATTTTTTGGGCATTTTCCCAGTCAGTTACATGATTTTTGAGTCCTTTGTCAAGTGGAGGGTATACTCTAGGGACCTATAAGTTCTTAGTTCTTCCAAGATGGAACAATCAAGGAAGAGGAGTTTACTCCTCTTCTGGCCTGCACTCTAGTCTGGGGGCAGTCACAGGCACTCTTTTTTATCCAGGATCTGTGAGTAGTATTCCCTCCTCAGAGCCTTCACCAGCTCCACCCTGCCAGCTATCCTCCTCACCCCAGGACCACCACTCAGGACTGAGACCCAGATCGGCTGCTTGATTATTTCAGGGTCTTTTGGCCAAAGGCTCCAAAAGTGCTAGCTGCTGCTGCAGTGGCTCCTGCCTCTCTGAGACCGCAGCTAGGGCTGGACCATGCTCCCCTCTCACTCATGTGAAAGAGCTTTCTCACTGACCTTTGAAAGTGTTTTTGTATTTGTGCATTGAGAAATCTGGGAACCTTAGCTGCTACCCACGATTCTGCTCTGAAGCCTACTCTAGTCCTGCCACACAACTAAGGCTGGGTTGCACTCTGCACTGAGTCTGATGCAATGGACCTTTTCTATTGGCCTTCCAGGCTGTCTTGGGCTAGAAATCTCTTTCCTTCTGTCATTTTGTAGCTTCTGCTGCTCTAGAATTTGTTTATTCATTTTTACAGGTATTTTATGGAGTATGGGGGGAGAACTAGAGCAGGTCCATCTTTCTACTCTGCCATCTTGGCTCCTCCCCCTCCAGCTGTAATTTAGATGATTAGTGAGGTACCTGGGGACATTAAGTTCAAGTCATACATCTAGTATGTATTCTTCCCAGGTGGGACCCGAACCCAGGGTCTTCCTGACTCCAGTGGTTAGTCCTCTTTCTATCCATCTCACTACATGTCCATCTCTTCTTAGTACATCAAGCAGAAGAAAATCAATCAAGAAGTATTTATTCTGCCCTTATTTTGTGCCAGGCCCCTATGCTAGGTGCTGAGGATTCACAGAGCAAAATATTTCTGCCCTAAAGGAGCTGATGGTGTATTTGGGAAACTAAATATATACATAAATACATAGACACATAATAAATAAATGTAATGTGTTTTTGTTTTTAAACCAGGGACAAGCACTGACAGTTGGTGACATCAGGAAAGGTTGCCTCTAGAAGGTGTGCCTGAGCAGAGTTTTAAAGGAAACGGTCACATGGAAAGTCCTCTAGCTTAGGGTCCTCCTGAATTTAGGTTTATTATTTCAGGGGAAAGTATTTTTATCTATTTTCTGTCATGTCCAGGGACTTTTTGTTTTAGTTTGCCGCAAAACTCCATCTGAGCCCCAGAAAAGTAAGCTTGACCTGGTAGAGTGATTTGCTAAGATCATAGGATTCTAGATCTGGTGGGACAAGAGAACTCAGAGGTCAGCTAACCTAATCCCTTTGTTTTACAGAGGGGGAAACTGAGGCCAAGGGAGGAAAAGAGGCTTAGGATCCTAGATCTAGAGCTGGAAGGGACTCAGAGGCAATCTAGTCCCACCTCCTTCTTTTACAGAGAGGGAAACTGATGCTCAGGGAGGGTAAGGGACTGGCCTAAGGTCACATAGCTTAGCACAATGCTAGGTGTTAGAGGTACAAAGACAAAAAGGAAACAATCTCTACCTTTGAGGAGCTTCTATTCTAGTGGTGAAAATAATATGTGGAAACAATGTCACCATATGCAAAATCAATATAAGGTATTTTTCTGGAGGGAGGTATCCATCAGGAATGATTTCCTGTAGAAGGTGATATTTAGCTAAGCTATCTCACATTCATACAGTGCTTTAAGGTTTGCAAAGTGTTTCACATCTTATCTCTTCTCACATTCGCTACAACCCTGGGTTGTTGTAGTCAAGTTGTTTTTCAGTCTGTGTCTGACTCTTCATGACCCCATTTTGTGTTTTCTTGGCAGAGATACTGGAGTGGTTTGCCGTTTCCTTCTCCAACTCATTTTACAGATGAGGAAACTGAGGCAAACAGGGTGAAGTGACTTGCCCTGTGTCACCCAGCTACGATGTGTCTGAGGCAGGATTTGAGCTCAGGAAGAGGAGTCATACTGGTTCCAAGCTTCCAAGTCCACTGCTGCCTCACCAAGCTGCCCCAACAACCTGTGAGGTAGATGTATTATCATCCTTACTCCCAAAGGCTAAGAGATGTGCCCAGAGGTCACATGGCTGGAAAGGCTCTGAGAAGGGAGTTGAGGCCTACATCATCTTGACTCCAGAGTCCATCAGGTTTTTTGTTTTTTGGGTTGATTTTTTCTTTTTTGGTGTGGGGTGTGTTATAGGTCATGAGTTTCTTTTTTTTCCATCTCTCTGCCCTTCTCAGAGTCAATTTTCAGATTTATGTGGAGACTCTTTGGGAGGTAGAGACCCCCTTTGGTAGTGTCCAAATTTCTAGGGGCTTCCTTGTGTTACTTCCAGTAAAAGGTGCTTTGTGAAAGCTCATCAGAGAGGGCTAGCCAGAGCTGGGAGAAGGGCATGTCCTCTTGACCTTCACATTAAACCCAAGAGCCCAGTGAACCAGTCCAAGGTTGACCCAGGCTCACTGGGTACAGAAGTTGGACTCCACAGGCCAAAGAGGCTCCTCTTGGCACCTTGAGGTAAAGATCATTTTGGAGATCTGTAATTTTCTGAATAGGGTTTTACCTTTTCTGTCCCATGCTCCTTTGCTGTGGAGGCAAGGAGCTGCCTGTTTCTGTCCAAGATGCAGTCTTGTTTGAATGCAACAAAGCAAGTGGTAAACCTTTCCAGGGAGTTTGTTCCTGATTTATAACAGATTCATAGGATCAGAAACTTAGAGCTGGGGGGAGCACACCTTAGATTTAAGTGAGCAAAACATTCTTATTTTATAAATGAGGAACCTGAAACCTAAGGAAGAGAAATGATTTAGTATTATAAACCTAGAGCCAGAAAGGACCTTCAAGGTCAGATGGTCCAGTCTCTTCTGTTTCACAGAAAAAGAAAAATCTTAAGTGACTTAGGATGCTAGGCACAGGACTGGGAGGGACCTCTATTGTAAAACAGATGGAAGTGATGTTCAATCAAAGGATCTTGAATCTCAAATTGGAATGCACCTTAGTGGCCATCTAGTTCTACTCCCTCATCTTACAGAGGAGGAAACTGAGGTACAAGGAAGTGACTTAAGATCTTAAGAGCTTAGACCTAGAACTGGAGTAAACCTTTGAAGTCATTAAGTCCAACCCCGTCATTTCACTGAGACTTCACTACTCTAAGGATGGGGGATTTTCTTGTTGTGGGTGCCTTTCAGATCAAAGATGAGCTGCTTTGGCTAAAACAATAACTTTGTCACCTGGAGGCCAACCTTTGGGTGGCAAGCTGCTGCATACTTACCCAGACTGTTCCTAGGAAGACAGGTACACTCATCTATGGCCCACCCTGTACTCCAAGGCTTTCTGGTTTCATAGGACCTGCCAGACTTTTTGTTCTGCTGGCAGAGCCAGTGAATTGGGAGTAATATGTGGTGTAATGGACACTCAGAGTGCCGGACTTGGAATCCAGAGGACTTGTTTTCAAATCTGATCAAACCTCTGATATTTATCATCTGTATGACCTTGGGCAAGTCACTTCACTTCCCTGAGCCTCAGTTTCCCATCTGTGAAATGAGGATAGTAAGAGTGTCTACTTTGCAAGGCTGTCTGTTAAGATGGTCAAATTTGAAAAATGTATATAAAGTGTTTTGTAGACTTAAAAGTATATTTTTTATTCAGACATTTTCATTTTATATATGGCCACTAGGTGGCACAGTGGATAACATTGGACTCGAGTCAGAAGACCTGAGGTCCAATATTATCTCAGACATTTCCTTAGTTGTGTGACCCTGGACAAATCATTTAACTTCTCTCAGACTGAGTTTCTTCATCTTTAAAATGGGGATAATATTAGTACCTGCCTCACTGGGTTGTTGTTAGGATCCAATGAGATATCTCATGCAATAACATATTAAAGTGCTTTGTGAACCTTAAAGTGCTATTGTAAACACTACTTATCATTATTACTATGAACTCAAACAGCAATAAAGAGACCAATCCATCTATATACATAGAAGAGCACAAAAGAGGACTCCAAATGAAACTATGAATCAACATCCTACTCCCTTGTCTTTCTTTCAAAAGTATACAATACATTCCATATGTCACTTTCAAAACTGTCCTGCTAGTCAGAACTTCCTTTTATTCTCTTTGATCTTTGCAGACTTTAAAGTGCTAAAGAAATGTGAACTATTATTAGTATTTATTCCTAATATGCATATTTTGAACACTTGGGATTTCCTCACTAGGGCATTCCTATGGCTGATACAAATTAAGACTTCTTTATGCTGAAGCAGGCTATTTTCAGGTGTTGCTATGGCCAAAGCAGGGAAACACACATCCCACAGGGCCTCTTTGTTTTTAGCTAGGCTGGGCTGTATTATAACACTCTGCAGTGTGGTGTGGCACTCCTGATTCCACTGGCAGAGGCTTTGAGAATCCAGGGTTGGTCAAACTCACCCCATGATTGTGTTAGGGGTGTGGGGTGGGCGGGCAACAACTGGGTTTTTGAAAAACTCTACTCTTCCAAACAAGCAGCTGCTATGTGACCTTGGGCAAGTCGCCTCACTCCTCTGAGGTTCTATTTTCCCATCTGTGATATGAGAATAATAAAACCCCACAAGGCTGTCTGTTGTAGGGATCAGATGAGATAATGTATATAAAGTGCCTCCTTTCCATGACGAGGAATGATTAGGAACTAAGCTATAGAGTCTGGGGAGCAGAGTTCCAATTTGATTTTGACCACTTAGCACTTATGTGACCTTGGGAAAGTAACTTCAGCTCTCTGGGGCTTATCTTTAAACAAAGGGATTAGATTATGTCACTTTTGGGATCCTTTCCATGTGATCGAAAATGTTTACATTTATATAATGCATAAAATCTCTTTAGAGGCGTCTGTGTAGCCTTACCAACTGACGGTTGAACCGGGTTTTCTGGCAGGTATGCTGGGATCAGGTGGAAAGGAAACCTCTACCTGACTCAGGCCAATGAATACAGCATTTGCTGTGTCTCTGAAAAGCCCTTGGAATGAACAGGATCTGCTCTGAATTCCTGTTTGTTACCTGGTTCCTAATCTCTCAGCTCATATCAAAGTTTGTCATTTGACATCCTTCCCTGCCCTCCAATATCTCTATGCACTACACCCCCATGTAAATGGCCTGGCTTGCATGGTGACTTCTGCTCACTGGCAGCTCTTTGGTGTGATGAACCCCTCCACTGGACTTCCTGACTTGAACTCATGGCTTCCACAGGGCCATGGACATTCAGAACCCACTGTTAACCCTTGTAACTCCCTTCCCTCACCTCCAAACCTGGACTTAACAATTATAACTGAAGTGAAAGTCAAATTGTCCCCATTTTATAGAGGAAACTGAAGCTTGACTAGGTTGGGACTTGTTTTTTATTTTTATTTTGAACTTAACAAACACGAATAAAATGGTTATTTCCATATACGTAGTAGAACAGAAAAAGAGGATTACGTATGAAACTTCAGGTTTCTAATACGTACAGTTTACTTTTCTTTTAAAGTATCTAAGTTCAACCTGTAGTTTTCAAACCTGTCCTGTTTGTGTTTCCCCTCATGGCTTCCCTTCTGTTCTCTTCTTTTTGGTAAAAAAAGATGCCTCAATGACATGGAGGACCGTTCTTTTACCCTTGATCTCCTTTGGGCACATGTCTAGCAGTGAGATTTGAGTTATTCCTGGCTAGGTGGCTCTGGATGTGTCGCTTAAGCACTCTTACCCTCAGTTTCCTTGTCTGTAAAATGAGGATGATGTGAGGATCAAATCAGGTAACATAAATAAAGCATTTTGCAAACTTTGAAAGTGCCATGTAAATACAAGTTGTTGCTGTACTTAGTTTTGCATCAAAAGTTATGACCATTTTAAAGATTTTTGAAAAGAAATTCTAAACTGCTTTGCACAATGGTTGGACCCATTCACACCTCCATCAACAATGCATTGGTGTGCCCATATTTTTACAACCCTTCCAAAATAGATTATTCTTACCCAGTTTGCTGAGTGAAACCTCTGAGTTGTTTTGATTTGCATATCTCTTATGATCAGTGATTTGGAGCAATTTTTCATCTGGTTGTTGACAGCTTGCAATTCTTTTGAGAACTGTTTTTCATATCTTTATCACATAAGTCATCATTATTTGTTGGGGAAAGGCTCTTGGTCTTCTGTGTTAGTTGCCTGCGCATATTAGAACAGATCCTTATCAGAGATGTTCGACTGGAAGTTTTTTTTCTCTAACTGACCATTTCCCTTGTCTTCCTAATTGTGTTAATTTTGTGGGTGCAAAAGCTTTTCAGTTTTATCTTCTGTGCTCACCTCTATCCCGTATTTAGTTACGTGTTCTTTTCGCTTACCTGTGAAAGGCTCTTAATCTGGTTCTTTTCTCTTTTAGATCATTTTTATTTTGTTAGGAAAACTCCCACTTAGCTGTAAATTCAAATTCAGTTAGTTAATAAATATTCGTTAAGTGCCAAACATTTATTAAGCACCTCTTATGTGCAATTCAGGCAGCTAGGTGGATAGAGTACCAGGTCTAGAGTCAGGAAATCTCATCTTCCTGAGTTCAAATCCAGCCTCAGGTACTGTATATTATTATTTATTATATAATATTATATAATAATATAATATTGTCATATTATATTATTATTATCTGTGTGATCCCGTGCAAGTTACTTAACCCCAATTTGCCTCAGGTTCCTCATTTATGACATGAGCTGGAGAAAGAAATGGCAAACCACTCCAGTATCTTTGCCAAGAAAACCCCACATGGTCCCCAAGAGTAGGACATGACTAATAAATGACTGAATGACAACAATGGGCAATGCCCTGTCTTTAGTGATACAAAGTCTTTGTGATACAAAGACAAAAATGAGATTCTTCCTAACCTTAAGATGCTTGTATTCTGTTGGGGTTGGAGAATGTAGCATGCAAGTGTGATAAGTAAATACAAGGTGTTGGGAGTATTCTCTGAGAGTATACTCTCCGAGTAGGTTGGTTATATCTTCCCCTAAGGGTTCTAGGGGCACCCTGGAGTGGTTGGGGTACCTTTCTAATGCTAGTGGTTCAATCCGTCATTCTGCTACCTACCAGTGAATAGCACTCTTTAACCACTTGACATAATTAGCTTCAAGAAAGAAATATTTACTTCATATATATACATGTATATATAACACAAAAGTAGAAGTACAAAGATTCTTCCCTACTCTACACACGTTTGTGGGCACACTCTTTCCTCTACTACCTTCGTCTCTATGAGGAGTGGGCTCTTGTAGTTTCTACATAGCATTGGTTCCACCCATTTCAAATTCAAGCATGACACTGCTACACTGGATGAGTCCTTGTTTCAGTCACTCTCTGTTTCTGCTGAACTGGGTCCTGAAGGGTCAGGACATCAATGCTGGGCTGACTAAAAACCAGGATGTAGTCAGCTCCAAGATTCTTGGACCTCAGGTGGTCTTCTCTCCTGACTTTATGAGACTTACAAGGTCATAGGCTCCAGTTTCCTTCATCTAAAACAAAAAAACAAACATTAAGGCAAAGGGCCAAAGCCATATTTTCATGCCACATGTCAACCTCAGAGGGAGAGAAACCAGGCTTTTTCCAGTATAGAATTATCTCTCATTGGATGCTGTCAGTCAGGAAGAAGTCACATGATGAGAAGGGATAAACCAAGAGATGGGACTAGTTTGAATAGTGCCTTTTGAATGCACCCTCAGTTCCAGAGATTTAGCTGCAGCCAATCAGAGTCTACTATTTACCTCGTGGTTAAGTTTGGAGGAGAAACTAGGGGGAACGTGATAGAGAATCAATCAAGGAGGAATAAAATGATTGCTGTGTAGCAGTGAGGACCCAGTTGAGATTAGATAACATGAATTAATAGCAGACCTAGTTAGTGTGATTGTATGACTTTTTCTAGTGCCACTCAGTAGCATGGGAGTAGGAGTGGAAAAGATGGAAGTTGTGGATGACTCTGGAATGACTGTCAGGGTACAAAGGACAAGGGATCCAGAGATATAAAGGCGGAGGACAGTATACAGTTTAACTGTTCAACTACAGGGTTGAGATTGTAAGTGAGGTCAGACCAAGGGTAGACTGGAGTGGTAGAGAGTGTTGGAATAAGTAGAGGTCACAGTGAGGATTATGAATATAGGTTTAGGATGACTGAGGCAGAGGGAGAGATGGAAGAACAGGAGGTTGTGATCAGAGAGGGGAATTTCAGAGTTTGAGATTATGAAAATGGTATAGTTATGGTGATGATGAGACCTCAGGACTGCCCACCTCTCTGGATGGCTGTGGTAAAATGTAGGTCCTTAGGCTAGGGAGGGAGGGAGCTAGGAGGCCAGGGGGGCTTAAGGGAATATGTTTCCTGAAGTCCTTAAGCATGAGGGCAGTGGTAGGGATGGAGGGAAGTCCTAGGAGCCAGGTCCAAACTCCTTGAGAAATGAGTTAGGGTGACCAAGAAGCTGGTGAATTATACTAATGGGGATTTGAACTGGGCTAATCTCATAGGAAGAGAGCTTGAAAAGACTTGTTGCCTGAAGGCAGAGGAAGGAATGATATGGGGAGCAAGTAGCCTGGCATTCCCTCCCTTGGTCCATCCCTTGACCAAGCATCCTGCAGAGCCCATAAGAAAGAGGATCCAGTGCTGTTGCAGAAGGTGGGCATGGGTGAGGGGGCTTCTGGAGAGTGTGAGAAGATGGAAAGAGAAGAAGAAGTCTATAATGGAAGGGAATTTGTCATCAGAAAACAAGGACAAAGGGTAGGGATGGGACCTTTGATTCCAATGATAAGGAACTCCCAGATGAGGAAACTCCCTCCATCATTGGCCCCCCACTCAGCACCTTCTAGTCTGAAGGGAGGTGACTAGAGCTAATCACAGTGCTTCAAACATAACAGGTGCCTAATAAGTGTTAGTTGACCAGACTGACTAACTAGAGCAGGATTTCTTAAATGATTTCCTCTAGTAATTTCTTCATCACTTCTCAAACTGTGGGTCACAACCCATAGTTTAATAAGCACTGAACTAGAGCACAGAGAGATTAAGTGATTTACCCAGGTGACATAACCAGTATGGCTCCAAGGAGGACCTTAAACTCAGGCCTTCTGATAAGCTGGAGAGTGAATGGAGAAGTGGGTGGGATAATGAAAGGGCCTAAGTCTATGCCATGTGAGGATCAAGTGAAGGAACTGGGAAGTTTAGCTTGGAGAAGACTCAAGTGAGAGGAAGGTAGGAGAGGCATGATCAGCTTCATCAGGGATTATTTGGAGGACAGTGCCAGGAGACATGGCAAGATGCTTAAGTCATGAGTTTCTGAGCAATTTGAGCCATCTTTGAGTAGAATGGGTGGGTTATCCCAGGAGGCAGGGCCTTCGTCCTACTGGGGGTGTTTAAGTCGAGGCTAGGGGAACACTTGTCAGGGCTTTTGCATAGATTTCCTTCAGGTATGGGTTGGGGTAGAGGTCCCTTCCTTCTGACTTGGAAATTCTGGGATTCCTGGTCCAGGTAGCATGTGGCTAGGGTAGTTACTCTACTCTTTTGGCCTTGTCTTTGAGAGGGACTGGTGCACCTGGGAGGGCTCATGGTGATTTGGGTTGGGACAGTTGTGTGGTGGAGACCTCTAGTCCTGGGCAGTACCGAATCACTTTATTCTGGTATCTCTCTCTGCCTGTGTCCCAGTGAGGGGTTCCAAGCATCAGAGTTGGCAGGAGTCATGTGGGGCTTCCTCTCTACCCAGCTGTTGTTGCAGAAAAGGGGAGGAAATAAACATTTACATGGTGCCTACTATGTGCCAGTCACTGTGCCAAGGGCTTTCAAAATATTACCACATCTGACTCTCACAACAACCCAGCAAGGTCAGGGCTGCTATTCTCCTTATTTTACAGTCAAAGAAACTAAGGTGAAGTGACTTGACCAGGGATCACACAGCTTGTAAATGTCTCAGGTAGGATTTAAACTCAGGCTTTCCTGTCTCCAGTTCCAGTACTTTACCCACTGCACCACATACCACCTACTTGGTCCTCAGGTCCCACCCTGGATGCATACTGGCTGTTTGACCTTCATCTCTCAATGTCTCAGGCAATTCTGATGTTTTGCATTGCAGAGGAGTTCCAAAATCAAAATTAGAGAGGAGTTTTAAGACAATAAATGACAGGAGTATTCACCCATCTGCATTTGTAGAGAGGTTTTTCATGGTGGGAGCTGTCCATGCTGATGACATCATAGGTCTAGACCTACACACACCCACCCACAGGTCCAAACACATTTTATACACACACACACACACACACACACACATATAATACACACATACATGCAAACATACACATCCAGACCAATATGTATATATAGAGACCTGTTTATATATAATACATATAATATTGTTATATATAAAATGATATCATATTATATACAATATACAGAATGATATAATAATATATTTGTGTATATCTATTGGTCTGGACTTGCTTATACAACACAAACATGTGCACTATATGTGTATATATGTACATATGTATGTAGATGTATGTGTATGTGTTGTGTACACACACACACACACACACACACATACACACACATTAGATACCATGCTGGGGTGAGTGCTGCTTCCCTACAGGCAACCATGACAGCTGGGCAGGTGCTCCTTGCATCAGGAAGCTTCCAATCCTTCTTCCTGAGAGGGGTCCAGAGCATTGTGTGAGCACAGAGCAAGGAGCAGGTGCTAGAGCAGCTGTGGACCAAACACCTTGGGAGGCAGGGAGAAAAGGGATTAATTCCTTAGACCAATAAGTCTTCAAATTATTTATTTGGCCCTGTTGTTTAAAAATTTAGAATGACCTCAATTAAAACTAGGGAAAACTGCTTGACTAATTCCACCAGATTGGCTTAAACCAATTAGGATTAGGGTTTCCTTTAAGTCTCTTTGGAGCCCCTGGTATTAACACATATGTTCTACCTCAAATGGCCTCCCTCCAATGCTGTATTCTTTGAGTATTCCTGCTGAACATTAGCGTTACTGGGTGGGCCAGCAGACAAATCTCTAGGTCTGTAATTCTTGCCCTGCCTTTTCTTTGTCTTAGAGTAGCCCAGAGAGTGTCAGGTTAACTGTTCCCGATTTTAGGATGTATGGGGAGACCAGCTCCCAATGGCCCCATCCCATTTGACCCAGATACATTGGGTCAGAACACTGCTGAATTCAATCAATCCAAGAATTCAGTCAATTAAATCAGAGGCTTCAACTGATCAATCAAGTACTTTCGATTATGTGAGAGAAATTCTTGGGTGACCTGGGTTTACCAGAAAGGATTCAGATTATCTAAGGAAATTTACTCACATCCTGTGGATTCTCTTAAAAATAGAGATTTTAGCAAACAGAGAGGAGAAAGCTAGCCCCTGAGAAGGAATTATTAGGGGAGAGTTAGGGGGCAAGGAGCAGAGCCCCTTGGTCCAATGTTCTCTCTTCTCCTCACTTCTTACCAGAGGAGGACCTCACGGACTGGACTTTGGAAGCATTTTCCGTCATCCTATTGTCATCCTAACAGCATCCCCATATCAGCTGACAGCAGGAGTCAGGGTGGCCTTACAAAAAGTCCAGCAGACAAATGTCCCCTGAAGGTCAGCATCCAGCCAAAGGACTCCCAGGAGTTGTGAGTTATCCCTCTGCCACATGGGTTCTCTAAGCTCAAGTCCATATTTCTCCTGGACTTATTTGTGGGACAATGTGCCACAGACTTTTTTGGGAGAGGGGAGAGTAGTGAGGGGATGTTTCATTCCAACTGTTCTTACTATATTGGTTCAGTAAATAACCCTGTCTAGAAGCTACTTAAGGGTATCTAACTAATTGATATCATGGTAGGAAGCATACACACCAGCAAGGCTCTGTGAACTTGAGAGCAATATCCCCCAATCCCTCAGGGTGACTTCAGTAGCCCTGAGGGTACATTGTAGCCTTCAAGCTGACTAGTTGGTGCATGTGGGAAAGTTAGGATACTGACTTTAGATGATATGCTATGTTGCTGTTCAGTCATTTTTCAGTTATGTCTGACTCTTAGTGACCCCATTTGGGGCTTTCTTAGCAAAGATACTGGAATGGTTGACCATTTCTTTCTCCAACTCATTTTACAGATGAGGAAACTGAGGCAAACAGGGTGAAATGACTTGCCCAGGGTCACTCAGCTAGTAAGTGCCTGAGGCTGGATTTGAACTCAGGAACATGAGCCTTCCTGATTCTAAGTCCAGTGTTCTATTTGCTGAAATCTGTCAAATCAAAATTCCTGGACTTGCTTTTCAAAGTCCCCTTTTTAACTTTTCTAAACTTTCATTATTCCTCAACAACGCATTTCTGTTCTTGGTTAGAGTATTGTGTTCAGTTGTGGGTGCCGCCATTTTGGAAGGATGTTGACAACCCAGAGAGCATTGAGGGGAATGGTGGAGGGCCTTGAGTTCATTCTCTATGAGGATGAGTTGAAGGCTCTTTACATGTTGAAGCCCAGAGAAGAGGAGACCAAGGGTTGGGAGGAGGCAGGCTTACAATGAGAGCTGTGTGTCTGAAGGTCTGCCAAGTGGACAAAGAGTTCATTAGGCTTACTCTGTCTGGTTCCAAAGAACAAAATGAGGAGCACCTGGTGAAAGTTGCGAAGGAGGGAGAGGGGAGCTGACCTATGCATCGAGAACAGATGTTGTAGTCCAACTCCAAAGCCAAAACCCAAGGAAGTTAATTAAGTACTTTGCCCAGTATCACTCAGGAAATAATCTAAGTAGAAAAGGTGGAATTTGAACTCAAATCCTCAGACTCAATTCTATTTTATGGGGCTGCTGTTGATTGTCCCTTCCCTTGAACTTGCTAGTTTCCCATCTCTGGGCCTTTGCACATCTCATTTTCCACTCTCTAAAACAGAACATCTGTCACTTCCTGTGGCAGGACAAATCGCTTCCTCTGGGGCTCACTTTCATTATGTCTAAAATGAGGGGGCTGGAGTAGGTGGCCTTTGCTGCTGTAAAGTTGGAGGCTTGGACCCTTTCACTTCTCCCCCAATTCTCTTCCTCCCGGAAGCCTTCCCTCCTGACTCTAGGCATTCTTCTCTCTACTTGCCCATGTGGCTCTTTCACCCTCTTTCTGCCCCCTTTAAGAACCTGAGAGCTTCCAGCCCTCTAATGTCTGTATTAGCACATTCTTTTTCCCAGTCCTTTATAGGGCACACACAGGAGTCATGTGGTTCTTTTGGCTCAGGGTGATTGCAAAGCAGCTCCACAATCACACAACCATGAGCTCCCCTAGTCTAGGAGACTGGTAATCACTAAACAATGGCAAAGAAAGAAGTAGGTGTAAAGAAATCCCCCCCTCCCTATTTCCATTGTGGATTGGATTGTAACCCTTGTTTCCCCTATAGTTGAAAAGTTATGCGATGTAAATGTGGGCTTTGGAAATGCTAATGTAACTATTGACTGACAGGCCGCTACAAGACATCTGTGCGGGCTGGTGCCAGAGGGTGGGGGCTGGGACAAAGGTGGGGGCAGGGACGGTGAGAAAAGGGAAGCTGTTTAGAGATACTCGATTCAGAAAGAGGATTTGAAAGCGTTCAAGGGACTGCAGGGGGCGGCCAGAAAAGAGTTTATTATCTGACTAGAGGCGGTTCTGTTCAAATAAACTAGAGAAAGAAGAGAGCGGCCAGTAAAGGAAGGGGGGAGGGGGAGGGATTTACTAAAGAGGTGTACGGACCGCCAGCCGGACAGGCGGGCAGGCAGGCCCCATAAATCCGCACTTGGAGGGCTCTGGAAAGATTTGACCTGAACCTGAAGAATCCTTCCTAGAGCCAAGAAAGAAAGGAGTCATGTGCCCCTAGGCCTAGGATGCCTGATCATTGGGTTAAGCCCAACAGAGTTTAATTCAGTGTATACCATAATCTATATGCTTCTAATTTACCCATCTGTGTGTAGTGGAGTTTGTAATCTCATACCTAGAAAGCTGAAGGAATAAGAGGTCTGGGCATGGGTGTGCCCTCATTTTGTGAGATTGTAGTCCATTCATCCATTCATTCATTCATTCATTCATTCATTCATTCAGGAGGCTGTTGGAGAGTTCCACTGAGATAGTCATAGTAACTGACATCTTTAACATTTGTCAAGCACTTTTTAGTATTTATCGAATTTGATTCTCATGAAAGTGCCGAATTTGGAGTCCAGGGACCTGGATTCTGCCACTTAACCTTATGTGAGACTAGGCAAGGCAGGTGACCTCTCTGGGCTTGTTTTCTCTTTTGTAAAATGAGGGGGTTGCACTATCTCACGGCTCTCCAAAGTGGGATGTGCAGTGTGATTTATGGGGGTATAGGAAGAAATGATTAGAATTTGTTTATCCTTTTTTAAATTAAAAATTTGCAAAAGTTAGCAGGCCCCACTGGGATTCGAACCCAGGATCTCCTGCTTACTAGGCAGGCGCTTTATACCACTAAGCTATGGGGCCCCTTCATGAGCTACAGTACCATAGGAAATTCCAGACCCTTCTGAACCTCCCCCTTTGCCTACCTCAGAGTGGGGAGGATGCTTTCAAGTGCCTCCTCTGATCCCTATTAATTATATCACTCTGACTGAGTCACTTAACTTCTCATTGCCCCAGGAAACTCTTAAAAGCTGAAAAATAAATGCTCTTTGTGACCCTATTTGGGGGTTTTCTGGCAAAGATATTGGAGTAGTTTGCCATTTCCTTCTCCAGTTCATTTTACCGATGAGGGAACCAAGGCAAACAGGGTGAAGTGACTTGCCCAGGGTCACCCAGCTAGTACATGCCTGAGGCCAGATCTAAACTCAGGAAGACGAATCCTTCTGACTCCAGGGCCAGTGCTCTATCCACTGGGTCACCCAGCTGCTCTGTAAATGCTATAGGTATGTAGTATAGGGAGTTTTCTCACTCAGCAGTCTCCTAATCAGTGAAACCACAGGCTCCAGTCCTGTCCCTCTCCTGATATTTAATATCCAGATTGATTTGAAGGAAGACTGGGAGGTCCACAGCACTAAGGAGTTGAAAATGACACCTTCCCTTGTCAGTTTGTTTCCAGTGTGCTGTGACACAGCAGGAAATGATACTTTATTCTCAACAGGTAAATGGATTTATGGATTATAGTATCTAGTACAGGGATGTTCTTAGCCTTTTGGTGTCATGGACCCCTTTGGCAGTCTCAGGAAGCCCATGGATGAACCTCTTCTTTTTTGTATTAAAAAAATGTTTAACAGGCAAAGTACAGTGCGTGCACATAGTAGGCACTTCAATTATTATATCTACCTTACACTGTCTCCCTCCATTGAAAATTAAAAAACAAAACAACCTCATAAGAAATTTATGAAGTTGGTCAAACCGAATTCCCCCATTGTCCATGTCCAAAAGTTGTTCTTCTTTCTGCATTTTAACTCCATCACCTCTCTGGAAGGAGTTGAGCGTTGGTATTTACCTTTAATCTTCTGGATTCATAGCTTATCATTAAATGAATCAGAGGTGTTTAAAATGCTGTCTGTAGAAATTGTTCCCCTAATTCTGCTCACTTCACTCCGCACTGCACCCCCTTTTCAGAATGCTTGTAAATACATCCAATAAAATGCAGAGGATTACAAAGGAACCAATTATATTGAAATTCAGTTATCAAAATATTATTTTAAAAGGAATTCATGTACCACTGATACAGTTTGAATTAAACTAACCTTCACAAGATGGTCCAAGAGCTTGGAGTCTTGCAAAGAAATCCGGGACCGAAGAAAACGTCAGAAACAACAAGAAAATGTTTAAGCCGGTGCTTCTCCTCCTTGAGCTCGTTGTCAGCCATGTTACTGGGTTAAAAACAACGATACTTTAATCAGATCTGATCAGAAATTGGTCAAAATATCTGAACTTAGCAAGATCTTTTGAAATAGGGATTTATGTCCCATACATCACTGCTAAGCCTCATCCTAAGTGTATATTGTGCTTTGAGATAATAATGAGATATCAATGACATCAAGAATCCATCACAAGGAGCAAGACATTTAAAAACTAAGGATCTGGTGTCTGAAGTAATGGAAATGTATCACCTATGAAAATTCTCCCATTCATACAATTAAAAATTTTGTGAACAGAATTTTCTTACCTTCTTTAAAAACCTTTCCAAGGAAAGGGTTTTGAACTCATTAAAAAATATGTATAGATATGTAACACCTTCTGATTGTAAGAACAAGTGACATGATGGAGGATGGAAATTTACTAGCCAAATTTCAGCAAAAAACTTTTTTAAAAATGACTTTTTATTCTGAACTTAAATACCAACAAAGGAGCATTTCCATATACACTGCAGAATGCAAAAAGAAAATCCTATACGAAACCATGAATCTTGATTTCATACCAGTTGATTTCTTGAGGATTAAAGATGATTTTATATACACATATCTATGAATACATATGCACATTAAATTCTGTGAATTAGTTTAAAGACTTTTCTGCTTGTCTATGTTTCTTTCTGACTGTCCTCCTCTCTTCTGTATACTTTTAAAAGTGTTTTCAAATGGCCCACTATTGCTAATCCCCTCTTTCCTCATGGCCCTCCCTTCCCGCCCCCCCCCCCCCCCAATTAACTGAGAGAAAGAAAGGGGGAAAACCTCTTGTAATAAATAAGCATTGTCAAGGAAAACAATCCACACAGTGGTCATGTCCAAAAATGTCTGGCTCTGCACCTCAGTCAGGAGCTGAGAGTAACGCACCCCATAATGGGTCCTCCGGATCCAGGATCTGCTCAGTAGCTGAGCAGAGTTCTTGGTGGCATTCAAAGTTCTTTTTCTAACATTTTGTTACTCTCCTGGTTTGCTTACTTTGGATTTCACTTGGCTTCAGTTCATATTACCCAGGATTCTCTGAAAGCTTCTCTTTGGTCATTTCTTATGGCACAATAATGTTCCCTTATTCCTTATGCCACATTTTGTCCAGCTAGTCTCCAATTAGCAAAAACCTTTGCATAATTAGTGGAGGAGAGGTACTAAAGTAGCCAAGGGCGATGTTGTTTCCATTTTGATCTAGGCAGTTTAGTGGGGTATCTTTTCAATTAAGACTGCCCTTAAAACTAAGAATTGGAAAAAAAAACACACTCAGCTTAGAACCAGACCTTCCTGCTGCATCACAAAGTATTAAAACATTACTTTTTAACAACAATGAAACCTGTTTAGTGACTTTGTTCTTATTTAGTGCAAAAAGTACAACTGACTTCACTTCATTACTTCTTTAATTTTCTTAGTGAGAGCAGAATTTTTGTACTGCTAATAAATATGAGAAATTATCTTAAGGTATTGTTTATTCCATCTATCTCAAACTTTTACATTTTTGTATTTCATAATGTATCCAATATATTAGTATATATTATATTACAAATATACTATATGAGTACATACATGCAATTTAGAAATATATCTATATTTGGGATATATGCTCAAAATTTTTTTCCTGGTAGTATATGATCAAAAAAGTTTGGAGGACATTGGATTAGATGAATTACAATGTCACTTCCAGCTCTACACATGGTTCTCTGAGCCTTGTGAAAGAGATGCAAAAGATATTGTCACCCCCATTTTGCAGATGAGAAAGTTGAGCTCAGAGAGATTAAGCGGGTTGCTCATGCTCACATAGCTGGCAAAAGTATTCATAGATTTAGAAGTGGTAGGGACCTTAGAGCCCATTTTTTTCCAACACCCTTATTTTACAAAGGAGGAATTTGAGGCCCAGAGAGGGGAAGGGATTTACGAACACAAGATTAAGATCCTAGACCTAGAGGTGCAGGAGACCATAAAGGCCATCTAGACCTATGGCCTCATTTTACAGATAAGGAAACTGAGGACCAAGGAAGGGAAGTGACTTAGGAAGCTAGGTTTAGCATCCTAGATCTCAAGTTCGAAGAGAGAGATCTTGGAAGCCATCAAGTCCAACTCCAATATTTTGCAGAGGAACAAAATGAGTCCCAGACAGGGGAAGGGACTTGGCAAAGGTCAGACAGCACCTAAGGGACAGAGCCTCAAAAAATGGGTCCCGAGGCGAGAACCCAGGTCCTCTGACTCCTTTTCTTGGGCTCTTGCCACTGCACGGCAGTCCCTTGTCACTCAGCTTTGGAACCACCAGCAGTAAGTCTCTTTGATTGCTACTATATGCTGGCATCCTGGGGGTAGAGGTAGGGGGGGGGAGGAGGGGAGGAGACCCATACAAAGTGCACCTGTTTAATTTCCAAACTCTAAAGTGAGCCCCTGGCATGGTTTCCGCAGCTTAATATGTGTCAAATCCCTGTAATAATAGTATGGGGCATCCCCATCTAATCATTAGAGAAAATTCCATTTTCTGTCAGCAAACACAATTTAAGCACTTAGCAGCTAAGCTTCTTAAGATTCATAGCTGACGAGGGAGTAATTAGGGTTAGATCTTAATGAATACACATGAACTCGGGGGCTCCTGCCAGGAAGAAAGGCTAAGTTAGTAAGTGGGAAGTGCTTTTTGTTTTCATTCCAAATATTGTTCCCACATCTACTTGGAGGGAGTAGTGAGAACACTATTAAACAAATCCTTAACTTAGGTACTAATTACCACCAGGGCCATATTAATCACTTCCTTGTTTTCGACTTCCTCTGTCATTTCTAGAAAGCTTGAGCATTTCTTGCCAACTCGGGAGGAAACACGTGGGGCTGTGGGTCCAGCCAGAAGTGTTAGCCAGCCAGCCAGATGGGTTCATTAGCTCTGGCATCCCGATGGCCCTTGGTATAATCCTGGGTGGCAAGTTGGAAGGCGGCAACTTCAGACTTTGCAGCTGTTTCCCCAGTAGGTTTGGGCTGGAAGGTGGAGCCACAGGCAGCAAATACCTGTTGGCCAGACGCCAAGATTATTAAGCAGTCCCCACTAATTGCCTGCAATGTTCCAAATGTGGTACTTGGCACCCTGGGGAGATGGGGGGTTGGAGGAGGAGGACTAGGCAGAAGGATAAAGGAAGGCAGTGTGGTACAATGGAAGGAGCCCTGGGTTTGGACTTGGAAGACTTGGGTTTGAGTCCTGGCTGGGAGACTTCCTACCTCTGTGAACCTGGACAACTCCCATGACCTCTTTGGAATTCAGTTTCTTCACCTTTATAGTGAGAGGTTTGAACCTGATAGCTGTTAATGTTTCTTCCAGCTTGAGCTTAGTTTCATTATGAAGCTTTTTGTGGGATAGCCTGAGAACCAAGCATTGTTTCTAGGGTACAATGCTTTCAGAATTCCAATCAATTAATTTACAGATATGTTTTAGGAGAACACAACTGTTTGTAAATTGGCAGCTGCCTGACTTAAACCACAAACAAGTGTTACTTCTCTTGTTTTTTCCCCTGTCGTCCTTTCATTTTATGTAACTTCTTACTTCTTGAGCAATTTCTTTTTTAAGTTTTATTTACTCAGTTTGCTTCGACACCTCAGTCACTTGTGGATACTCTGATTCTCTGGAATTTGATGCTTCTTTGTAACACAAAGAACCAATAAATTCACTGGCAGCTTTGTAGAGAATAAGACTTGGTTTTCATTATGTGGTTTCCTGGACCAAGATCTTTCACTATAGTTAATGTGTTATTGAGTAGTTTCAGTCGTGTCCAACTCTTTGGGACCCCATTTGGCAAAGAACCTGGAATGGTGTGCCATTTCCTTCTCCAGCTCATTTTTTACAGATAAGGAAACTGAGGCAAGCAAGGTTAAGTGACTTGTCCAGGGTCGCACAGCTGATGCGTGTCTAAGATCAGACTCGTCTTCACTAACTCATCGTCTTCCTGATTCCAAGCCCAGTTCCCTCTACTGCAGAGCCACCTAGCTGCCCTTAATGTGAGTTTAGCGACTCTTTAGCATTCTTTCAATCTATATTATTGTGAGTACGTGTATGTGTGTGTGTTTATTGTTTTCCTGGCCCTGCTTACTTCTCTCTGTATTGGTTCATGCAAATCTTGTGTTTCCCTGAATTCTTCAAAGTTGTCTTTTCTTACAGCTCAACAATATTTCATTACAATCTTATTTGTTCAACTATTCCCCCAACTGATGGAAACACTTTGTTTCCAGTTTATGAATATGATAGAAATGTTGTTCCAAACATCTGGGTATTTATGGGAATGTCAGTTCATTTAAGTGCCACATTGGAGATAAACCCACAAGAAATGACTTCCCCACCCCTTAAGCCCAAAACAGACTTTCCCCTCACCTTCCTAGTCTCTACAGATGTCCACACTTGCTACAGGGGGAGACAACTGGGAAGGGGGTTGGAGATCCAAACCAGAGAGAAATCTGATGCACAGTTTTTCATTCACATTCAATAGGAGGTGGGGAGGACAGAAGGTTCCTATGTAACTGAACATTGCTAGCCTCTCCTTTTGGCAGGTGAAGCACAGGTGAGCACAGATCACCTGTGGGAGTCACATAGAAACAAGGTGTCCTGATTTGTAATCTTGCCCTGGTCTGGTCTACAGCAGGGATTGGCCTTTAGGGTCATTGTTTCTATCCGATTTGGGAATTTGGGGACCTGTCTTAGGTACAGTGTGTAGATAGGTGATCAGCATTTATTACACCGGAATGAAATATCACTGTGTCCGTTAGCCAACTGTCTGGGGTGGGAGAAGGTGAACTAGTCTGTGCCTTTTGAAAGAAAGCTTTTGAGAAAGTATTATCAGGGAAGGAGGCTGCCTAGTAAATAGGCCAACTGTAGATGGGCAGAAATAATATGTCTTGGAAGGGCACTTGTAGGCTCTCAGTCTGTGTATCCCAAGGAAACCATACCTCATCAGAGTTGATTTGTTGTACATATTCAGGGAAATCTTGAATCTTTGTTAAGTGAAAACATTAGGGGAAAAGGAGAGCGGTTACATGTAAGTAGGATGAGTGCAAGATTTGGAATTGGAGGACTTGGACTCTGCCATTTGTACCTTTGTACTCTTTGAGATCAGGGACTGTCTTTTGCCGTTCCTGAGATTCCAATGCTTAGCACTCTGTCTGGAACATGGGAGATGTTTAATAAATGTTGACTGACTGAGACCTTGGACAAGTCATTCAATCTCTTTGGGGCTCAGGATCCTTATCTGTAAAATGAAGGAATTGGACTAGATAACCTTTGAAGTCTGCCTCTCTGATCCCATGATTGTCAACTTTGTTTTTCCTCTTCATCTGAGAAGCATCCTGGTGTGGTAGACTACCTTCTGGCCTTAGAGTCAGAGGAAATCTGGGTTCAAATCTTGCCTCTGACACTCACTAGCCACGTGACCCTGGGCAAGTCACTCCACCTCTCCGAGACTCAACTTTGTCTTCTCTAACATCATGAGGTTGACAACTAGTCTCGAGTTCGTGTATGACTCAAATGAGAAAGAAAAGCTCATTCTCAATCTTAAATCTATCACATTAAAAAAGACCCCGAAAGCTGAAGGGGAACAGATGGATCCCCACCCTACCAAGAACAATCAGGAAATACTTTTCCAGTAGTCTATGGGGAATAGCAATGATTCCCCTCCCTGGGAATCTCTGATACCCTGTAATTCCAAGATGTTTATAGTGAAAATCTTGGAAAGAAAAGAAATTAGAGCAGCCTTTTGTTTTCAGTTGGCTATGATCCTTCATTTTTTAATTAGTTAATTAGTCTTTGGTTGTTTAAAACATTTTTTTTATTCATGTCTTTTGCTTTTATAATAGCCATGTATGGATGCACTCCTCTTCCCCAAATGAAGCCTCCCTCAAAACAAAGAAAAACTGTTAATCAAAAGCAACTACCTTTCATCAGTGTATACAGTAGTCTGTACCCACCTTCCCTCACCTCTTTACTGAAAAGGAAGATGCTTCTTGGTCTCTTCTCTCTGGCCAAGATTGGTCACCTTCGTGTTCTTTACGTTGTTGTGGATGTCGTATATTTTATCCTGGTTCTGTTTTCTCCTCTTCAGCAGGTCATGTAAGTCTTCCTGTGTTTCTCTGAATTCATAAGATCATAGGCCCTCAGAGGCCACCTGGTCCAACTGGTCCAACCCCTTCATTTTGCAGAAGAGGGAACTGAGGCTTAGGGAAGGCAAGGGACTTGCCCAAGTTCATACAGCTAGGGTCAGAGATGGGATGTAAAACTAGCTCCTCTGACTTCTGAACCAGTACATGTTACATCATACCACACTGCCTCTTTCCTCACGTTCAGCACTTCTTACTGCACACCGATATCCCATTACATTTATCTAACACAACTTGTTCAGCCATTCCCCAATCAATGGGCAGCCACTTTGTTTATACTTTCTTGTTTTGTCTTGTCTTTACTACAAAAAGCAGGACTGGGCATATTTTAGTGGATAATGGTTTCCTTCCTTTTTAAATAATATTTCAGAAAACCCCTTGTCCTCTCATGGCACAGACATCTGCTTCTTACTAAAGCACTTCTATGAGAGTTTTTAGAATCAATCTGCCCACTTTAAGCACATAAAGAGACAATGTGTTAATTATTCAGCCAAGGGAAGTTTCACTAAAAGCAATATCCGAATTAGTCACCAGGTGGAGCTCTGCTTGAGCTAAAGTCTTGGCCTTTTCAGTTACTTTAGGAAGCATATATTCTGGCAAGTATCATGCTAGGTGCTGGAGATATAAAAGATAAACATTGAAAGACCATACCTTCAGGGAGCTTATATTCTAGTTGTGTTTAGTTCTTTTTTCTTTTCTTTTAAAAAATTGATGGGTTTTTTTAAACATCTCAGTATAACATCTTGATATGCGTCCACCCATTGAACACTCTCTCATATGCAAGAAATACAATTAAGCAGACCCCATAGGCTAGGTGGCCATGGGAAAGGTTCAGAGAAGCCCAGCTATCCCACTTAGACTCCAGTCAGTATCTAAAAAGAGCACCAGGTTGACAATGGCCTCCAAATCCAAAAAGAACCTTGAGTAAATTCTTTTATCCAGTCCAGGTCAGGAGGACCCTGGAAGAGAGGGAGTCTTGCTTAAGAAGCCAGCAGGAACCCTGGTGGATATACTGGAAGCCCCCAGGGTAGGTGGCAGAACCTTGACGACGGTGCGCTATAGCAAGATACCACTCTGAGCTCAAATTCCCAAGGAACTTTGTGCGTTTAAAGGGTATGTTTTATGCTACCTGTTCTGACTGTAACACCTTTCTTTTTCTAAAATCTAATGAAGTTTATCTGTTTGATAATGAGGAGTTAAGGGGAAGGGAATCAGGAGTTATAGTTTTAGACGTTACAACCCTCTCAGGTTGTAACTCCCAGAACCTCAACTTCTCTCAGGGAGTGAGGGTTTTTGAGTGGGGGTTGGGGAAGGAGACCCAGAAGGGGTCCTATGTCCTTCTCATGTGCTAATGTGTATTATTGTTTTCTGAGTTTATGTCTTTTCCCTCTAATAGAGGGAAAGTAGGGGCTGGACTGTGTGTGTCATATCAGTTTTCCTCTTAACTACTATCTGTGTGGTCTTGGGCAAGTCATTCAACCACCATGGGCCTCAGTTTACTCATCCTTAAAATGAGGGACTTAGACTAGATGACCTCTGCAGTGTCTTCAAATTCTAAATCCATGACCTTAGTTCTAAATTTTTGTCTCCCCCAGTATATAGTGTAATGCTTTGTAAACAGTAGGTAAAAATTTGTTGGATGAATGAATGACTTAGTTATTGGCAAGGACGGAATAAGTTGCTTCTGTGGCCTAGACTACTAACTCAGAGGCACCATGATTACTAGTTATTACACAACTATAGAGTTGTGGCTGTTTGGGGCAACTACCCTAGCTCCTTGGTGTTGTTGGTCAAATTTCTTTTGTTCTTTGGGCCTGGGGTTCCTCCTTGATAGAATGAGGTGGTTGGACTAAATATCTTGTCTTCAAAGTATTCTTCCAGTTCTAATTCCTATGATTGTTTTCAAGTGGGCCCATGCAACAATTATGATTTCTCTAGGAGTGTGCCCAAAGCTCTGTTTTTTCTTCCAGTGGATCTGTGATGGAAATAAGTGTGGATATTCTCTTCAGTGATGCAAATTGCAATCCTTCTGCACCCTCTGTGCCCTCCCATTCTGTGTGGCTCTTGTCTCTGTCCTTGCAGAGAGGTCCACCCACTGTTAGTTTTTTTTAGCACTATGAGGATGCTAAAGGAGCAGGGACTGTCTTTTTGTTATCCCTCTCTCAGCCCATAACTTGTCCTTAGTCCATTAAAAACATCCTTTGATTTAGACCTGTCTACTGTTTAGTTTCCAGAGATAGTGGTAGTGGAGGGGTGGAAGAGAGGCAGTTATTTTGACCAACATTGGATTTTCATTCAACACCTAGATTTCTTGACTAGTAGTTATGAGGCAAAGGGCAGGGTTTGGTGGAAGATGGTTTTGTTCTCCACAGCTAGAGTCTCAATACAGAAATCTTAGAGGACAGACACCGGGAAATACAGTTTTAAGGGTCTGATGAGCCATACATGTTCCTCTAATCAGCAATTGCCATATTTAGATAAGCCTGAAATTTGATAACCAGTTTCCTGGCTCTAGGAATCCAGATTTTGAGCTAAATATACATTGCTAAATGGAATTAGTTTTTAAATATTTTAATTTTAGTTTTCACTTCCAAATATTCTCCCTCTCTCCCCCTTGCCCCACCCATTAAGAAGGCAAAAAAAAAATACAATGCACATTATACATATGAAGTCATAATGCAATTAATCATGTTAGAGCTATTTATCACTGGTTTACAGTAACTAGGACAATTCTAGGAGATCTTTCCATCCAGTATATCTGACAAAAGCCTATTATCCAAGACAGGGAATTGACAAATATGTAAGACCATGAACCAGTAGATAAGAGATCAAAGGCTATGAACAGTCTTGAAAAGAGCAAATGCAAATAATCAACATCTATGTGACTATCCTCAATTTATCCTATATATATGTCTTGTTTGCACATAATTGCTTGTGTGCTTTCTTCATTAGATTGTGAGTTCTTTGGGAGCAAGAAGTAGTTATTGCCCTTTTTAGACCCCCAGCACATAGCATTTGGCATAAAGTAGGCATTTAAAAAATGCTAGATGGCTGCCTTACTGAAAAGAAAGATGTTCTAAATCACTATTGATAAAACAAATGTAAATGGAAACAACCCTCAGGTTTCACCGCATCCCAGCAAATTGGAGAAGGCATTGATTTTTTTAAAAGAGAAAAGAAAAAAAGACAAAATATAATTGAATGTAGAATGTGAGCTCTCTGGGAGGAAGGACTGTTATTTTTGTCCTTATATCTCCAGCTTGGTACCTAACATAGGGCAGGACTAGAATCTCGGGTGTGAGGGCTACTCAGTCCTTTTCAGGGCAGGGTACCTTTGGTGTCCACTTACACGCAATTTTCACCTATGGTTCCAAGAAATTGTAGTGTTCACAGCAGCCGTACCATGGTAAAACTGTCTCTGCAAATGAGCTAAACCAGAGTGAGAGCAACTGACAGGCCTCAAACCCATCAGTGAGTTGTCTACCCCAAATATGTGAAGACTTCACCCAATTTGTTCCAATGGCCATGAAGGTGGTTGATGCAAGCCCTGTGGAGCACTTAGAGCTTATGCATCCCAGTTCATTGCCAGTCATCCTAACTTTTGTCTTACCGCTAGACTTTAATGACTCTGCCTCTCTTAAATCCAATTCACATACGAGTGAAGACATTGCCCCATGATGTCATCGCTCTTCTTCATAATGAAGGTTAAACAGCAACAAATTGGAAAAAAAAAGTCACAGAGTAACCCAAGACCTTCCTAATTTATAGGAGATGTGATGGGAGTCTGTTTGGGAGGAGAAAAATACTCACATCTAGGACTGGCATCTTCAGGGGCAATTCTCAGGGACCCTCTTGGTCAATCTAGAAGAGCTGGTAAGTTAACTTTGGTCCAAATTTCTACTCAACACATGATATGTAATGCGTCCTCCTACCTCTTTATCTGTATTGATACTGGTCTAATATTTTTAATATTGGTTCTAGAGTCAAGATAGCCTGACCATAACAGCTGGAAATTTCCATCATTGTTGAGATATCCATGAAGGTCCTTTACTTAATGAACAAGAGCCATGGATCAGAATCATTAGAGGTGAGTACAGTAGCAGGATCATGGAAATCTGAATCCAAAATACAGAATGGTGTCATCAGAGACCTTCACTAAGGGCCTCCTCTGGCACCTCATTGTGGTGTGGAGGTGACACTGCCCTCTTATGAGCTGCTCCAGTAGAACAACAGCTCTGGCAGGTCCTACCAAGTTCAAAGGGCTTTGGGTATGTGCCTAGTAGTGAGCCCTACAATCCTAACTCTTAGAAAGAAAGGGGAGAGGCCCTAGAGCATCCCAAAGTGTGAGAGAAAACACAAAGAATCATGGAAAAAAAACCCTGAAGCAGGTAGCTGAGGATTCTATCAGATAGGTACTTCTAAGCATCTTTATCCCCATTTCTCAGGTGAAAAAACAAAGGTTCAGAGATGAAGTGACCTGTCCATAGTCACACAGCCAGGAAGCACTGATCATTGACCACACATCTTTTCTGGATCAGTCCACTGCTCTTCTACTGTACTCCCCTGAAAGAGTCTCCTGGAGAAATCTCCCCTGGAGTACTATTCTTCTCTCCAGTTTGATATCCAGGGTGAGGGACTGTCTCCAAGATTGTTCTTTTAGAATGTAAGTTCCTTGAAGGCAGGGCCTGTTTCAATTTGGATTTATAGCTCCCAGCATCTAGCTCAGTACCTGGTATATTTGTTGTTATTCAGTCATTTCAGACTCCTCGTGACCCCATTTGGGATTTTTCTTGGCAAAGATATTGGAGTAGTTTGCCAATTCCTTTTCCAGCCCATTTTACAGATGAAGAGCAGCGTTAAGTGACTTACTCAGGGTTTCACAGGTCTCTTTCCTGAGAAGGGATTTGAACTCATGAAAATGAGTCTTCTTGACCCCAGGCCTGGAGCTATATTCACTGCAGTGCCATCTAGCTGCCCTGGCACATAGGAGGTACCTAACAAATGCTTGCTGGTTGATTATTGATTGAAGATAAATAGTATTCTTGGAAGTGCTCAGGGGAAAAAATATGAGCCACAGTGATGGTCATTTTTATACTATTTATGTATAGAAGACTGACTTTGGAAGTCAGAAAGACCTGGGTTCAAGTTCCACCCCTGACACAAACTGGCTACATGACAGTGGGCAAGTCACTCTCAGTGGTCTAGCCAACCTTATAAAGCTATACATCATAGAAAAGGTGCCAACCTGCATTGGTAGAGGGAGTCTCCTCACATGGGAGTTCCCTATACCAATGAAATCCCAGGTCCAATCTATGTCATCCTCCCTCCCAATGAGAAAGCCTTTAATATATCATGTACTGTCAGTTCCAAAGGTCTGTTTTTCAGTACTGATAGCCAGCATTAGAAAGGCCTGTATGGTTTGCAATGTACTTCACATACTTTACTTGATCATTACTTAATCCTGTGAAGTAAATGCTACAGATATTACCATCATCCCCATTTTACGGGAGAGGAAGGTAAGGCTTAGATGTCTTAGCCAGGGTTACATGGCTAGTAAGTATCTGAGGTAGGTTACAGCCTCAAGGTTTTCTGACTCTAAGGCCAGTAATCAATCCACTTTGCCAGAGATTCACAAGCTTTTTGGTCTTAAGACTCTTTTACACTATTAAAAATTATTGAGGAGCCCCCTGAAGAGCTTTTGTTGATGTAGATTATATCTGATGATATTTGCCATATTAGAAATTAACATCTTAGTATTATGATGAAAATCATTTCAACCTCTTGGACCCCTAAAAGGCTCTCAGGGATTCCCCGAAAGGGTCTTGGGGACCCCAGAGGTCCTCAGACCACACTTTCAGAACCACTACACTAATGTCTTGCTACCTCAAATAATTGAAGGCAATTCTCACATCTCACCCACCCACATGCAGACATATCTCCTCTAAGCGAAACACCCCTAGTTTCTTCACCTGATCTTAATAACAGCCCTGTGTGTAAGGTGTTCAAGTATTGTTATCCCAATTTTACACATGAGGAAATTGAGGCCCAGAGAGTTCAAGTGACTTACCTATAGTCACATAGTCAGCAAGTAGCAGATTTAGAACCTAGGCCTTTCAGATCTCACTTCAAGATGTCACTCAGTGACTGCAGATAATAAAGTATATAGCTGTTAGTTTCATGTTTTAGATGCACTTATTGACATCAATCTAGCTAGGCAAAATGGTGAATTTTCTCATTTTTCTACCAGCCTTGTAATGCTGCTAAACTGATATAGAATTAGAATACGGCTAGAGAGGACCAGGGAGAAGGTAATGGTCATTCCTTGGAGCCTCGGGACTCCATCGCTGTCCAGTGCTGATCACTTGGCTTGCTTAGTAAATCCTGGACAGTGGCTTCTCTTCCAGCACCTTGGGTTAGGTGGGAGGCATTTCCCCAAGTTCAGTGATGGAAGATCTTTTGAAAGTGCTTTTCAAGCCCATTGTAAATTAAAATTGCAGATGCACACACATCATTATCGTAATTTGTTTTTCCATTACCAAGGAACGGCTGCGTGTGGGAGTCGGCATGTTAAATGCACGGCTGGGTTCAGGAGTAACATCTGCGATGATAAAATAAATTAAAAAACAAAACCAACAGCTACCAGAAACCCTCCTGGTTTCTTTGGATCTGTGATGAGCACGCCTCTGTTGCCCTGTGTTTCCCCTCTTTTTCCTGGCAAGATCTCTCTGTGGAGGGGAGGCCCAGGTTGTTCTATTGGATCCCCTGGAGGGCATTTCCCTGCATGTTTAATGGTTGGTAAACTGACAGTTTTTGCACAGTGGGGAGTCCTGATGTGATTTGGCATTCACAGAACTGTTGATTACAACTCAGGGACAAGGAAAGGTCAACCTGGAGCCCCAGATGGTTCCAAATTGTTCGAGGGTCTTCCCCTCTGCCTTGGCTCCTTGGGACAGGTGTGAAGTGAAAGGTGATTGTCCAGCTTAATCAGATCCCAGCTGAATAGAAGCCCCACCATTTTAACTCCTGCAAAATAGCTTCCAAGAAGAAATGGTCCCAGTCTGGACATGGCACTCTGACCTGCAGTTAGTAATTCCAAAACCAGAAGATCTCCCCTGAGGGGGATGGGCTTGTCTGGGGACCCCTGATAGAAGATCTTTGTAGTTGGAAGGCTGGAATGTATTCATTCCTATTCTGTGTACCATATTGCAAGCATGCTGGGAAGGAAAATGGCAGCATCTAAATCATGTGATTTGGGGAAAGTACCAAACCTTTCTTTCCTTATCTGGAAATGTGGTCATAGCATCAGTGATTTATAGCTGCCAGGGACCTCCGAGGTCATCGAGTCTGTAACATTTGTAGAGATAATGAGATGACATTTGTGAAGTGTATCTGGCATGTAGTAGGTGGTCAATAAATGCTTATTTCCTTTTTTCCTTATAGGGGAGGGAACTGAGGCCCAGAGAAATAACATGACTTTCTTATGTAGTTGGGAAGTGGCAGAACCAGGATTTGACTTCAAATCCATCGCTCTTGACTTGATCTTGAAAGTTCCTACCTAAGCTTCAATGATGAGGAGTGGTGCTTGGAGGTGAAAGAGAAAAGCATTACTAAATGGGCATTTTATAGCATCTACATATAGAGAGCTGACTTTGAAATCAAGAAGACCTGGGTTCAAGTCCCACCTCTGGCATGTATTTAGGCTATGAGACCCTGGGCAAGTCACTCTTATTGCTCTAGGCAACTTTGCATCTTAGGGAAGGTGCTGACCTGCAGTAGTAAATAGAGTTTCCTTACCTGGGAGTTCCCTGTGCCAGTGGAATCTCTATCCCAGTGCAGTCCCTAAGCTTTGGTGATCTTGGGAGCATCCTTTCCTGAGATTCCTCAGAATGCAATAATGATAATAAAAGCGGACATGGCAATAACCCTTAAAGAATAATAAAATACTTGACATACATTGGTCCCATCGAATAATGTAATAATCATGGCTGAATTTCAGCTTGTGCTTTTAATGTCTACAATAGGGAAGCTAGGTGACTCAGTGGAGAGAGTGTAGAGCCTGGAATCAGGAAGACCTCGGACACTTCCTAGCTTTGTGACCTGGGCAAGTCATTTTACTCTGTTTACCTCCGTTTTCTCATCTGTAAAATGAGCTGGAGAAGGAAATGGCAAATCACTCTAGGATCTTTGCCAAGAATGCCCCAAAATGGGTCACAAAGAATTGGACATGGTTATCTCCTTGACAAGCCTGTGGGGGTGGGTGCTTTTATTAGCCCCATTTTACAAATGAGAAAACTGAAGTTCAGAAGAGATTAAGTGACTTGACCAGAGTCACCTAAGTATTAGATACCTGAGGAAGGATTCATACCCAGATCTTTCCTGACTCCAGGCCTCAGCGCTCTATGTGCTATATACCACAGCAGGGGCTAAGGGAATGCTTTTGAGATGTAGCAGGCTTCCAGAGATGGCTCCATCTATAAAAAGAGAAATCTGGCTAAGTCATCATCTTCAGAAATAGCTGAGGACTTGGGGTCTTGGTGATTTATTACGTCGCAAAGTCAGAGTTTGTTATGACTTGTGAGCTGCATCTTAGGGTGGACCAGAAGAGGTGGGCAGATTAGGGGGTGGGGGTGAAGATCACTGAAACAGGAGGAAATCCCCAAAGAGGGATCAGGTGACTGAATGGGGGGGGTCATTTAGACGAGGATATGGTTATTTCATCTTCAATAGAGTCCTTCTTTGAGGCAACAGGTTGGATCATAGGGGGAAAGACCTAGCAAAATGTCAAGAGATCCTTTACTAGGTGCTGGGGTAGCTTTGGATTTGAAGTCAGAGAGATCTGAGCTTGAATCTTCATTCTGCCACTGATTTGACCTGTGACAAATTACTTCACCACTTTGGGCCTGTTTTCCCATCTATAAAATGAGAGAGTCAGAGTCAGCAGCTGGAAGGGAGAACTTTGATGTCATATAGTCTAACCTAGTCATTTTGTGGAGGAGTGAGCTGAGACCCAGAGAAATATTGACTTGCCTAAAGTCACACAGATGGCAGAGCCAGCATTCAAACCCAGGTCCTCTGACTCCAAATTCAGGGTTCTTTCCACTATACCTTCCTGGGTTGGAAGATAGCCCTTTCCAGCTCTATGATCCTAAGGCTGCTAGGGTTATCTTCATATACTTTCCTGGACGATAAGAGGTAGGGGTGAGTGGAACAGGTAAGCCTGTTACATAGAAACTTAAGCCATTTAAAAAAAATTCACTTAGTAAGTACTTACAGAGTTTTTCTTCTATGTTGGTAACGGAGTAGTGGGTCATGTGCAAAAGGTGAAGTCATTGCCTTAGAGTGATTTCTAGGCTACCCAGGGGAGACAAGGCCTCACATGGTTAGATCCGCTAAATGCCAAGGTCAGTGAGCCTATGGTTAAACACCAAAATGAACGGTATAGCTGATAAGTGCTATTATAAGGAGATCAGTAAGTGCATGGAAAGATCAGTGTGGGCTGTGGGTGGGAAGACTGCTCATAACTACCAATAATTAAACTTCTTCTATGTTCCAGGCACCGTGCTAGGTGCTGGAAGAGGTGTTAGAGTGAAGCTGGGCCTCTCTGAGGATCGTAAAATTAATAAGGATAAAGATACCTGTGATTTCATTGATATGGAAAATTCCCAGTTGAGAAAATTCCCTCTATCAATGCAGGTTGGCACCTTCTCTGCAGCTTCTAAAAAGGCTGACCAGAGCACCTGCCTAGGGTCCCACAGTCACTCTGAGGCAGGACTCAAACCCAGGTCTTTGGTACACCAAGACTAGGTGGCTGAGGTGTCCAAGGCAGGCTTTGAAATCCCTCATTCCTGACCCAAATTCAGCACTATCCTCTCTACCAGGGCAGCTTTATGGTACAATAGAGTCTCATTTGTATGTAGAATATAAACTCCCTGAGGGCAGGCACTACTTCTTTAGCTCTATATCTCCAGCTCATAGGAGATAGTAAATACTCAACATAGACTTGGTGAATTGAATTTGAATTTTACCATCATCCTGAGAGAGTAGGTGGTAAAAGGGATTGTTAGGCTTATGAGGCAGCTGGTGGTACAGTGGACACAGTGGTAGACCTGGAGTTAGGAAGACCTGAGTTCAAATATGACCCCAGACACTAGCTATGGTGACCCTGGGCAAGTCTCCTAACCACTGTTTACCTCAGTTTCTTCACCTGTAAAATAGAGATACTAACAACATCTACCACCCAGGGTTGTTATGGGGATCAAATGAGAAAATATTTGTAAAAAGCATTTATCACAGTGCCTGACACATAGTAGGCACCATATAAATGCTTATTCCCTCTCCCTCTCCCAAAGCTCTGAATGATTACATGATTAACACATGATTGTACAGTTAGCACTGGATTTGAACCCAGGTGTCTGACTTAGAGCCCAGAGTTTTTTCCAGTATGCCACACTATACTTTGAATGGCTTAGGGGAATTAGGAAGAGATGAATGACCTTGGCAGGGGCCCAATCAATCAATAAACATTTATTAGGTACTTACTGTCTGTTAGGCACTGTGTTAAGCTGGAGGGATACAAAAAGAGGCAAAAGAGAATCCCTGCCCTCAAGGAGCTCACAATCTAATGAGAGAGACAACATACAAACAGATATATACAAAGCAAACACTATACAGGATACATAGGAAATAATGAGCAGAGTGCAGGCACTGGAATGAAGAGGGATTGTAGAAGGCTTCCTGTAGAAAGTAGGATTTTACTTGGGAAGAGACCTGGGAAGCCAGGAGGTGGGGATGAAGAGGGAGAGCATTCCAGACATGGGGGACAACCAGAGAATATGCCTGGAGCCAAGAGATGGAGCATCTGGTTCACTGGACAGCTGGGAGTCCAGTACCACTGGATCACAGAATACACAGTGGGGAGAAAGGCTAAGAAGAATGAGAGGTGGGAAGGGCTGGGTTAGGAGGGACTTTGAGTGCCAAGGAGATGATTTTGTATATGATCCTTGAGGTGTTAGGGAGCCAGGGGAATTTTTAGAGTGCGTATGTGGGGATAATGAACAAGGCACTAAGATGCAGTCCAGGGGAGTCTTGAATGGGGCTCTGGTTTCCATGTTCCAAGAGTGGGGTCAAAGCTCTTTAGAGCACACATTGCCTAGGAGGAAGAGAGTGCCCTGCTTAAGTACTCTTGGCTTGGTCTACTTGGCAGAATTGAAAGTAGATCCACTCTCTTGAGCTCTCAGTCTTGGCAACCTGGTAGCCTTCTCAGAGGGAGGAAGAGGAGGAGGAGGAGGAAGGCTGAGGAGTAGAGAGGTGAGGAGGAAGGGGAATGATCTTGATATTTTTGAATTGATTCAGGAGACGGCTGGATTTGACCTGAGAGATCACTAGCTTAAACTCGTCAATTTACAGGTGAGGAAACGAAGGCTTAGAGAGGTTAAGTGACTTGCCCAGAGTCACACAGGTAAACGATGGAGGCAGAATTTGAACCCAGATTCTCTAAACTTAGCGTTTTTTCCATTGCCCTACACGAATGATTTTCAGTTAAGTTGGATGGGCACTTGGATGACAGGTTCAATTTGTATTGGTTTCAGTGGAAGGAGCTTGATGTGTTGCCCCGTGGAAAGTTCTTATTTTCCAAGAGAGTGAGGACTCACAGCCTTGGAAAACCCTGATGACTATCTTGCCAGTGTTGGAGGAGAGGGAGGGACCTTGCACGGAAGCACTGCAAAACCACCTCGACAGATTCTTGTAGCCAAGGCTGTAAGTGCAGGCATGGCATAGTGGATGGAGTGCTGAATTTAGAGTCAACAAGACTTAGGTTTGAATCTTGCCTCAGACTCTTGGTAGCTAGATGACACTGGGTAAGTCACTAAATCTCCTTGAACCTCAGTTTCTTCATTTGTAAAATAAGGATAATAATGGTGGTTGTTGTTCAGTTGTGTCAGACTCTTCGGGATCCCATGGACCACAGTACTCCAATGCCATCCTTGGCAAGGATACAGGAGTGGCTTGCCATTTCCTTCTCTATTAGATTAAAGCAAACAGGTTAAATGCCTTGCTCAAGGTCACCCAGCTAGTGACTGTCCGAGGTCACATTTGAACTCAGTTCTTCCTGACTCCAGGCCCAGTGTTCCATCCATTGAGCCACCTAGCTGCCTCCTAATAAGGGTTGTTTTGCATTCAATGGGAATGACCCTTTGCAGCCTTTTCTGGAATACAAAAGTATCTGCCATCAACAGCTGCTTAGCTGCTGTGGCTGTTATTTGTTGTTTGTTTTTGCCTTAGATGCTGTTGCCTTCTGCAACCCCAGATGAGCCTAATACTGAAGGTACAGATTAGGTGCTGCCTGGGAGAACCCCCCTTTGGTTCTAGAGAGCTTGTGTGGAAATGTCATTACTGATTTTCATGGCAAAGAGCCCAGCTCGCCTCCTATTCCCCCATCTTGAGTTGAATCGCAAATGCAGAAACAGGTCCAAGATTGCTAATGAGCTGCCTCAGTATTGTGCCAAGCCGCTCACTCGCTATCAGGGGAAAAACAATCCTATTGCCTGGCATCTGTCTGTAACGGTAGCCAAGGAGCGTTACAGCATGCGGGCACGATTGAAAATGACCTTAATTATGCTGAATGCATTTTGGGTAATGTGTCCATTTTTCCTCATCTTGCATGCTGATGTTAATAATAGCTGGGAAAATAAATCCAAATTGGGATTGAAATTTCAGCTAGTAGGAGGCATACATGAGAGCCTTTAGGGGGCTGAGGATGTGTACACAGGGGCTGGTGAGTCAGGAAGCTGGGAGGATCTAGGAAAGGCTACGCCTGGCGTTTTGGAAATCAAACCTGGACAAGGCATGGGGAAGACTGGCCTTTACACCTACAAGGATCCGTGGCCAGTGTCCTGAGAATTTAAATCAGCCTCCTCCAGTGAAGGAGGGAAAAAGGAGGGAAAGGTTAGCTTTCCTGATGGACTTGAAAATATGTTGGTGTGTGATAAAAAAATAATGGTCACTGGCATTTCCAGATCATATTACAGTTTGCTAATACTTTCTATGGGTTAGCTCATTTGAGCTTCGTAACTCAGTGAGGTAGGGACCTTTGGTATTATCATTCATGGTCATAAAGCTGATAGGTGGCAAAGGTGAGATTTGAACCCAGATCTTTCTGACTTCAAGTATAGCACCCTAAAAGCTACGCCATGTTGCCCAGCCTAGTGGCCTAGCTCACGCCTTTCCCATAGACCATGTAAACAAGTCAGTCAGGGTTTGTATAAGCTGGTATCCCAAGTATTCCTCTTCCCTGTTCCAGTGCTACATGCAATGGATGCCCACTTTGATGAAGATGCTCAGTTGCCCATGGACTCTGATCTTGAAGGACACAGGTCCAGGGACAGCAGAACATTATCCTCTCTTGGTTCCATCCAATGAAAAGAGCACTCCATATGGAAGCAGAGCACCTGGTTTAGAGCCTTAGCTCTACTGCCTACTGCCTGTGTGACTTTGGATAAGTCTCTTCTCCCTGGGCCTCAGTTTCCTCCTTTGTAAAATGAGAGTTGAACTAGATGGTCTCGGAGACTGCTTTGAGGTCTAGATTTTGGATCCAATGATTCTAAGTGCTAAGGGCCAGAACAAATCACACATGGTACAAGATCAGAAAATGTCACCCTGGTGACATCCTGGAGTCCCTTAGCACTTAGAATAACAGGGCTGAAAGAGCCTTTAGAGGCCATACATGGAAAAGAATCTCCTTTAAGAAATCCATGACAAGTGGGCATCCAGCCTCTTCTAGAAGCCCCCCTGAGGGGGAACCAATTCTCTCCCCAGGCAGCTCTTTCCATTTTGAGATCGTTCAAATGGTCATGAAGTTTTTCCTCATGTTGAGCTGAAATTCACCTCAGTTCCCCATGCTGGGCCTGCTTCTGTCCTCGGGGACCATTCAGGACGTGTCTAATCCCTCGCCCACATGGCAGTTCTTCAACCCTTGAAGACAGCTCTCATAGCCCCAGATAAGTCTTCTTTTGTCCTGCTTAAACATTTCAAGTTCTCTCAACCTAGCTGCACCTCCCAGCCCAACCCTCACCCCTGGCTGTAGCTCTGGATGCTGTCCAGCTCATCAGTATCTGTTGGAGGGCCTGTTCTAGGCCTTTGTAATCACCTGCTGCCCCTTATCATGGATGCCAGGCATCCTATTATCTGAAGTACTTACCAAAGGCCTTGAGTAAATGTTAGCCTGTTTACTGCACGTATAGCATGTGTTAGAGTCTGGAGACTTGCTCAGAGGAGTTCAGAGTTACGGAAGAAATATAGGCCTTGAACAAACTTAATTGTGTCTTTGTTCTGGTTTTATCATGAAACCCCTTGTGAGCTAATGGCCACCTGCACAGAAAAGTCAGCCACTGGGCTCTGGGAAAATGGCCCCAAGTCCAACCGAGGTCATGAGAGCCCTGAGAACAGGCCCAATAAATTTACAGAGCTACCATGGGCTGAGTGTCTGTCTGTCTTCCCCTCATTTCTCTCTCTGCCCCTCACTCCCTCCTTCCCTCCCTCTCTCCTTCCCTCCTTCTCTCTCTCTCCCTCTCTCTCCCTCTCTTTCTCTACCCTCTTTCCTTTCTCTGTTTCTCCCTTTCTTCTCTCTCTCTTCCTCCTCCTCCTCCTTTTCTGCCCCCCTTCCTCTCTCTCCTTTTCCCACTCTTTACCGGTTACATCCAATTCCAATTGTCAAAAATCCTGAAGCTTAGATCTGGGAGAAGAGGTAACCAATAACATCTTGCTTCTTTATTTTTTACTAGAAACTAGTAAAGCCCTAGAACGCTTGTAAAGTGATGAAAATTTGTAAAACATCCCTGCCACAACAGAGATGTGGCCTTTGCTTTATGCAAAGGGGAGCCATCTTTGCTGCTGCCTGCCCCCAATCCCTAAGGAACTCATCGAGTGTCTCAGGCAGTCACCTCAACATGAGGGCATCATCTCCAGCCCTCAATCAATTGCATTTGGATACAGAAATGTTATGTGTGGACTCGCTCTTGCCTTTCTTAGCCTGGATGCTGGTTTACCACAAAAGCACTCAGAGATGTAATTGCTGCTAGATGCACAAAGTCAAATTGGTCAGAAAATGTGTTCATTTTTCCATTTTGTTTTAAGAAATATTTTTATTGTTATTTTTTTTAAAAAAATTATTTATTTATTTTTAGTTTTCAACATTTACTTCCACAAAATTTTGAGTTCCAAATTTTCTCCCCATCTCTCCCCTCTGCTCATCCCAAGACAGTGTGCATTCTGATTACCCCTTCCCTAATCTGCCCTACCCCTCCCTTCTCTTATCTTCATCCCCTCTATTTTCTTCTAGAGCAAGAGAGATTTCCGTACCCCATTGCCTGTATATCTTATTTCCCAGGTACATGTAAAAACAATTTTTAACATTTGTTTTTAAAACTTTGAGTTCCAACTATTCTCCCTCCCTCCCTCCCCACCCATTCCCACTGAGAAGGCAAGCAATTTAATATAGGTTTTACATGTGTAATTATGCAAAAGACTTCCATAAAACTCATGTTGGGAAAGACTAACTATATTTCCCTCCATCCTATTCCTGACCCCATTTATTCTATTCTCTCTTTTGACCCTATCCCTCCTCAAAAGTGTTTACTTCTAATTACCCCCTCCTCCCATTTGTCTTCCCTTCTATCATCCCCCACACCCTACTTATCCCCTTCTCCCCTACTTTCCTGTAGTACAAAATAGATTTTCATAGCAAATTGAGTGTACATGTTACTCCCTTCTTAAGCGAAATGTTATGAGAGTAAAGTTCACTCTTTTCCTCTCACCTCCCCCCTCTTCCCCTCCATTGAAAAAGCTTTTTCTTGCCTCTTTTATTTTTAAAAAATTAATTAATTTATTTTTAGTTTTCAACATTCATTTCCACAAGATTTTGAGTTCCAAATTTTCTCCCCATCTCTCCCTTCCCCCACCCCAAGACATCATGCATTCTGATTACCCCTTCTCCCAATCTGCCCTCCCTCCTTTCATACCCCTCCCTTCTCTTATCCTCAATTTCTGTCTTTTCTTGTAGGGCAAGATAGAGTTCTATACTCTATTACCTGTATTTCTTATTTCCCAGTTGTATGCAAAAACAGTTCTCAACATTCTTTCCTAAAACTTTCAATTCCAACTTCTCTCCCTTTCTTCCTCCCTACCTATCCCCACTGAGAAGGCAAACAATTCAATATAGGCTATACATGTGTAGTTATGCAAAAGACTTCCATGATATTCATGTTGTATAAGACTAACTATATTTCCCTCTATCCTATCTTGCCCCCCATTTATGCTATTCTCTCTTTTGATCTTGTCCCTCCCCAAAAGTCTTTACTTCTAATTACTTCCTCTTCCCATTTGCCCTCCCTTCTGTCATCCTCCCACACCCCACTTCTCCCCTTCTCCCCTACTTTCCTGTAGTGTAAGATAGATTTTCATACCAGATTGAGTGTGCATGTTATTTCCTCCTTAAGCCAAATGTGATGAGAGTAAGCTTCACTTTTTCCCTCTCATCTTCCCACTTTTCCCCTCAATTGAAAAAGCTTTTTCTTGCCCCTTATGATAGATAATTTGCCCCATTCCATTTCTCCCTTTCTCCTCCCAATATATTCCTCTCTCACCACTTAATTTTATTTTTTTAGATATCATCCTTTCCTATTGAACTCACCTTGTGCTCTCTGTCTATATATATGTGTGTGTGTGTGTGTGTGTGTGTGTGTGTGTGTATGTGTGTATATATGTATATATATACATATATACATATATACTACCCAAATACTGAGAAAAGTTTCAAGAGTTACAAATATTATCTTTCCATGTAGGAATGTAAACAGTTCTACTTAGTAAGTCCCTTATGATTTCTCTTTCCTGGTTACCTTTTCATGCTTCTCTTGATTCTTGTGTTTGAAAGTCAGATTTTCTACTCAGTTCTGGTCTTTTCATTAAGAATGCTTGAAAGTCCTCTGTTTCATTGAATGACCATTTTTCCCCTGGAGTATTATACTCAATTTTGCTGCATAATTGATTCTTGGTTTTAATCCTAGTTCCTTTGAATTTTGGAATATCCTATTCTAAGCCCTTTGATCCCTTAATGTAGAAGCTGCTAGATCTTGTGTTATCCTGATTGTATTTCCACAATACTTGAATTGTTTCTTTCTGGCTGCTTTCAATATTTTCTCCTTGACCTCGGAACTCTGGAATTTGGCTGCAATATTCCTAGGAGTTTTTCTTTCTGAATCTCTTTCAGGAGGTAATTGGTGGATTCTTTCAGTATTTATTTTACCCTCTGGTTCTAGAATATCAGGGCAGTTTTCCTTGATAATTTCATGAAAGATGATATCCCGGCTCTTTTTTTGATCATGGCTTTTGGGAAGTCCCATAATTTTTAAACTCTCTCTCCTGAATCTATTTTCCAGGTCAGTTGTTTTTCCAGTGAGATATTTCACATTGTCTTCTATTCTTTCATTCTTTTTGTTTTGTAATTTCTTGGTTTCTCATAAAGTCATTAGCTTTCAACTGCCCCATTCTAATTTTTAAAGAAGTATTTTCTTCAGTGAGCTTTGGAACCTCCTTTTCCATTTGGGTAATTCTGTTTTTTTAAATCATTCTTCTCATTGGCTTTTTGGACCTCTTTTGCTATTTGCGTTAGTCTCTTTTTAAAGGTGCTATTTTCTTCAGCATTTTTTTGGGTCTCCTTTAACAAGTTGTTGACTCACTTTTGATGATTTTCTTGCATTGTTCTCATTTCTTTTCCCAGTTTTTTCTCCACCTCTCTTATTTGATTTTCAAAATCCTTTTTTGAGCTCTTCCATGGCCTGAGACCATTGTGTATTTATTTTGGAGGTTTTGAAGGCTGAAGCCTTGGCTTTTATGTCTTCCTCTGATGATATGCTTTGTTCTTCCTCATCTGAAAGGATGGAAGAAAATACCTGTTCACCAAGAAAGCAACCTTCTATATTCTTATTCCCCCCCCCCCCTTTTGGGAGCATTTCCCCAGCCAGTTACTTGACTTTTGAGTCCTTTGTCAAGTGGAGGGTATACTCTGGGGACCTGTAAGTTCTCAGTTCTTCCAAGGTCATGCAATCAAGGGAGAGAAGTTTACTCCTCTCCTGGCCTGTGCTCTGGTCTGAAGGCAACTGAAAGCTTTTCTGCCCAAGATCTGTGAGTAGGGTTCCCTCTCCAGAGCTCCACCAGCTCCATCACACTGGCACTATTCCTCACGCCAGGATCACCACTCAGTTCTGAGATTCAGATCAGCTGCTAGATTCCTCCAGGGTCTTGAGGGCTCCAAAAATGGCCATTGCCACTGCCTGGGGCCAGGGCTAGGGCAGGATCCTGCTCCCTTCTCACTCAGGTGAAAGAGATTTTTCACTGACCTTTGAAACTGTCTTTGGCATTTGTGGGTTTAGAAATCTGGGAACCTTAGCTGCTACCTGTGAATCTGTGCCCTGAAGCTACTCTGGTCTGGTCCCTACTTTGCCACATGGCCAAGGCTGGGCTGCACTCTGCTTTGAGCCTGATGTGAAAGACCTTTCCTGTTGGATTTCTAGGCTGCCTTGAGCTGGAAATCTCTTTCTCTCTGTCATTTTGTAGCTTCTGCTGCTCTAGAATTTGTTTAGGTTCATTTTTTTAGGTATTTTATAGGCTATGGGAGGAGTGCTACAACAGGTCCATCCTTCTACTCTTCCATTTTGGCTCTTCCCTCCTTCTTGCCTCTATCTTGTGAGATAATTTGCCCCATTCTATTTTTCCCTTTCTTCTCCTAATATATTCCTCTCTTCCCCTTTAATTTTATTTTTTTTAGATATCATCCCTACCTACTCAACATGCCTTGTGCTCTCTGTCTATATATGTATATAATCCCTACAACTACCCTAATAATGAGAAAAGTCTCAAGAGTTACAAATATGATCCTTCCATGTAGAAATGTAAACAGGTCAACTTTAATAAGTCCCTTATGATTTTTCTTTCCTGCTTACCTTTTCATGCTTTTCTTGATTCTTGTGTTTGAAAGTCAAATTTTTATTCAGCTCTGGTCTTTTCCTCAAGAATGCTTGAAAGTCCTCTGTTTCATTGAATGACCATTTACTCCCCTGAAGTATTATACTCAACTTTGCTGAGTAGGTGAGGCTTGGTTTTAATTCTAGTTTCTTTGACTTCTGGAATATCATATTCCAATCCCTATGATCCCTTAATGTAGAAGCTGCGAGATCTTGTGTTATCCTGATTGTATTTCCACAATACTTGAACTGTTTCTTTCCGACTGCTCGCAATACTTTCTCCTTGACCTGGGAACTCTGGAATTTGGCTGCATTCTTTCTGGGAATTTTCCTTTTGAGATCTCTTTCAGGAGGTGATCCATGGATTCTTTTAATTTCTATTTTACCCTGTGGTTCTGAAGTATCAGGGCAGTTTTCCTTGATAATTTCTTGAAAGATGATGTCTAGGCTTTTTTTTTTTATCATGGCTTTCAGATAGTCCAATAATTTTTAAATTATCTCTCTTCAATCTATTTTCCAGGTCAGTTGTTTTTCCAAGGAGATATTTCACATGGTCTGCTATTTTTTTTCAATTCCTTTGGCTTTGTTTTATTATTTCTTGGTTTTTCACAGTCATTAGCTTCCATCTGCTCCATTCTGATCTTAAAGGAATTATTTTCTTCAGTGAGCTTTTTTCCTTCCTTTTCCATTTGGCCAATTCTGCTTTTTAGGGCATTCTTCTCCTCATTGGGTTTTTGGACCTCTTTTGCCATTTGGGTTAGTATATTTTTTGAAGTGTCATTTTCTTCCTCATTTTTGTGGGTTTCCTTAACAAGAAGTTCACTTCTTTTTCATGATTTTCTTGCATCACTCTCATTTCTCTTCCCAATTTTTGCTCTACTTGTCTTACTTGATTTCAAAATCCTTTTGAGCTCTTTCATAACCTAAGACCAATTAATATTTTTCTTAGAGGCTTTGAGTGAAGGAACTTTGACTTTGTTGTCTTCTGTTTGTATACTTTGGTCTTCCTTGTCACTAAAGTAAGGTTCTATAGTGTGATTCTTTTTCTGGTTTTTGCTTATTTCACCAGTCGTTTACTTGACTTTTGAGCTCTTTGTCAAGGTAGTTCTCTGTGTCCAGTGGGGGTGAAGGGTATACTGTTAACCACTTGATTCCCCCACAGTCTGTGGGCCTAGAACTCCAGAAGCAGTCGCTGCTCCTGTCGCTGCTGCTATGGCTGCTGCAGGCTCCTCCATCCACTCCATCACCCTGGGGCTGGGGCCAGACCGTTCTACTGTCTCACACAGGTCCCACAGGTTTTTTCCACTGACTTTTCCATTTATCCTCAGCATTTTGGGATCATGAAGTCTGGAAACTTCCACAGATGCCCAAGATTCAGTTCTCCCCCCAAGGCCTGCTCAGGTTCCATCTGTGCCCACGCAGCCCATGCTGAATTGTGCTCTGCTCCCAGTGTGGAGTGATAGACACTTCCTGGTGACCTTCTAGGTTATGTTGGGCTGGAGATTTGCTTCATTCCATCATTCGGTGGGTTCTCCAGATCCAGAATTTGTTTAGAGTCACTTTTTACAGGTATTTGGCTGGGTTTATGGGGAGAGCTGTAGCAAGTCCATGCTATTATTCTGCCATCTTGGCTTCCCCTTAAGAAATATTTTGTGTCCCTAGAAAGTAGTGCTAATTCAGTGTCTTCCCTAAAATGTAGTGCTCAGAATTGAACATAATGGTCTGATCGGATGCAGCCAGGGCAAAGGAGAGCAGAACTGTTATCTCCCTATTATTCTGAATGTAGCCCTAGCCTTCTGAATGTAGCCCTAGCATGGTGCTGACTTATACTGAGCTTGTGGTCCACTAAGACTCGAAGACTGTTGCCACAGAAACTATTATCACTTCTGTATCTGGTGCTGATGTAAGTTGATTTTTTTCAAGTGTAAGCTGGTTTTAAAAATGGAAATATTAGATTTTATATTTATCTCTATTTGAATCTCATCCTATCACATTCATTATAAAATGGGTATGACTTGCCATCTGTGGAATTCTTTCCAGAAAATAACTTACCCTGGGAGATCATTTCTAAATTTGACTGATGGTGTCTGTCTCCTAAAATGTAACAATTAATACTAATAGCTCACATTTCTTTAGCAGTTCACAGCTTGTAAAGCATTATTTTTCACAGTGACCTTCTAATGTAGATATTGTTATCCCCATTTTCAAGATAAGGAAACTGAGGTTGTCTTCTTATCTCCCTTTCTCACTTTCTGTTCTGACTTTTTTGGGGGTCAGATTGTTTAATCTGCATTAAACCCATTCTGTATCTGATGTCTTGTTAGCTTGAGTGCTTGCTGGAAGAGTTGAGGACCTTTGGAGAGAACCAAGCCAAATCTCCCGAGTAGGGACAAAATAAACTATAAAGACTGTTCTTGAGGAAGACTGTCCAGCTGAACCCGGTATGGTATATTGGGGCAGGGCCCAAATGACAGATGAGTTCCATAGGAACTATTGAAATAGGAGACATGGAAAATTGACTGGATCGGTGTGTCTTCTTCATCCACTAGGGAGAAAGCTGATGGGTTGCTTGGCATCTCTGCCCCCAGAGTGGGGTAGCATGTTTGGGTGGAACTATCCAGTGAAGCAGCCAGTTCTTTTTATTCTGATTCTAGACTTTACCATGCTGCTTTTCCTTGGGGAGAAGGGTTGTATTAACTGACACCAGAGCAGTCTGGGTAAATAATTAAATTAGCGTTCTGGTTTAATCATGGAATATCATAACTGGGAGGGATCATAATCTAATTTCTTTAATTCAACAAATATTTGTTAAGTACCTGTTATATTTAAGGTACATGAAGGAAGAAAGGGGAACAAGAAAGAAATAGCCTTAGACTTCAATTCATGTTCTTCAGTGGTTGGGGGTGGGTTGGAGGAGAAAGAAATCTTAATCCAGCCTCTTCACCTTACTGCTGAGAAAACTAAGACCCAGGAAGGGGAAGTGACAGACCCAAGGTCACAGAGCATCTCTTCTCTCCCAGGCCAGTGTTGTCAGTGCCTGACTGAGCTGGGCTACCTCAGGGTTTTGGTCAATGAGAAGCTGGCCCCCAAAGCCCAATCACTCTCAAACTAATGAAATGCAATTTCTGAACCTGCAAAGCTAAGGACCAGAACATGGTTCCAGATACCCTTACCCCTTAGACCCAGCACCAGTCTAAATGGCTAGCTAGTCTGTCTTTCTTTCCCTTTCTCTTCTTTTTTTCCTCTCCCTTTCTCTCTCCTTCTATCTCTCCTCCTCTCCCCCTCCCCTCTTTTTTCCCTCTCCCCTTCCTTTTCCCCTTCCCTTCTCTCCCTCCCTTCTCCTTCTCCTTCTCCCTCTCTCCCTTCTTCTTCCATCTCCCCCTCCCCTCCTCTCTCCCTCTCCTCTTCTCCTTCTCCCCTTCCCCTTCTCTCTCTTCCCTTCCACTTCTCCATTTACCCTTCTCCCTCTTCCCCTTCTTCTTCCCCTTCCTTCTCCCTCTTCCTTCTCCCCTTCTTTTCTCTTCTCCTGCTCCCTCTCCCTCACCATCTTAATAAGCAACACTCATCCAAATGAGGATAAATCTGGTGGAAAAACTCCAGTCAAGCAGTCTGCTTCTTTGGTATTGTATGGGCACAGTTGCAGCAGCTCCTAGCTATGCAGATCATCCAAAGCAGACTTCTGGAAAGCTGACAGCCCTTGGGGGTCACTGAACACTTTCCAGCACAGTGATTCTGAAACTTTGCAAGTAGCACAATGCCTTTTGAATATTGAAAATGTTGTGTGGACCTCCACATGAGAGTAGTTGTATTGTTAGGAGGTGGTGATTGAGAAAATAAATGAGGGAAAAATCCAGGCACAGCTTTAAGTCAGGCCTTTAAATTCATTTATTTCTATTTTATTTTATTTTTTTAAATTTTTTGGTCTTGTGATTTCATTAGTTTCAGGAACTCCTGGTGAGAAAACTCCTTCTAGCAATGGAGATTGGCAGCTGCTCCCAATCCGTACACTTGGCTGGTTCCTGGGGGCACTCAGAGCTTGGCATGCCTTGCCCAGTGACATACAATTGCCCAGTGACATACAACTAGTCTGTCTTCAAAGCCGGACCTGAATCCTTTCTTTCTGATTCTGTGGCCCATTCTCTAGTCATGCTGACAGGCTGCCCCTCCACTTGGATTTTATTAATCACACTAGTATGTATTTCCATTGGAAAAATGTTCAGTCTCACTTGAGCCCACTTCTCCAAGGAGAAGTTTCTGCAGCTATTCTAGTTCCCATTTTGCCAAATGAGGAAATTGGGGGTCAGAGAGAAGTAATTTTCTCTGGGTCACACAGATAGTAAGTGCTAGAGGTTGGATTTGAACCTAGGACTTTGTGACTGCAAATCTAATATTCTTGTCACTATCTCATGTTGCTTCCACTAATATATATAATAATGTAAAAGACATTATTAATTCAGTCTAGAGAAAGCACATTTACTTTTCTTTTTAGATTTGCATCTAGATTTATAGATTTTTGGTCCCTTTGCAAAAACTACATGCTGCTCCCCACTAGGACATCTCTCGCTTTCTCCCTCTCCTTCTCTCTCTTCTTCTCCTCCTCCTTTTTTTCCCTCCCTCTCTCCTCTCCCCCTCCCCTCCTTTTCTCCTCCTCCCCTTCCTTTTCCCCTTCCCTTCTCCACCGGATGTCCTTGGTCCATAGGTTAGGAAACAATGCTCTATTGTCTTTTACTTCTCTGGGTATCATGGAGGCAAGAAGATTCAGAATTGACTTTGGAGGGTACCCACATTGTAAAGCAATGTGTCAATGCTTTACAAAACACTAATTTTATTTTTAATGGTACCCCTTGTGCAGATCACAAGCTCTCTGCATGTTAGTAGGCAGCCTTTGTGAATAGCTGGGTTCACCGCTCCCCCCCCCCCTTCAAAAAACCAGACAAACTTTCCTTAGTGTGGTGATAACACTTCTGAACCTAGCTATCCTGCTCTTCAGATAAAAGATAAACAGTCTGGTTCTAGGCCTATAGTTGAAGCCTTTTATGTTTTGTAGGTCCTACCAGAGGTTGCCCTCTGCTGGCCTAGTCTTTGAGAAACCAGGATCATCTACAAAACAGGATTAGGTATCAGAGAACTCTAGGAAAGACACTTCTTAGTAAGATTCACCAAGAATAGACAAACAGCCAGTGTGCTTATTATTGCAGTGGACAAAAAAACCAAACCCCCCCCCCCCAGCCTACCCTGAAGCAGGGACTGCATCTCTTGTACTCATTGATTTTTGTAGCAGGAGGAGTTTGGGGCAACTATGTAGGCAAGACTGTGTAGCAGAAACCCAACGACTCAATTCTGTGCTATACTCTAGGGTTTCTCAGTATGAAAGCCTTGAGCACAAGACTACATAAAATGTTGCTGTCTAACTGCTTCCCCAGGAAGTGCTAAGAGGGGTGAGGTTAGGCCTTACACTTCTATAAGTATAAAATAAAGGTCAGCAGCTTCAGAGGCAGAGAGCAACAGGAAAGGGAGAAACTTGAGGCAGATGAGTCCAGGGAGGTGGAAGAGAGTGGCAGCAGCCACTGAATGACAGTGAGGCACAGGAGACAGTTGGGAAAGACAGAGAGACAACCATCTTGCAGCCTCAGTTATTCAAGAAGTGTTTCCTTCCCCTCACCTGCAAGGGAGTCTGGGGGAAATCTCACCCCTTCGTGGCCTAAGGGGACTGAGAATGAGGAAAGTAATTGATATTCTGTCACTTAGTTATTCTACCACAGTTAAATGCTTTGCTATTTGATTTATGGCTGACATCCTGGTCTGTTGGTAGAAAAGTTTAAGCTATATTTGTATCACTTTTATTACCCCCAAACACCCCATATTGAGCCTGGGGTGCTGAGACATTCCAGAGGCACATGAGACCAATGTTACATTTAAGGAAAAACTTCCCAATAGTTAGAGCTGTTCCAAAGCTCAGTGGTCTGCCTCAGGAAGTAATGAGTTCTTCACTGGAGGTACTCAAGAGAAAAGGCTGCATAATCATTCATAAGAGTTATTGCAAGGATACTTGTTCCAGTATGAGATGGGTTAGGTGGCTCCTAAGGTCCCTTCCAACTCTGAGATGTCATGTTCCTGTGATAATCATGATATATCATAATTCTTAATGTCCAGGGCTAGGCACATAGAGGGCACTAAACAGAAATTTGAGAAAGTATGGTATAGTGGATGGAGCTTTGGATATCCATTCAGAAAACCTGGGTTCAAGCCCTAACCCTGTCACTAGTTGATTACCCACATGACTTCTGGGCAGGAGACTTTCCCTTTCTAGGTCTGTTTTCTCCTTGCTTAAATGAGAGATGCAATCTTTCCTTTAACTATCCTGTAGGGTGTAGGTGGCTGGGAGAGCAGAGGCTTCACTAAGACTATGTGTGGGAGGACTTGGAAAATTCCAAAACACTATCAGAATGTAAGGGCTGATTACCAAATGCCACCAAAAGACTTGGGAATTCTCAGTGCCTACTCCGGCTTTCCATTCTGGGATTAGACTAACATTTGTAAATCTCCTTTGTTGATTTCTTTCGTGAAAATAACAACATCCTGACTAGGTTGTGAATAGCAAAAAGGCTGCTTGGAAAATTCTCTCGACTTGAGAGTTTCATGACATTTTCACATGTGAACTTGGGGTGTGTGTATGTGTATGTGTGTCTATGTGTCTGTGTAGCACATTTGCTACAAATGGCAGATAAATACGTGAACCTGTTGGAAGGAGATGAAAATCCAGGATCCTTCTTATGAATTTTAGAAAGGCAGTTAAAATTACAGGAATATTTCCCCATGGTTTTCTTCTATTAATTGGAGGTAGTAAGGGCACAGTTCTTAGAAATTTCCCCAGGTGCCAAAAGTCTTGAAGGAAACAACCAGAAAAAAATGGCTGGGTGCCATGGAACATATGTTCAGGACAGCAGAGGAGAGGACTGTAGTTATATCAACTGTGTCTTCATTGTTAGGACAACACTTGAGGTGAGGAAGGGACAAGTGAAGGCAAGAAGAACTCTTAGTCTGTTCTGAAACCCAAATTCCCTTCTGTTCCATCCCCGATTTGGGGACCTTGTTGAACACCTTTCAATTTCCCTCTTGGCTTCCCTGTCTCCCCTTCACCTCTCTGCTCCCAAAGCCTGATGAAATAGAAAGATTTTCCAACTCTCCTTGCTTTTTCAGGAATCTTCTCTGATGTTGGACAGGTTCTTGGCTCCCAATCTGAGTTCTTTCTTTCCCTGGGATACCCTAAGTGGCTGATTGCTCTCACTGGGCACTGCTTTGGGTGCCCAGGAATCATGTCTTCTCCTTCATCCTAATGTCCTTTCTTTCTAATGTAGAAATTGTGTCTGCAGTACTAAGAGTTGGAGGCCAAGGGATTGAATCTTGGCTCTGCTGCTTACTATCTGTGTGACTTTGGGCAAGTCCCTTTCTGTCCTAGAGCCTCAGTTTCCTTATCTGTAAAATGGATGGGTTGGACTTGCTGACCTCTAAGGACCTTGCTGACCTCTTCTAGCTCTAGGAACCTAGGACTAGATGACTTCTGGAGTGCCTTGAAGTTCAAAATCTGTCTCTCATTGCTTCCCCTAAAGCCCTCCCCTACCCCCTCCTTCACAGTCTCTTGAAGGTAGAGCCCACTTACTCTAAAACTCTCATTTCCTGGAGATTAAAACACTAGCTGATACATAGTATGGGAATGAGAGTCAGAATTGCAGTTCTGTGATTTTGTTAATACAGAAAATGCCCAGGTGGGAAAAGTGTCTGCCTATCCAGATCCAGGTGAGCACTTTCTCTATAACTCATAGTTTCAGAGAATTATTGAGAGGTTAAATGACTTGCCCAGGGTCACATAGCCAGTATCTATCCTAGACAGAACTTGTACTCAGGTCTTTCTGGAATGCTTGGTGATCGATTTTCCAGAAATTAAGACCCAGAAAGGGGAAGAGGCTTGTCCAAATTCACAGGGAAACAATGCTATAACTTGTACCTCTGGCAATCTGGGCTGCTGAGGTTGGGTCGTAATGTAACAATTCCTGTTACTTCACAGAACCTTAACAGGGTTCCTTCACAATAGCCAGGGTCCATTTCATTCACTTGGAAAAAACCCTCTCTCCAGAGGAGTGGATAAAAGTTCCTGAAGCAGCATCTAGTTTTGAAAAAGTTATTGTCCATAGGAGACTTCAGCGGGTAGGAATCATTAAGTGCTTTTCTTTATCAAAAGGCAAAAGGGGAAGTTGAAATGGAAAGAACAGCCAACGTGTTTGAGAAGGCAGAGAGGAAAGGAGGGGAGACGAGGGAGGAGTCGGATGGCCTCGCTGCATCTTATTCTGGGCTCTGGACCAAAGTCGAGTGTGAGGGCCAGCTCTTTAGCCAGAAAGAAAGCCTGACCCATGATTACTGAGGCCCATTCCTTCCTCACTGACAGCACCATCTGGAATAAATCTGATGAATTAGAGTGGCAGGCACAGCCGCTACGACCCCCGCCTCTGAGAGGAAAGTTAATGGCAGAGGGAAAGAAAAAAGCAGGTAGGACTAGGCTTGGTCACCCTCTCCTGCCTTGGCTTAATAAATGCCAGTTTCAAAGGCTCTCTCTTCCCTGGGGCTGAGGATGCTGTACTCGGCAACCAAGTCTAACTAAATGTATATCTTTTCAGCTATTTCCCTGATCGCTTGCTTATCGGGAGAGAGTGTTACTGGCACAGAATTGACAGCTCTAGGGGCCAAACTTGACCCATTAAGAACTGATTAGAGTAGACAGACCCAGGTTTAGAGTTTTTTAATGTAATTGAGAGAGATGGAGTTCACAAACCAGGTCAGGATAATAGTTCTTGTTGACTTGATATTTGCAACAAACTTGTACCAACTTATTCTTCTGCAAATAGGAGTGCAAAGAAAATAGACAGGGTTACTTCCTCCTGGCTACAGGAGCCAGACAAGCTGACATACCAGTCAGCTAAGCAGAATGTAGAGAGGCTGTGAAATACAGTGGATCAGACCCTGTGCTAGGAGTCAGGAGGATCTCAATTTGAATCCCACCCCACACTAACTGTATGAGCTTGGGTAAGTCACTTAATCTCTCGGCATCAGTTTCCTCATCTGTAAAACGAGGGAGTTGGATTCGAGGACCTCTAAGGTCCCTTCCAGCTTTAAATCTATGATCCTAGAAAATAGGATATTTGATCAAGTTTTTTTAAAAAAGCAGAAATGTTTTTTGGTTTTTTTTTTAACATTAATCTCTTCAGTCTTTCTTATATGTGACATGGTTCTCCAAGGTTCTCCCAATGGAGCATGAGTTCTGGCAAGTTCTCCTAAGCTAGAAAAGCTTTGAGTCCATACTCATGGACTCCACACTCCACACCCATGCCTGGGACGGACAATGTACCCTGTTCTGAGGATCAGCCCAGCTGAGTGCAGAGGAACTCATCAGCAGGCCACAGAAGGATGTATTTTTTAGCCACTAATTCATAAAATCCACAGATTTTTTTTGTGTTCTCAATCCCTCTGGTAGTTCAATGAGGCCTATGGACACCCTCCTTAGAATAAGATTTTTTAAATGCACAAAATAAAATACCTAGGATGACAAGAGATACCAAGGGTTAGTGAAAACAAAGATGGAATTGAGCTTGGATGTTCTCATTTCCCCTCCTCCAAATCTATCCTGGATCCCAAGTTAAGAATGTTAAGAACTCCTGGCATGGATTTAGGTGTAGTGGGGCTACAGTTTGCATTGGTGAAGAAAGGGCCTCTGCCAATGAAAACCCAGATTCTTGAGCTACTGAAGCAAATATTGGCTGTTTTTGTTACAAATGACCTGAAATTTCTGAGGCGGCAAAGTTGCTTAGGTAGAAACTGCATTTCTGATCATTTCAGAGCTGAGGAACCCAAATGAATCCAAACTGCTATGAGAATAAATGAGAATAAAGCAGCAGGGAGTATGTTTTGGGGGAACATTTGTTGGTACTCTTGATTCCATAGAGGAACCAGATCTACAACTAGGGCAGGGTAACTGGGGCTTTTCTGAGGGTGCTACAATTTAGAGGTGGCACTAACAGTATTGTACTCTCAGTCCTTTAGCAGCACAGCACCTACTTTACATAGACTGGTTAAAATGGGAAGCTTCCAGTCCCCTTCTTCTGTCTATTCCCTAGCTGCCCCACCTTGGGCAAACTCCTCCTTGGCTGGTCCCCCTTTCATGCACTCCCCCACCAACTAAATTGAGAGCACACTTTATGCTGTTTGTGCTGGGTACAAAAATAGCTAGAAATGGTGTTCAATGAAATGACTCTGTGTGTGTATGTGTGTGTGTGTGCGCGCGCGTGTGTATTTATATCAGCTAGATGGCACAGTGGATAGAATGCCAGGATTGATGTCAAGAATACTCATCTTCAAGAGTTCAAATCCAGCCTCAGATACTTACTAGCTAGGTGACCCTGGACAAGTCACTTCACCCTATTTGCCTCAGTTTCCTCATCTGTAAAATGAACTGGAGGAGGAAATGGAAAACTATTCCAGGATCTCTGCCAAGAAAACCCGAAATGGGGTCACAAAGAATTGGACACAACTGAAATGACTCAACAACAACAACAAATACACACGCACATATCATCTCTCTATGAGAAGGTGGGTAATGTTTCGTCATTAGTCCTCTAGAATTGGGGCTGGTCATCGCACTGGTCAGAGCTCCTAATTCTTTCAAAGTTCTTTGTCTTTCATTGTAATTGTTCTCTTGGCTCTGCTTACTCTTCTCTGTATTAGTTCGTATAAGTCTTTCCAGGTTTCTCTGAAACCCTTTCCTCCACAATTTCTTACAGCGTAATAGTATTCCATCACATTCTTGCACTATAACTTATTCAGCTCTACCCTAATTGATGGGCACCCTCTCAGATTGCTCTTTTTCTGCAAATATTTCTTGAATGCCTAGCATTATGCCAGTATAGAAGCAGTAAATGACACGGTCCCTCTCTTAGGAAGTTTACAATCTAGCTGCAGGAGACCAAATCCACAAACACCAATGGGAGAACAATTAAGTGCCAAACTGTACGTCAGCAGCCTTAGGCAAAGCCCTGGGCACCCTGCCCTTGTTGTAATGGAGGGGAGGTGATGCTAGATTGGCTAGCCAGAAAGAAACATGAATGAAAAATCAATGTATTGTGTGCAAAGAGATTCCAATTCAAGTGATTCTAGCAGTAGGTCCAGTTTTGTGGAAAAAGAAGAGTTTAGAAAAATCAACTGGATGATTTAGGATTTGTTAATATTGTTTTTACAAGAAGTCCAGCAAAATGGCAAGGAGGGAAAGACTGAGTCTGAAGGCCTGGGTTTGAGGCTTAGTTTTTACTGCTTGTAAGTGGTGTGACTTTGGGTATGTCATGGGCACAGGGGCCCCAGGGGTGTCAGTATTCCCAGGTTGCCAGTCTTTGTTTCAGCTCAGTACTCAAAGCTATCATCTTAGGAAGTAGCTCTTGTGGAGAAGGGTCTAGCTAGCTTTACTAGCTGCCAGCAGACTGCTACACACAGGGCAGGGAAGCCAGCCTAGCTAAGGCAGTCAGGCACCCTGAGGGAGAGACAGGAGGCAGCATGTGCCAGGCTAGTTAAACCCACTACCACCAGCACCACTACTATTTCCTCTCAGATCCTTATGGGGACATCCCAGGGCCCTGAACCCAAGAGTCTTGGAAATAGTGATGCTTCCAGCCCAGTGCCCTCAGCCACCCTCCTGGGAAGGAGATGCAGCCTGCCTACTGCCCCTGCAGGTGCCACAGACAGCCACAGCTACTGAAGCCCCAGAAAAGAAAGCTTTTGGCACCAAGGTCCTTGGCCCCATCAAATGGTTCAATATCAGAAACTGATGGGATTTTATCAGTGGAAATGACATTAAAGAAACTGCACCCTAAGGACCATGGGACTTTTCCATCTGACTTGTAGCAGACACCTTCCCTAGGTGTTGTCTCCATATCATACACACGTTACCGTGTGAGATCTGTGAGGGCAAGTGCTGTCTGACCCTTCTGTTTGTATCGCCAACACTTAGCACAGTGCTTTGTGTGAAGTAAGTACTTAATACATGCTTCATTCATTCATTTAACCTCTCTGATCCTCATCTATGAAATGGGAATGATAATGACTCCCTCATTCACTTTATGAATGGTAAAGTGCTCTGGAAATGTGAGTGCTAATTATTTCTTGAATTGTCATGTCTAAGGTTGCTTGATCCCATCCCAGTGCTGGGCTGCAGGAGCAGCAGCCCCTTTGGGTGGGTGACTTTACCAGCCCAGGCCCAATCTGGCACAGGTGGGAGAGCCTGCTGCCCTCTCTGTGCATCCTTCAGTCATTGTGGGGGCCCATTCCTATTAACACCGAAATTCTGGTTCCATCTGTCACAGGATCATCTGGTCATAGGACACTAGCCTTTCATAGGACCTTAGAGAGACCAAAGGAAAGTCAAGGAAGGCAGTGTGGAGTGCAGAAGGCAGGATACCCAGGTCCAAGTTTCAGTGTTGACACCAACCCCTCTCATTTTACAGATGAGAAAACTGAGGCCTACAAAAGTAAAATGACTTGCTCAGTGTCACACAGCTAGGAGGAAGTGACCAAGTTGGGACCCAAGTTCCAATCTTCTGGACTCCAAATGCTGGGTTCTTTTTACTATGCCACGTAATTTAAAAACAACAACAAAACCCCCTTACAACTCAAGCTTCTCTTTAAAAACAAATAATAAGCCAGAAATAATATGGTAACATTGTTTTTTTCCCTGCCAAGTGGAAAATAAGAAAATCTGGGCATCTTAAATGATCATTGATTTTTACCGCCTTGTAATAGCTCTGAGCTCGGGCTCAGTGGGAGGCCCTCCTTGGAGCCTGTTAGTTTTTCCTCCTCCCCCCTCTCTTTCTCTCTCTCTCCTATCTCCCTAGTTACTATTAAATAGTATGGATGCTGTGACTAGCTCCCAACCTTAAAAATATCCTCTTGGTCTCAGAATGATCTGTTTGTTTTTGCTGTCTATACTTCAGAACATAAATATCTCCCGAGATATGAGCAAGCAGCCTTCGAAATAAAAAACCCAAATAATCAGAAACTATAAAAACATGCTCCGAATCACTAATGCAGAATGCAAATGAAAACAACTCGGAGGATGGTTTCATGTCATACCCATCAGATTCACAAAGATGATAAAGGACAGGAATAGTCAAGTTCTTGGGGGTTGGGGGATGACAAACACATCACTACACTGCTGGTAGAAACACATCGCTATGTTGCTGGTGAATGGACCCAGCTGTGCTAGAAAGCAATTTGGAGCTAATCAAAAGAGCAGTGGATAGAGGTGGATGGACCTGGAGTTGAGAAGACTCAAGTGCAAATCTAGCCTCAGGTACTTATTGAATGGGCAGGTCACCTAACCTTTGTCTGTCTTAATTTCCTTGTCTATAAAATGGGGATAATATTAACACCTATCTCTCAGGGTTATTGTGAGTATCAAATGACATATTTCAAGTCTTAAAAGTAGTACATAAGTGATATTTATTATTAGGGTAATGATTATTAGTCATATGTCCCAATCAGGTCAAAGAGTAAAAGGGCCCATATACACCTATATATTTGTAGCCACACTTTTTGTGGTAACAAAAAACTGGAAATCAAATGTTGTCACTTGTATTTCGTTTCTGAAGACCAATGATTTCATGTTGGGTGATGTCTTGACTCTGGCATAGGGTAAAGTTAGAACCAAGAGGTTAATAGACACGATTATTACTATAATGTAAACAAACAAACCCCACCCCAAAAGGCTGCAGAACAAGAAAATTTGCAATGACCACTAGGACCTAGAGAAATAAGACAATGAAATGCACACTCCACTCCTTCTGCAGACACTGGGGGCCCAGGTGCACAATCTGGCCTTTCCTGGTCTGAGTCCCTGCCTTGGTTTATGTTCAATAGGTTTTCTTTGCTGCTAGGGAGTGAGATGGGGGAGTGGTACTGGGAAGTGATTATGGGGCAAAATTCATTAATAAATTGTTATAGGAACCTCGCAAAACCAACCTTCGAATAGCCCCATATCCCCTCCCTACTCCTTCCCCTAGAATCTCACAAGGCTCCCATTCTTATGACAATTACATTCTAACATGTTGTAGATTCAAGAAGCCTCTAGAACATACTCAAGTCTCTTGTCTTAAAGTCTCTTCATCAGTAAATAGATTTTCCTTTCCTGAGAAGGTGATACAGAAACACCCATGTTTCACATACAAACATGTGGATATCATTAAAGGAAGGCTGTGTGGTATTGCAGTCTATTCACTGCCACTGGACTGCGAGTCAGGAAGACCTGAGTTCAGATCTAGATACTTAGTAGCTGTGTGGCCCTGGGCAAGTCACCCTCTCTCAGCCTTCCTTTTCTTCTTCTGTAAAATGGGAATCATAATTGCACCTGCCATGCTGGGTTGTTGTGAAGATCAAATGAGCTAATAAATAGAGTGCTTTGTAATACCTTAAGTAGTATTCCAAAAAGCTTAGTATAGTTTTTTTAGGCAATCAGGGTTAAGTGACTTTCACAGGATTGCACAGCTCATGTCTAAGGCCAGATTTGAACTCGGATCCTCCTAGACTCCAGGGCCAGTGTTCTATACCCTCTGCCACCTAGCAAAAGAAAAATAACTAAATCAAGTTGAAAGGGAAGGGAAACAGTTACAATTGATAATCACTCTTTATCCAGGAGGGGTCCAGGAAACAGTCTTTAAGTGGAGTTTGGGCAGGGACCCAGTCTGTGGGTTTCAGAGTACAGTAGGTTTGAGGTTTAAGGTTTAAGATCAGGAGGGGAAAGGGTAGGAGAGGGCAGGACAGGAGAGCAAAGCAAAGCTGGCCAGTAAGCCGCAAGTTTACTAGGAATGTCTGGCAATCCAAATTTACCTTCCTTTGGAGAGGAGAAGGAAAGTGAGAGGGAGACAGATGGGAGATGATAAGCTGAGTTCCCCAGCTAGCTGGGTCCCCATTCAGGCAGCTCAGTCTACTCACAGGTTGTATTTGTCCTTCATTTTCGAAGAGGACCATGACATCAGAGAAATGTCTCCCATTGCATCCTGGGTCATCTCTAGTCATCTTGATGAATGAATATCTGGTCACTGAATCCAGATGGCTCAGGAGGAGAAAGTGAGGCTGGTGACCTTGCACAGCCCTTCCTCACTCAAAACAGTCACATGCAACTCATGTCATCATTTCTCTGATGTCATGGTCCTCTTTGAAAATGAAGGACAAACACAACTATATACAAGGCACTGAGGATACAAAGACAAAAGTAAAACTTATGATCTTAGCACAGGATCAGGCATGCAACAAGGGCTTAATAAAGCTTAAAACTGCAGACTTTGGGGATACCTTGTATAGGTAGTAGGTTTCACATTGTAGTATAGGTACAATAGGAGGTGGTACAATATGGATCAGTCTGCCAGTATAGGTTCCTGTTGTCTCAGGTGTAGTGAGTGGCAAGGACGCTACATTTGGAAATTGGGAACCTGGGTTTGAGTCCCCACTACCACTTATTAGCTATGTGACCTTGGTTGAGTCCCTTCCTCTCTCTAGGTCTTGGTTTTCTCATGAATCAAATGAGGGGATTGGATTAGATGACCCCTTTGGTCTCTTTCAGCTTGAAATCTGTCATCCTGTGATTCTGCATGACTGATGACTCATTAATAAATAAATGAAAAACAAACAAATAAATAAATAAACCAATAAATTGATGAAGAAAGAAACAAAGGAAGGAAGGAAAGAGGGAAGGAAGGAAGGGAAAGAATAGAAGAAAGAAGGAAGGGGAAAAGGAAGGAAGAAAAAAGGGAAGGAGAGAGGGAGGGAAGGAAGGAAAGAAGGAAGGGGGAAGGAAGGGAAAACAAAGAAAGGAAAGAGGAAAGGAAGGAAGGAAAGAGAGAAGGAAGACAAAGCAGAGCAATCAGCCAAAAAGCATTTACTAAGCACTTGCTATGTGCCTGGTCCTAGCTAAAAACCATTGACCATTTCACTTTTGTCTTTGTAACCTCAGGGCTTTAGCAAGGTGCCTTGCACACAGTAGGTGCTAGATAAATGTTCATTGACTGATTGATTTGTCGATTGATTGGCCATCCAGTTGGTAGGTGACATGTGAGACAATCCATAAAGAGGCAAGCAGGTGATTGAAGTCAGTGCATTTTAAGAAAAAAACAACTGTGCACTTCTTTCTAGAAATCCAAGAGCCCCCCCATAGCAGAGAGAGAGAGAGAGAGAGAGAGAGAGAGAGAGAGAGACAGAGAGAGAGAGAGAGAGACAGACAGAGAGAGAGAGAGAGAGAGAGAGAGAGAGAGAGAGAGAGAGAGAGAGAGAGAGAGAGCTCTAAATCCCTCTGAGTCTTGAAAGTGGAGCAGCAATCTGCCTGGAGGCAGCGCTCATTACAGTGGTCTGTCTGCTGTTCTTGGGTTTCCCCCTAGTGTGACTGTTCTTTATGGTGTTCCTGAGACCCATGGCCTGATCAGAATCTGTCTAGCCCAAGAGGGCCACTTTATATACCGGGTAAGGGTAGGAAAAGACAATAGCCACACATCCATGCCTGTGGATTCTTCTGGCTCACAGAGCTCACCATCCAAGAGGCTCTTTCTCTTTTGAGGTTCTTTGGAAGTCAAAAGGTGAGAAAATAGTAAACAACTGCTACTTCTGATGAATTTCTTTAGTATTTCAAGGCTTGTCATGTGGCTGTGGCTGCTTTCTCCACAGTGACCCTGTGAGGTCATAGTGACAGTTCAAGTTTCTATTGACACTTTTGGAGATGTGGAGCACTTTACAGACATTATCTCATTTGATCCCTATGACAACCCTGGGAGGGAGGTGCTGCTATCATCATCCCCACTTTATAGATGAGGCAACTGAGGCAAACAGAGGTAAAGTGACTTGGTCAGGGTCACATAGCTAGTAAGTGTGAGAAGGAGAATTTCAGCCTAAGCCTTCCTGACTCTGCAGACAGTGTTTTATCTACTACACTCTTCTGCCTTCCTAGTAGGTAGGTAGGGCAAGCATTATTCCCATTTTCTAAATGTGGACATCGAGGTTTAAGCAAGGTGAAAGTGACTTGGTCCTGGTCACAAAACCAGTTAGCATCAGAGACAGGATTAGAACTCAGGTCCTCTGACGATAAGGACAGTAAGTCCAGTACACCATCCCAAGCTGCCTTGTCCTGTGTACACTCCTAAGAAGTCTTATAAAGGGGAAATAGAGATCCTATTCTGTATGGTGTTAAAATAAGGCTGCTTTTAAGTGCTAGCTGTGCACACTGGGGGAAAAAGTCCCATAGTTCACTAACCTAAATATGCAGTTAACAATTTGAGATTTTCAGGGTCACTCCATGTGTAACTTTTACGCACTGATTTTTTTTGGTGCATATTTGTGCTGGCATTTACATACAAGTACATGTTTCTTTTTTGTCTCCTGAACATGAGATTTAATTTTGATTCTTGTACCATAGTGTGCTGGTGAATGTTTGACAACTGTTCTGGGGGGAATAAAACGTACTCTTGATATACTTTTCAGTTTAATCTGCATTAGTAACATTTCCACTCTCACTTTCTTAAGTCAGTATCACCCAAACAATAAATCAAGCCCTACTCTATAGCACTGGCAATTTCCTAGGGTGGAGGTGCTCACACTGAAAATTTCGCAATCAGGTCTCATGGGTTTGAGCTAGCTCCAGCAAAGCCCCATCTGTACCAAAGATATCTTAGTATATCTCCTTTAGGATGCCATGACGAATAAGGAGGTGGCTGCAGTTTACAATTCAGAGGACACAGTCACCAAACAGGCTTAGGAAGCAATCCCCTGTTTTCCTTATGAGAATAAAAGCGCGATACTCTGAGAATCAATCCCTAACCTTATTCTCTGGACTGAGGGTTCTGAGAGCTCTAAATTAATAGGAAGGGATCAGGGACTATAAATGGATCTCATCATCCCTTCTAAATCATTAATATAGGTTGATCACTAAGTGGGAGAAGGGAATGAGGAGATTTTAATCACCCAAACAAGTAATTTTGGTGGATGTGAGAGCAACAGAATTCTCACCTCCTATGGAAAAAAACCCAAGAAGCATGAGTTCCAGTCCAAAGGCTAATATAGTAGTATGCTTTCTCAAATTCATAAACTGTGCTAATAAGTGAAAAATCCAGCAGCTCTTATGGCTCCTGATTACTAATGCTTTTTTTTAAAGAGTTGGGTTGAGTTGTATCTGACTCTTTCTGACCCCATTTGGGGTTTTCTTGGCAAAGATCCTAGAATGGTTTGCCATTTCCTTCTCCAACTCATTTTATAAATGAGGACACTGAGGCAAACAGGGTGAAGTGACTTGCCCAGGGTCACATAGCTAGTAAGTGTCTGAGGCCAGATTGAACTCATGCAGATGAGCCTTTCTGATTTCTAGCCCAGTGCTGTATCTACTGCACCACCTAGCCGACACTCCGAAAAAGTTAGATTGGTCCTTTTTGCTTCTTTTCAGCAGTTCTTTTCCAAAAGTCACCACATCAAACCCTTCCTTTAACAAAGAAAAAAATTAAGCAAAAGTTAATTAATGTTATCAGATGGTCTATACCAGGGGTGGGGAGCCTGCAGCCTTGAGGCCACATGTGGCCTTCTAGGTACTTGGGTGAGGCCTTTTGACTATCCCCACCCCGCAGTCAGGTAAGTTTCATCATCTATTCTCTGGGGCCAAGACTGGTTACTGCAATCAATGAGAGTCTGGCTGTTTCTTGGTGCTGCTTTTGTTTACATTGTCATAGTTACTGTGTGTGTTGCTCTGGTTCTGCTTATTAGATTCTGCATTAGTTCATGCAAGTCTTCCTGTCTTTCTCTGATTTCCTTGTACTCATTGTTTCTTATTGAGCTACAATATTTCATTCCATTCATATACCACAATTTGCTCAGATGTTCCCCATTTAAAGGACAGCTATTTTGTTTCCAATTTTTCACAACCACAAACGTGCTCCTATGAATATTTTGGTATATGTGGGACCTCACATCTATTTTTAACCTTGAGGTTAGATGCCCTATCATGGGATCTCTGGGCCTAAGGGAATGAACAACTTAATGCTTGTCTTTGCGTAATTCCAAACAATTTTTGAAGATGGTTGAATCTATTCATAACCCCACCAACAGTAACTTAATGTTCCTGTCTTCTCACAGTCCTTTGAATACTACTTCCTTTTTGATGGATGAGATGAAAACTTCAAAGTTGTCTTAATTTGCATTTCTGTTATTATTAATGAATATGAGCAACCTTTCATATGATTGCTAATAGTTTGTACTTCTTTGGAAAAACTATTCATATTTCTTGACCCCTTATCTATTTGGGAATTGAGATAGCTGTATATCATTTCCTAATATATCTTCAGTATGAGACTTCGGAGATATTTAAAATAAGGATGTATGAGCATAAAAGGTCATTTCAGTTACATAAAAGACTTTTACATGGACAAAAATCAATGTAGTCAAAATAGAAGCTGTCAAGGAGGAAAAAATTCCCTCTCCCACTCCCAGAACTGGGTGTGACAAATGTCTCCTTCCATATTCTAATTTTTAAATGACTTTTTACATGTCAGTCACCTATCCAGTTGACACTTATTGTGGCATACGGTGCTGGTCTCAATCTAATTTCTGCCAATTTTTTCTCATTTTCCCAGAATTTCTTACTTAATGGGAACCCCTTCCCCAAATAATTTGAATTTAGATACAAGTTTTGTATTTGTATAAGTTGACCAACTTTGTAACTTGACTCTAATATATTTTTCTTTATTTTGTCACTATTTTGAATTGCTATTTCTCTTTTACTTCATCCTGAGTTTTGTGTCCTATTTGGAATTGCTTATTTTTGTGCATTTATTTTGTATCCTATTTGCTAGAGCTATTAAAAATCTGTTCATTCATATGATGTTGGCTATAAATACACATGACTTTGATGAATCTCTGACACTATTTCAGTCTATATATTTTTCTTTTTTTCATTACTATAGCTAGCATTTTCTTATTACTATAGATAGAATTATGTCAAATAGTAGTGGGGAGAGGGAATGTACTATTTTTAACCTTGTGTTTATTGGGAAAACTCAGGTGAACCTTTCTGAAAGGAGTCTTGATTTATGGAAACCCAAACATACAAAAATGGAAGAATTTGCATGTGTTATTCACATAACACATAAGACTTCATCCTAGTTCTCCTTTAAATAGCAAGCTCTTCTAGAGTACTACTAAAATTCTTCTAAGTTTGATGTTAAGCATTTTGAATTGCACATAGCAATGTGGTAGAGTGTTATGGATGCTAGATGCGGGAATCAGAAAACTAGCTTTCCGTCTTAGTTCTGCTACAATATCAACACTAAATCTTTCATGAGACAGCTGTGGAGCAGTGGAATGAATACTGAGTTTGGAGTGGGAAAACAGGTTTAAATCCAGGCTCTTTCACTTACTATCTATGAGTAAGACCTGGGGCAAGTCAGTGTTAGGCAAGAGAACCTGATGGGACAAATGCAAGATGGTTCCTCAAGTCTAGCTGCAGGAAGAAGAGAAAAGAAGCAAGTAATTAAGAAAAGTCTTATTGCTAATTAGATTCCTACATGAGACCCCTGTAGGAAAGCAACTTCAATTTAAATCAGGGCTTCACAGGAATCTATGAACTGTCATTCAAAGGCACCTGAATGAACTGTCTTCTCATCCTAATAAATTAAGGTAACAGAATTCGTTTCCATACAGCACATTTGTACAAGGCACTGTGATGGGCTCTGGTGACATAAAGACAATAAGAAAGCTCTTGCCACCTTCTAGTAGCTTATATTCTACTAGGGATGCAATGTGCATGTGGATAAGTATGTACTGAAGTAACTTCACAGAGTTTAGCATTGGAAGGGACTCCAGCAGTCATCTAATCCAATCCATAAACAAAAAGGAATTCCCACTTTATAACACGTATCACAAGTGGTCATCCAACTTTTGCAGGACAACTAAGTAGTGCAGTAGATAGAGCACTGGGCTTGGAATCAGGAAGACTTGTCTTCCTGAGTTCGAATCTGACCTCAGATACTTACTAGCTGTGTGATCCTCGGCAAGTCACTGCACCCTGTTTGCCTCAGTGTCCTCATCTGGAAAATGAGCTGGAAAAGGAAATGGTAAACCCTTCCAGTATCTTTACCAAGAAAATCCCCAAGTGGAGTCATGGACATGACTGAACAACAGCATCCAGCTTTTGGTCAAAGACCTTCAATGAGGGGGAACATACTGTCTTGCTAGGCATCCCATTCTACGTTTGGATAGCTCTAATTGTGAGGAAGTTGTTCCTGACCTCAGACCTAAATCTGCCTCATTGCAGCTTCTATCCATGGCTCCTCTGGGACCAAGCAGAACAAATCAATCTCTCTTCCCCTTGTCAAACTTTCAGAAACTTGAACACAGCTCTTATGTCCCCCATGAGTTTTTTCTTTTTTTGGTAGAATAAGCATTCCTTGTTCTTTCACTGATCATCATATGGCATGGACTCAGCCTCCACCCAGCTGGTGCTAGATGCCATCTCCTTTTTCCCTGGACGTTGTGATGATGCTAGAGGAGTCCAAGTCAGAGGAGTCTGTCTCTCAAGTATCCCTTGCTCTTGCTATATGACTAGCCCATTTTCTGTTTAGATCATATATTTTCAGTTACTTTGTTTCATTCATTCTTCTTTGTAGTATCTTATTTCTTAAGTGTTACTGATGAAATTTTAATAAGGGCAAGTATAAAGATTGATATGGAGGCTCAAAAACTTGTACTTTACAAGTATGGGGTAGAGATAGCCTTGCTAGATAATAGTTTCTATTGAACAAAATGGAGGGTTGTTCTTTTCATCCTCAACATTCTTCAGAATGGTCTTTATTGCTTCTACTTCCTTACTGCTAACTCGTTCCCTCATTCATTCTTTGCTATCTGGCTCTGCCCTTACCTCTCTATTGAAATCACTGTCTCAAAGGTTGCTAGTGATTTCCAAAGTACCAAATCCATGACCTTTCCTTCTTCCTCCACAACTTCTCTGCAACATTTGCTGGTGTTGACCAACCTCTGATGCCCTCCCTTGAGATTCCTATGATGTTCTCCTGTCTCTCTATCTGCACCTGTTTCGTTCATGGGCTACACTCCTACCTCCTAAATATAGTCATTCTCATAAGCTCTTCCCTTCTCTTAGCATATCCTCCCCTTCCGATGCATTCCCATGCCTGGCTTAAATCCTAACCTCTATGTAGCAGTTTTGAAAACTGGCCTCTGTCTTGTGATATAGACCTGAATTTTCAACTGTCTTTTAGATATATGCACCCAGATATCCTGTGGATACCTCAGATGCAATATAGATTCAAGGATTTAGAGCTAAAAAGGTCTTTGAAGGCCATCCAACTCAGTGCCCTCATTTTGCAGATGAGGAACAGGCAAGTAATGGAAGTGACTTTGAATTCACTTGGAGTTTATCTTGTACGTAGCATGAAATGTTGGTCTAAACCACGGGTGTATCAGAGCCAGCTCAAAGGGGCTCAATAGAGCTGATTGTTAAATTTTCAGTGTGAGCGTTTATACCTGGGAAATCAGCAGTGCTTCAAATCAGGGTTTGGTTTGTTGTCTTGTTGATTGCCTAGACTTAAGAAGGTGATGGAGAAAATATTACTAATACAGATTAGATTTAGAAGTGTGTCACGCATTTTCAGAGAGCTGGTTGTTAAACATTTACCAGCACCCTGCAGGTCTAAACCTAATTTCTGCTAGACTTCTGTATAATTTTCTCAGCAGATTTTGTTGACTAGTAAGTCCTTACCCCAGTAACTGAAGTCATTTAGTTTATGGAACATTTAGGCTCCTAGGTTTGGCTGCTTCTATATATTCTGCACATAATATTTTCACTGATCAAACTCTTAATTTTTTAGGCAGTATCAACTGATTTTAATAATTAATGGTTTGTAGTATAGTTTGAGATCTGCTGCTGCTAGACTTCTTTCCTTCTCCAACAAAAAGTGCAGAGGACTTGTATCTGAACCCCTAGTCCATACAACTCCACTGCCTTCTCTGGCTATCCCCTACCTTCCCCAAGGAAAGACACAGTCTTCCAGGTTTGTAGTGCTATTTTGGGTAAACCCTTCTCTTTGTTAGGAGAAAATACTTAGGGTCAACAGTGAGACAATTCTCTGTCTCCTGGACTTGAACAATCTGCATAACTGGTAATATGAGTGAAGGGCAAAGTCTAGAGTTGATTCTTCACATTTCTGCCTCGTCCTAGTCCCCTTGGTCCAGGAACTCCTCCTCTAGCCTCCTCAAATGCAGCTAATTCCTTGAGGTACATGGTTGCCTAGACAGGACCAAGCAGTTCTCCCTCTCTTGGAGGGCAGGATGATATCTCACTTGGCAATCTTAGCAGGTCCCATGAGTTTCTTGATTCTCTCTCTGCAGATGATTACCAGATCTCAAGTCCCAACCCTAGTTTCTCTCTTATCCTACAGTCACACAGCGTCATTTGCCTTTAGGACATCTCAAAGTGGCTGCCCTATATGCATATCAACTATTCTGGTCCTTTTAGAGAAGATGGTCACTATATGAGGTCCAAGCCTGCCCCATTTTACCAGAAAACATGGGCTGGTAGTTGTTTGGACAATTTTGAGTGAAGGTGAAATGTAAAACAGCCAGCTAGTAGTTCTACCCATTGCTTTATATTCTAATGACGTTTAAATACAGCCTTCTGAGAGAATTTAACTTAATTATAAATTAAGTTGCTGAATCCCATTGTATTACATCAATGTGTGCTAGGAATCTTTTGTGTCCTTTAACATTTCTTTTGAGTGTAAGAAATAAATATCTTCCCCATACCCAATTTACATTGTTCTTTGAGTATCTTTCTACTGTCCCCCCTGGGCAGACCTAAGTTAGCCTGGTTGTTGGCTCAGAGGTGATGAGGGTCTGAACCAAGGTGGTGGATGCATGCATGAGTAGAGAGAAGGGAACAGATACAAAAGATATTGTGGTAATAGAAATGACATTTGGCAACTGAATGGATGTGTGGGGTGAGTGAGAGTGAGGATTCAAGGATGAGTCAGAGGTTATGAAATTGACTGTCTAGAAAGATGACAATGCCCTCAACAAAAACAGGGAAGCTTAGAAGGAGGGAGAATTGAGGGGGGGAAAGATAATGAATTATATTTTGGACATGTCAAATTTGAGATGTCTATGGGACTTCCAGTTCAAAATCTCTAACAGGCGGTCAGTGATTTGGAATTATAGATTAGAGAAAGTAAGGCTGGATTTGTAAATCTGGAAGTAATATGCATAGAGATGATAATTTAGCCCATAGGAGCTGACGGAGTTACCAAAAGCAAGAAGGAAGATGTAATATTATGAGTAATATTGCTTCACAAAATGCAGCTGAGAAGAAAAGAGACCCACAGAGTGCTTGATGTAAGACCCAGCTAATCCAGATCATCTTGAAAGTCTCTATAAGTGAAAGTGGAAGGTCAAAAAGCTGACACTAAATAGATTTGTCAGCATTTCTGTAGCTATCTATTCTCATAAATAGTTGATAGTGGACTCTGGTGCTTAACACAGTGCCTGATACACAGTAGGAGATTAATAGATGTTTATTGATGTACCTGAGGCTGGATTTGAATTTACATGCCCAGTGCTCTATTCCCTATACCACACAGCTGCCTCTATTTATAACATGTTATCAACTATTGTTAACTCTACCATCTCAGTTCTTAACCTATTGTAAAAAAAAAAAGAAGTGGTAGCGGCACTTAAGAAGGTAAATTTGTGAATGAGCAGCTAGAGGCTGACCAAACCGGAGAAATCAGTGCTGGAGATGAAATGATTTTGAAGGGAACTTTGTCTTTTTCTCAAGATATCACAAAAAGGGGAAGATTTCAAAATAATAGGATAGATCTTGGAACAAAATGATCAATAATATTAGCAAAAACATTTATTAAGAAGGCATCAGCAACAGCTGATCTCTATACTGTCTCATGTCCATGAAATCTTTATGGGAACGGTCTATGCACACATCGAAAGTATCCTTGATGAAAACATGAGGAGGTTACTGGCAGGCTTTGTCAGATGATTTTCTAAAGCAGACCACATCTTTATAGTAACACAATTGACTAAGAGGCATAGAAGTTGTAAGATCCAGCTGTGTTTATTATTTGATGTTTCCAAAAAGAAAATTTGATTTAATAGAACAAAATTCAGCCTTCAAAGCACTCCTCAAGCATGGTGTCTCCTATGCATATTTTAAAGCCATCTAAGGTTGCATGAGAGGTGTCACCATGGAGACAATTTTGTTCAGTGATCCACTGAATATAAATAACAAATGAGGCATAAACCAGGAAGAAATATGTTTACCAAAGGTGTTTGTCACTGTCACAGAGAAAGTCTTGCACCAAATCCACATAGAAGCCATACTCAGTATTGATAGCTTCTCTAGGTGCCTCTTTTCATGGATGACATTATTTTGATTACACTGAGCTCTGGAACTGCTGGGCCTTCTCAGTGAGATCCATGGTCCCACAAAAGGGATTGGCCTAGTACATATTGTCTAGATTACAACATGCAGCTGGACAGGCAACCCACTGAGTTACCTCATCAGTAAATATATGTTGGACAGGCACGGCTGAGCCAGGCCCATAATTGAGTAGAAAGATAAGAGAGGTCAAGGTTGTGATTTCAATGATTCCACAAAAGCCTATCTTTTAATTACCAGCATCAGTTCTCCTGGTAATGCCCTCTGCCTCTTTTTGGTACAGGCTCTCTGAAGAACATACGGAAAGATAGCGACATGAGTTGAAAGGGATGAGAAAGCCATGCATATATATCCTACATACATGATTGAGTCTCTACTTACTTATGTGCATACTTGTTTCTCCTGTTCATTGGGAGCAGGGATTGCTTCATTCTGAACTTGGATAGATAAATTCATCTCCAGATAACAGACAGGAGGGCTGCTACCAGACTCCCTTCTGAAAGCCTGTCCAGAAGACAGATAAACTTTCAGAGTCCAGGCTGTGTGCCACTGTGATGCATCAGAAGACAATGGAAATATAGGAAAGATGCACTTTAAAAAACTGTAGAAATCTTAGGTTACATGGACTTGTTCTGTAACATGATTTTTTTGGGGTGATTGGGTTTCTCTACTGCTCCCAGACTGGAAGTGCAGTGGTCACTCATGGGTCTAATCCTAATACTGTTCATCATGGAAGATTTGATGTGCTACAGTTTTCTGACCTGGGCTGTTCTGTCCAATCTTAGGCAACCTGATGGTTTAGTGCTCGACTTAGTTCTTGCTGAGTCATATCCAACTCTTGGTCACTCCATTTGGGGTTTTCTTGGCAAACGTACTGCAGCAGTTTGCCATTTCCTTCTCTAACTCATTTTACAGATGAGGAAACTGAGGCAAACAGGGTCTTACCCAGAGTCATATAGCTAGGAAGTGTCTGAGGCTGGATTTGAACTCAGGAAGGTGAGTCTTCCTGATATCAGGCTGCACCATCTAGCTGTGCCTACCTGACTTAGTGCAGACATCCAATCTTCTTAGCCCACTGTGGCTCAGAACTACTCTGGAGCACCAGCAATCTGTCTGCCTTAGCCTCCAAGAAGCGGGAACTACAGGTGTGTACTCCCATGCCCTACTGACAGTGATACTCAAGGAAGGCATTTCCTTTCACTTAGGTCTCCTCTGGTTTCTGTTCTCTTCCAGTATACCACTGGGAGAGTACTATAGCCAAGGACCCTGGAATAGAAACTATTTATACATTGACTTTATTGTGGTTCAGATTCTAGTATCTGTACTTTAGAGACTTGGCTTAGCAATTCATTTTCTTTTTAAAATAAAAATGGAACAGGCTAATCATGATAGAATAAGAACCTAATTGTTCTCTAATCTTAGATGAAAAATTGTGAAAATGGCACCCTATTTATTCCCTCTGGTGGTGTATGAAGAAAGTCAGCCAGAGAGTGCTTGGACTAGGCAGAAGGCTGAATATTACTGCATGGAAGGACTTTTTGAAAAACCTGAATCAAAGTTTGCAGTTTTCTGAGCATGGAATTCCCCCCTCCAACGTTCCACCAATACTTCTCTGGTGGCATTGACCTTGGGGCCATTCTTTCTTAAACACTTATGTTTAATTTGTGAAGGGCGCTTTCCAAATGCAAAAGCTTCATTGCCCTCCCATGATTCCTCTCTGCCAAAGAATTTGTGAACTCACATGAGCACACGCATCCTGCTCTAACCATGCTGGGGGAAAACTCGGAGCCCGAGACCTTGTCCCATACCCTAGATAACTAAGAGAATAATGAATTGCTAACATCAAAGTACATTATGTCATGTCAGGGCTTTTCTGAGTCTTGGAATTCCTGAAGTGTGGTAGGCTGGATTCCATGTTACTTTACTTCTGGCTTCTGTTTCTCTGGCCACACTGAGCTGGGAGTAAAAGGGAATGTGAAAGTTGGCCTCACTCCCGTTGATTCAGCTCTCTTCATCCTCTTCCTCCTCCTTCCTCTCTCTCCCTTTTCTCCCTCTTTCTCCCTGCCTCCCCCTCCTCAAAGCAGAGCTCTTTTCTCTCTTTGCCTCAATAGGAAGAAAAAAAGTTTTGTCAGTACCCCTGTTTCTTTTGTCGTTTTCTTCTTCTCAGAAGTCTTTTTTTGCTTTTATCCTAATCCCAGTCATGCATGAGAGAACAGTTGTGCCCTGTTGTTTGCCTGTTCTGCTAGTTTTGAATCAGTGGGACTTCATCTTTGTTCTCTTTATTTTCTGAACACAGAAAGGTAAAAGAGTAGGAATAAGGATTGAAACTCTGAAGAAGAGAAACCTATATTTATTTAGATTGAATTCATTTTGGGGGCCATGTTTGAAATAATTAAGGCATGAAGGCAAATGGACTCTAGATTAGTTCCTGAACCTAGAACTTGCTACTTCATTTTAAAAGTGTGGACCTCAAGAGACTGTCTGAACTACAGCCTTCTCATTTCAGGAGTTCTTGGCATTTTTTAATGATTTAAAACACACATGCACACACACACACACGATCATGCACACGCACATACGTACAAGCCCATCTCTCCTCTTTGAATCTGATACTTTAGAGATCTTTGTATGACTCAGAAACCCTGTTTGAAGAACAACATTCGTGGCTTACCTGAAATGATGTCAGCATGTGATTCTAAGCCAGCCCGATGGCAAGAAATTTTAAAAATCATTTAGATGAGGGAGGACTTGTCCGTATCTATCTGTTAATGTAGGAAAGGAACTGGTGGTTCTTTCTATCTTGCCCTTTTCTTCCTTTCCCTCCCCTTGAATTGTGTCAAGTTTGTAATAAAGGCAACCCCAACATCAACGAGGACCCGACCTATCGGTTTGGGGGTCTGTCCATCCTCACCCAGCAACCCTTTTCTGAGTTGATGAGCCAACATGGGCTGGCTCTCGGTCACCATGGTGATGGCGTTAGGCCTGAACCAGGCTCCAACTATGAAGTTTCTGAAAACTGTTTTGATGAATTTTTCCCCGGCTTCAACTTCGCGCTCACTTAAACCGTCCCCCCTCCCCCTTTGTCTCCTCCTTGATTTATGGCAGGTTGCTGTCACTGAAATAGACGTGCATTTGGAAATGCCTCCTTTCTGTTCGCATGCAAAGGCACAAATAAGCGATGCAAGTCATGCTCCAAGAGTTGGTTATTGTTGCTTTCTGGATTTCTGCTCTCTGTGGTTGTCGGGCCTAATTCAAAGTAATTCAGGCTGCTCAGTGGGGGCAGTGCATAGCTCCACAGGAAATTATGATAGCAAAAGTCTTCCTGTAGAGTGCTGTACTTGGCACTACAAAGTATCTCAGGCTGCGCTTACCTGAATAGGGTGGAATTAGACTAGACAACCGCATCATCCCACTTCTTAATCTATTAGAGCCATATACAAGTGGCAATTGTTGATTGCAAAAATGGGATTAAGAGGCTCTTCAAGTGAATTGATTTTTGTGTGAGAACAAAAAGAGGGGAAAGAGAAGCCCTCTGCCTGAATCACACAGCCAGAAAGTTTCATGAATGGGTTCTACTCCAAATGTTAGAATTGAAGCAATCAGTGTTTCCCCATGGGGTATGCAGGTGAGCAAATGGAATGGCTGGAAAATAGGCAATTAGGTAGAAAATGACCAAGTTGACTGGGCTCCCTAGTCCAGGGCTTCCCACATTTCACTTCGTATCTGGAAGGAAGATGCCTGACAGAGAAGAACTTACAGAAATGGGGCTTGCAAAAGGGTTCTGTCCTCACCACAGAACTTGAATTTCCTAGCTCGGTTGTGTTTGTGTTGGCCACAGGCGAGTTACCAAAAGCTTTCTGGGCTGGTTTACCTACACTGGCATCTCCATCTTCTGGGTGGTGGGCTGAGCTGCAACAATATCTAGAAGTTGCTGAGATGGCTTAATTTTGCGCTAAACTTTTCCTTATGTGTCTCTTCACTCCTATTTGTCCCTTTTTGGAAGGCTCTTTTTTGGGGGAAAGATGGAGATCTGCTACCTATGTCTTCAACCCGCCAAACAGAGGAAGTAAAATTGTGCTCATTAATTTCACATACAGACCTAGAAGACAAAAATTCCAATGATTTAAATTCAGATGATACCCAATGCTATTGCCAGTCACCTCAGGTTGATTGCTAAGCCATTTGGATCTTGAAAAGACATTGTACTGAGGATACATTAGCTCATATTATTATTTCTAAAATGATACCAAGATTTTCTCTAATCTCAGCTGCTTTCTATAGCATAGCATGCGTCACAAATGTATCTAGAATGATCATTTATCTGGCAGCTTTAGCTGTCAGAAACTCCAAGAGTGTGGAGAATAGAAATGACATACTGAGGCCTGCTGGGGAAAAGAAACTGACCAGAGCAGATGGGGGAGGAGCCCAGTTTTACCTCTGGCTTTAGGAGCATGTCACAGCACCAAGCAGCAACAAATAATTTGGAAAGCCCCACTCCTTTGACAGCGCAATTGGCGACAAGCAGTTGAAATGTGTTAGAAGAGGCTCCTGTTTGGGAAGATAAACACAGTTCCAAGTGACAATGAACTCGTCAGAGATCTGAGACTTCTCCGAGGAAAATCCTTGTAGATGAATGTAGGAAATGAAAGTGTCTGACATTCTCTCACCTATCAGGCTTCAGGGGTTAGGGGAGGCTATGATGATGGGTGATGCCACCTTTGTTTATAAGCACAAAGGGGATTGTCTCTGCCATCTTCAAAGGCTGCTTCAAAGATCCTTTGGAGAAAAATGGTACAATTTAGACATTTGACATTCCCTATGCATACTGATGCCTTGGCTTCAAAAGCCCCACCAAGCCAGCTGGTTAGTGGCATTTTATTTATTTATTTGTACAATGAGATCGTCCTTCTCCTCCCGACACCCTCCCTCCTTCCTTCCCCCCTTAATTTGCTCAGTTCCTTTAACCTGGAATCTCTGTAGCCCACAGGTGCCAGAGAAGATATGCCTGATGGAGTTGTTATTAGAAATGCTTGTTCAGATGAAGGCATTGGATAGAGCTTCGATGACAGGAACAAGATTTGGCATACATTTTGGAGGATGAATTAGGGGGAAAGGGCAAACGAACGTCACCAGATCAGACAAACAAGTAAAATGCATTCAGAGAAGCGGGGGTGGGATGGGGAAGGAACTTTAAAGACCAGCGTGGTCGATTCAGTCTTCTCATTGTATAGAAGGAATCGAGGTTCAGGGAATCCCCACAGGGGAATATAAACTCCTTGAAGGCAGGGAGCTTTCCTCCTTTCATCTCTGTAGTGTGCCTAGCATGGCACATTATACCCAGGAAATGCTTAAGAAAGGCTTGTTGGACAGGACTGGAAAGAACTGAAGTGACCTCCCCAAGGTCACCCAGGTAGTGGGTAACAAATCTGGTATCTTAAGCCCAGCTTCCTCTAGTTTCCAATCTCATGTTATTTCCACTACAAGCCCTGGTGTCTGGCTGGCAGTCCCTTTAACTGATGGCTTAGGTTTTCAACCATTCGATATATTGTCTCCAGGGTTGTGAGGTGGCATGATGGTTCAAATGACAGGCCTGGAGTCAGGAGGACCTGAGTTCAAATCCAGCCTCAGACACTTACTAGCTATGTGACCTTGGACAAGTCACTTAACCCTATTTGTCCCAGTTTTCTCATCTGTAAAATGAACTGGATAAAGAAATGGCAAAACCGCTACAGTGTCTTTGCTAAAAAAAAAAAAAAACAACCAAACCCAAATGGGATCATAAAGAGTGGGACATAACTGAACAACAATATTATCTTCATCTTGGGAGGAAGGCCTTGCTTGGGAGGCAGTTGGTGCAGTGGAGAGAATGTGGTTGCAGAGTGAGAGGGATGGGAGCACTCATAAGTAAGTGGACTCTACCACTTACTACCTGGGAAACTGACCACAGACAAGTGACAGCCTCTGGGCCTCTGATTCCTCATTTGTAAAATGAGGGGGGTTGAACCCAATGACCTCCAAGGCTCTTTCCAGCTCTAAATTTCACATCCTGCATGGAGGTTTTACCAGGAAAGAATTCTTCTGTTTGAGTCAGAGAGTATCAAACTCCATATTTATCCAAAGGTAAAAGATCTGAGATGACTTGGATTTACTTGAAAAGATAATTTCCAGAGGCTTTTGTGGTTTTCTTTCCCTGCATATCTAACGCAATGCATTGATTAAGTAACTGTTACACACACGGCAACATGCCTGTTAACTCTTCAAGGAATTTTCCTTCTCTGGTTTTTTCTAATAGCACCAGTTTGTGTTTTGCTTTTTAATTGAAGTAAGCTTAATTTAGGAAGATCTCATTTTATCAGGACTACCCCTACCCCCACCTCCGCCTGGGTGTTGTATACCCAGAAACAGATGTCTTGGCCTGCATATTACATAGCAAACATGGGCTACACTACGTAATAATTGGATATTTATCATAATGTTGCTTTTCCCTGAATGCTGTTCATTAGCTGGTCCCATATTTAATTATGCAAAAATTAGTGTGGGGAAGCCTTTGAATGGTGTATTTGCACATGCTATCAATTATGTCATAATAAATTAATTTGCTTTTCAGGATTCACCATAGGCAATGGTTGGGGCCTCCATTCCTGCTTGACTGTTCGCCTTTGAACAGGTTGATTCAGCTGTCGTCTGCTAAGCCCTACAGAGCCGAACAATGGCTGCTGATCTGCCTTTTGTGGCTTATTGGAAACTGGTGGTCCGCACTGCAGCCCTGGCCACTGATTAACCCCAGTGAAAACAAACTACACAAGCCCAAGTTGATGTTGGAGGAGGAATGAGCTTACTTCATTAAGGCTTTAAGAGGAAACCTTTTCTTCTCCCATGCTTGTTCAAAACTTTTCAGGTCTCTATTTAATCACATAATTCTCTCTAAGTAGCCAAAGAAGCCTGTTGCCCAGCGAGAGGTCTTTGGCCGCATGACAATGTCACCAGAAAAATGATATATACATATCTTCATACTTTTTTGAGGGGGAGGGAGTAGAAACCAATTTTCATATTACTCCGTGAAACTCATTTTCTTATTAAGAACAATAGCGGCGTATGTGTGCAAAGGGCAGCTGTAATTTTCCCACTGAGATGTTCCTCCTGAGCCAGGCTGATTGAAAATTCAGGTGGAAAGTGCCCCCTCTCTCCATGGTTCTAAACAGGGATTTGAAAGGGGCCAGGAACGGGTCGGGGAAGAGAGAGAGAGTGAGGGCAAGAGCCCCAAATAATACAGATTATGGTGAAATTAGAAGAAAATGAATCAATACCCTGTCCAGCTCGAGGGGAAGGGAATGCAGGATCTGTGTGGCCCGATTCTGTTTTCAGGAAGTATTAAATGTTCTGCCAGGAGCTAAGCCTTCGTTTTTGTTGTTGTTGTCTCTGCGACTAAAAAGAGCACCCAGTAACCAATCCTGAGCCTTGCAAATCATGAATCAAAAAATTAAAGCAGATTAGAAACGGCAGGATTTGTCAAGAATTCGTTTTTGTAGCCCATCTTAATTCAGCAAGTGTTTCTTAGACATCTGCTGCATGCCAGGTATCCTCATGGTGCTGGAGATACAAAGACAAAACACAGTGGTCCCCGTCCACAAATATATGTGTATGTATATATATATATATCTTTGTAGGAGAAATAACATGAACAGAGGCAGCAGAATGCTGAGGAAGAAAGGCTAAATCTGGAGCTGGAGATGCCAGTTCGAATACCAGTTCTGCTGCTTACCACCTATGTGATCTTTGGAAAGTCATTTAGTTTCTCGGAGCCTCAGTTTCCTCATCTATAAAATGAGGGTGGTGACCTAGATGACCTTTAAGGTGTCTTTCAGCGCATCTCAATCCTATAACCAGCCTTGTGCTGGTAAATATTTAAAAACTAGCTTTCTGGAAACAGTGTGCCCATGATATTTGTAGCATTTGTCAATTTCTGGGTATGAATGCTCCTGTTGTAAATTTAATAATCAGTGCTCATGAGCACACCCCTGCCTATGACTCACAAAGAGATCTTGAAGGTCCCTTCAAATGTGGATTATGGGTTAGGAGTTTAGAAGCACAAATATTTTTTTTCAACTTCTAGAAACTTTGCTGGGCACATGATTGCAGCAATGAGAGCTCCTGGGCCCTGCTGGGGCAGGTTGATTTCAAAGATCGCCATTCTGAGCTCCTAAAATCCTCCCGCAAAGTAGCTGGGTTTGGGCACATTGGCCTTTTTATTCTAAAAGCAATCCGTATCAAGGTAGAACCAGGAAAAAGTGATGGACTCATGGAATATACAGCAGGGGCCTGAACACACAATCACATTGGTCCACATGGAATTCATTCTCTTTTCTCCTAAACCCACCCACATATTGGTTTTCCTATTTTTGTCAAGGGCACTGCCATTCTAGCCACCCAGGTTGGTGACACCAGTATCCTTAACTCCTCTCTCTCTCTCTCTCTCTCTCTCTCTCTCTCTCTCTCTCTCTCTCTCTCTCTCTCTCTCTCTCTCTCTCTCTCTCTCTCTCTCCCTCCGTATTCAGTGGATTGCCAAGTCCCACTGAATCTTCTTCATGGAATCTTTTGCTTTTGTCCTCTTTTCTCCATATCACTACCACCCCAGTTCAGGCCCTCATTATCTCTCATTATCTTTACCCTCCAGACCTTACTCCTCTTCTGAATGTCCTTATTTCTGTCAAGGGCACCACTGTTCTCCCAGTCACTTAGGTCTGCAACCTCAAAGTCACCCTCAGCTCCTCCTTCTACCTCATAGCACATATAAAATCAATTGCCAAGTCTTGTCAATGCTTACCTTCACAACAGCTTTCACATTTACTCATAGGGTCACCACCCTAGCTCTTGCTTGTTATCTCTTGCCTAGACTACTGCAAAATGGCCTCCTAATTGGGCTCCCTGCCTCAGGTCTGACTCTACTCCAATCCATCCTACACCCAGTTGCCATACTAATTTTCCTAAAGTACAGGTCTTTGTGACTTTCTTATGTGATATGTTCCAGCATATCACATTTTTATTTTGTTTTATTTTATACACACATACACACACATATGTGTGCACACATATTTATACCTAAGATCGAATGTAAATTTCTCTGTTTACTATTTAAAGTCCCAGACAACCTAGTCCCCATCTACCTTTCCGGCTTTATTATACATTACTCCCTTTCACGTATTCTTTGGGGCCTTCTTGCTGTCCTTGACACACACAGCATCCCCTTTTCTTTCTCCATACCTTCTCTGGGCTTGGGATGTCCTCCTTGCCTGCCTCCGGGTCTTACAATTCCTAGATTCCTTCTAAGCTCAGGTTGACCAGCACTTCCTGCTTGATGCCTTTCCTGATCTTTTCAGTTTCTAGTTCTCTTTCAACCAATGACTCAAATCACTCCAACGAGTTAAAAAATGAGTCACCCAAAGTGTAAAAGAGTGATATGTGGTAGCCATGAACAGGCTTTGGGGATGTTCTCAACAAAGCACTGCACACCAGAAAAGGGTATAAAAGATATAATCAAGGAGATATATGAACAGAAAAGGAGGACCTCAGGTCAAATCCCACCTACAACCTTGGGCAAATCATTTCATCGATCTGGCCTCACTTTTCTTCTCTATAAAATGAGGGAGTTGGGTTAGTAGGCTGTTGTGGCCCATTCCAGATCTAGATCTGGTATCATCATCATCATCATCATCATCATCATCATCATCATCATCATCATCATCATCATCATGATAACAACAATAACTGGCATTTCGATGACTCTTTAAGGTTTACAGAGCATTTGACTTATAGCATCATATTTGATCCTCACAGTATCCCTGAGAGGTATCATTATTATCTTTACTTTACAGGTGAGGAAACTGAGGTTCACAGATTTTAACAAATTTGTCCAAGGCCACACAGCTACTAAATGATTGAGGCAGGATCTGAACTCGACCTTCCTAACTCTAGCCTTTATTGAAGCCACTGTATTAAAACCCACATAATCAAAATTGCAAACTAGATTCCAACCAGTTCCTTCCTTCAAGGCAGTTATGATTTAATGGAACATGCTTAATGTGAGACTCACACCATGATCCTGAAGCTAAAAGTCTACAATCAGCATACAGGATGCTGAAGAACCCAAGTCATCCTTTGAAATTGAAGCTAATAAGCCTCAATAGGGATAATATTAGCTCTGGCATTTATATATCACTGTCAGGTTTACAAAGTGCTTTCCACATGTTATCTCACTAATGCTCACAGCAACCCTGGGAAATAGGTAGTGTTATTATCTGCATTTTACAGATGAGGAAACTGAGGCAGACAGGTGAAATGACTTGCTTAGATCACACAACTAGCAAGTATCACAGGCTTGATTTGAACTCAGGCCTTCCTGACTCCAAGTCCAACACTCTCCACACATCTACCATAGAGAATGAAATTAGCCGCCTGCAGGAATTACTCCCATTATTATGTGAAAGGATGTTTTGGGAAATGACTTCAGATGAAAGCAGAGTGTCTCTAAAATCTAATTAAGGAAAGAAAATTATAATGATCACAGGGACGGTGGCATAGTGGATAGAGTGCTTGGCCTGGAGTCGGGAAAATTCATCTTTCTGAGTTCAAATCTGGCCTCAGACACTTACTAGCTGTGTGACCCTGAGCAAGTCACTTCACCCTGTTTGCCTCAGTTTCTTCCTCTGTAAAATGAACTGGAGAAGGAAATGGCAAACCATTTCAGTATCTCTGCCAAGTAAACCTCAAATGGGGTCACAGAGAGTCAGACATGACTGAAAACAACTGCACAACACAAAAGGATGGCTTAGAATTTCAGCTGGGAGCACACGGGGACTGGACTCGATCTCAGGAGCTTCTGTCTCTGGCTTATCGTTATGGGTCAGTCCCCATCAAGAGTAAGTAGAGCACTAACCACCTCTCAATTTGGCTTGTCTCTCTAGGGACCCTGCTCCCTTGGAGGTATTCAGATTAAAAAATAGTCATACCAAGGGCAGGTTTATTAGGAAAAGTAAGACTAGAATAGGATAGAACCTGCGATTTCATTGGTGTAAGGAAATTCCTTCCCCAAGCACCACACTATCTCTGTGGCCAATGGTATTTTAAAAGGTTGCCTGGGGGCTTTGAGGCATTAGTGACTTGCCCAGAGGCAGACTTGAACCCAATTCTTGACTCCAAGGTTGACTCTATCCATTCCACCACACTGCATCTTCTGGGAGCACAGAATAGGCAATAGAAACAGCCCCATTTTGATACCACCAACCCCCATGCCAGGATCAGTACCATCTGTTCCTGCAGGCCAACAATCCAACATTTAGAAATGGCTTCACCTAGGAAATGGACCTAGGCAAGGGGATGGGGTCTTATTGGCCCTTGTCTGCTCCCAGCCTTCTTGCTTCTGTAGTCCTGGTGCAGAAAGCCCCACCCCCTGGCTCTCCTCTGTGGTCCCCACAGCTGCTGACCCAGTTCTCTATCAGTCCTCTGTCTCTTGGCAGTGTGGTAACTTTGGGCAGGCTAGCTCCTGTGTACCAGGGGCCACTGAGCCCTGTAGAAGCCGCCCACCCTCCTAGGAGCCAGGCACTTCACCCCTTCCCTTGTTCCTGCACATGTGTCTCAGGACTATTTCCATCCCATGAATGGGGAAGGAAACTGCTTGAGTTCACTGAGAGGCAACCCCTGCCCTTTCTTCCCCAACACAAGAGCACTGGCTCTGGAGTGAGAGGACCTGGGTTCAAATCCCACTTTTGACTATTGCTGTTTGTGTGACCTTCAACAAGTCCCTCTCTGGGCTTCAGTTTTCTGTTCTGTAAAATAAGAGCGTTGGGCTAGTTGGCTTCTGAGATCCCTTCTAGATCTAGGATCCAGGATGTGGTCTTGGTAAAGTCCCTTTCCCTCTGGGTCTCTGTTTCCTTTTTCCCTCATTCACTCTGTAAAAGGAGGGAGTTGGGCTAGCTGGTCTCGGAGATCTCTCCCAGGTTCACATCTTGGATTCTAAGATATGCTTAGTATGTCTAAGGTGACATCCTAAAGAAAGTGTTGTTGGTCTGTGTGTGTCAAGAAAAAGGAGAACTGGAGCATGAGAATTCAGTATTTATTCCATAACATTTCAGTGAGAATGATTGTAAATGTACTAGAGTAATTGTCAGTTTCCTCTCCATCCCAACTTCTGCCCTTGGACCAAAGGAGTTCCACATGCATGTTGACATCCTTTTTAACCTCCCAGTTCCTCAAACTCCTCTCAACTCCCCTGACCTCTGCCTCCGCTCCATCTCAGCTACACATAGAGATGAGCACTTTCTTGATCTTGCCTTCATCCCAAGTATTCCACTTCTGCAACAAAAATCCTGAAAACCCTTTTTTTTCACACCATAACCTTCTACCATCCTCTGAAGCAGCAGAGGGAGAGACAGGAGATAGCACTTGGCAGACTGGTCAAACTGCCACTACCACCACTCTGACCACCATCTCCCTACCTATCCTCAATGGAGATATCCCAGGACCTGTAAACCAAGAGCTCAGTGCCCTCAGCCACCCTCCTGGGAAGGAGATACAGTCTGCCCACTGTCCCTGCAGGTGCTACAGACAACCACAGCTCCTAAAGACCCAGAAGACAAAGCTCTTGGCACCAAGGTCCTTGGCCCCATCAAATGGTTCAACATCAGAAACAGATGGAATTTTATCAGTGGAAATGACATTAAGAAAGAGGCCTTACATTTGCGCCCTAAGGACTCTGGGACCTTTCCATCCGATGTGCAGCTGAAACCTTCCCTAGGTGTTGTCTCCCCCATTCCAGTGTGAGCTCTGTGAGGAGAGGGGCTGTGACCCTTCTGTTTATATCGCCATTACTTAGCACCGTGCTTTGTACTTAGTAATTACTTAGGAAATGCTTCATTCATTCACTCATTCTCTCATCCTATCTCTCCCTAAACTTCATTCCTTCTAAACCTAGTCTTCATCCTTACCAGAACCTCCAATCTCTCTACTCTCGAGTTCTCTAACCAACCATCATCGCATCTCTAACTTCACTTTTTGCTCTGCTCAGTGTCTACTCCACAGTCTTACCACTTCAATTCCCCACTGCCCTCCACTCTTGAATCCCTTGCCCCTTTATCCTATAACTTTAATCCCTTCTCAAACATTGGTCCTGAATTATACCCATCATCCATTTCCTTCACTCCTATTGACATGTTACCAATCAAAATTGGAGGAAACCCTAAAACTGAGTCTACTGCAGATTTGTTTCTGACCTCACCTGAACACTTATTGCAGCAAGGAATTTCTTTTACTCCTCCCTACTTTATTCTCTATCCTACTTCCCACCAGGAATATTTTAAACCTTCTCTTCTCTTTGCAAATCTCCCATACCATTCCTTCCCTCCCAATCTTGCCCCCCATCTGATGATTTCACCTCAACTTGGCTGAAAAAAAGGAAAGGCCATTTGCTGAGAGTTACCTCTTACCCTTCCTCCTCATCCCCAAATCTGTGACATTGTTGCCTGTCTGATGAAGAGGTAGTCTCTCTCCTGGCCAAAGCCAATGCCTCTGGATATACCCGTGATCTTTCTTTTCCAACAGATGGTCCTCATGATCACCCCCAACTCATTTTCTTAATATTACATTTCCCCCTGTTGGTTTCTTCACTGCTGCCTACAAACATGCCCGAGTCTCTTCTATCCTAAAAAAAGCCTCCCCTCCTTTTCTCTACCACATTCCCAGGAGCTGTGTACTCCCACTGCCAACATTTCCTCTCCTCTCACTCATTCTTCAACTCTTTGCAATCTGGTTTCTGTATTCATCACTCCACAAAAACTCCTCTCTCCAACACCATTGGTGGACTCTGAGTTGCCAGCTCTGATGGCCTTTTTCAGTCTTTATTCTTCTTGACCTGTCTACAGGATTTGACACTGTTGGCTCTCCTGGATACTCTCTCCTCTTTGGATTTTCATTTTTGCTGCTTTGCCTTGGTTCTTCTCCTACCTTTTTGACTGCTCCTTCTCAGGCTCCTTCGCTGGTGCATCATCAAACCACCTAATTGCAGGTGTTTGCTATGGCTTTGTCCTGGACCCTCTTCCCTCTCTATACTTTCTCCATGACATTGTCTGCTTCCCAGGGTTTCATTGTCATCTCTATGCAAATGACTCTCGGATCAATGGTGTATACTTGGCCCAAGGGTCTCTCTTAGGTTCTAGTCAAGCATCTCCACCTGTCAACTGAGCATTTCAAACTCAGTGTATCCAAAACATAACTCAGCTTTCCCTCCTAAACTCACCCCTCTTCCCAATTTCTCTATTACAGTCCAGGGCACTAGCATCCTTTTAATGAGCTAGATTCAATAGCTTGGCATTATTCTTTGCACCCCACTCGTCCTCCTCCACAGCCAATCAGTTGCCAAATCTCATTTCTACCTCTGCAGCCTCCCTCCCATCTGACTGCCTCTGTCCACTCCCACAGCTGCCACCCAAGGTGAGGCCCCCCTGAGCTCCTGCTTTGACTATTGCAATGGCCTGAGAATTGGTCTCCCTTCTCCTAGTCTCTCCCTGCTCCAGCCCATCTTCCACATAGCAGCCCAATTGATTTTTGGAAAGTGTCAATCCCATCATGCTGCTCCTTTCCCCCACATACTCCAGTGGTTCCACGTTGCCTCTAGTATCCTACTCTTCCTTGTCTTTCCCAATCTTTTACTCTTTTCCCCTTACTCTACATTCCAGCCATCTCCCATCTCCATGTCTTTGCACTGACTGCTCCCTATGCCTGGAACTCATCCCTCCTCTCCTCTACCTCTTAGAAGACCTCCTTTCCATCAGATCTTGGCTCAAGGCCCTTGCTACAAGTGCCCCCCATAAGTTAGCTTGTATCATTTGCTATATAATAGCTCTCATTTCTATAGTGCTTTAGGATTTGCAATTACTTCATAAATGTATCTCTTTTGATCCTCAAAATAACCCTGGAAGGTAGGTACTGTCATTACCCCCTTTTTACAGATGACCAAAAAACTGAGGCAGACAAAATTTAAGTGACTTGCCCAGTCACACAGCCAGTAAGCATTTGAGACTGTACTCGAACCCAGGCTTTCCTGACCCCACGTCCAGTGCTCTATGCACTGAGCCAACTAGCTGCCTCTACGTGTTAATATATGTCTATGTTATCTCTAGCTCCCCTAGAATGTAAACTCCTTGGGCGAAAGAACTCTTTTGCTTTTGTTCTCATATCTTCAGTACTTGGCACAATGCTTGGCACATAGTAGGTGCTTAATAAATGCTTGTTGATTGATTTATTAGAACAGGGATAATTCTTCAGGCCTCCACAAAGGGCAATCCATTTCTTTCTGTCCTGAATCTAGACTCCTCAAGAAAGCTTTCTAGAATTAGTTTATATTCTTAGAGACTTGATACCCAGAAGAAAATGTCCTATACAGTGGACATGACTATTTTGGTCACTATAAAGGCATATGTTCCATATGAAATAATACTTTGTTTTTCTGGTTTATCAGTACTATGAATCTGCTTAGTGTGAATCAGTCTTCTAGAGGCCAGTCTTTCCAGGGTTAACTAATAATTCAAGTTTCTTAACCTGTGAAGCCGATGATGTCCCCTTCAATGTAAGGTGACCTTTAATTACTTGAAGACAATTTTCATGTCCCCCTTGAATCCTCCATTTCCTTCCCCTCTGCTCCCTCTCTTCTTTTATTCTCTTCTCACCTCTTCTCAAGGCTAAACACTCCAAGATTCTTAAGACATTTCCCAGATGGCATGGACTCAAAGCCCTTCACCATTTATAACTCAGAATATTTGAGCCTTTGGGACAGAGAAATTCAGTGACACCCCTAATAAGTGTCAGAGGGACTCAAACTCAGGCCTTCCTGACCCATGTCCAACACTCCATCCATTACATGATGCTGCCCCTCTAAACACAATCATATTGGTGCTAGATAGATATTTTGTGGCAGGATGCAGTAGCTTGGGATCATTGAAAGCATCATCCAAGTTCCAGATGTAATCTAGCTAGCTCTCTTCATTTTTACCCTGTTGCATACCTTTCTAATCACTGTGTCTCTGGTTCATACCACCAGTCACTTGAAGGACCACACCAACTTTATACACTCCCGGCATGCCACTGTCTAGAGACTTCTTCCTCTATACTGTGATGGCTGATTTTGCTAGCCACATCTGTTCCACCTCTGGCATGAAAGGGGCTCCTACAGAATGGCAGAACCAACCCAGGTCTGCAGAGAAATCCTCAGTGTGACACACATGACCAGTAGGCATCCAGCCTCTGCCCGAAAACCTCTTCTGCTAATACAATCATGGCAGATAATGGGGAGATAGGATAATACTGGATGTTCAGCAATCCCCTTTCCATCCTTTTCTTTTCTTATATGACTTTTATGGCTAGCTTTTACTGATATGTCATCCTCATTTCCAAATATGTCTCTCCCCTTCCCCACCCAGGGAGCCATCATTGTAACAAAGCAGTTCAGCAAAACCAACTGGTATCTTAACTGTATCTCCCGCTCTATGCAATATTCCTCACCCGTAGCTCCCTAACTCCGCAAAGGGGAGAAGAGAAATAGATGTGTTTTTTCTAGCTCTACTCCAGGGCTCTGTCACCACATTCAGTTTGGGTTTTATTTCTCTTCTCATTTATATTGGCATAGGTGCAGTCTTTATGAGCTTTACCCCAATGCATATGATATACAAATTGATATATAGCCTATATCATGATTCAGAGAAGATCTTTAGAGAAAGTATTGTGATAAACTGAGAGCTAATCACACAGTCCTCACTCTGTAGGACAATCCTTTGATAAAGCACTTTGCAGCCAGTTTTACTTTCCTTGGCCCTTGTTTTCCCCCTAAAACAAAGGTTAAAAACAGGGCCACCAGCTTTTTGGAGGGTATCTAGACTCTCTAGAAAAATCACCATTCCCTCAGGGTCACCATGTGACTTTAGGGCCAAGCACAATATTTCAGTTCTCCCTTAGTTGACTCCTTGGACATTAGCGAAATTATCAGGGCCAGATATAGCTCTCATTGTAAACTTTTTATTGGGTTGGATGAATTATTCCAACTGAATTGATTTCCCCCCCTGAAACAGATAAAGGCCAAGCCATTGATTGTGTATTCCTTTGTTTTATATGGCTGTAGACTTGCCTTCCTTGGGAGTTGGTTTTTTTCCTCTTTCTCTCCCATATTTTATGGGAGCCAGCATGTTGGCTAACTTGTCCTGAATATCTCAGGCTGCCATGAAAAAACTCAGTCCCTTTCTGATGCGGGGCAGGATAGGTTTGTGAGTTGAGAAGTATTTACTGAAAACCTATTATGTTCCAAACACTGTGCTAGGCACTAGGGATCCCAATAGAAAGAATGAAGAAATATATATGCTTAGGGAGCTTCCATCCCAAGACCAAGCATTTCTATTTCTCCCCAGTCATGTTTGACTTTGGGTTTTCTTTCAATCAGTATAATAACAAGTCAAGAACAGGCTGCCTATGGCATAGATGTTCTCAGTGTTTACTTAGTTGGGCGCCATCCATTTTTCCTCACTTAATCTTCTTGAGGAGCATGGTGTAGTGGATAGTTAGTTTCAAGTGAGGAAGATTCCAGTTCAAGTCTTTCTTCACACTGACACATAGTAGCTGTGTGATCCTGGGAAAGTCATTGAAACTCTGTATCTCAGACAACTTTCTGAGATGTAGAGAAGTTGCCAACCTGCATTGATGGGAGGAGTTTCCTCACTTAGAAGTTTGCCACCCCAGTGAAATCCCAGGTCCAATCCCTATCCTTTAAGTAGCTTAATTGAATGGGCGATGAGGAAAGGGAAGAGAGAGTCTGCATATAAAAAATGAACTCAATAATTTAGATAATTATCTGGATCATTTCATTAAGAAGTATTTTACCTGAAACAGACAGATTATTGAGGGAATTGTGAAGTTGTGCTTAAATTCTCTCACTTTCTGCTTTAGTTCATCACTTTGCTCTAGATACAGGTGGTAGACAGACTCTTTAGTCTGTCATTTGAGGCACTCCACCCTCTAGCCTTATTTCAGTCACAGTACTCTCCTTTTAAGTTCTCATTCTATTATGTAAACTAGAAAATACCTAGTTTCAAATTTCCTTCTGCCTTTGCGCACTGTTCGGCTCCATACTGGGAGTTATGTCTTCTCTTGGATTCTCTGTCCATGTCTGACTATCTGCACCATTCCCTTCCTGGGAGGTCCAGCTCGGTGCTACCTCTGTGATGTTGTAAGGCTGAACCTCATCCTTCTCTGCTTGTGTCTCTTGGCCATGTTGATTGTCTCCTTGTCTGTGCTTAATCAGCTTTCAAATTGTGTGATTGTTTGTGGCCTATCTCCCTATCAGATTCCATGGTCTGTGAGGACCAAGATTGGTTCTCATTTGTCTTTGCATCCTTGCTGCTGAAATAAATGTTGATTGATTTGAATCAAATTACAGGAGCAGAGACTGAGATCTGGAAGGGTGCTTAGAGATCATCTAGTCCAGGGGTGGGAAACCTGCAGCCTCAAGGCCACCTGTGGCCCTCTAGTTTCTCAATTGCAGCCCTTTATCTGAATCCAAACTTCATAGAACAAATGCCCCTAATAAAGGATTTGTTCAGTAAAACTTGGACTCAGTCAAAAGGCCATACCTGAAGACCTAGAAGGACTCGAGGCCACAGGTTCCCCACCTCTGATCTAGTCTAACCCTAAGATCCAATGGCTTTTCTACTGCCCAGGTCTCCAGTTGCACATTCTCCAGAGCCAGCCGTACATTATCTAGATTTGGACATGGGAAAAACTGACCAAAGACCATGCATGTCCAGAGCCATGGAAAAAACTCTAGCAAACCTTTGTTGAGCAAGTTACCAGAAGAAGGGAGTGGACACCATATTCTCCCCATGAAAGCAGGACTGTGCTGGAGCTACCTTGAACCCTGGCCAGCCCAATGGAACCAACTGCTAAATTTTCAGTATGAGCATTTCTACCTCAGAAATCTTCAAACCCTGCAAATCAGGGCCTGATCTATCGTTCTGTGGTCTAGACTTAAGGAAGTGATGGAGAAAATAGTAATAATGAAGATTAAACTTAAAATATGTCTTGCATACACCCTCAAGCCAGTTGTTGTATACACTTACCAGCTCAGTCACCAGTTGTATGGAAAGGTGCTCTTTGTGGTTTTCCATGCCTCCCATCTGCCAATCTCTTTGACTGAGAAACAGGATGTCTGACTCTAGGAAAGTAGGGACTGTCTTTGCTAAAATATATTAATGAACACTAGATTTGGATTCAAGAGGTCAAGGGTTAAATCCTGGCTCTGTCTTTAGTTTTTTTTGTTGTTTTTTTTTAGAGGCCTAGACCTGGAAGAAACTTTAGAAGCCTCCATGCCCCTGTTTTTTTAAAATTTATTTAACTTTTAACATTCATTTTCACAACATTTTGGGTTCCAAATTTTCTCCCCATTTGTCCCCTCCGCCACCCCAAAACACCAAGCATTCTAATTGCCCCTATCACCAATCTGCCCTCTCTTCTATCATCCCTCCCTTCCCTTGTCCCCATCTTCTCTTTTGTCCTGTAGGGCCAGATAACTTTCTATACCCCTTTACCTGTATTTCTTATTTCCTAGTAGCAAGAACAGTACTCGACAGTTGTTCCTAAAACTTTGAGTTCCAACTTCTCTTCATCCCTCCCTCCCCACCCCTTCCCTTTGGGAAGGCAAGCAATTCAATGTAGGCCATATCTGTGCAGTTTTGCAAATGCTGGCTCTGTCTTTAACTAGCTTTGGGTAATTCACTTTATGTCTCTGGGATGCTATTTTCTCATCTGTAAGATGGAGACGATAATACCTGTAATGCCTTCCTCACAGGAGTGTCATGAGGAAAGGACTTTGTTAACAAAAAAGTGTTTGGGAAATGGAATGGTATTTGATGAGAATTCACAGTCACCTTTTGCCTGGAATTGTTGGGGCAGGCTGGGTTGGAAATAAATATTTGAACTATTTCCAATGAAGCACCTCTGAATGGTGTATATCTGTATTCTGGTGTATCTGAATGGGATGCTAAAGACAGTTACTTTGGGGAAAAGAAGGAAATCTATAGATTGATCTCTTAATGACGACTCAAGGCTTTGAAATAGGAATAACAAATTAAAATGTAACAGACACATAAAGATGACTTGAAATTTGTAAGGATGTCTTCAGCAAGCATGTCTCTGAGTCATCCCCTCATTGTTGATTGGAAGCAGGGATGGTTGCAATCTGTGTTGGTAGAGGGAGTTTCCATGCCAAGGAAATCACAGATCCTTGAGATATTGATTTATTGGTGCTTGCTATTGATTTATTGGTGCAGCTCCTTTTCTACTTCATACTTGCAGTTCAGTCTTACTTGCATCATTGTAAAAAATAAATTCTTAATCTGCTCGTAATTTTTCTGTAGCTCATTGCGAAACATAATGTAATAATAATGGCTAACATTTATATAGCACTCACTACGTCGGGCACTGTGTTCAGTGCTTTACAAATATTGTCTTACTTGATCCTCACAACAACCCTGTGAGGGAAGAGCTGTTATTATCCCCATTTTACAGATGAGGAAACTAAGGCAAACAGAGGCTAAGTGACTTGCTCAGGGTCACCGCAGCTAGTAAGTATTAGAGGCTGAATTTGAACTCAGGTCTTCCTGACTCCAGGCCTATCCATTGTACCACCTAGCTACCTAACATGTTCTTACAAGATTCCTTAACAAATGCAGCCACAGAGATAATTCTGGTCAATGACCTTCTGATTTTCAGTGTCAAGTGAGGCAAGAAACAAGGAGGTATTTGCCTCCCAGAGGTGTTCACCACTGGCATGCAGGATGTCTTAAGCAAGGTCTTTATGGGGTGCCTCTCCATAAATGCGGTTTGTGTATGTGCTGGTTACATTGAGCCCTAGAACACATGGGATCCATGATTGTTTAAATGAGATAAAAATCCATACAAGAAAACACAAATGTTTTGACCCAAATGTATAAGAAAATGCCTCTTGTTTATAATACAATGGAAGACCAGCCTATTGAGTTACTGTATCAATAAGTGTATCTAGTACAGATACTGCAAAAGGGCAATGAGTTGAGCCTAGAATGGAATGGGAGAAAAAGCATGAGGCCAATGGCATTTAAGAAATTACTTTCCACTATAAGTGAAATCTCAAGAATATTCTGTGTTTGCAAATTTTGGAATATCCAAATCTCAGAAGAATTCAAGTTTCAGGACTCAGAGGACTAGAGAGAAATACATGATGGGTATAGGTTGCCTACAGAACATTTACCATGATGACTCCATGCTCACAAAGCAGTATAAGGTATGTGAGTCCGTGCATGCATGCGTGTGTGTGTGTGTGTGTGTATGTATGTGTAACAGGGTGCTGGTGAGCAGGATTAGTTGAATGAATCAGGCTGATTCATTCCTCCATGTGGAAGAGGCTAGGGAACCTGTTTCCAGAAAGACATATTGGCATGTAGTGGAAGTGCTTTGGAGACATTTTGAGCAAGCAAAAACATTCTGTAACTAGTTCTGGTCTGCCAGACCAGGGCCTGGCGAAGTATGGCCCATGGGCTAAATGCAGCCTGCCACCTGTTTTTGTAAAGCCCCACAGGATCCCTGTGCTAGACACATTAAGAACAGCAATCTTTTTGAATGCCTACAATGTAGGTTATACATAGTTGGAACTGGAATGCATTCAAAAGGTACTACTCAGAGTCATTCTCTTTGGTCTAATCTCTTGCTGTTGGCTGCATTCTGGTGAGAAAAGAGAGACAGTGTTCTATTGGGAAAGGCCTTGGGTCCTCCCCATCTGAGGCCTTCGTCTTAATGTTTATTCATTGATGCTTTAGATGATGGAAATTGACCATCACCAATTGGCCATGACCTTATGAACTTTGAAAAGTCAGAAGAGTGAGCCACCAGAAAGTCTGGAAGTAGTCCCTGAGGATCAAGCTGTGACCTTTGGGACCCAGCTCAACAGTAACTGAAATGAGGACTCAACCAGTGACTGTCACTTTTGCATGTGAACTTGTTGGGACCAGTGTTCTGTAGAAACTACCTTAAGTCTGAGCTCACTCTCCTCAGGCACCGAAGTGATATAGGGGACATTGTGGTTCCCAGGTATTAGGGGGAAATGCTTATACTTCTATTTTTGCTATATCTTTGAGGTAAAGACCCATTTGAAAAAGCTGAATCAATGTTAATTGGCTAAATGGAACTAGGGAGTTATTTACACACAAGAATGGGGGCCTAAGCCAATGGAATTAGAGAAGAGACAGCCTCTTACTCCTCAGGGGTACCCCTAGAGAGGAAACATGTAGCTGGCCTGGCTCTAGGAGAATAAGGCCTAATTGGTTGCTACACATACATTTATGGGATTGAAAAATGAAGTGATATGATCCTATAGAACAAGTGAGGTTAGATAAACAACCTCAGCTGTCAAAGCCATCAAAATACCGAGCCAAAACCTTCCAGTATATTTGTAGGATTTAGAGCTGAAAGGGACCTTAGAGGTCATTAACTCTAACACCCTCATTTTACAGAGGAGGAAATTAAGGTAGGTCACATAGGCATCAGAGGGAGGTTTTAAAGCTAGATACTCTGCCTCCAAAGTCAGTGATCCCTCCCCTGTAGCAGACTGTCCCCATCTTGAAAAGAAGGAAGGTAGGATCACTTACAGCCAAGTCAATCAGAAACCAGCCTAGCTGTATTTCAACTCTTCAAGGATTGGGATTTTTTTTTCTATGCTCCTACTCCCCTGAGCCCCACAGTTCATAACCCTTCTCAAGTCTAGTCAATATTCTTCATGACTTCCTGAGGGTCCCCACACCCCAATTTGTAAAGCCATGGCCAACCCTCTGGTGGTAGACTGCTCTCAAGTTGGCCTGGCTGGTCTGAGAACATCTGACAAACATTCCATGTGCTGGCTCATTCTCAAAGCCCCTCTAGCTTGGTAACACCTGCCAGAGCCTTAGCTTTACTGGCAGAGTCTTAGAGACCCCAGGGTCGCTTCCATGTCAAAAGGAGGCCCCAAAGGGGGACTTTGCAGAATCACAGAACTGGGGAAATGAATCCATGCCCTGCCAACCTCATGGGGCCATTTGTGAGGCTCAAATGAGAGAATGCATGGAAAACAGCTTGGTAACCATGAAGCACTGTATGAATGTAAGGGATTCTTAGTGGAGTAAACCTGGCACAAGTTTGATGGGAAGAACAAGTAAAGTCTGCTATATGACTGGGGTCCATCTCTCTCTCTCTCTCTCTCTCTCTCTCTCTCTCTCTCTCTCTCTCTCTCTCTCTCTCTCTCTCTCTCTTCAGGTGCTTAGCTATAAGCTTCTTACTTTAAATAATACACTTCACTTATTCAGGGAAGGGTATGGACCTGGGAATGCCTCAGGTCTGGCAACCCTCATGCCAGATTGAGAGGCAAGGCTAACATTAGGGAGTCTTTGGGGGGGAGACAAGCATTTATTACGTACCTACTGTGTGCCAGGCATTGTGGTAAGTGCTATACAGATATCTCATTTGAGCCTTACAACAATCCTGGAAGGTAGGTGTGATTATGATCCCCATTTTACAGATAAGGTAACTGAGGCACATGGAAGTAAAGGATCACATAGCTAGGATTTGAAGTTAGTTCTTCCTGATTCTAGCCCTTGTACTTTATCCACTGGGCCACCTGACTGCCCGAAGAGAGGCTGGCATGAGAACCCAACTGGACTCTGTCTTGGTCTCCTTTGCCTCCCCACATATGTCATGGAGCAGGTAACATTTGGATGTTGGACAGACAGTCCAAGCCCTAGTAGGAGATACTGCGTGACTCCAGCCTATGTCTGGGCTGTACTTTTGGACATTTGCAGTTATACCATCCCTGTATCCTCTCCAGTTCCATGTTGCGGGACTCCTAAGGGTTCTAAGAAGCTTCTAATGCACCAGACGGTAACCTTCAATTTCTTTCTACTTCCTGACACATATTCTATGCTTCAGACAAAGCTGGACAACTCTCTATCCTGCAGATGTGGCCTGCATTTTCCTGTCTTTGCTCACCTTTCCTAGCCTTTGCTCCCCCTATTAACTCTGCCAGGAATACTCTACTTCTCTTCAACCATTAAATTTTTATCTGTCCTTTACAGGGCAACTCAAATGGTAGCCACTCATTGAAGGGTCTGTCCCACTCCCAATTCTCCATGACCTCCCCCTTCCCCACTCAGACAGAACTTGATTTTAGATTTCTCTACAGGTATCATGAGACAGTAGAAAGAGTGCTGGTTCTGTAGCCAGAGAACTTGAATTCAGATCCTGCCACTGACACCTTCTTGCCTGTGTGATATTAGGCAAGCAACAGTCCCCCATCTGTACAATGAGGCCCTCCATGGGCCCTTGCAACTTTAGATACAGGATCCTATGTGTGACTTTGGACAAATCACTTCCGCTTTCTGGGTCACAGTTTCCTCCTCTGTAAAATGAGGGAATTGGACTAGATCTAGGCCTCTGAGTTCCCTCCTAGTTCTAGAGCTCTAGGATTCTATGACCAGTTCCAATTGTCAGGCAATTTTGCATCTATTCCTTCTTGGGGTTTGTCTGAGGATCAGAGATTTAGAGCTGGGAGGAACTTGGGGAGTCCAGCACCCTCATTTTACTGATGATAAAGGAATCTGTCTGAGATCACATGGGATGTGAGCCAGGATTTGAACCTAGGTTCTCTGTGGCTCCACTTAAAGCTTTTGAGTTCTGTGAGGATAGCTACTGTATATTGTCCAAACGTTGTATCTTCCCCAGCGCCTAGCACATAGTAGGTATTCACTGAAGTGAATGAGTGAAGTAAACCATAAGAAGCAAGGTAAGGAGAAGACAATTACTGAATCACAAGGGGCCTTGGAGAAATGATCCAGTCTGGGGGTGGGGAACCTGCAGCCTCGAGGCCACAGGTTGCCTTCTAGGTCCTCAAGTGTGGTCTTTGGACTGAGTTCAAGTTTTACAGAACAAATCCTTTTATGAAGGGGATTTTCTCTGTGAAGTTGGGATTCAGTCAAAGGGCCACACTCAAGCACCTAGCAGGTCACATGTGGCCTCGAGGCTGTAGGTTCCCCAGCCCTGAGTCTAACTGTCATTTTCCCAATGAGAGGACTGAGGCCTAGAGAAGGTGCCAGAGCTAGACCTGCCCCCAGGTCTTCTGCCTTACCAGTTACTGCTCTTTCCCCTGCAGTGCATGCCAAATAGCATCTGAGAGGCAGACAGAGAGCTGTAAACTCCCTGGCAGCACCCAGGGCAGCTGGAGCATGCCAGTGGGTCCCGGGGAACCCAGGATGCAGTTCCCAGGTACAGGCAGGAGTCTTCAGGGGAAGCCTGCAAACAGGTCGGGCTGGCTCCTGGGGCTGAGGACTTGAATGCAGGGAGCCGAAGCTGGGAATTGCTTTCTTGCTGACCTGGGGAGAGAGGGGAATCTGGTAATCCCCTTTTTGTTTGTTAAACTTCAAAACTGAATGAAGCTTGGGCAGCAGAGACTGAATGCTGCAGAGAGGGGCCGAAGGGCCTGGTTTCCAGCGTCTTTGCAGCATCCTAGGGACAAGGAAATGGGACACTGGGTTCAAGATGTTGGCAGATATAGATGTGCAGAGATAAATGCTAGAAATGGCCTGTGGGAGAGTGCCTCCAAGTTGAGATTCCAGCCCCCACGAATTTGTTCTTCCATGCAGGGGCTCCAGAAATGCCTGGAGCAGGCACAGTGGGGAAGCTTATCCTTTTGTGGAACTCTAAGCTCTACAGGGACTGCTTGGGATAATTTGGGGACTGAGAGTGATTGAAATGACCAGATGTTCTAGCATCTGGAGGGAGGGGGCCAGGGAGCACAAATACTACTTTCTCCTCCCCAGGGGAGGAGTCAGAAGGAATAGTGCCCCCCCGTTTTGCTCTCCCCTCCTTCACCGGCTTCCTGTTTGGAACCTGGGGCCTGGGGTGTCCATGTTCAATCTGAGGCAGTCAAGGGAAGGGGGGCAGCTTCCACAGCAGCAGCAGGGAGGGTGTGGCTTCATTTTAAGGGAAGAAAAAAATTAACTAGTTCCATCCCTCCAGCCCCCACCTTCTCTGAATTCCTAGAGCAGTGGTACTTAACTATTCCCTGTGTGAAACTTGCTATCTTGAGGGAGAATTCTAAACTGAAGGGCCGGCAGACTATGTCTTAAGTTTCTGTTATATCTTCCCTCATAGAGAGCTCAGGCCTAGGCCCATGGGAGGGAGGCATAGAGTGACTCAGCTGAGTGGAGAAGTAGAGAAAGTACTGGGCTTGGTTGGAAAGACCCACATGCATAATCATGCCTCAGGCATATCCTAGTGGTGTGACCCTGGACAAGTGACTCCATCCCAGCCTCAGTTTCCTCATCTGTAAAGTCAATAATAATAATCGCACCTCCCTCCCAAGGTTGTTGTGAGGATCAAATGAGAAAATATATTTTGAGTGCTTTGCAAACCTTAAAGGGCCAAGTACAGGGTGTCCCAGAAGTATTAGTAATAGCTTAAAACTCAACCAAGACTTTTGCAATACCCTGTACAGAAATGTGTGTTATTAGAATTATTTATCGAATGAAGTCAACAAAAGTTGCTTTAAGTATACTCACTCTCCCCTCTTTCAATAAGGACACAATACTGTACAGGGGCTAAGTGACTAAGTAAAAACAAAGTAAAACAGCCTCAGTTGTTGGAACGAGCACAGCAGCTGTAGTCAAAAGTCCTTGGACGGACACTTTTTCCACTGTGTGATTTTTTGAGTGAGTTGCCTAATGTCTTTGGGTCTCAGTTTGTTAAATGGAATCGAACCTTGATTTCCTTATCTAGAAAATCAAGAACAAAATACTTGTATTCTAAGATTGTGATGAGCAAAGCAAAGTGTAAGCTGCAGACAACCAGAGAAATGGGAGCTAGTATCATGCCATCTGCACAAGTATTTATCTAATTACCAAAATGATCATGGGATCATAGATTTACAGTTGAAAGGGACCTCAGAGGACAGCTAGTCCAAACCCCTCTGACAAATGGGTAAATTGAGGCCCAGAAAAGACTCACCCAAGGTCACACACAGGACCCTAGATTTAGGAAGGGACCTCAGAGGCCAGGTAGGCCAGCCCCTTCATTCAATTGAGGGAGAAACTGAGATAGGTCACATAGGTAATAAATAAACATGAAAGGTGGGCTTTCAATTTTAGGTAGTCCTTCTTTGGAGTCAGCACTGTTTTCTCCTGTATGGGTGGTATTCAGTGGTTTCAGTTATGTCTGGCTCTTCATGATCCCATTTGGGGTTTTCTTGGCAAAGATACTGGATTGCTTTGTTCATTTTCCAGATGAGGAAACTGAGACAAACAGAGTGAAGTGACTTGCCCAGGGTCATATGGCTAGTAGATGTCTGAGGTCAGGTTTGACCTCAGGCATTCTATCCACTGCGCCACCTAGTGCCCCTGTACAGTATTGTATCCTTATTGAAAGGTGAGGGGAGAGTGGGTATGTTTAAAACAATCACTTAAGCAAAGTCATCCAGCAACCAGCCCTGGAAATGAGACTGTTGTTCAATGAAATATTAAAATTGTAACTATAAACAATATAATCAAATTTTGGCCATGAGTCACCCTAGGAACTGAACTATTGTGGACAGTGGAATGTTGTAGACTGCAGAGTGTTTGTGCAGTAGCCTTTTAAAATATAACTTAAAAAATGGAAATATTCCGGGTACTTCCAAGAAGAAGGAATCCCTGCATCTGGGCCAGTTCAGCTGGGCAGGGGGATAGGTCTACAAACCAAATATCAGCTGGCCCCACTTTCTGGCAAAGGGGTTACAATATGAATCCAAAATAAAATGCTATATAATTCTCCAAACAAACATTGGCAAAAAGGCTAATTGATGGATCACGTAAAATACCTCCACCTAATAGAAAGTCTATGTACCATCCTCTCAAACCCTTGTCTTCCTAGGGCATGCTGTCCTCTGGATCTTTCCCCCAACTGAATTTACTTTAGGATGAAGAATGGGCTTGATGTGGCCTAGGACCCTGGAGGGAGGCAGTCATGTGCCAGTGAGGCTGGTTTTTCTTTTTTGGAAGATAAATTGAATTTATTAATTGTATCAAAAAATGTAAATATTTGAATTGAACAGGAATAGAAAACATTACCTACATGTTTAATGTATACAGACAGCTAAACTACATTAGAGGTAGTTAGTTTTTCTTAGGAGGAGGAAGAGGAGGAGAGGGGGGAGAGAATTTAGACATATATCATAATTTCATGTTTGTATGTAGTACAGATGCTCCAACTCATATTCCCTGTACTGGCAAGCAGGTCCAAATCCCATCTAGAAGTGCCTGGAGAGTCTGGTAAGAATTGGTGTCCATCAGGACCTAATTTTCCTTCTAAAATATCTTCCTCCAACCTTTCAGGCACCGTCCTATCCTCTTTCCCCTCCAGACTCTGGAGCACCATACCCTCCCAGAGAGAAGGCAGGATGACCTTTGCACTCTGACCCTCCAGAACCACTTTCCCCTTCCTAATGGTGATAATAGGCAGACTCTTTGAAGTGAACAACCAGAAAAGGACTGAGGACCAATAGTAAGGCCTATTTGTCCTCAGTTAGATGGCAGGTGGACACAAAAGGTAGCCCAGAGAGCTGCTGTGAGGAAGCATTCCTCACTTCTCCTAGATTTTACAGCCCTAAGCCAAAACTCCAATCACTTTACCCTGGTTATGGCTCTGTTCAGGGGCTGCTTCCTTACTTTTGGGGAATACCTTCAGGTGATTCTGGAAGTTTGTAGATTCCAAAAGATTAAATGTCAGATAGCCAAGGTCTTATTGGAAAAGGATCATAATACGGTTGTTTTCATCCTTTGCTGATGTCATTTGAATGTGAAATCTTAGACCAGAGATTCCCAACCCTGGGATCTATCAGTAGATCTTGAAGCCCTCCTGGATAGATCTCCAAGCCACTACTATTACCTCCTCATCACCATCCACCCTCTCGGTGGTTTTTAGACACCTCAAATTTGCCCATGAGGTAGCATTAATAGTTAGTATCCTGATCCTATTCAGTAGGTTGGATCAGAAGCTGGAAGGTGCCATGCTCAGTCTGGAGGTCTGTATATGCCCTACGGGGCATACGGGGGTGAAATAACTCAGTAAATGTTGAGCTTTCTTGTTGTTCTCAGGAATCAGTTGTTCTATGCCTCAGTTCTGTCTCTCCATTAAGTAGCATCAATTTCTTGTCAACGTCTTGTCAATTTCTTGTCAATGTCTTGTCAATTTCTTGTATGGGTCTGTGGTTTTCCCCATTCAAAATTTTGCGGTCAAACTACACCCACTGGTGAATCTCTCCTCCTTTTGTTAAAGGAGATATTGTGTTATTACATCACTTACCTTTCCCAGTGTATCTACCCACTTTCCCCCTACTAGAGAGCTATCTCTTAAATAAAAAAAGAGGGCAACAATCATTTCCGTCAAACTCTCCGAGATATCAAAAAAGTCTGATATTACATGTAGGGTTCCACACCTATAGCCTCTCCTCCCCCCTGCAAAGAAGTGAAATTGAGGTGACTTCTCATATCTTTATTTTTTTATTAATTTATTTAACTTTTAACATTCATTTTCACAAAATTTTGGGTTCCACATTTTCTCCCCTTTTGTCCCCTCCCCCCACCCCAAAACACCGAGCGTTCTAATTGCCCCTGTCTGCCAATCTGCCCTCCCTCCCTCCCCACCCCTTCCCTTTGGAAGGCAAGCAATTCAGTATAGGCCAGATCTGTGTAGTTTTGCAAATGACTTCCATAATAGTAGTGTTGTGTAAGAACTAATTACATTTCCCTCCATCCTATCCTGTCCCCCATTACTTCTGTTCTCTCTTTTGATCCTGACCCTCCCCATGAGTGTTGACCTCAAATTGCTCCCTCCTCCCCGTGCCCTCCCTTCCATCATCCCCCCCACCCTGCTTATTCCCTTTTCCCCCACTTTCCTGTATTGTAAGATAGGTTTTCATACCAAAATGACTGTGCACTTTATTCCTTCCTTTAGTGGAATGTGATGGGAGTAAACTTCATATTTTTCTCTCATCTCCCCTCTTTTTCCCTTCACTAAAAAGTCTTTTGCTTGCCTCTTTTATGAGAGATAATTTGCCCCATTCAATTTCTCCCTTTCTCCTCCCAATATATTTCTCTCTCACTGCTTGATTTCATTTTTTTTTAAGATATGATCCCCTCCTCTTCAGTTCACTCTGTGCACTCTGTCTCTATGTGTGTGTGTGTGTGCATGTGCATGTGTGTGTGTGTTATCCCACCCTGTACCCAGATGCTGAAGAGTTTCAAGAATTACAAATATTGTCTTTCCATGTAGGAATGTAAACAGTTCAACTTTTGTAAAGTCCCTTATCACTTCTCTTTGCTGTTTACTTTTTCATGCTTCTCTTCATTGTTGTGTTTGAAAGTCAAATTTTCTTTTTAGCTCTGGTCTTTTCATCAAGAATGATTGAAAGTCCTCTATTTCATTGAAAGACCAATTTTTCCCCTGAAGTATTATATTCAGTTTTGCTGGGTAGGTGATTCTTGGTTTTAGTCCTAGTTCCTTTAACTTCTGGAATATCCTATTCCATGCCCTTCGATCCCTTAATGTGGAAGCTGCTAGATCTTGTGTTATCCTGATTGTATTTCCACAATACTTGAATTGTTTCTTTCTAGCTGCTTGCAATATTTTCTCCTTGATCTGGGATCTCTGGAATTTGGCCACAATGTTCCTAGGAGTTTCTTTTTGGATCTCTTTCAGGCGGTGATCTGTGGATTCCTTGAATACTTATTTTGCTCTCTGGTTCTAGAATCTCAGGGCAGTTTTCCTTGATAATTTCATGAAAGATGATGTCTAGGCTCTTTTTTTGATCCTGGCTTTCAGGTAAGCCCATAATTTTTAAATTGTCTCTCCTGGATCTATTCTCCAGGTCAGTTGTTTTTCCAATGAGATATTTCACATTATCTTCCATTTTTTCATTCTTTTGGTTTTGTTTTGTGATTTCTTGGTTTCTCATAAAGTCATTAGCCTCCATCTGTTCCATTCTAATTTTGAAAGAATTATTTTCTTCAGTGAGCTTTTGAATCTCCTTTTCCATCTGGCTAATTCTGCTTTTGAAAGCATTCTTCTCCTCATTGGCTTCTTGAACCTCTTTTGCTAATTGAGTTAGCCTATTTTTCAAGGTGTTATTTTCTTCAGCATTTTTTTGGGTCTCCTTTAGCAGGGAGCTGATCTGCTGTTCATGCTTTGACTGCATGTCTCTCATTTCTCTTCCCAGCTTTTCCTCCACCTCTGTAACTTGATTTTCTATGAGCCCTTCTATGGCCTGAGCCCATTGAGTGGGCTGGGATATAGAGGTCTTGACTTCTGTGTCTTTGCCTGATGGTAAGCATTGTTCTTCCTCATCAGAAAGGAAGGGAGGAAATGTCTGTTCCCCAAGAAAGTAACCTTCTATAGTCTTATTTCTTTTCCCTTTTCTGGGCATTTTCCCAGCCAGTGATTTGACTTCTGAATATTCTCTTCACACCCACTTTGCCTCCGGATCCTCCCAGCCAGCGCTTGGGGTCTGAGATTCAAATGCTACTTGCCAGCCTCAGGGCTTTTGGCGGGGGCAGGGCTGCTATTCAGTGTGTGATTAAGTTCAGGTGCTCAGGTGGGGGCAGGGCCGCCTCACGGGCTCCGTTCCCTCAGGGGGTTTATGCACAGACCTTCCACAATGGATCCCAGCTCCTGCCTGCTTGGGGAGCCCTGGTCTGCTCCAGTCTCCGCTGTTGCCTCCCGAGGGGGCCTGAGTTATGGGGGCACCCCACTCCCCTCTCGACCCGCCAAAGAGACCCTCTCACCGACCCCTGTCACCTGTGGGTGGAGGGACCCACGTGGCCACTGGAGATCCCATCCCTGAAGCCCGCTCGGATCTTTTCCTCTTGGTGCCGCGGCCGCGGCAGGGCTGTACTCAGCTCCTAGTCCTGGCGCCCAGTCCGCGGTGCGAGGGACCTTTTGCGAGAGGTTTGCAGGTCTCTCTGGAACAGAAATCTCCCTTGCTCCAATGTTCTGTGGCCTCTGGGTGCAGAATTCGCCGTGAGTTACTTCTTTGTGGATGTTCTACGGGTTGTGGGTTCGGAGCTATGTGTATGTGCGTCTTTCTACTCCTCCATCTTGGCTCTGCCCCCCTCATATCTTTATTGATTATAATTTTGTAACATTCAGTTTCAATCACTTTGTTGTTCTGTTCCTTTACATCATTGTAGTAGTATGTATTGTTTTCCTAGTTCTGCTTACTTCACTTTGAATCAATTGATATAAATCTTCCCATGCTTTTCTGTATTAGTCATAGTTATCATTTCTGCAACTTGTTTAGCTGTTCCTTTTATCAATGTGCATTTACTTTTTCCCAGCTCTTTTATATTAAAAATGTTTTGTTATAAATATCTTGGTATATATGTAAACTTTGGTTTTGTTATTGATCACCTTGGGTTATATGCCTAGTAGTGGGATTCTGTGGGTAATAAGGTATGGATATTTTAGTCATTTCTTTGCATAATTCCAAATTGCCTTCCAGGCTGGGGGAGCTGAGTCATATCTCCACTAACACATATGCATTTCTGTGTCTTTTTCCCATAATCCCTCCAACATTGACTATTTCCATTGCTGTTCATCTTTGGAAATTTTCTGGGTATGACATGCCTGTCTCTTTTTTGAGTTTCCTGTATTTTAATGAGTTCTAGTGATCTTGGCAGAATGGAGTTAACTCTCCACAGAAGCAGGTAAGTGTACTTTGGGAGAAATGGACCAATGGTGTTATGGTCATGTTTACTCTTGTAATAAAATTTTTAGGCAAATAGCACATAGAACAAGAAACCTTTGGGTAACAAAACAGTATAACATCTGAATGACTGTGATGCGAACCTACTGCTCTTCTAAATCCCAGAAGTCTCCCAGATGGTAACATAAGATACTCTGACTCATATGTTCTGTGGCATGAACAGTTTTAGTTTGCTTAGTTTCTCACTGTCACTCCCCTTCGAGCAGGCACAAGAATGTCCTCTTGATTTTTGTTTCATGCTTTCTGTGTTGTTCACTCATTTCAGTTGTGTCTGACTCTCTGTGATCCCATTTGGAATTTTTTTGGGCAAAGATACTGCAGTGGCTTGTCATTTCCTTCTCCAACTCATTTTACAGATGAGGAAACTGAGGCAAACAGGATGAAGTGACTTACCCAGGGACACGCAGCTAGTAAATGTATGAGGTCAGATTTGAACTCAGGAAGCAGTCTTTCTGACTCCAGGACAGGTGCTCCATGCACTATGACGCCACCTAGCGGCCTTTCATGCTTCCTGTAGGGCTGCTCTTTAGATGGAGAGCCATAAAACTCTGGACCTGAGACTCATAGCACAAAATGGGCTTGGGATCCAGGTAGACTTAGGAGAAAACAGAAACTTTTCTCAATCTGGTCTGTTGACTATCCTTGGTAGGAAGCACCAGCTTCCTCTGGCTTCTGCTCACTTATCATTTAATGGCACAGGTTGGGTAGACCCAAAAGACAGTCCTGTCAAGGAGAAGCTGACTACCTTTTACCCTGGCATCCTGCCCTTATTCTTCAACACTAAGCACCATAGCAATTAATGCTCCCCCTATAGCGTTATTTCCTTTATTGATCTCCCAACCCAAAGCCTCAGCTATTCCATGCAACAGAGGAAGGAGCAAATGTAAGTGAAGGGCATTATATCACCCCACCAATAAAACATTTGCAGTCCCTTGTATGTATATATATGTATATCTGTGAATATATATCACAAGCATCATAACATAGTTATAGGTCATCATCCCACTTATAAAATCAAATACACATGTAGAGATCCTAATGCATGGCATTCACACTAAGAGTACATGCAGCTAACAGCACATGCAGTCAGCATAATATAGAGCTTCAGGCATATTGTATAGCAATAAATTACATGGATCACATGTAGAACAAGTTACATGCACATATAGCAATACAGCATGTATGCCATGGTATGCTGCTATAAGAAAACATAGAAGCAGTAAAAGCACATTGGATAGGAAACACATAGGTCATATACAACACACAATAATATACAAAGGACATATGATATGCACTCCTACAATGAGTGTCAATTAAACAAATATTTATTAAATACCTACTGAAACAATGAATGAAACAATCCTTACCTCCAAAGAGTTTCACTCTGATTGCAAGGCAAAAAGTACATATATGTATAAGGGGAGTCTGGTGCATGACCATACCACCTGAAATAGTGTCTCTACATGGAGGATGCTAGGGAGATGGCTTCCAAGAGAACTGTGATGACATGTAAGGGAAGTGCATTGGATAAAGTAGACTGTATTATGGATAGAAATTTGATAATTGGTTCTGGTAGGCCAACCCACCTTGGGAAAGCGAAGCTATCTGATTGACTTTGGAGGAATTCAAAAAGGCTTTTCAGCAAAGTGGTGGTTGCTTCTTTGCTGCTCTTTACCGGATTGTCTTCAGCTGTGTGGTATGATGGCATCTGGTGAAAGTCTATTCTGTAATGATGGTGAAGCTTCCTCCCATTTCTGAGGCCATATGGTCCACGAGAAACAGGATCTCCTTTGCCTTTTTAGTCTTTTCTATTCCAGTACAGGGAATGGAGTCTTCAATCTTGGAACTGAGTTCAATTTTGAGCCTACTTCTTTAGAGATGAAGGTGCCCATGAGATATTGGGGAAAATGTTTGTAACGTTTGGAAACTGTTCTTGCTACGTCTTTGAAGTAAATAGACTTTTGTAAAAGTGAATAGATGTTAATGGTTAAATAGAACTGAGGGTGCTAGTTACTACCCTCTAAAATGGAGAGCACAGCTTATGGGACCTCAAACTGATGGGAGTAGAGAAAATGCATCCCCAACCCCATAGGATAGTTTCCCCTAGTGGGGAGATTTGGCCTGTCTGTCCTTGAGAGGTAGGGCTAGAAGCTACTCCATATAAATGTCATCTGGGTACATGGACAACCACTGCTTCCATTTCTCCCAGAGCATCATATATAAGCTTGATCATTGGTCTAAAAGGTTGGTATTTCTATGGGAATTGCTGGGGCCAGTGATCCCAATTCTGAGCTTGTGGCTGGCCCCAAATGATTATTTGCAGCCACAGAACTACTGGATTACAGTTCCCTCCTTTTGGCTGTGGATGGCCCTGGGCTAATTGTTGACATCAGTAGACCTATTGATCTATAGTCCCAATGTGGGCAGCTCAGTGTGGCTGTCTCTAGGCTCAATAGTTTCCTTCTATCCCCCAAGTGTCTCCACAGCTGAAATTAGGCCTTTTTTTCATGACATTCTTCTACCTTCTCATTCTGAACATCGGTCCCCTTAGGACTGGGAAAAATTTGGTCGAGGGTCTAAAAACTCGTGAGTTTTATGTGAGTCATATGAGTTTTGTGAATCAGTCATGTGAGCTATTATCAAGCTCCAACAGTCTTTCAGCAAACTCACTGAAGTTATATTGTCTTCTCCATTAGAATGGAGGCTCCAGTTTTTGCATGCAACTGAGAAATAAGATGTATAGGCAGTGTGGTATAGAAATCTATTTTGCCCTATAGGAAAATAGAAGGGAGGAGGATAGAAGTGGGAGGGTAATAGAAGGGAGGAGAGACTGGAGGAGGTGGTAGATGGGGTACATGCTGTCCTGGGGTGGGGGTGGGGAGAGATTGGGAGAAAATTTGGAATTCAAATTCTTGTGGAAGTGAAAGTTGAAAGCTGAAAAATAAATAAATATTAATATACACATATATATTATCACAGCTAATAAAATATTAGAATGGAAGTTCCTTCAGAGCAGAGATTCAGAGTTTTTGCTTTTGTCTCCTCTGCCCTTAGCTCAATACCTGGAACATACCAAGTGCTTAATAAATGTTGATTGTCCTTTGAGTTTCTCCTCCTGCTCACCAGGATGTTCAACTAACTTTCCAATAGATAATAAGTGATAGTGATATATTATCTTTGTGGGGTCTGGGCCATTCTCTGGGGCTATTTGGTAAACAAGAGTGTTGCCCCTGCTTGCTATAGAATGATCATTGGTCTTCTGGCTGAGGTGTCCCATGTGCTTTAACACCTTGCTGAAGGTCTTGATGATGGACTCAGGCCTCCTGTTGCTATCTGATGCTCTTAGAGCTTTTCTGAGCTCTGCTGGCATTGGCTGATTGGCCCCCTTCAGCTGATGTCTCAGTGGACAGGTAGCCTGGTTGTGTCTCCATGTCCTCTCCATCTTGTAGGACTCCAAAGCACAAATCTGTCAGATGGGCTCTCACTCAAACATCAGCAGGTATGATGAGGCCTGTGGCCTCATTCTTGTAACTTTACATGTATACACTAGAAGTACCACAGATTCAACCCACAGAACTTTCTGCTCAAGTCTCAAACTTCCCAGCAAGCTTACCCAACTGAATCACTGGCTGTGGGTGTCCCTTTCTGGGGTAAGTATTTCTAGACTTCTTGATTCCTACAAAAGCCACTCCTTCTTCTTGCCCTCCCTGCCTCCCCCCAGCCCAAAATTTCTCTCTTCTTTCCCTTTCAGCAGTTGGGCCAGGGGATGGTAATTGTAGAGTGAGGGATGTGTTATGCCAGCAAGGAGGGGGACATAGGCAGCAGTAACTACTCCCTCACTTCTCTGGGGGGCTTCACAGGCAGCACCTCCTGCCTCTCTCTCCCCATAGTGATCTCAAGGCTTAAGGGAAGTAAAAAGCAGCTAAACTGCATCTCACCAAAGGTTGGAGACCTCTGCTTTACATAGACAAACAGCCTGTATCCTTCCCCTGCAGTCTTCTGGATGTTAAGCTGTAGTTCTAGTTAGACAGAGAAGAAAAGGAGAAAAGCAATGCTTTAAACTATTCCATCCACATCTTTGGTGAGTGGGAAGACAGAGGAATTGCAGGATTAGAATTTCCCCAAGCTCTTGGTGCCATTTGACCAGTTTGGTCTGAAAAATATTAACTAAGCCTCACTAGCTCATAGCCACTGTCTGTCCCTCTGTTGGTGGCTGAGCTTCTCTGCTGCCAGTCTGCTGAGAGAGAATTTTAGAGAGAGAAAGTGACATGGTGGCAAAAGTCTTCAGGCTTGGGTATTTAGGGGGAAATCCCCAAAGCCTGAAATGCTTGAAGGAGAGAAAGGCAGGGCCCTGTGGGATAGCCTTGTATAGGCTAAATCTGCGGCTGGCCCATTGTGCTGAGGGTGAGAGAAAAAGCAGTCCAAGTAATGGCAGACACAAGGGAAGAAGTCTGGTGGCTTGTTTGGGGTTTATTTTGTTGTTTTTGGTGGTCGTGGTGGATTTCACAATTTTCATTTTTGATTCCACCTGCATCATGCACTGTTCACCACACATCTGGTTTTGCTGTGTTTCATGGACATGGCCGCCAAGGGAGACCAAGTAGGCTTTGCCTGTTCTAGTTTATAGCCCCCACCCCCGCCCTACCCTCCCCCCAAACAAGAAAGGACGGAAGGAATAAAAAGAAAGAAAGAAAGGAAGAAGGAAAAAGAAAATTTGATAAGAGCTGAAGTCTATTTGTAAATAGGCACCTCTGAAGGCAGATACAGCACCTAAACCCAAGGATCTTCATTTGGCCTCAAATTTTGGCTATACTGTTTCTATAGAGACCAAAGGGAAGCTTTGGCTCCCCCACTCAGCTATTAAAGTTTAGTGCATTGAAAACTGTCTTCATGCTGTGATATCCTTTCAGGGAGGAGAATAGGGTCTGAACTAATCCATGAAAGTTGTCATGGTATGAACTAGTAGTCAAGCTTTTTCCTTTCAATTGAGTCTAAAACTATACTGTACTTCACCCTTGATTGGTCCTTCAGATGGAAAGATTCAATATCCCTGTTGGAAATCAGCTGTCTTCTTCACACAGTGCTGTTGAACGGGGAAAGAACTTGTTTCTGTGGCATAATTACCAGCTCGAAGATATGAAAAGTTGTAAGGATATTTAATTTGGCAGGGGGAGGGTGGAACTTTTAAAAATGCAAACTTTCTTCTCTCCTCCTACTCACCCCCTTGGACAAGCTTGCCTAGGGGGCCATGCCTCAATGGGTCGGCTTGCTGTATGCCTAAATATGTTGGGCTCCAGACAGTGTTTCTAGCCTTTCTTTCTTCAGGGTGATAGACAGACATACAGCATAAATGTAGCAAGGACAAAAAAAATATCGTCTGAATGCAGCCATCAGCTAGCCATTGAGTGCACTGTGGCAAAGGTAATGGGTCACTTATTTACCATGAAGACTAGGAAGAAAACTGTCGGAATTTGGACAGTGCTATGCCAATTTCAGGAGGGAAAGTGACTCCCTTCTTTTCACTGGCAAAGAATTAGCTTTGTTTTCGCATGTTTTAGATCAATAACTGTTAACAGTAAAGGGGTGACAATGGCTGTAATAACCATGAACAGTCTGCTGGGTAGATTGACAGTTTCCAAGTTAAACACGGCAGTCTTCTGAATTAATACATACAGTATATATGTTTGGGTTTGTTTTAACTGAAAAAAAAAATGCCTTGATCTATAGACACCAAAAGGGGGCACCAGGGTATTAAAAAAGTTAAGATATTTTAAGGGCTGAAGACAATGAAATTAAATGAAGTTTGGGGAGTTGGGTTTTTATTTTAATGCTTACTTGCTATAACCATGCTTTTGAAAAGTTGTTTTTGGGAAAAGTCACAGAGTAATCAATTGATCCTTTGTACTTTGGGGAAAGTTTATTTTGATGTTCTGAAAGAGTATTTCTGTGAAGGGGGTTGGGTGCTTTAAGTTTGTGAATGCAAATACAGAAAATGAAAAGTTTTTTTTAATGACATGAAAAAGATTATTACCCTCTTAATTTCAGAAAATTCAAAATATTGCACATATTTAACATCTCCTTCCCTCAACCTTCCCCTTTTCCCCACCCCATCCCCAGATTTGCCTTATGATCCCCTTTAATTTCATTTGTTTCTGATTTGTTCAATTAAAGAAGATTTGTCTTTTTCTGTCTTTCTCTATAATGATAAAAATCAGAATCTTGTGTTTGCCGTTGGGGAGGGGGGTGACAGGGAGAGGAAAGAAAGAAGATGAAGAAAGTAGAAGAGATTTCCATGAAAAGCTTTCAAAATAGAATATTATTTGGTAAACCATTATGCCCCTAGCTTTTTTTGTTGATCCCAAGAACAGAAAAATTTGTTGGGGCATCGGTGGAGGAAGTAACCTGCGGTGACAGGACATTTACAGAGTTGTTTGAATACTTTAAAAAAAATGAGTTTGCTATTGTCCCCAACTAAATTAGCTTCCCTTTCGGCATTCATGTGTTGTGAGGAATACAGTGTTAGAGTTTGAATTTCCACATTTCTTGACTCTGTGAAATTGACATTGTCTGCCCCTCTCAGCCCTCACATGTGGCCGAAAATGGTGAGCTTGTATCCAGAATCAGATCGGCCCTGTTTTGGTCACTGGTGAATTCTTCTTTAAGTCGAAATCCGTTCACTGGAGCTGGTGCCTGAACTGCCTGTGTTTTTTCCCGGGGATAACTCGGCAACTCCTGTTTCCAGTGATGACAGGAAGCTTTTCAGACAACTGTCATGTACTCAGCTCGTTCTCTTCGTTAACATCACAATCGAAAACAAAATTGCTACCCCTGTCCTTGAAGCTGTTTTGTCATTTTTATTTTTAGATGCCCAAGGCGAGTCTCTTAAAAAGCAAAGAACTGATAGGCTTTCGTGGAGAAAGTGTTTTATAGTTTAATTTTGAGCCGGCTCTCGGTCTGGCTGTTCTGAATTCTATATGAGTCAACGCAAGGCAATTTACAAGCTGCTCTTACAGTCTCATATAACTTTTATGATATATGTAACTAATTAGTATATTGTTTAATACAGAAACTTTGATGGGCAAAAATGCCCAAACCTTTTCCAGATTTTGAGGAAACATAGGTACTTTACTCAAGTCATGGCAGATGTACAATAAATTGTCACTGAAAATTTCTACTTATACATTTAAATATGGGACACGTGGAAAGATTTTTAAAATGACTTTTCCTATTTGAAATGAGAAAGACCAGGGTTATCAAATTTCTAACTATCATCAGCACTCAGAAGAGACCTGGCAGTCACTTTTGGTTCCTTGTATTGTTTCCCCCCCCCCCACATGTGTTGTTATAGTTTAAATGCTGCCTACAAACATTAAATATTGTCATCTAAGAAAATATTTCCCCATGCTGGGAGAATTTTTTTTTACCAAAAATATTTTCTTTGGAACTGTATTGTGTTACTTATACGTTGCAGTTCATCCTTGCAACAGCACTGAGGCTGGTTGTGATAAATTAACTTAATTTAAATGGATGCTTGAAAAAGAAATGCTGTTTCCAGAAGAATCAACTGGCAGACAGTGTTTTCCTCTGTGTCTTCTCTGGGGCATGTCATTTTCATGAAGGGTCAGCTCATAATTTATTCAATCAGTTGTTATACATTGTGGGAACAGAAGCAAACCAGGAAAATATGATTAATTAGGGTGCCCATGGTCAGCGTTTTATCATTATACCAATCCAAGCTCCTGGAATGCTTAAGGAAATCTTGCCCAGGGGAAAATAACTGTTACCCTCACTTGATATGAATATTTCCGAGCCCAGAATGGTGCAAATGAAAAGATGTCACCAGATTTTGTTTGTTTTTGTCTCTGTAACTAACTTTAATGAAAATAAAACCCAGTCAATTTGCTAATACTTAAAAATCATGCAAGCTCAGGGACTTATTTTTAACCATAGTTTCAAATAATTTCTCCATGGAACGAAACCAATGGCCCTTTGTAGGTGGGTCTTCCAACTAGAATTCATGCATAAAAGGGCCTGAAATGGACAGAGCTCCTTCCAAAGGCGCCATTCTCCTTTAAGGAAACTACCTTGGGGTTTCAAAAAAGAAAATGGATCAATATTCACAGCTGCAAAGGTTCCTGATCAATTTCACCGATGGATGTGATCGTACTAATAGAGCTCGAAGCTCTATGCACAGTGACTCTGCCTTCGAGAGAGAGGTCTTTTCTGTTTTACAGAACAATTCCCCTGGCAGATAGAATCTCTGGATTTCTGCTGGCCTCAGTTGTTCTAGGCTATCCCTCTAGCTTGGTTTATAAAAGGTAAACTCCCCCTGTACATGGAGGCAGAGGAGCTATTGGGTTCTTTCATTAGAGGGATGAGAGAAAAGTCTGGGGAACATTGCACAGCACAGGCTGTAATTAGGGATGGAGAACGGAAAAGTTTTCAAAGCAAGTAAACTGCCCCCCTCCCAAGATTTTCTTATTTAAAGGTAGGACTTCATTAGAGGTATGTTTGCTTTTTCAGCACTGCCAGAGATTTGCTTTTTTGTCATTTGTGGCAATGAAACATAACAGCAGAAAGGAGACTGGATGATAAAAACCCCCTAAACTTAAATCCTTGTTATAAATGTAAAAACCCAGGGATACTTAACAAGGCTTGCAGTTCAATAAATGAGTGGTTCATCTTCCATTTGGACTAAACTATGGCCTCAGTGTCAGGATGACTGGGAGACTTGAATGCTGAATTGAATTCTGATGTTTATTATGAATGATGAATATGATTTTCAATGGCGTCCGGGTCATTTGATTTGGAGTATAGCTGAGAAGAACAGAATGAGTCTCCTGCTAGCATGACAGTTTTAAACACTGCCCTGTGTCTATGGAGAGACAGTACAAATGGCCATTTATCAAACTGATTTCCCTTAATTTGAGCAATGAGGGAAAAGAGGGAAAAGTCTTCAGTACTGAGGAAGACAAATGAAGCCCGTCTACAGCAAACTACAAAATACAATTCTATGTCATTTCCCAGATGTACAATCCTGAAGTTTTACACTTCAAGCCTATAAGTTGAATATTTATGTTACAGCCCAAATGTGGAAACTAGTCTATTTGCAGATAGGCATACTGATCTGGGAATGGATCAATTTGAAACAATTATGCCTACTAGCCCCGATTTCAGAGAAGCAGTATAAAGAAAACCCTGCCTGAGTGGAAGCTGGTTCTATTACTGTTCTCTGCCTTCATAATTCAGTAAAGCCAAGCTTTCAATGTTCACAATACCTTTGCAAAACCTGCTTTTTAGTGGGATAACAAAGTTCCTGGGCAACACTGTGTGTTGGAAAGAGCACCGTTTTTGAGTTTTAAATCCTGCCATTGACACTTACTAGCTGTGTGGCTGTGGGTAAGTCACTTCCCCTTTCTGGGCCTCATTTGCCTCATTTGTACAATTGGTATGCTATTTGTGCTATTTACCTCACATCTCTGAAGTCCTATTCTGATGCTTTATCACAGAGGGGAGTGGGGGAGTGTTGTACCCCTGAGTTCTTGAAGGCTGTGCCAGTGGGACTCTGAGCTCTGACAAATGTTCCCAAAATGAAAAGTCTTTGAGTATGGGCCTGGTGACAACCTGTTTGTCTTTTGTCTTAAGATCAACCTAGCTGAATTCAAAGAAAGCTCATTGTTACTAGTCTGGTCTTGAGATAATGACATTTTCTGCCATTGAAACCCTTAAAGAGATGGAAAGGTGTTAGTTACAATTTAGGTTGGTGAAAAAAGGATGTCCTGAACAAATCATGGGCATTTTTTCTATTGTGCTATCTACCTCACAGGGCTGGTATGATTTCCTTTAAGCCAACTGTAAGGTGTTACATTTACTCTCGTTAAATCTCATCTTCCTAAAATCATAAGTTAGTAACAGCAAGCACTCATATCATGCTTTAAGATTTGCACCGCAATTTATATGTATTTTTCCATTTGCTCCTCACAGTAACCCTGGGAGGTAGGTGCTATTTTTATCCCCAGTTAACAGATGGGGAAATAGGTTGAGAGAGGTGAAGTGACTTACCCAGGGTTACAGTTAGTGTCTGAGGTTGGATTTGAACTTGGGTCTTCTTGACTTCCAGTCCAGTGCTCTAGATACTACACTACCTAGCTGCCTCTAAGTTGCAGAGATAAAGCTAATCTGAACAGTTAGGAGTTTCCTTACCTGTATTCTATCAATGAAATCACAAATGCAACACGTATTTCTATTCTAAATTTCATCTTATTAAATCCAGCCTCATGCTCTAGCTTGTCAAGAGCTCTTTGGCTCCTGACTCTGTCATCCAACGTGTTAGTAATTTTTCTAGCTTTGTGTCATTCGAAACTCTGATAAGTATGACAATCTTTGGCTTTATCCAAGTCACTAATAAAAATGCTAAACAGTACAACACTAAATATTCATCCCTAGAGCCCTCCATTAGAGACCTCCTCCCAAGTTAATATAGAAGTATCAAAGACTACCTTTCCAGTCCAGCTATCTAATCAGTTTCAAATTCACATTATTGTATTATCATCTAGTTAACATCTCTCTATTCTTTTCACAAGAATATCATGAAAGAATTGGACAGACACAATAGAATATCTACTGTATTCTCCTGACCTATGAACTTAATAATCCTGTCGAAAAAGGAAATATGGTTGGTCTGGCATGACCTACTTTTTTATGAGAGTAGGACAGCTGTTTGTCTGTGATCACTATTTTCTTTTCTAGATCTTCACCAATCATCCCTTTAATCTTACTTTCTTCAGTATCTCCAGAAATCAAACTCAAGTTTATTGGTCTATAGTTTCCAGGTTTTATTCTTTTTTAGAAAATGGAAGCAAATATTCTTGCCGCATCTCCTCAGTTCTATGCTACCTTTTCAAGATCATGGACGGTGACTCAGTTGTCATATTCACCTGGTCCTTCAGAGCCCTAGGATGTATTTCCTCTGAGCCTGAAGATTTGAATTCATTAAGAAATAACATCGACTGTGATTTGAGTCATTGCCTTTCCCTATTGGACAGCGAGGTGGCACAGTGGATAGAGCGCTACATCTGGAGTCAGGAAGTCTCATGGAATATTGTCTTCTAAAGGTCATTTGTAATGACTTCCACTCTTTCCCCCAACGTCACTTAAAGAGTCTGGTAAGCAAAATGCTCAGTTATTGGGAGGCAGGGAGAGGAGACTATAATAACCATTTCCATCTCTGAGCTCCTATAACATTTCCGTGAATGCCCTTCATCTGGCAATTGATATACATTTCGTTGAATTATTTGTCATTTATTTTCATTTATGTAGGTCCTATTGCCCCTCTTTGATTATCAACTCTTTGTATTCTTCTCTGTATCTACCATGATGCCCAGCAGTGCTTTGCACATAGTAGGTACTCAATAAATGCTTGTAGGCTGGTTGATGGAGGGTTAGCTTTAGAAACTATTACTGAATGATAGCATTGGAAAGTTCCTCAGAAGCAATCCAGTCTAACCCATACTTGAACAATAATCCTTTCTAAGGCACCTCTACCAAATGGCATTCCAGCCTCTATTTGAAGATCTCCAGTGACAGCTCACTAAGTCCTGAAGCGAGTCCATTCCAGTTTTGGCCAACTCAAATTCTTAAACGGTTTTTCCTTATAATGAGTTGAAATTTGCCTTTCTGCATCTTTTCTTCCTCCCTCCCATTTGGGACTGAGTAGAACAGGTCTTCCTCATGACATCATGTCCCTTCTAAGTCATCTCTTCTCCAGGTCAAACATCAACCAATTAACATTCAACCAATCCTTGAATGGAATATTCTTTGGTCTTCTCACTTTTCTGATGTTCTCCAAGATTTCTATGCCCTTCCTCAAATTGGGCTTTAGGATCCCTAATGTCCCTTCTAGCTATAAATCCTAGGATCCTTCACTGCTATCATATCCATTCCTTTCACCTTGATTAATTATGAAAACTCCAAACCTTTTTGATTGACTTGGGGTTTGGAGAACAATTTTTTTGTATTTATCCAGCTTTTTTTTCCTTCAAAGGGAAGTTAGCATTTGTGTAGATGCAAGCTCAAGTCTGTAGGTATTTATCAGCTCATGGTGGGGATTAAAAATAGATATCCTGGATAATTTTACTCATTATTTGGCCTTTTATATTTAGGTCGTATATGTATTTGGAGCTTATTGTGATGTGTGGTATGACATATTGGCCTAAACCCAATTTCTACCTGGTTGGTTTTGTTGAAGTTCATACCACTCATTCTAGGAATCAATTATTTACTATCTGATAGCATGCTCTAATTGTTTTATTTCTTGTGAGCTCATAAGACATATCTCATGATTGTGAATTTCTGGAGGTCAGAGACTCTTATTTTTCATAGAAATCAATATAATGCTTTGTTCTTCAGGATCTGAGATAGCTAAGGAGTTTGCACACCAACTATTAACTTCATATCCCTTAGAGAGGCAATAGGTCTATGTTATGAAGGTCTAACTAACCACAGCTAAGAGAAAGAACCAGCTTGAGGAAACCATGCTGAATCAAATCAGAGGCTGGAGAGGGGAAGGGTTATCAAATCCATAGGCCTGTCAGGAAGTGGGAAAAGGAATTTGTAGTAAGATTCCAGTGCCAGGGATGTCAGTATGAAATGGATTGTGAAGAATGGAAAGAAGTTAGGGAAAAGTCACTGTCATGGCAGAGGTATTTGTGCAGCTTGATGAAACTGTAAGCTATGCCATGCCAGGTTACCCAAGATGGGTCTTAGTGGAGAATTCTGACAAAAGGTGATGCACTGGAGAAGGAAATAACAAACCACTCCAGTATCTTTACCAAAAAAACCCACAAAACCTTATGAATTGTACTAAAATGATGAAAGAGATGACATTGAAAGAAGAGCCCCTCAGGTTAGAAGGTGTCTGATATACTACTGGGGAAGAAGTGGGGGAAACTACAAGGGCCTCCAATTCTAATGCCAAAGCTGAAAGGAAGCTCAGTTGCAAATATGTCTGATGGTGAAAGGAAAATCCAGTGCTGCAAAGGAACCTGGAATGTAAGATCTATGAACCAAGGTAAGCTGGATAGGATTAAACAGGAGATGGAAAGATTAAGCATCAACATTTTGGGTGTCAGTGAATATAAATGGATGGGAATAAGTGAATTTAATTCAGATGATCACTGCATATTGTGCTGTGGGCAAGAATCCTTAGAAGAAATGGAGTAGCCCTCAAAGTCATTAAAAGGATAGGAAAAGCTGTATTGGGGGATAATCTCAAAATGATAGAATGATATCTGTATGAATCCAGGACAAATCATTCAACGTCACAGTAATACAAGCCTATGCTCCAATCAATGAAGCCAAAGAGGCCAAAGTTGATCAATTCTTTGAAGACCTACAACATCTTCTAGAAATATTAAAAAAAAAAGATGTCACATTCATCATACGGGATTGGCATACTAAAGTAGGAAATCAAAGATAACTAGATGTCATCTCTTTTATCATTTTAGTACAATTATTAATTTTGCCAACAACTGTAAAATATCAGCATCATTAAGCAATCCAAAGCACATATATTGATATCCAAAAATGGCTATTCCTTGACATTGATATTTATTGATTGTGCCAACTTTGTGCTTATTGTCATTGTGCTAGCAAAATCAACAGAAATGCCACAGAAATGTGATTTCTGAACAATGACCTGCTAGCAATGAAACGTACTGCTTAATGCAATACATCTCCCCACTCAAATTTTATCACAATGCAAGCCCAGATCTCTCCTGTATCCGTGCAGGCTTATTCTACCTTTGTCCAATGAACTCACTGGCAAAGTTTCCAGCCTCTTGCTCAGCCATTAGTTTAGTGATCCATTTATTGTTCATTTTCCTTGCTATATGATGCCTTCAGCATCTCTGTGCATGGAGACTTTTGTTAATCCTCCGCCACCCTCGACTTTCTCTTTTGACACATGATTCCATAGATTTTATACATTATACTCTGGCTGAACATGAGCTGCTGCCCTTCATATTTTGTCCCCTCCCCTCTCATCTCCTCTGTATGTCTCAGAGGTCATGTGTCTTGGAGGCTGTGTGTCTTGGAGACTGTGTCTTGGAGGCCGTGTGCCTTGGAGGCCTTGTATCTTGAAGGACACGGATCTGTGTCTCATTGTCAGCCCGCCTTGAATTTCCCCTCATGGATTGCTGAGGACATTGGCCACTGTTGCTTCCATCACAGATTGCAGAGAGATCAGGAATTAGCCATGAATCCCCTTGTGGATGATCACAGTCTCAAATCAAATCCCTAGACAGACATGGGACAAAACTCAAACCTAAACAAGGAAGCTACCTTAGTTATCCAAATCTCCTTTTACCAGGAGGAAATAGTTAGCTAGAGTACTGGACTTGGAGTCAAGAAGACCTGAGTTTGAAATCTCCCTCAGGTACTTACTAACTGAATGACCCTGGACAAGTCCCTTCCCCTCTCTAGGCCTTAGTTTCTTCATCTATAAAATGAAAGCGTTATTAGACTCATTGGGCACTATGACTTCTTCCATCTCTTACTCTATACTGCTGTGATTGGTCTTGGAAAGCTGGGCTTCCCTTACTTTCTCCTCATTTGTCTTCTCTGTATTCTTTTTGAAACTCCTGATTTCACCAGATGCAGAATCTCTCTAACCCCACTAACTTAAAAGACCATGGAGAACTTTAGGTCATCATCAGTCTTCCCATCTATAACATGGGCCTAGTAGTATTCACAGGTTTGTTCAACAATTTAATTCTATCCAACAATCACTTTATGAACAGTGAGTGTACTATGTGCTAGGGACTGGGGATGCAGAGGCAACAGGCCCTGTGTTCAAGGAGCTTACATTCTGCTGAGGGGAAACAACATGTACACACAGTGGGGGCTTAGTAAATGTTTGCTGATTGGTATGGATATCCAAGATATTTTGTGTGTGTGTATATATATATGTATATGAAATACAAAGGAATTTCCAGGATAAGGGAGATCATTAACAATGGGAGTGAATCAGGGGGATTAAATGAGAAAACTGAGTCCCAGGAAGGGAAAGTGGCTTGAGATCATAGGATCATTGATCTGAAGTAAGAAGGCCCTTTGAGGTCATCTAGGCCAAGCCTCTCATTTTACAAATGGGGAAACTAAGGCCTAGAGGAGTTGAAATCCTTCTGCTCTCCCCTTGCATTATACCCTTTGAAACTCTTGCTCTATTGTAAACAAACTTACCTTCATCCTGCATGTCTACTTCCTTGGCTACTGTTTCCAGTGAAGGTTGCCTGGTTTCTGCCACCTCCTAAAATACTTGGTCATGAAGAATCAGCCTGTAATTTGCTCCATACTGGTCCTACCAGCCCTTCCCTCTGCTACATTTTCCAGCTTCTCTTTCATTGGAGTTGGCTCTGTCCAAGATTACCCTGTCTTTGATTTTCTTGCTGTAATCTACTAAATGTGGACATTCAACAAAACAGTAAATCAAGCCATGATCTTAAAGCATTTGCTAATTTCCAAGGCAAAAATGCTTACAAAAATTGAACTGTTGGCTCTTGTGAACCTTCTTGAACTAACTCCAGTTCACATCTGCCCTTTCTATGGCCAGAGTCCCTTTGCCTGATCATACTCTTTAGTGTCCCATCTCTCCCTATGCTTCACTTCATCCAAACCAACTTTTCTTCCTCACTGTGACCTCTAATTCTCTACCTCAGTACAATCCCAGGCTATCACCCCTGCGCTAATGGTGGGTGTCCCTTGGGAGTCTTCCATTCTCCCTTTTCTCTTTTTATACCAAGGGTTCTTGAACGAATGTTGTTGTCACTGTTATTTCAACATGATTGGCTTCTTTTCTAACCTTAAGTATTTTTTATACATTTAAAAATCTTATTCTGAGAAGGGGCCCATAGGCTTTCCCAGACAGCCCATTTGCTGAAGACGCACAAATAGTTGAGAAGCCGTGCCCTGTACTGTCTCACTTGATGATCTCATCAGCCCTCATGGGTTCAGTTATCATCTCTATGCTGATGATTCTCAGATATTTTATCCATCTCTAACCTCTTTGGGGACCTGTGGTCTTGAAAGTTTAATTGAATGTCTCATAGACATCTCAAGCTCAAAATGTACAAAGCTGATCTCACTGTCTTCCACTCCCTTTCCCCACCAATCTTCCTCTCTTCTAAACTTCCCTATGTCTATCAAAGGCACCATGAAGGTGCCACCAATCTCCTAGTCATATGGACTCATAAACTGAGTGTCATCCTCACCTTCTCACTCACCTAGCCAATTGGTGACCAAGTCTTGTTATTTCTGCCTTCCCAGTATTCTTCGTATATTCATTTTCCTCTACTTACACAGCATAGGCCCTCATCACCTCATGCCTGGACTATTTGCAATTGTCTTCTATCTGATCTCCTGACCTCAATTCTCTCCCCAATCTAATCCATCCTCCACTCAGCTGTCAAAATGATCTTCCTAAAGAGTAGATCTTAACATGTCACTCCTCTCCTCAGTAACTCCATTGGCTCCCTATTACCTCCAGGAATAAATATAATCTTCTGTTTAGCTTTTAAAGCCCTTCACAGGTTGGCTCCTTCCTTTGTACACTTTCCTCCCTTCCTTATTCTCGATGATCAAGTGACACTAGCCTTCTCACTGTTCCTTACACACAACACTTTTGTCTCCTGACTTCATGCCTTTTCATTGGTTGTCTTCCATACCTGGGATTCTTGCCTTTCTCATCCACTTTCTGGTTTTCCTTTGTATGTTTATCATTATTTGCATGTTGTCTCCTCTGTTAGAATGTGAGTTCCTTGAGGGAAGAGAATGTTTTTTGCCTTTCTTTGTATCCCCCATTCTAAAGACACTGCCAGTCACAGAGTTACTTAATAAATGTTTGCTGCTGCTGCTGCTGCTGCTGCTGCTGCTGCTGCTGCTGCTGATTCCCAAGTGAGTAGGATTTCAAATCTGTTTTCTATGACAGTAGGAGAGGCCAGGGGCTTTTCCATATCTCATGCCCATGAAATGGGAAAGGTCGAGGGCAATGCTTCTCTGTCGTTGCAACTAGAGCCAAGGAGGTTGGAGCCGTCAGCACAGATGGCACTAGCATTGGTAATTGGAAATGATTCCTTCTAGTTTTCTATTTCTTTGGCTCATTTCTGTTCTCTGCAGTTTGCCTCAGAAGTGCTCCATATTCCTTGGGTTTCCCTTTGTCACTATTCTGTCCTTGTCTCCCTCCAAGTCCCACTCACTGTTGGAAAGTTTTCCCACAGCCAGGAAATATCCTGGCTCTGTGCCAAGTCCAACAACCAGAGGAGCTGCCAGTGTTCAATCCTAGAAGCACAGCAGGGATCTCCATTTCCTCCATTTTTCTTCCAACTTTTATTCTGAAGTCCCAGAAAACTCTCCAATGAGAAATTTTCCAATGTGCCAACGACACACATATTTGAATCCAGGCAATGTTGAGAAATGCAGCCCTTTTTCTTGTTGGAAATGCCTCAGTCACATCAAAGCTGATCATCTTTAATTCACTTTAAAAAATAATAAAAATGAAATGATAAAAACCAATTAATTATTTAAAATTCCAATAAAATTATTGCAAATTAATTTTAAAAATTAATTGATAACTTGTAACTGATGATTGAGGGTGCTGCTACACTGCTGGAGACTAGCAAGTGCAACTCACGATTGTGCAGTCCCCTAACTTCAGATACACTTCTTTTTCTTGTTTGGATCTCTGGCTGTCTTCCATTGGTTCAGCTGTTCTCTCCCTTTTCAGAAGGGGTTTATAGTAGGGGAAGTGATTTTTTTTACTTCTCAAACCTGTCATCCCTTTCTGTATGCCCTCTCCAAAGTAATCATCCAATTTATCATTTGTGTCATCTCCTTAATAGAGTGTGAACTCTTTGAGAGCTGGGACTGTCTTATTTCATGATTGCAAGTCTAGAACTGAGCATGGTTCCTTGCATGTAGTAGGTGCTTAATAAACATTATTGAATCAAGTTGAGTGGCAGGAAGCAACTGTTTCCACTGATACCAGGCTGGCCAAATGCCACTAAACCATGCTAAGAGGAGAGTGCGTTCCTGGCAAAGACCATTTAAAGACAATAACCATTTTCGCTTTGGTAACAAGGGATGAGTGAAGTATCTGGCAAATCTGGTATCTGTTTCACAAGGCATTTATAAAGCACAATGGCTTCAAAGGCACCCAAACAGTGAGCTAGCATATGGAGGCATGTTTCATGATGCCTCAGCTAGAGACAGCTCCGACTCTGAGGTCTCAGCATAGCTGCTTTCTTCATTGATACTGTCTTCCATCCAAGTTTCCAATTTCCCAAACAGTCTTCATTTGCTGCCAAGTGGCTTCCTAAATTGCATTTGTGATGCTGGCCCTCAGTTCCTCCAAAGAAGGCAGTTTTGATGAGTAAACAACTGTTTGAGCACATCTGCTTCTATCATAGGTATAACCAAATGTATTAAAGCTTAATTAATTGGAACAAGGACTTTGCAAGCCCCATGCTTAATGTAGCACATGTGACAAAGAGGAGACCAGAGTAGCTGTCAGAGGCAGAATGGATAGAAGGCTGGTCTCAGAGCCAGGAAGACTTGGGTTTGAGTCTTACCTCTGACATCTACTGGCTGGGTGACAAATTACTTCTCCTCTAGCTGCTCTAGCCCAGTGCTTCTTAAACTGTGAGTTGCGACCAGTGATGGAGAGATTGTGAGAGGAGAAAATTTAAGAAGCCCTGCTCTAGGCAACTCTCTAAGATTAGAAGCGGGAGAGAAGATGCTGCCCTGCCCTGCCCTTCACTGGAAGCTCTTCATACTATGGACATCATAGCTCCAATCTCTGTTCTGTGCCTATGTGCCTGGAAGGCACTATAACCTTCTGCATAGCATCATAAGTTCATGGATTTAGACCTCGAAGGAACCTCAAAGATCATTTAGTCCACTCCTTTATTTTACACATGAAGAAACTGAGGCTCTTAAGGGTGAGATGACTTGCCCAAAGTAACATAGGTAAGAAATGGAAGAGGTGAACTTTCAACCCAGATCCTCTCACTCCAACGCTTCTTTCCCCTTAACCATACTGCCTCTTTTGTGCTAATTTTGACCTGACAATTAACACCAAAACAGAGGCTCTTCACCGGCCAGCACCATATCATTTGTCTATAAAACCATTGGTTACAGCAAATGGAGAAGTTCTGAATTCTGGGGATAAATTCACTTGCCTTGACAGTGTACTTTCCAGGCATATGCACATAGATGATAAGATTGACACATGCATTGCCAGGGCTAGCTCAGTGTTTGGGAGGCTCTGAAGAAAAGTGTGTGAGAGAAGAGGTATTAGGCTGCCTACCACACTGAAAGTCTATAGAGCCATTGTGCTGACCTCATTGTCGTATGCTTGTGAAACCTGAATAGTCTACCAGCGCCATACCAGGAAACTGAATTGCTTTGCTTTGAATTATCTTAGGAAGATTCTGAAGATCACCTGGCAAGATAAGGTACCTGACACTGAGGTCCTCTCTCAAGCTGAACTGCCAAGCATTCTAACTCTACTGCAGAGAGGGCAACTCTGATGGGTTAGCCATGTAGTTTGAATGCCAAACATACGTTATTGCCTAAAAGCCTATTTGATGGAGAACTCACATAAGAGAAATGCTCACACAGAGGTCAGAAGTGATGCAAGGACACTCTTAAGTTCTCTCTGAAGAACTTTGGAATCAATTATGAGACATGGGAGACACTGGCACGGAACTGCCTAGTATGGCGTGCCTTCATCAGAAAAGGCACTATGCTCCATGAGCAAAGCAGAATTGCATTAGCTCAAAAGAAATGTAAGATGTGTAAATTTAGAGACATCTCTACTCCAGATGTTCACATGGACTATTTGCACCCAAAGTGTGGTAGAGCCTTCTTAACTCCTATTAGTTTGATCAGCCACAGCTGGACACAAAGTAATTGACCCCAACATAGTGATGTCATTTTGGTCCTCTTTAAGTATGAAGGACAGCATCTCTGTAGATAGATGCTTTTTATTATTTGAGTTATCAAGAGGAGACATTTTTCTGAAGACTAAACCTATAATTATCATTCTGATGAAATAGAGATACCATTAAGGTGTGTGTGTGTGTGTGTGTGTGTGTGTGTGTGTGTGTGTACAACACCCACTTCTATTCTGGAAGTTGCTGGTGCTCTTCTCTCTCCTCCATCACCTTATACCTATTTTATAACACATCTCCCCAATAGAATATAATCTCCCTAGAGGTGGGGACTGCTTTGCTTTTGTCTTTGTTTCCCCAGTGCTGAGTACAGTGCCTGGCTCAAAATAGGCCATGAATAAAGGCTTATTGATTGGTTGATGAGCCTATAATCTCAACATCAGGAACCATTCATGGCATACGTACTCTGAATAGAACCCTGTGCCATTTGAGAAATTGTCTGGGATATGAGTTTTGTCCTAATGGAACCTGCAGGTTAAGCTAAGGAGACAAACCGCAGAGTTGCTATGTAACAGGCAGGTAGTATGCTATAGATGCCAAATGAACATGTGGTGAATGAATGAGTAAGAAAAATGTATGAAGAACTTGCTATGCATAAAACACTAAATGTGGAATCAGAGTGCCTCAGTTTAAATCCCAGTTCTGTTGTCTGCTATGTTGTCATCTGCAGATCACTCCCTTTCACCAGTCTTTGGAAAAAGAGGCTTGGATCTCTAAAATCTTTCCCAAAGACTGTCTAAATCTTATGATTGCCAGTGATGTGAATGCTTTGATTTACCAAATATTTTTGAATTCAACAAATATTTATTAAGTGTCTAATATGTGCCAGACATTATAAAATAATTCCCCTCAATAGCTTACATTCTATTGGTATTTAAGTATCCACTATGCATAAAGCACAGACACAGAAGCTGAGAAGCTAGGGAGCCACATGGGGTAGTGCAGTCAACAAAGGTCTCTTGAATTACATGGGATTTCCAAGGAGTCCAAGGATGGACTTAAGGATTGGTGCTACCTACCCCAAGAGCCATGGGTAGAGCAGCAAGACTTAAGTGGCCTTAGGTTTGCATTCAGTTTTATTTTATGAGTTCCTCAGGAGCATGAATACTCACTCTGGAGGAAATTGACCATAGTTAGCACCCAATAAAGGCTTGTTGAATGAATTCATGAATGAACACTTATCAGAATGGGAAGGATCTTAGAGATCATTGAGTCTAACCTCACTTTACAGATGAGGAAACTGAGTCTCAGGGAGGGAAAGTGACTGGCTCAAGATCATGCAGATAAAAAGCGACAGAGCTGAGATTTGAATTCAGGTCCTGTGGGCACCCTTTCTGCTCTACCATGCTGTCTTCCTGATAATTTATGTAAAGTTCTTTCCAACTTTAAAATGTTATATAACTGTCAGTTATTATTATATGAATAGATTTCTTTATACTCTATAGGTTTATCTATGTCTGATAATTTGTATATATTTCATATCCAGAATGATCATAAGACCTCATTTTCTACGCCATGAAGTGTTTCTACCACTGATTTTGATGATAATAATAAGAAACATTTGAAACACTGTGATTTTTAAGATTGGGACTGAATACTGTGTAGACAGCTACTTCTTCATTTGTGATCTTTGTTTTTCTTGTGGCTCATTCTGAGAGCAGAAGGAACAATTGTATGGTGGATTTTCCCTTATGTGTTCAGTTTCTTTTGTCTCCCCATGGAATTTTAAAGGGGAGTGTGAGTAGCTTTCCATCATTGTTATTGCTTATGATTTCTCTTTGAGAATGAATTTGAGGTAGCTTCGTATCTCCTGCTCAGTGCCCCTTGCTTGCCAACTTCTCACCCACACAAAAGTTGGAAACTAATAAATTAGACCTAATTGCCAACTATTTCAGAGCTCTGTGGTTGGTTTCCTTTATTCCAAGTTTTCCAGAGAGATTCTGGGAAAGCTTTGAGCCATCCCAGAGTTTACACACTGAAAAAATGTGTCAAGTGAATGAATAAGCAAAAGAACAAGATGTTCTCACTTTTTAAGCCTGATATGGAATTTGGCTTGCCTGGTATAATTTGATCTAATTGTATATGCAAAATTAAAAAAAAATAATTTCCTATGTGATGTACTGGTGTCCTTTTTTTTTTAAATCATTAAAAACTGCTCTGAAGGGATGCCTGCCTCACAGGTGGGGGCTCCCTACAACAATAAGCCAGTTTATCAAAGATGGGATTTACGGCTGTTGTTTTTCTATTAGGGAGGAATTACACTAAGCCCAGCAGCAGACATTTTGTGTTACCATGGCAGCCCATATTTCCTGCAGGGTTGTGACCTCTAATGACTACAGTGGAAAGCCAGGAAAAATAGAGACTCTTTGAAGATTAGTAAATAAATGCATTGCTTATGCAAACCATCCCAGGGACGGCCTCACAGTGCAGAGGACAAACAGCAAAACTCTTCAGATGGAGCTAATGGTTATATGTAAATACCTGCATGGGAGGAGGAGAAAATCACCTCTCCCTTGATAATTTCCTTTAAAAGCCTGTTTGGTTTGATGATGAAAGTAATATCAACTGGACTTCAAACTGAGAAAATTGTATTATTGTTCCCATAAATACAAATATATTCTTTGTAATTGATGTTCCCTTTTTATGTTCTACAGCTGTTTGGGTTTTGTTTTTTTACCCCCCTTTCAATAGGCTCTTCAAGCCCGATAGCTTCTTTGAATGAATTCATACTAGTCCTTGCTAGACAACAGACGGAGAAAGACCAACGTGTTGAACTTTTAGTGAGCATTACTGAAGCAACTCCTGACCTTCAGAATTATATTCAATCAATCTGAATTTTTTAAGGGACCTTGTTATATTTCTAAGTAAAAAACCCTGCATAGAAGGCAGAAAAATTGAGATGCAGATTCAGGGGCAGTCACTAGCAGGTATGTTTTGTTTACATAATTTGCATGAAATGATAGATAAATGAATCTGAATGTGTATAATCTGTGTAAATTGAAGGTGAGTGGAATGTGTTGTCTTCGTATGTTTCAGAGACTAACTAAGAAAGCATTTTTGCTGGGGGAGTGGAATCAACAGTGTAGGTGGACTGCCTAATAAACTGCTTTTATACTCTGTCCTACTTCTAGCATGTGACCTTGGACTGTTAATTTCTCTTCTCTTTTTTAAAAAATAAATTTATTTTCAGTTTTTGACATTCACTTCTATAAAATTTTGAATTTCAAATTTTCTCTCCCCCCCCCCAGTTTATCCCCTTCCCTTCTATTTTCCTGTAGGGCAAGATAGATTTCTGTACCCAATTATCTATATGTCTTATTTCCTAGTAGCATGTAAAAACAATTTTTAACATCTATTTTTAAAAGCTTCGAGTTCCACATTCTCTCCCTTTCCCCCTCCCCACCCACCCTCATTGAGAAGACAAGCAATTCAATATAGGTTAAATATGTGTAGTCATGCAAAACATTTCCAATAACAGTCATGTTATGAAAGACTATAATTCCCTCTATCCTGTTCCGCCCTCCATTTATTCTCTTCTCCCCTTTAACCTATTCCTATACCAAAATGTTTGCTTCCAATTATCTCTTCTCCCAATCTGCCATCCTTTCTATTATTCCCCCTCTCTTATCCCCTTGCCCTTTGTTGTCCTGTAGGGAAGATGAACTTCCACACCCAATTGGGTGTGTATGTTTTTCCCTCCTGAAGTCAAATCTGATGAAAGGAAGGCTCACTTATTCTCTCTTACCTTCCCCCTTTTCCCCTCCATTGTAAAAGCTCTTTCTTGCCTCTTTTATGTGAGATGATTTACTACATTCTACCTTTCTCTTTCTCCTAGTACATTCCTCTCAACACTTAATTTTATTTTTTAGATATCATCCCTTCATATTCAGCTCACCCTGTGCCCTCTGTCTGTCTCTCTCTCTATATGTATACATATATACATACACATATATATGTATATTTATTTACACATATATTAATTGCCTCCAACTATGTTAACACTGAGAATGTTCTCATGAGTTACAAATATCTTCTTTCCAAATAGAAATGTAAACACTTCAACTTTAATAAGTCCCTTATAGTTTCTCTTTCCTGTTTACCTTTCCATGCTTCTCTTGATTCTTGTATTAGAAAGTCAAATTTTCTGTTCAACTCTGGTCTTTTCAACAAGAATGCTTAGAAGGTCTCTACTTCACTGAAGTTCCATTTTTTCCCCCTGAAGTCTGATACTCAGTTTGCTGGGTAGGTGACTCTTGGTTTTAATCTCATCTCCTTTGACATCTAGAATATCATATTCCAGGCCCTCTGATCCCTTAGTGTAGAAGCTGCTAAGTCTTACATTATCCTGATTATGTCTCCACAATACTTGAATTGTTTCTTTCTGGCTGCATGGAATATTTTCTCCTTGACCTGGGAACTCTGGAATTTGACTACAATATTCCTAGGAGTTTTCCTTTTGGTATCACTTTCAGGAAGTGATTGGTGGCTTCTTTCCATTTCTATTTTGCCTTCTGGTTCTAGAATATCAGGGCAGTTTTCCTTGATAATTTCTTGAAAGATGATGTCTAGGCTCTTTTTGATCATGGCTTTCAGGTAGCCCAATAATTAAGAAAATGTCTCCTGGATTCATTTTCCAGGCCAGTTGTTTCGCCAATGAGATACTTCACATTGTCTTCTTTTTTTTATTCTTTTGGTTTTGCTTTATAATTTCTTGATTTCTCATAAAGTCATTAGCTTCCATTTGCTCCATTTTAATTTTTAAAAATTATTTTATTTGTTTTCAGTGTTCTACAATCACTTCCATATATCTTAGATTTCCCCCCCTTCCTCCCCACTCCCTCCATGAGATGGTGCACAATCTTATATAGGTTCTACACATACATTCTTATTAAATATATTTTCACCTTAGTCATGTTAAACCGAAGAATTAAAATGAATAGGAGAAACCATAAAGCAAAACAAAACATAACACAAGAAAAAATGGTCTGCTTCATTCTGCAATCCAATTCCATAGTTCTTTCTCTGGCTGTGGAAGGCATTTTGCCTCAAGAGTCCATTGGGATTTTTTTAGGTCCTTGCATTGCTGTGAAGGACTAAGTCTACCAGAAAAATTCCTCACACACTGTGGTTGTTGCTGTGTACAAAGTTCTCCTGGTTCTGCTCCTTTCACTCAGCATCAGATCATATAAGTCCTTCCAGGCCTCTCCGAAGTCTTCCCGTTCACCATTTCTTATAGCACAATAGTATTCCATTACATTCATATACCACAACCTGTTCAGCCATTCCCCAGTGGATGGGCATCACCTTGATTTCCAGTTTTTGGCCACCACAAAGAGTGCTGCTATAAATATTTTTGTACATGTGGGACCCTTTCTCATTTTTATGATCTCTTGGGGGTACAGTCCTAGAAGCAATGTTGCTGGGTCAAAGGGTATGCACATTTTTGTAGCCCATTGGGAATAATTCCAAATTGTTCTCCAGAATGGTTGGATCAACTCACAGCTCCACCAACAATGAATTAGTTTTCAAACTCTCCCACATCTTCTCCAACATTTATCCTCTTCCTGTTTTGTCATGTTAGCCAATCTGATAGGTGTGATGTGGTACCTCAGAGTTGTCTTAATTTGCATCTCTCTAATCAATAGTGATTTAGAGCATTTTTTCATTTGACTATAGGTAGCTTTAATTTCTTCCTCTGAAAACTGCCTGTTCATGTCCTTTGACCAGATTTGGTCCACTCTGGTTTTTAAGGCATTCTTCTCCTCACTGACTTTTTGGACCTCTTTTGCCATTTGCTATTTTTAAAGGCATTATTTTCCTCAGCATTTTTTTGGGTTTCCTTTAGCAAGCTGTTGAATCTATTTTGGTGTTTTCTTGCGCCACTCTCATTTCTCTTCCTAATTTTTGCTCTACTTCTCTTACTTGATTTTCAAAATCCTTTTTGAGGTCTTCCATGGTCTGAGACCAATTCATATTTTTCTTGGAGGTTTTGTATGCAGGAGCTTTTGCTTTGTTGTCTTCTTCTGGTTGTATGTTTTGATCTTCCTTGTTTCCAGGGACATAAGAAAATACCTTTTCACTGAGAAAGTAAGAATCTAAAGTCTGTTTCTTTTCCCCCTCTTTGCTCATTTTTCTAGCCTATCATTTAACTTTTGAGTTCTTTGTTAAGTTGAGGGTTCCAGAAGTTGCTTCAGCAGTGGTTGCTGCCACCCTGGGGCTGGAGCCTGACCACACTCCCTTCTCAACCAGGTGAGAGACCCTTTCCACTGATCTTTGGAGTTGTCTTTGGCATTTGTGGGTTGAGACATCTGGAAACCACAGCAGCCACCGGTGATTCAGTCCCTTAAGGCCTGCTCCAGCTCTGTCCACACTGGTGTGACCCACTTGAACTGCACTCTGCTCCCACACTGGTGTAACAGACACTTCCTGTCAACTTTCCAGATTGTCTTGGGCTGGAAATTTACTTCAATCTGTCATTTTGTGGCTTCTGCTGCTCTAGAATTTGTTTAGAGTCATTTTTATAGGTTTTTTGAAGCATTTGGGCAGAGAGTTCTAGCAGGTCCCTGCTTCTAAACCACCATCTTGGCTCTACCCTAATTTCCCTTGTCTCTGTTTTACTACATTAAGAATGGAGCTAATATTGTATGGAACACAATTTATACAGATGTGATGTGGTAGTGAATAATACCATCTTTCACATCATCAGAAGGGGCTATTTTTGAATGAGTGAGATTTGTGATTCTCATTACAGAATCTGTGAGAAGGGGCCTCAGCAAGCATCTAGTCCAACTTGCATCTTAATAGGATTCCTTCTACAGCTTTCTTTGAAGACCTCCAGTAATAGGGAATCCACCACCTCCCCAAGCCCATTCCACTTTTAAATAGTTCTCATGGTCAGAATGTTTTATTAGACATTCCACCTAATCTTTTTTGTGATATCTACCCATTGCCCCTAGTTCTACCCTCGTCAGGTAAGCAGAACAAGACTGATCTCTTTTCCATGTGACATCCCTTCAAAGAGGTTCACACAGCTTTCACACCCTCAAGTCCCCTCTCTCTTTAGCAAACAGGAGTATTTCAACACATAGAGAACAGTAAAAGAAGATTTCTTATGGAACTGTGAACTTCTATCTAGACCATTACATACAGTCTTAGTTTTAAAAAAAACATATTAAATTTCCAAAAGAGGCAGTGTGATATAGTGGGTGGGTTTCTGGCCTCAGAGCCAGGAGGACTGTGTTTGAAGTTTCACATCTGACACATCCTGGTTGTGTGACACTGAGTAAGTCATATGACATCTCAGTGTGGTAGGCAATTCTCTAAGGCTATGAGTTGCAGAGAAGGTACAAACTAGCATTAGTGGAGGGAGTTTCCTCATCTGGAAGTTCCATATATCAAAGAAATCCCAGGTCCAGTGCCCATCTCTATTAAATTTGACATAATCGTACCAACAGAGCTAGGTGGTACAGAACACAGAGCACTGGATCTGGGGTCAGGAAAACCTGAGCTCCAATTGATCCACAGACACTTAGTAGCTGCATAACCTTGGCAAGTCACTTAGCTTCTTTGTATCTCAGTTTTCTCATCTGTAAAAGGGGACTGACAATAGCATTTACTTCCTAGGGTTCTCATAACGACCAAGTGAGATGATATTTGTAAAAACACTCTGTAAACCTTAAAATGCTACATAGATTCCAGCTATTTGGACACAGAAAGCACCAAACAATATCACAAAGAATGAAATCAATTACACTTTAACATCTAGGAAAATCCTTATTATAGATGTGAGAGCTATCTCTGAGTCAAATGACTGTGTATGGTCAGACCATCAATTTGTCAGAGCTATGATCAGAATTGACAAAAAACAAGAAGAAAGAATAGTAATGAGCAAAAGATATGCGATTCAATTAAGATGATATAGCACTACATTATTTTAGCAAGCTACTAAAAATCAAAATTGGAAAATGGACATCAACATCAATTATAATAATTTCATCCAGAAGTTAAACCCATATAAATTAAGTGCCACAAGAAGGACACCAAAAGAGTCCCCAAAATGCCTTAGTCAATAAACACTGAACTCATTTGCCAAATGGAGAGATGACTACCAAAGGTCATACAAAGTTAGAACATAAACTCATTTGTCAAATTGAATGAACAAGGATATTGGATGATTATGAGCGGTAGTGTCTCATAAAACAGAGAGAATCAGTAAAACAAGTCTAAAGAAATCTTGACAAGATATTCAACTAAGCCAACTGCAAAGGCATTCAAGGATGCAGATGGAAAGGGGATAGCAAACAGAAGAAAGATGGAAAAGATTTGCAAAGATAATTTCAATAAATTTTTCTTTACCAAAGACAGTGAACTCTGTTATTATAGTACCTAAGACACTTAAAGGGAAAGTAGAAACAGCACTAAAAAAACAAACATGGAAAAAGTAGCTGGATTGGATCATGTATATATAGAGGAGATTCATGTTGGAGATGATATAATTGGAGGGCATTGAGGGGCCAGTTTACAAGATACCTAAAAGAGGGAAAGATACCAAAAGTATGGAAACAATCTTGGACCTTACAGATGTGCCCCACCCCCTAAAAGAAAGTGACTGAGGAAACATCAACTATTGACCTATATGCCTACTTTTCCATCTGTACAAAATCTTCACAAGGGACTACTATATACCAATTGAGGACATCCTCAATGAGGGTGTTAGTGTGTGTGTTCGTCTTTCTTTGCCGAAGAAGACCATGCCATCAGAGAAATAATGACATGACTTTGCACTTGACTTTTTTTTTTTTGAGTGAGGGAGGGCTGTGCAGGTCACCAGTCTCACTTCTCCTCCAGAGCCATCTGAATCCAGTGACCAGATATTCATCAGGATGACTGGAGATGACCCAGGATGAAGCAATTGGGGTTAAGTGACTTGCCCAAGGTCACACAGCTAGTGAGTGTCAAGTGTCTGAGGTGAGACTTGAACTCAGGTCCTCTTGACTCCTGCACTGGTGCTCTGTCCACTGCACCACCTAGCTGCCCCAAGGGTGTTAGTGGGGAATGATTCTCTTAAATTATTTTCAACGATGGACCACATCTTTACCATCTCACATTTGATCACCTTAGAGACTCTTTTGCTACAAGGTCTTATCCATTTCTGTATCAAGATTATACAGGATTCATTAGATAACATCACAACAGAAATAGCTCTCCAGATGGTCCTTTTGAAGATGACATTATATTGATTGTATCACAACCCAAGACATTGCATAGCCTCCTGGAAAAGGTCAATAATCACTTGAAGGAGTTTGATCTATCTATCAACACAGGAAAGATTAAGTAAGACATTAAAGAAATCACATGAAAGAAGAGGCCTTGCTATCTGCTTTGTGCCTGCGCCCTAAGAGTCATGGAGTCTTGTCATCTGACATGCAGCTGAAACCTCCCCTACATGTAATCTCCCCCCCCCACCAGAATGTGAGTTGCTTGAGCACAGGGACTGTCTGGCTTTTCTCTCTGTATCCCCAGGGCTTAGCCCAGTGTTTTGTACATAGTAGGTGTTTAATACATGTTTCATTCATTCATTCATTCATTCATTCACTTAGTATGCCTATTGCCAAAATTTCAACATGCCTTTGAATGTCACACTTACACAAGAATATGTATATCTAAGACAGATAGTAGAGATAGACACTGAGCTGGGTCCAGATTTGAACAGAAGGAGGAGAGTGAGCTGGATTGCTTTTCGGAAATTATAAAGTTATTTTATGGACCCACAAGTTTCCCACGAAAGCAAAGACCTATGTTTTCAATACAAACGTTGCTCCCACATTGCTGTATGCCATTGAGACCTGGAACACTACTGCTTCCCCAAAACTAAACATGAGCATCAGATAGAAGACAATGCAGAAATGAATGGTGGACCTGTGTAGGCGGCAACTTGACAAACCTAATTTAAAGTGCTTTATGAGGCATTTATATATGCTGGCTTTATATAGCTTTAATTTAGCATCTACATGTACTAGCTACAATATAGAACCAGCAGGGGAGCTCTGGAGAACAGCTCTAAAATATGCCATGGAGGAATTGTATATCAAGAAGAAAAGATGGGCTGGTCAAGAGGCAAGAGTGAGGGATGACAGGTGAATGACTTGAGGGATTTATTGGCAACCCTCCCACATTGGGAGAAAACAAAGAAAGCCTACTGTGTGCTAGATGGACCCTGTGGTGAACTTGTGGGAGAACATGGATGCAAATTACACAAGCTGGACAGGCAAAGATGGGTGTTATGATCAGTATCACTGGGGGAAACTCTTCAATTGATGAGATCATCAGAGGATTTGAACATCTTATATGCACATGCTATTTCCCCTCAATAGAATGAATTGTAAGTCCCTTAAAAGAAGGGTTGTTTCATTCTTTGTCTGTCTCCCCAGCACCTGGCACAATGTCTGGAGCATTGCAAGTGGATTTCAAATGCTTGTCAGTTGATCAGTTGATTGGACCTCAGTAAAATGGAGGACTGAGTTGGTTAGGGTTGAGAATACAGAAAGAAGTTGTAGGGGAAGGGGGTGTTTTGCTTCAGCAGACAGTGAATGACTCTGAACCACAGAGATTAATGGAGTAGGAAGCAGGTAGGAGTTAGTTAGCCATAGGCCAGTGGAAGGACCCAATGATTGGTTCTGCTATCCCACATATTGGGTTAAAAGTAGGCTGCCCGGCATTTTGAGTTTGTTTTCTATCTATTTTGTTCTCAAGAAATGGCAGGAGAACACAATAAGTCATAGGCTGCACCCTTCAGACACTCTCTTGTACAAGTGAACATAGGAAATATGTTATGGTAAAGGGCCACTTTTACAGAGCCATGGGCTGGGAGGTGGCCAAACTCCACCACTTCCATCCCCTTCTGCCCGGGATTCTGAACTCCACTTGGGACTTGCCCTTGCCCTGAGGCGCAGGGCTGAGCAGCAGCTGCAGGCAGCTGTAGCCACTGTTTGCCATAATATTCATGTATTTCTTAACCATGTAACATGTAAAAAATGGAGCTACTGTTTTTAATTAGGTTCCTATTTTTTTATGTTACTGAGGAAGTTTTTGAGTGTCATGTCCCTAACCCCATTTTTCCCATAAGCACTGTGGTTTTCATTGCATAGTTTTGCCCAGGGAGGTGCTTTTTTGGGAACACATACGTGGGATTAGAGCAGAAGTGACTGTTTTCATGTGACCCGGTGCAGGGATTCAAGGGTCACTGACAGCACTGGCTTAAGATGAGAGATGTTACAGAGAATGCTGGGAGTCAGGGCAGCCTGTGGCACAGAGCCTGGGCAAATTTTCTTCTCTCCTCAATAGGGACGGCCCTTACCTTTCTGTCTGTGGGTGAAGGAGGGCAGAAGGCAGAGAAAAAGTGGAATTTGGGCAGGCAGTAGTGGCCGCTAATCATACACAGCTTGAGCCATGGGGTGGTTGGTGGGGCTGTGTCTTCACTTCTCTTACGCGGCATGATGGAAATGGCATTGTATTTCTAGTCAAAAGCTTCTTGGTTCAGATGGCAGCTCTGCTATTTAATATGTGTGACTTTGTGCAAATTGCATCAACTTTTTGGACCTCAGTTGCCTCATCTGTAAAATGGGGGGAGGAATGGATTGAGTGATCTTTAAAGTCCTTTTCAACTCTAAATCTGATGAGCTTGCTTTATACAGAACTACTTGGGAAACCCTACCTGAAAAAATCTGTAAAATTATTTTCATAAAATATTTGTGACAGGAGCACATCTAATTCATTAGTGATTTAATGATATGGATAATTTGAACCAAAATGCATTGCCTAACTTCTCTACCGTGCTTTGTTGAGCTCCATGAGGTCGAGGGATATGTCTGGTCCAATTTCCTACAGGCTCCACCAACAGCAGGGAAACAGGAAGTTCTAGTCTTTGGCTCACTTTTCCCTTCACCAGCTGGAGCTGATTAGGAACAACTCGACCTTACAATCCCCGCTGATTCTGCTCCATGGAGGCAGATCCCGTCCAGGACCACTAGCTACAACCCATATGAATGTTATCCACTATTAGCGTTAGAGAGGCATAGACCTGGGAATGGAACAGAAAGTAGGGGAAAGAGTACTGGATTTGGAGCTAGGAGACATGGGTTCAAATTCTGACTTCCACACTTAGCAGATGTGTGCCTTTAGTGAAATCTTATCACCTCTCTGGACTTTAGTTTCCTTATTTGTATGACAGGGATAGGAATAAGGACTGGACTTGTGATTTCATTGGTACAAGGAACTCCTGAGTTTGGAAGGGGGCAGCTAGGTGGTGCTGCAGTGCACAGAGCACTGGGCCTGGAGTCAGAAAGACTTATCTTCCTGAGTTCAAATCTGGCCTCAGACACTTATTAGCTGTGTGACCCTGGACAAGTCACTTTATCCTGTTTGCCTCAGTTTCCTCATCTGTCAAATGAGCTGGGGAAGAAAATGGCAAGCCACTCCAGTATCTCTGCCAAGAAACCCCCAAATAAGTTCATGAAAAATTGGATAAGACTGAAAAATAACTGAACAGGAACAAAGAGTTAGGAAGCTTCTTCTACCAACCCAAGTTGGTGCCTTCTCGGCAACTTAGTCTTAGAGAACTCTGTAGAGAGTTTAGAGGTTAAGAGACTTTTCCATGGTCACACAGCTAATATGTGTCAGACATGGCCAGCTTTCTATGCACCATACCAAACTGCCTCTCTTTTCTTATCTGCAAAATGGGTATATCAATCCATATGCAATCTACCTCAGGGGTGGCTGTGAGGAAAACCCTCTGCCAACTTTATTGCACTAAATAACACAAGTTGTTAAAATCTGACTTTTAAGAAGTTAAACTATATCCCCTTGCTCCAAAGGATTAAACTCTTGAAATTAGTCAGTGAACTGGGCCCGGAATTGTGTGGAAAAGCAGGTTAAACTGCATCCAGGAATTTGCATAGTGTTTTCAATAATCTTGCTCCCTGTGACAAAGCTCATGTTTTCAACACTAGCCATTTGCACCAGAGATCAATGGGTTTGTTCACCCAAGCCCAGAATATCTGAATTCTGGCAATACTCTGGGGAGCTCATAAAGGTTTCATTTAGGTCAAATAAAAGGGGTATTTATTTTGCATGGAAATCCAACTATATTCATGCAGTCTATTACCCCTCCAGCTCTGGCCCCAGGAGAGTGTAAGTAGACTATGAGAGACAGTGTGGTACAACAGAGTCAGACAAATCAGCTTTGACGTCACACAAGTGCTTTAACTTTTCTAGGTCTCAGTTTTCCCACCTGGAAAGTAAGGGAGTTAAATTAGATGACTGCTGAGGGTCCTTGCAACTTGAGATTTATGACTGTATGATCATATCTTAGAGGCAACCAGGTGATGCAGTGGAGAACCAGGCCAGAAGTCAGGAATACCTGATTTCAAATTTGGCTACAAACACTTACTAGCTGTGTGATCCTGGGTGAATCCTTTAATCTCTGCCTCAGTTTCCTCAACTGCAAAATGGAGATTATAATAGCACCTGTCTTCCAGGGCTATTACAAAGATCAAATGAGACGTTTGTAAAATGCTTAGCACAGTGCTTGGCACATAGTAAGTACTCAATAAATGTCTGCTTCCTTGTTTTATAAGTCCCTTCACCTCTCTGGGTCTCACTTTCCTCCTCTGTAAAATGATAAGCTTGGACTAGGTGGCCTTCCAGCTCTACTTCTAGGATCCTAAATCATTTGACCTCTGTGGGCCTCAGTTTCCTCATCTAGATGGGGCCTCTGAAGTCCCTTTCCAATGTAGGTCTATAATTCTCCATGAGGGCATGGATTATTTGTCTTTGTATACTCCCTGACTAGTACAGTGCCTGGCACATAGTAGGCACTTAATAAGTGTGTGTTGATTGACTAAATGTTTCCTATGTGCTAGGCACTGTGCTAGAAGGGTGGTTACAAAAACAAGAATGAAACAGTTCCTTTCCAAGGAGCTTACATTCTCCTAAGGCAATAGGTTGTATAAATGAGGGTTGTGTGGTAATGTAAATTTTCTTGTTGTTGTAGAGAGAGGGAAATACATATTTTAAAAATATAGATACAGTCATAGACAACAGAGTCATAGTGAACTGCTGAGGACAATTTGAACACGAGCCTGACCTTTGAAGTACACATCATAGTGTACAGATGTCCCATCCTACTGCACATGGCCTGAGACTCTTCTCAGACACAGAATATTAGATTGCAGGGATTGCTCAGGAGAATTCCTGGTCAAATCGAGGAGTTCCCCATCCAGCCTCATAAGATTACAAGATGTTGGCCATTGCTTGAAGGGGACATTAACTGGGCAACTGAAGTTCATCTCTACCCATGACTTAGAAAGCAAGCTGGCCCCATTCTCTAGAACTCTCAGCTCTCAAAGACTCCCTCTTAACCATTTCTATTTCATATTCCTTCACAGCGCAGCAAGGGGCAGGAGGGGATTGCTCTCTCCCCTCCTTACCAAGAGTAGAAAAGGTGGCTTACAGTAGAAGCACATGACAGTGGGAGATATGTACTTGCATGTGGAGTAAGAGAGGGATTCAAGGACTTTGTTGTTGAATTTCAGACTCCTGTATAGAAAAGGGAGATTTTGAATTCCACAGGAAAAGTGCTATCACAATCTTGCCTTGAAGCAGAGAAGGGAGAATTCCTGGGTAGCAGCAGTACTGAGTTGCCTGGTGGGTGACGCTGAGTTCAAGAACTCTTGAGTTTGAGAGTTTGGACACTGGACCATCCAGAGTAGGGCTTCATCTGCTTTGTGTTCTGAGCCTCTTGGGCAGATGATCCAGTGAATCCTATGGACCCCTTCCCCAAATAATATTTTTAAATGCACAAAAACCCCACATAGGAAACCAAAGGTTAGTACAAATAAAGGTCATTTTTTTTCCTACCCAGGTTCACAAACTGAAATCTATCCCTGGCTCCTTTAGGGGTCTATGGGCCCTAGGTTAAGAACCCTTCATCTCTAGAGACAAGATTTCCTGACTTTGATGTGGGCTGTTCCTCAAAGCACAAAGCCAAGTTAACGTGGGAATCAAACACTCAACGTGAAGGGGTTTGAATGCTCAGTAACTTATGTGCCTTTCAGGGAATCTAAACCATGGGGTGGTGATACTGTGGCGCTATAAGTCTGGGAGACACTGGCTTTTGTGTGAAAGAAGGACTCATCAGAATGGCAGAGACATCAGAATGGCAGAGACATCAGAATGCCCCGTGGTAACTCCAAGTTTATTTTCCTTTGGAGGGGTCGGATAGTGCAGAATGGAGGTGGTGGGGAATTTAACTGTTTTATGCTTCTACATTTGTAAGCTCCTGTGAGGCCTTAGTATTTTATCCATTTTCTGTGGTGGTGTTTCCGTTCAGTCATTTTTACTGATGTCTGACTCTTCATGACCCCATTTTCTTTCTTTCTTTTGATTGGCAAACTTTTCTTTTCTTTATTAATTTATTTGTTTTCAGTTTTCAACAATCACTTCCATAAGTTTTAAATTTCCCCCTCCCCCAGATGGCATGCAATCTTATACAGGTTCTACACATACATTCTTATTAAACACATTTTCACATTAATCATGCTGCATAGAAGAATTAAAATGAAATGGGAGAACACATGAGAAAAACCAAACCAAAACAATAACACAAGAGAAAATAGTCTGTTTCATTCTGCATTCCAATTCCATAGTTATTTCTTTGGATGTGGGTCCTTTGAGAATGCTTTAGGTCTTTGCATTGCTGTGAAGGGCTAAGTCTAATGGAAAGAGTCCTGGCTCACTGTGGCTGTTACTGTGTGTAATGTTCTTCTGGTTCTGCTCATTTCACTCAGCATCAGTTCATGTAAGTCTTTCCAGGTTTTTTTGAAGTCCGCCTGTTCGTCATTTCTTATAGCACAGTAGTATTCCATTACATTCATATACCACAACTTATTCAACCATTCCCCAATGGATTTGCATTCCCTCGGTTTCTAGTTCGTGGCCACCACAAAAAGAGCTGCTATAAATATTTTTGTATATGTGGAACCTTTTCACATTTTTATGATCTCTTTGGGATACAGTCCTAGAAGCAATATTGCTGGGCAAAGCTTAGCAATTTTCTTGGTAAAGCTACTGGAGTGGTTTGCCATTTCCTTCTTCAGCTCATTTTACAGAAGAGGAAACTGAGACAAACAGGGTGCAGTGATTTGCCCAGGGTCACACAGATAGGAAGTGTTGGAGGCCAGATTTGAATTCAGGAAGATGAGTCCAGGCCATGCCACCTAGCTGCCCCTACACTCTCTGTAGGGTCAGATAAATTTTGTCCCATACTCAGTAACCATATTGTATATTAGGCATCTTTGTGGTAGGAGATGAATGATGACTGAGATATTTTTTAGTGTTTACTATGTGCAAAGCATTGTGCTAAGTAAGTTCTTCAACTGAAACCAGAAAAGTCAGGCAGTCTCTGCTCTCAAGGAGTGCACATTTTAATGGGGAGGAGGGCACATATGGAAGGTTTCAGCTGCAAGTTAGATGGAAAGGTCCCATGGTCCTTAGGATGCAGTGGCCCATTTGTGGGAAAACCTTTCCAAGAGATATCCCTAAACTTTGCTTTGCACCAAGGTAGGGACAGAGTGGTGGCAAGCACAATTTGTCATCAGACTTCTGGAGTCATGATTGCTCATTGCAGTGATCACAGTTCTGAAGTCTTCTGAGGTTGTTTTCCTTTCCTTTATTGTGGTCATTGTGTAAGTTGTTCTGGTCCTGCTTACCTTACTCTGCATCAGTTCAGACACATCTTTCCAGTCTCATCTTCTTATAGCCCAATAACATATGGAGATTACATTATAAAGGTGGAGTTAACAGGCATGTACACACATATATGCAGATATGTTGAATTGAATTCAATCAAATTTAATTGAGAGGCAGTATGATGTAGTGAACTGATTGCTGGAGTTGGAGTTAGGAAAACCACTTAATGTCTCTGGGCCTCAGTTTCCCCATCTGTAAAATGAGGGGGTTGGGTTTGATGGCCTATGGGGTTCCTTCAAGCTCTCAATCTATGATCCTAATTCACCTACCTTCCCTGGGTCTTGGTTTCCCCATCTGTAAAATAGGGGAGGGCAGGTTTCTAGTTCTAGGCCTAGTGTCCTGTGATCCCATGCTGCTGTGGAGTGTGTAAACTCTGCTGATGGTGTTGAGGAGGAGCTCAGAGCTGCCAGCTCCAAGAGCCAGGCAATGCCCCAACTCCTGGGGAAATCATTCATGGCGGGCCCTTGGAGAGCAATCACTTCTCCCGCTGTCTGATTCTCTGGCCTTCTGGCTCTCCAGGAGGGGGCCCCAGCCCCCTTCTTCCCCTCCCCTAGCCACCTTCCCAGTTCTACCACCTCCTCCCAGAGCAGGGCGGCCAGCTAACCTCTCTCTGCCCCTTCACAAATTCTCCAAGGTGGCCAGGCCTAATTGCTCAGCAGCTGCCACACAGGCTCACTCCCAGCTGTGTGACTGTCAAACAAAGGCTTTTTGGAGAGCTGAAAATTGGAGAGGAACAAATGATGGTGGGGGAGGAGGTGGCCTGAGGAGGGAGAGGCCTGCAGCATACAGAGCAAGGTGTACTAGCTGGCCCACCTCCCCACGCTAGGCTAATCTCTGTGGCCTGGAGAGAGCACACTGACCTGGGGGTGCTGGTGGTACAAAGATCAGGCTTTTACTCCCAGATCTGCTAGGAACTTACTGTTTCACCTTGGGCAAGTCATTTCCCCCTCTGGGCCTCATTTTCTGCTTCTGTAAAATGAGGGATTTGGAGCTGGAAGGAGGCATAAACAAACAGTCCTTCATTATAACATTTTGGGTCTAGGAATTAGGTTAACTTTTCCTGCTTCAGGCCACAATCCCAAACAAAACAAGCATGGCCTAGAAACTTGGGAGTGGTAGACCATGGGATCGTAGACTTAGGGTTAGAAGGGACCTTAAATATCACCTAGTCTACCTCCTTCCTTTCTTCACATAGGGAAACTGAGGCACAGAGAGACTAGAGAGAATTGCCCAGGGTCACACAAGTGCCTGAGAAATAGAATTCAAACCCATGTCCTCCTGACTCCAAGTCTACTGCCCTATCTATTTTACTACACTGCCTTCCTATGGCTGAGCATCACCACCACCACCACCACTGGCATTTATATAGCATTATGTACCAGGCAATGTGCTGAGTGTTTCATGAATATTATCTTATTTGATCCTCACAACAACCCTGGCAATTGAATGCTTTTATTATCCCCATTGTACAATTGAGGAAACTGAGGCAGACAGAGATAAAGTGACTTGCCCAGGGTCACACACAACCAGTGAGTTTCTGAGGCTGGATTTGAATGCAGGTCTTCCTGATTCCAGGTTTAGCTGTATATTCTGCTTATAATTTCACTCTCTACACATGTAGATGGGGAGGTGGAGGCACCATCTTATTTTTAATCCTTTTCCATGGGGAGTGGTATTGGCCCATTGTCTGTTTGTTTTAGTGTGTTGCTATCATATAAACACAGCAGATCCACTTTAGCTGGGGGAGAGAAAGGGGTAGGGAAACAATATGTTGGTTTGTGAGTAGCTCTGGGTGGCTAAAGTTACATATATCTTAATATAAACGGGGCTTTACATATGCTAATGTGGGTACTAAGTGAGAATTGTTGTCCAGGCAGCCTCTGTCATCAGTATGGGAGGTTCAGGTAACATGAGAAGAAAAGCAAGAAGAAGGTGAAGAAGGTGACAGAGATGTAGTTATTGAGTCATTACTGACCTACTGTGTGCGATGCCCTTGGTTAGGTGTAGCTGCTAGAGGGGTTTGTACAGGCAGACAAAAAAAGACCTGAAGAAAGAAAAGTACATAGAAAGGTTCTAGAAAGAAATTATGGGACTGAGGAGGAGAGATCAACCCAAGAAGGGTTTCAGTACTTTGGGAAAACAGCCATCAAACAGCACTTATTAAGCACTTACTGTATTCCAGGTACCATGCTAGGTTCAAGGGACACAAAGATAAACAGTGAAACAAAAGAGACCCTACCCTCATGAAGCACATATTCTGGTTTTTTTTTTTAAGTTGATGTTCTGAACTTAACAAATATCAACAAATACAAATATTTCCGTAGCCAGACTGTCCCCAAAGTCTTAATGCAGTTTTATGCTATTAAAGCTTTTAAAATGCTCTACAACTTTTGGGACACCCTATATAGCATAATGTAACAATATATACATAAAAGGAAGACTAGGAAAAGAGGATTGTCTATGATAACTGCAAATCTCTATTGTGCACAGCTTGTTTTTAAGGTATATAATACATTCATCATGATAGTTCCAAAGCTGTCCTGCTCAGTCTATGTCTCCCTCTGAATTTCCTTCTGTTCTCTTCTGTGTATTTTTTTAAAAAAGTTTCATTGATATATCATTATCACTAACTTTGCTGTTCTCCATTCTCTGCCCAATTTTAAACCTTCCTTTGTAAGAAAAAAAAACATCGTCAAGCAAGACAGATCCACACATTGGCTGTGTCTGACAATGTATGTCTCCTTCCGTGCCTTCAGTCCATCACTTCCCTGTTAAGTGGTGGCAAGCACAATTTGTCATCAGACTTCTGGAGTCATGATTGCTCATTGCAGTGATCACAGTTCTGAAGTCTTCTGAGGTTGTTTTCCTTTCCTTTATTGTGGTCATTGTGTAAGTTGTTCTGGTCCTGCTTACCTTACTCTGCATCAGTTCAGACACATCTTTCCAGTCTCATCTTCTTATAGCCCAATAACATATGGAGATTACATTATAAAGGTGGAGTTAACAGGCATGTACACACATATATGCAGATATGTGTATATGTATCTTTAAACAGAACATATATAAAACAGATACAAGGTAACTTTGTAGGGGGAGGCACTAGCAACCGGGGTGGGGACAGGAAAGACATCTTGCAGAAGGAGGCACTTGTACTCTCTTGAAGAAAACCAGGGATTCCAAGGGGTGATGGGGTGAAGGGAGTGCACCCACAAGTATGGGGGACACCAAGTAAAGAGGCACAGAGATGGGAAATAGGATTTTGGGTAGGAAGGACTCTCAGGAGGTCATTATGGCACATGGAGGGGGTAATGTGAGATAAGGCTGAAAAGGTAGGAAGGGAGCAGGTTGTGAAGACTTTAAATGCCAAACAGAAGTGGGTGTTTGATCCTAGAGGTAATAGAAGCAGCTAGAGTTTATTGTCTGGGGGAGTGATTTGGCCTCTTTAGGGAAATCCCTCTGGCAGCTGCATGGAGGATGGATTGGATGGAGGAGACTGAAGGCAGGGAGACCCATCAGGGTGCTGCTGAAGTAGTCCAAGTGAGAGTGGCAGTGAGAGCCTGAACTACTCTAGGGTGGCTGTATTAGTCAAGAAAAGGGGAGTGTTTACAAGAAATGTTGGAAAGATAGAGATGACAAGATTTAGCAATTGATTGGATCTGTGGGTGACCATGAGTGAGATCTTGAGGATGACCCAAGTTAAGGACCCAAGTGCCTGGAAGGATGGTCCAGGTGCCTTGACAAAAATAGGCCAGTTCAGAAGAGGAGTGGGTTTGGGGAGAGGGGAAGAGATAACGAATTCTGCTTTAGACATGTTGAGTTTTGAGAACTATGGGATAACCAATTTGAAATGTCCAACAGGCAGCTGGTGATGTGGGATTGGAGCTCAAGAGATGGACTCAGGCTGTTTATATTGGGAGTCACTTGTGTAGAAATTGTAAGTGAATCTATGGAAACTGACGAGGTCACCAAGAGAGATAATATAAAGAAGAAAGAGAGTAGGGCCTAGGCAAGAATCTTAAGATATACCCACACATAGGAGTTAGACTATGGATGATGCTTCAACAAAGGAGCCTGGGAAAGGAGCTATTGGACAAGTAGGAGGAGACAGGAGAGAGTAGCATCAAAAAAACTCAGGCAGGAGAGAGTGTCCCAGAGGAGAGGGTGGTCAACAGTGCCAAATGTTACAGCAAAGTCAAGAAGGATGAGGATAGAGAAAAGTTCATTTGACCTGGGGCTGAGGACCAGTGCAGAAGGGCTAAGGAGCATAAAGTTAGTGTAATTGAACAGTTCGGCTCCCTGTCCTTGTGTCTTTCCAGTCTTCTGAGCTGGAGGCTGTGTAAACCTTACCTGCAAGCTTAGTCCTTCCCCAGTTTCTAATACTTTTCTGGCCCTTAGGCCTGGAAACCATTTATGAGCTCCACCACTCAGCATCACATCCCTATGCCTGCCAGCTTTCTGGGTCTCTGCTTATCGACTTGTGGCCATGCTCTCTTGATGCCTCCCCTGATTACCTACCCACTTCTGATGCATCTGGGGTCCAGATCTAAGAGCCTGATTAATGCGTTAAAGCTGCATTGAGCAAGTGTAGGTAATCAGAGGTCATGTACCTGCAATGGAGCTAATCTGTACCCTGAGATTTCCTCACAAGGTAATAAATTAAGCTTGCCTGTAAGTGGCAGACTGCACGTGTGTGGTGCTGAAGCCATTTTGAGGCTGGATAATAAAGAGAAGGAAAAGGCCCTGGTCCCAAGGGCCAAGTCTTTGGAAGAGAACTTTTCTTCTTTGTCAACTCCATCCTTTTAGGAGGTGGTAGCAGCAAGTGTGCCAGATGCTATCTGAGAAGATTGTTGAAATTTTCATATCTCACAACTACCCTGCCAAGACAGGCAGTTGTCAGTAGGCAACAAGAGAGTAGGTTTCCTGAATGTTAAGGCCTAAGTTTGAACACCAGATGAGACCCTACTTTGGGACCCTAGAATGTTAGAATTAGAATGTACCTTAGAGATCATCTAAACCAACTCCCTCATTTTATGCATTAGGAAACAGAGGTCCAGGGAGAAGTGACTCACTAAAGGGAGGGGAGAGAGAGACAGAGAGAGAGAAAGAAGAGAAGAGAAGAGAAGAGAGGGGAGGAGAAGAGGGAGAGAGTAGAGCTCAAGTTTGACAAGATTTCTGGCAGTAGTTTTTTTTTTGGTGATCATCCCATCTATGTACATTCCTAACTGTCCCAATAATGATAACGTATCATCTTCCCATTGAGTCTTGTATTTGAAAATCAAATTTTCTACACAGCTTTGGTCTTTTCATCAAGAATGCTTAAAAGTCCTCTATTCTGTTAAATATACACTTTTCCCCCAGAAGGATTATACTCAGTTTTGCTGGTTAGGTAAGTCTTAGTTGTAATCCCAGTTCCTTAGCCCTTTGAAATATCATATTCCAAGCCCTCTGATCCTTTAAGGTAGAAGCTGCTAAATCCTGCATTATACTGCCTGTGTCTCCACAATATTTATATTGTGTCTGACTGCTTGTAATATTTTTGCTTCGAATTAGGAGTTATGAAATTTAGCTATAATATTGCTGGGAGTTTTCATTTGGGGATCTTTTTCAGGATGTGATCGATGGATTTGTTCAGTTTCTATTTTACTCTCTGGTTCTAAGATATCAGGATAATTTTCCTTAATAATTTCTTGAATTATAATATCTAGTATCTTTTTTTGACCATAGCTTTCAAGTAGTTCAGTGATTCTTAGATTATCTTTCCTCAATCTATTTTTTTCAAGTCAGTTGCTTTTCCAATGAGATAGTTCACATTTTCTTTTGATTTTGTTTGGTTATTTCTTGATATCTCAAGGAGTCATTAGCTTCCACTTGCCTGATTCTAATTTTTAAGGAATTATTTTCTTCAGTGAACCTTTGTACCTCCTTTTCCATTTGGCCAGTTCTACTTTTTAAGGAGTAGTTTTCTTCAGTGAATTTTTTCTTACATCTTTCCCCATTTTTTTGTGCTTTCTTTATCAAACTGTTGACTCTTTTTTTCATGATTCTCTTACATCACTCTCATTTCTTTTCCTAATTTTTCCTCTACCTCTTTTACTTGACTTTTAGAATCCTTTTTGAGCTCTTCTAGGAATTCTTTTTTGGGCCTTAAACCAATTCACATTTTTCTTTGAGGCTTTGCATACAACCATTTTGATATTGCTGTCCTCTTCTGAGTTTGCGTTTTGATCTTCCCTATCACCATAGTAATTTTCTATGGTTAGGTTCTTTTTTTATTATTTGATCATTGTCCAGCCTATTTCTTGAGTTTTAACTTTATGTTAAAATTGGACTCTGCTCCTGGGATGGAGAGGGCACTGTCCTAAGCTTTAGGTTTTTTGTGCTGTTGTTTTCAGAGCTAATTCTGGGGACCTGTAAGTTTTCAGTTCTTCCAAGGGGGTGTGATCTAAGGAGAAGTATAGTCATTGTTCTTCTGGCATGTGTTCTGATCTGTGAGTAACCATAAGCACCTTTTTCTCCCCTCGAACTGTGACTGGGGTCTCTACTCTTTTCAGGCCATAAGTTCCAGGGTTTTAGTGCTCCTCTTTGCTTTGGAATTTCAACCTGGGCCTGTGACTGGAATCTCCATATGGGCAATGCAACAGAGTCCTGCATCCAGTGTCAGCAAAGGGTCCCTTGAAATCTCCTTCTGAACATTTGTCCAGCTGTCTGTGGACTGTCTGTGTACAGAGGACCTCATAATTAATTGATTAAGCTGTCAATTAAGTTACCCTGCAGGTCCTCTATTGGCTTTCTTGGGGCACTGCCTGTACTGGGCTGTGCTCCATTCTCCCCCCAGTGAGACAGACTTTTTCTGTCAATATTTTAAGTTGTCTTGGGCTGAAAAATTGTTTCACTCCATCCTTTTGTTAGTTCTGTCACTCCAGAATTTGTTTTGAGGCATTATTGTAAAGTTTTTGGAGAGGAATTTGAGAGAGCTCAGGCAGGTCCCTGTTTTTACTCTGCCATCTTGGTTTTGCCCTCTTGGCAGTCACTTGTTGTACTCAGACAATGCAGGTTTTCAGCCCAGAGCCATCTCAGTGGGCTGCATTTTCCCAACTCACTCAAACCTCTGTCATTGGGAGAAATTCTCTTACTTTGCTGTCCTCTTCTGCTTTCATGACATCTCTAGCACACAGACTAGCCCATACCATCATTAGTTCTACTGCCTTGGATTACATCACCATTCATGGGATTGGTGGATGGTAAGGGGCAGAACCAGGATTGGAACCCAGGTCTTCTGACCTCTAGACCAATTCTCTTTCCACTATACCAGCCTTGTTTGGATAGATGCATAATGTCATTGCTGTGGGTATTATCCATCAATATAGATGCAATTCCTATGCCCTATTTCAGTTTCTGTAGTTCTTATCCATATTTTCCCATAGACTGGCATAATCCACTGTTGGCCTTCCTCATATTCTTTTAGTTATTTTGGGGTCACCAATATGGTGGCTAACTTATTTTTTACTCTCAATACATAACTGGCCCACCTTATCCATTCATATAAATCTGTAAAGATATCTTAGATACCACTTGCCATGCATAAGTTGTTGATAATATGCTGTAGCCTACTCATATCCACTATGTGGTATTTTCTAAGACTTCATTTCCCATGATCCTTGGGGTCCAGAGAACGTTACTCTTTGGGAGTGATTCCCAAGACTCCATTTTTCAGGAAGAGGTGCATGGTACACGGTGTAGTAGTAAGAGTAGGTGCTAAAGAAGTATTTTGGAAGATTGAACTGAAGAAAAAATATGATAGTCCTTTCCCTGTGGTAGTTTCCATTCTAGCAGTGAAGAAAAGGAGACTAGATGTTTGCTCAAATAATTGCAGTTTCAGGCATTGTCAGATAAGGACAAAATTATGTGATATAATGGGTAGAATTCTGGACCTGCAGTCAGGAAGACTTGAGTTCAAATTTGACCTCAGATGCTTTCTAACTGTGTGACTCTGTGGAAGTTTCTTAACCTTTCTGAGACTCAGTTTTCTCATCTGTAAAATAGGGATAATAACAGCACCTAACTCCCAGTATTATTGTGTGAGAATTAAATGAGATAACACGTGTAGAGTACTTTGCAAATTTTAAAGCATTATCGAAATCCTAGGCATTATTATTTATATATGGAGCTTACATTCTCATTGGGGAGATACCATAACCAGCAGATGAGAATAAGGAGAATGGCTTGTTGCCTCTGTCTCTGCCCTTTGAACTATTGGTAATTTCGACTCTTCACAATCTATGGTAGTTCATAACATCATGTAGCACCACGAGGAATACTGTTATCAAAAAGAGAGTTTTGGGGGACCAGGAGTGGCTTGGAGTCATTGAAAATATTGTCAAGTGTCCCAGATGCTCTACAATCCAATTTCCTCCTCTTAGTCAATGTCAGGCCTAGCTAATGGTCCACACACAGTGACTTGTTCAAGGTATGTATCCTAATGAAATAAAAATGGACTGCTTATACAGTTGTATGTCATCATCTGAACATTTTTATCTCTTTGGTTTTTTTCCTTAGTGCCCTAAGGAAACCATAGGTAGCTTGGGTAGGTAGCCTCTCCCCGAAACAAAAGCCCATCTTTTAAACCCTAATATCCTTCCAGTAACGTTATATGACTGCAAGTCACAGAATACCACAATCTTCAAAGGACTGAAGTTGGGCATCATCCAAAGGGCAATGGAGAGAGACACCTGGTGGGCATGAGCAAATAAGAAATTACACAGAAGTCACATGAAAGATATCAGAAAATGTATATGGAAAAAGAAAATGGGCTAGGCAATAATCAGTCAATAAACATTTATGAATCACCTACTATGTGCCGGGCACTGTGCTAAGAACTGGGGATAAAAAAAGAGGCAAAAGACAGTGGCAGCTTTCAAGGGGCTCATAAGCTACTGGGGAGGCAATGAGCAAACATATCTAAACAAGTTACGTCCGTGATAAATAGGAAAATATTAACAAAGGTGAGGTGCTAGAATTTAGAGGAGTTAGGGAAGGTTTCATACAGAAGACAGGATTTTAGACTATGCAGAGGGAGAGAGAGAGAGAGAGAGAGAGAGAGAGAGAGAGAGAGAGAGAGAGAGAGAGAGAGAGAGAGAGAGAGAGAGCGCCGAGCATGGGAGAGCACTAAGGAGCTGTGCTGGTAATAGTTGTATCCTCCCAAGATCAAGAGAAAGCAAGGCAGGTGCTCAGCATTCCAAGTGAACTCCTGTGACAGACTTACGGGAAACATGGTCAAGAGTGGCATGGAAGGAGATGGCAGGACAAGCCGTAATGCACATCTTTGGAAGGCATAGAAGCATCAATGAAGTTATAGAGCATGCCACAGTGGATCAAATTCTGCCACTTACCTTCTTGTATGACCTTGGCCAAGTGACTTCCCTCCTCTGGGCCTCGGTTTCCTTCCCTGTAAAATGAAGTGGTTGGGCCAGATAAATCTAGGTCTCTTCCTGCTCTAGATCTAGGATCTTATCGTGACCTTGGGCAAATCCCTTTCCCTCCCTGGTCCTCAGTTTCTTCACTTGTAAAATGAGAGGAGGGATTTGGTCTAACTGGCTGCTGAGGTCACTTTCAGCTCTATGTCTACGATCCTATGAGCATTAATTTATGGTCCTCTGACAATATCCCCTTTCAGCCTAAACCAGGAGTGGGAGGGATAGAAGGAGTCAGAGCAAAACAGAATACTTCTGTGGCCTTGCTCTGAGACTCTGTGAAGTTAAAATGATTGTTGTGAGCACTGGTCATGAGATGATATTGGAAAGTGGTATTGAAGAATGGCCAGGCCTCTGACTGGCCCCTTCCCTACTATTACGAGCACAACGGCAATCATCGCTCAGTGGGAAATGACACAGGGTTTCCACAGAACGTGCAGGTGCCCCTGCTTTCTTAGGCAACCAGAGACAGTAGAAGGGCCTAAGTCTGGGCCAGTTTCAAATTCCATTTAACACCACACAAAAATAGCCTCGAAGACTTCCAAATACATACTACTCTTGGGTCTTCACTGGCTCTAGTCTCTCCCCATCCCCACCCATCCTGTACATAGCTAATTTTCCTCTGATGCCTTGCATTCCTGAGTGGCTACCTGTCACTGACCATATTGAAGGCAAGCACTTCATCCCAGCTCCCATGGTCTGCCATGATCTCTTCCCACTTTACGGACCTCCTGAAATCTATCCGTCAACTTCTCGGGGGACCATGGACTCCAGGTGAAGAACCTTTTGTATAGACCTTTATTTTAATAGGGGACTCTTGCAGTGGCCTCCAAATGTGGTGACCAGTTGGCAGAATGGATAAAGTTCTAGGCCTGGAGTCAGGAAAGCTTGAGTTCAAGTCCCATCACAGAACTCTTATTAGCTATATCACCCTGGGCAAATTGTTTAACTTCTTTCAGCCTCAGTTTTCTCACCTGTACAGTGGTGATTAGGAGAGGAAAAATGAGATAGCATATAAAGTGCTTTATAAACTTCAAAGTGCTACATAAATGTTAGTTATTATAATTATTCATTTTTTTAAAGAGGTAATCGGGGTTAAGTGACTTGCCCAGGGCCACACAGCTAGTAAGTGTCTGAGGCCAGATTTGAACTCAGGGCCTCCTGACTCTAGGGCCAGAGTTCTATCTACTGTACCACCTAGCCACCCCTAGCAATTATTATTAATAGACCTCATCTTCATTCTCACTTCCAATTTATCTTTACTCTGCTTCCAGAATCATATTTTAGTCATAGATTTAATGGTCATGTGAGTCTTCAGTGCAGATATCAATACTCCTTACTGCCTGCAGAGTAAAATCTAGACTACTCTACCTGGTTTTCCAGGCCCTCCCACAACGTGGAACCACCCTACTTTTGCAGCCACATCTCCTACTTTGTTGTTGTTAAGTTGTGTTCAACTCTCCATGACACTTTTTGGGGTTTTCTTGCAAAGATGTTGGAGTGGTTTGCCATTTCCTTCTCCAGCTCATCTTTAACAGATGAGGAAACTGAGGCAAACAGGGTGAAGTGACTCTTCCAGGGTGATACAGCTAGAAAGTGTGTGAGGTTGGATTTGAACTCAGGAAGATGAGTCTTCCTGACTCCAGGCAGAGGAGGAGCACTGCATCCACTGCAGCGCCACCTAGCTGCCCATCTCCTACTACTCCCTGCCATACACTCTATGCTTCAGCCAAACTAGTCTACTCTCTGTCCTTCAAGTTGCCCAGTGCTTTCCCGCTTTCCTGCTTTTGCTTATAGTCTTCTTTAACACAACGTCCTCCCTTCTCCTTACTGCCTGGTCCATTCATTAAAGCCCGACTCAGATGGTTCCTCTTCCATGAAGCCATTCTATAATCTCCCTTTCAATTGGATCTTTTGAACCTTTCCCCTCAGACCTCACATATCACTTTGTTTTTCTAACCTTTAATGTACTTATTATGAAATATCATCAATTATGAATATATGTATCTTTGTTTAAAATTTCTATTGGGCTATAAGCACCTTGAGAGCAGGGAAAGCATTTGATCTCAACTTTGCATCACTCCCAGGGCCTAGGACAGGGCACTGCACACAGTAGGCAAATTCTGGTCAATCAAATGGCATTTATTGAGTGGATTCTACCAAGGTGAGAAGGCCCAGAAGACAGAGTTCGTGAGTGTCTCCTGAAGACCAAACTCACTCATTTGAGAGAGATTTACCACCAGATTGGCCAGAGGGGGAGGACTTTGTCATCTCCCGCAAAACCCTGGAAGACTGCTGCATAAACAGTATGGGGTTTGTGAATTGCATCCCCAAGCGAGCACTCCCACTGACAAAATCCTGGGGTAGTGAAGGATTGAATGGAATTGCCAATATCCTTGGAAATCATTTATTCTCATCTGTAGCTTAAAACATCATCCTTACCTTTTCTATAATATTAATTTGCAAAGGAAAACACTAGCATGTTCCTCTGAGTTTCCTGGCACCACAGCAATTTTTTCCCACTTATGTTGTCACCTTTAAAAGGTCAAACTTTTCAATAATGATTGCCTAGATGGTGGCATTTGTTGTGTTTTATTTTAGAACTGGCAGGCACCATTTTTTCTTGAGGAAACAGAAAAAAAACCTCTTTTTTTCTGTTGCCCATAAGATTTGTCTAACCATGCAAGTTGCAAGTTTTCTTGTCCTCCAAAGGGAAAGGGAGACTGAAGTGGGATTGGGTATCATTCCCTTGGGCATGGTCTTGTGCTTTAGCATTCATTGTCTTTTAGAGTCAGAACAAGGTTTGTGTGTATCCTAGCAAAGGATCTACATTCTAACCTTTTCTTGGATACCAGGGGATCCTGGGAAAGTCATCTACAAAATGAGGTTGATTAAAATACTTGCACTACTTACCTTGTGGGCAGCTGGATAGAGTGTCAAGCCTGGAGGTAAGAAGACTCATCTTTGTGAGTTCAAATCCGGTCTCAAACACTAACTGTGTGACCCCAGCCAAGTCACTTAACCCTGTTTGCCTCAGTTTCCTCATCTGTAAAATGATCTGGAGAAGAAAATGGCAAATTATTCCAGTATCTTTGCCAAGAAAAGCCAAATGGGGTCACAAAGAGTTGGACACAACTGAAACAACTAAGCAACAGAACCTACCTTGTGGGAGAGCTGTAAGAAAAGAACTTTGCAAACGCAACTTTTAAAGTCATCATCAATGTCTTCTGTTTTTACATCACCCCCATTTCCACATGTAGCAATTACTCTGACTTCACTATCCCTGAGCGAGGCTGGTTACATATCTCCCTCAGGGTTCTAGGGGTACCCCTAAGGTGTTGGCATGTTATTTTCTAATGCCAACAGCTCACGTCCTAATTCCTATGTGATTTTCCCACAGTTATCCACCTATTCCATTTCATCAATAGGTGTCAATTAACATTCACATAGGTATATTTACTTCACAGCTACAGTAAAAACAGACATTCCCTTCCCCCACCCATTGTCTTAGGAGCCCACTCTCTCCTATACCCCCTTGATCTCTTGTGAGAGTGGGTTCTGATTGAACACACTCTCTATATAGTAGTGGTCCCAACAAGTTCACATCCAAATGGTCCTAATGTGGCATAGCTATCTCAGCTATCAATGGGCACCGTCCCACAGGTCCTTCCTTGTCTTGAAGACTCAGTTGTAGACCATCGAGCTACAAAATCGAGCATGGTCTCTGTTCCCATTCTTCTTGGCTGTTCTGTCTCTTGACCTTTCAAAGCTTAAGACCCAGGTCCAGTCTCCTTCACCTAAGCCAGGAAGAATAAATATAAAAGCAGTAGAAGCAGCATGCACTCCCAGGCCACATCATGGCGACCCTGGTGGGGAGAGAAAGGCTGGATTTCTCTCTCTCCACCTAGGACTTACTTTTTGCCTGCTCACTTGCACATGCCAGCCAGAATAAACCAGACTACCTGATGAGTGACTTTTGAATGTACTTCAGTTCCAGCTCCATAGTTAATTAATAAGACTTCTCTTAATGATGTAGCTAGAAGACCAGAACCAGCTGCAGAATGTCTATGCATGCTCAAAGTCCACGTGGACACTGCATCAGCCAGACATTCTGTGCGTACTCATAAAGGCTGGACTCACTGGAGTGCAGTGGCTAGAATATATACTTGGAATCAGGAAGACCTGAATTCAAATCAGGTCTCACACATTTACAAGCTATGTGAACCCTGAGCAAGTCACCTAACTGGAGTCTGCTTTCATTTCCTCATCTGTATAATGGGGATAATAATAATAGCACCTACCTCCTAGGTTTTTATGAGGGTACACTGAGATATTATATGTAAAATACATTATAAACCTTGGAGGGCTATATAAATATTAGTTATTACTACACACGTATATTCCTTCTCCCTCCCCTACCAAGAGAGTCATCTCATGTGTAAAGAATTAGAAAAAGAAGAAAAAAGCAGTTTAGCAAAGCTAACCAACACACAAATCAGTCTTCTCAGCTTTCCTTACCTGTAGTTGTCCACCTCTGCAAAGAAAGTACATTGGCTTGTTTCCCCTTGGGGACTAAACTTGATCAGTACAACTCCACAGAAAGTTTACATTATAACCTATAAATCTCTGTAGAAAGACAGGTAATTTTTAAAGTTCAGCTGGAGTTTGAAGTTTTCGCTGTAGCACCTAAGTTGATCAATCACCAATTCAATCCCTATGTGGCCTCCCATATCAGAATGTACACTTCTTGGAAGCATGGGTTATTTATGCCTTTCCTTGTATCCTTGGCACCTAGTATCATGCCTGGAACATAGTATGTACTTAAATGCTTATTGATTGGCCTGGAAACCCAAGAAGATCTGCCTATGGTATACACTGATTGCGTGACCCTGGGCAAGTCACTTAACTGCTGAGCAACCTAGGCAGCTCTGTAAGACTTGAAGTTTCAAAGGGATGCTGACCTGAATTGGTAGATGCCAATGAACTCGAAGGTTCAGCCCAGTCATCTAAATATTTTTAAGGGCATTTTTTCCATCAAACCTCCCAATTCCACCCCACCCCCACCCCCATCATGTACCGGGCCCTAAATGGCTGCCATGTTCTACCTGTCTCTTGTATCAGCTCTGCTTTCTGCTTCCCTGGTAATGATTTTCCTGTTAAAATTTTGCCTTTGATAATCTGAGTAAGGTTGGCTTCCTGAGTCAGATGAGACAGGGGTCACGGTGTGACATGAGGCACAAGACCTCACCAGGCCCAAGCAGTTCATTCAGCTCATGCCAGGTCTGAAGCACTCCTTAGGAAAACAAAAACAAGAGAGATGTCCCCAGTGGACCCCTGGCAAGACGCCTGGTCTCAGACAAGATAATGCTACTGAGTTGAGCAGCTGGACCTGCCGTCAGAGAGACAATCTGTGCACACAATTTTAAAGGCACTCAGGGAATGATTTTCAAGCTATCTCAAAGAGAAGAAAATTCCTGCAGAAGAGAAAAGATCACGAACAACATAATGCCATAAAGAGGTGACTGAGACGACATCATCCACTGGTGATTCGTATGTCTCCTTTCCCATGTCTATAAAATCTTTATGAGAATGAGCTATACATGCACTGAAAGATCAGAAGATCACAGATCCAGTGCTAGAAGGGGCCTCACAGGCCATGGAGTCTGTAACACCCTCATTTTATAGGGGAGGAAGCTGGTGCTAAGAGAATGTGAGCCCAGGGTCACACAGCTAGCAAATGTTAGAGTTGGGGTTTGGACCGAGGCCCTGACTCTTTGAAGACAATCCTTGAAAAGAGAACAGGAAGGCTTTTTGCAAATAACTTTCCAAAGGAGAGCCCATCTTCACAGTCACACAATGGACGGAGATTTAGAGAATTCAAGATCTCACTGGGTTTCTTATTTGTTGACACTAAAAAGTATTTGATTTAATAGAAGAATATGAAGCCTTAAGGGTCCTACCCATTTTACGTGTCTTTTATGCATTGTTAAGATCAGATTTGTAAAGTGCCCCAAAATTATCAGTTATTGTGCTTGTGATAATGACCAATCAGAGTAGCCAGGTGGTGCAGTGGCTAGACCACTGGGCTTGGAGTCAGGAAGGCCTGAGTCCAGATGTGGCCTCAAATACTTAGTAGCTGTGTGACTCTGCACAAGTCACTTCACCCAGTTTGCCTCAGTTTCTTCATCTGGAAAGTGGAGAATGAAATGGTGAACCACTCTAGGATCTTTGGCAAGAAAGCCTCAAATTGGGTCATCAAGAGTCAGACATGACTGAAAAATGACTGAACAGTAACAACAAAGGAGTAATCACCCATCAAGCAACTAGAATTTTCATTCAGTTCCTTCTATGTGCTAGGCATTGGGCCAAGTGCTGGGGATACACAGAAAAAGTGAAAGCAGTCCTTGGTCTCAAGGAGCTTATATTTAAATTAACATAATCAAAATAGGTTTCTTACAAATTTAGCAATTACTTAAAACGTCACTCTCATGAAGGTCATATGTGATTTCTGAATAGATGTGACCAATCAGTTTGTTTGGTGATATTCTAATTATCAAAAGTAAGCAAGGCTTTATGGGAGCCACATGTTCACCCAAGGGTGAACACAGTCCATGAGCATGTCCTGCTCCAAGTCCAGATAGAAGAAAGATTCCACATAGATGGCTAAGCTCTCCAGGGGTTCTCTGTGGCGGGACTTTGTGGTAATTGGAATACTGCAGACCCCCTTCTGAGCTATCCATGGCCTAACATCCACATAATTAGGAAACCCAATGAATGACCATCTCCTGGCCAGACTAGGGAATGGCCCATTGAGTTCATCCATCAGTGTGCTCCTTCCACTGACGCTGCAGGAGGACAATGATCCAGGACCAGAAATACATGGAAGGAGGAGAGCAGGCGGGCCACCAGGAGGGTGCTCATCACTTTCAATAATTCCCAAGCTACATCCTACCACCAAAGTACATCTTTTAAACTTCAAGAGTCCCTTGGATTTATAGAGAACAGTCAGAGCAGAACATCATGATCTCAGAATGAAAACTGCAAGGGATCTAAGGGGGTCATAGAAGGATGTGTGACAGGGCAGTATGATTCAGTGGAAAGAGTACTGGCTCTGAAATCAGAGGGCCTGGATTCTAATCCTGCCTCTGTTGATTATAACCTGTATCACCTTGGGCAAGTCACTTCAACTCATTGGGCCTCAATTTCCTCATCTATAAAGTGAGGGGGTGGGACTAGATGGCCTCTGAGGTCCCTTTCAACTCCACATCTAAGAGTCTGTGAGTCTATGGTTCTATCTGTGCCCCAGCTGGTATTTTCTTATGCCCATGTCTCAGGCAATCTGTGCCCATAAAGCTTTTGTTAATGCAAAAAGAGGCTAAAAGCTAAGCTGAAAATGACATACAGCATGGGGGAAAACAGGAGAGATCAAAGATGTTGTTGTTGTTGTTATGTTTGTCCTTCGTTCTGGAAGAGGACCATGACATCAAGATGAGGACATGACTTGGAGTTGACTTTGAGTGAGTGAGGGAGGGCTGTGCAAGGTCACCAGACTCACTTTCTTCTCCTGAGTCATTTGGGTTCAGTGATCTGATGTTCATCAGGATGACTGGAGATGGCCCAGGATGCAATGGGAGACCCTGGCCCTTTCCGGCTAATGTCTTGTCACATTCTCACTTTGAGTGAGATACACCCATTCAATGAAATAGGCTTTTTTAAGTAGTTACTCAAGGGATGGCTCCTTTAATTAAAAAAAATCAAACTGGGAGGGGAAGATCCTCAGGGTTCCTAGGTAAAAGAGAAACAATTTCTGTCTGGGGGAGAAAGGAGAGATCAAAGAAGACAAATATGGCAATTGCATAGTGCACTTCTGGCCCTGTGCCTCTTTCTCTTGATGAATGTACGGCTATATATGTGGGCAGAACCAAGCCTGTGGGGTGATCTCTGAAGCAGGAGAGTCTAGAAATGTGCAGATCTGAGAACACAGCAGATGAAACTCTCCAGAGGAACAAACATCCCAGTCCACATTACCCAAGATAGGCCTTGATTCCCAAACAGAGACCAGCCAAGATACCTCAGGGTCCCGAGTCTCCCAACCACCTGGAAGTTGATTCTACAGGCCTTGTATAGAAAAATGACTTGGATGGGAGTCATTCACTAATTCTAGCATCAGCTTTACAAAGTACTTTCCTCACAACTATAGGATGGAGGTAGTAGCACACTTGCTATTCCCATTTTACAGATGAGGAAACTGAGATACAGAGAGGTTAAGGGACTTGCTCAGCTAGCCAAGATTCAAGTTCAGCTCATGAAATTCATGTGGCTTGTGGTTTTCTAAGTGAATATGTGACCCACAGGAATCTGTCTGTATTTGAGTTTGATACCAATGAGCTAGATGACTGCTTTCAGTTCTGCTTTGATAGATTATAGCTTCAAGTATGAGCCTATGTTCCTAAGTCCATCCCTCCTCCTTGGACCTCAGTTTTCCCCTCTGTAAAATGGGGGAGGGTTTGAATTGCATGGCCTTTGAGGTCCCTTCCAGTTGAAGATCTATGATCCTATGATCCAAAGTGATTTTACCTCTCTGGGCCTCAGTCTCCTCATCTGCAAAAGGAGAGATTTGGCCCAGATAGTGTCTGAGGTCACTTTGTTCTAGGTCTTACATAAGTACTTGAAGTATGTATGAATTCATTTGGTGGAGGCCACTCCAGTGACCTAGATCATAATGCCTTAGTATGCCTCCATGAATACTGGAGTGGATACTGCATTGCTATGAACAAAACCTTCAGTAGCCAGTGGCCTAACTTTTAGTGCATTTTACCTCCCAATCTGGGCCTCAGTTTCCTCCTTGATAAAATGAGAGGGCTGCACTTGATGACTTCTAAGGTCTCTTTTAAATCGAAATCTACAATCCTATGATTCTCCAAAGTTGCCTAGGCAACTGAATAGTTGCTCACATTTTGAGAGTGCTTCAAGGTCTGCAAAGCTCATTACATCCATAGTGTCAGAAATAGGGTCACTGTGTTTTCAGTTTCTGGCATGATTAACTCTGTGTTGGAAGGAGCCTCCTTTGGGGCATCAGGTGGCAGTTGCGGCTAAGTTCTAAGTTATACCTTCCTGTACCTCAGTCCTTGTACAAGGCCAGCCAAAGGCCCCCAAGGCCAGTGACAGACTAACAGATCACCAAGTCTCTGTTCCCTACCCCTGAAGCACAGCACACTGAATCTAGCATGAGTTTCTGTAGACTGTGAATCAATGGGAAATGGTTCATGTTCCATGGTACAATGGAGAGAACATGGGTTTGGGGTCAGAGGACCCTAGTTTGAAATCTCTTCTGCCTGAGTCCTATATGACCTAGGGGAAGTCTCTTCATACTTTCAGGTCTTGGTTTCATCATCTGTAAAATGGAAGGGACTAGATGGTCCTTTTCAGCTCTAAATATATGACCTCATGCATCACTGGTTCTTCTCTATATCCAGGCTTGTCACCTAAGATAGAGCTAACTTTTTACTGACTTGCATTCTAAATGGTAATAACATGGGTTTTCTTGCCATGAAAAGACTCAAAACAATGCTTTGAGGTATGTGCTATTATTATCCTCATTTTTCAGATGAGGAAACTGAGACCCAGAGAGAGAGATTAAGTGATTTGCTCAGAGAATTAGGGTGACTTTCCTAGAATCCCATAGCTAGGAAGTGTGTGTGGTGGGAGCTGAAGCCAGGTCTTCCCATCTCCACCACTGTTCCCCAGAGAGATCATTCCTTGGATTATAGACATCTAGGTTGTCACCAGACCAGGCTGGCAGGAACTTCCAGGGTTTGGACTTCACTGGCATAGCTTTTGAGATCCCAGGATCCCCTCTTTGCCATGATGAGGAGTCAGAAGAGGATTGGAGTGGAACATCCTGCTCTCACAGTCAATCAGCTATTCAGGCCCATTCTTAAATAGCAGCTCTCTGCAGGTGGCCATTTGACAGTTCACCTTTACTACCCGTGGTGCCATTGCCTGGATGTGTAATTCACCTTCAAAATGCAAGCCCCTCACTGAATTCCAATGACTTAGTTAGAGCCAAAGACCATATGAAGGGGAGTAAGGGGCGAATTCTCTTTTTTGCACAGTTCTGGCAGGGCCAGCTTTATGTAGAGGCAAGACTGGTAGGATTCCAGGAAGACTCTCAGCCACTCCCTGAACTGCTCCTCTTGGGGTACAGCCCCTTCAGCCTCATTTGATCCATTACTATTATCATTGGAGAGGCAGTGCGTCTTGGTGGATTGTGAGCTAGCCCCAAAGACCTGGGTACTCTATACAGCCCTCTAAAATGCTGACTTGTTCTAGTACAGGGAGTTTCCTCATCCCAGAGCTCCTCACACCAAATGAAGTTCCAGGTTAAATCTCCATACCCATCATTGTTAATGCTAAGATGAGTTTCTAAGAGAAAACCCTTGCCAAGAGCTGTGATCATGAAACTCCAAGATTTCTAGAACTCATTCGGTCTAAAATTTTTCTACTCCCTGACTTTGCACAGCCATGTGAGCCATGTATGGCTCAGTGGATAGGGTGTCAGAGCATTAGACCTGGAGTCAGAAAGATCTAAGTTCAAATACAGCCTCAGAAACTTACTAGCTGTGTGACCTTGGGCAAGTCACTTGACCATGTTTTGCCTCAGCTTGCTCATCTGTAAAATGAGCTGGAGAAGGAAATGGCAAAACACTCCAGTATCTCTGCCAACGGAGCCCCAAATAGGTCCATGAAGAGTTGGACACAACTGAAACAACTCAACAACAAAATGATTGTTCACACTGCTATAGTGCTTTAGGATTTTTGAAGTGTCTTACGTACATTATCTTATTTTTTCTTCATGACAACCCTGCAGGGTAGATATTGTTATAATTCCAGTTTTACAGATGGGAAAACCAATACTGATAGAGGTTAAATGACTTGCCTGGGGAAGAATTCATACTTGATCTTCCTGACTCCTGGTCCAGCACTCTACCCACTACGTCACCAAAGTGCCTTAAATAAACTTTGGATGTATACAGCCAAATTCTGTTCCTTACGGGAGAATAGTGGACTACAAGTTTGAAGGGGAAAGGCCTGAGTCAACATAGATTTTAGTGACTTCTTGTTGAATTTATAAATGTCACAAAACTGGGAAGACTAATGGCCACAATGGATGACAGAATTATCACCCAAAAAGACTAGACTATTTTGGCCAAATCTAATAGGATGAAATTTTTAAAAGGGCAAAACTTACAACTATGTTCAAGAAATAAATTGCCTAATTAGAGAATGGAGAAGATGTGGAAAGGATGGTGAGAGAACTGCCGATGATTCCATGTACACATCAATGAAAGTTACTGGGGATGTTTAGAAGAGAAGATTCTGGAAGAAAGCATGGAAGTTGTTAAGTATTTGAGGAGCGATTTTGTGGAAGAGGGGACAACTAAGAGCAGTAAACAGTGTAAAGGAAATGAATTTCAGCTGAACAACAGGAAAAAATACCTAACAATTAGCTCTGTTCCAAACCAGACTATGCTTTGTCAGCAGTTAGTAGATGTTGGTGATCTCCAGGTGAGGCTGAATGCCCCCTTGTCAGGGCTCTTATATATGGAGAGGAGTCTTGTTCAAGCTCCAATTGAACTAGTTGGCCTCTCTTCCAAATCTAAGATTCTGCAATTTGCCAATGAATTCTTGGCTGTCTGGTAGAGTACTAACCACCCCTCCCCCCCACCTCCCACCACCACCAAGGAAGAAGCAGAGGACAAAGAAAACGCAATTTCCCTGCACTTTTACTCTTGTTATATCAATGAATAGCACTCCACGTGCATTCTGAGCTTTATTCTTTTCCAAATTTCTGTCCATTCTTTCCTCAGGTCCTCATAACAGTCCCGTGAAGCAGAGATTTTTGTTCCCATTTTATGGAGAAGAAAACTGAGGCCCAAGGATAGGAAGTAACTTGTCAAAGTCACTATAATATATAATAATATAATATGATGTGAGTGGCAGAGCATCCAGTGTGGCATTCTACATACACTCCTATGCCAAATGACTTTGGTACCCACTTGTAGCTCAGAGGGCCAGGGATCCTCCTCCTCTCTGCCCATGCTGCTGTCAGTCCAGCTACCTGGTCTGCTCCCTGAGGTCTGCTGAGGGTAGAATACTCAGCAGAACTATTACATTGTTGGATGAAAAGGGGCAGGAGGGAGTCAGACCCCTGCAGACGGAAAACTTTTCCTTGCCCCCTTCCAACCATGCTTCGGTGGTTCTCCAACTTAGCCTTGGTGGGACAAGACTCTACTAACCATGTCCAGGTCCTCCTCATGTTTCAGCATGCTTCACCCAACACCTCATAGAAGGAATGGG